>NC_134858.1:4832500-5522500 GCF_049852395.1 Peromyscus maniculatus bairdii
TTGGAGCATCTGGTTCTTCTAGCAGAGTAGTTTTTAATATGAACAAAATATCTGACTTATTTTAAGCCTACTTCAAGCTTTACAGACTTGGAAAAGTAAAACATGTCTTAAAACTAACACTAAAGATGATTCTTAATCCAGTCTTTAGCATTCCATTTCGTTTGGTCCTCAGGGGCCCAGCTCAAAAGCCCAGTAAATTGCATCCCTCAGCTCTAGCAGTGCTCTGAACCACCCAGCAAACAAGCCATTTTTACGTCTCAGATGTAGGGTGAGTGCCTGGGTAAGATGAAGGGTATGTTACACTTGAGGCAAGTCCTTGACAACTAAGGAACTAGATAGAGTAGGAAAGGAATGCCCCCCAGCCTTCCACACACTGCTTGATGTATTTAACCATTCCTTACATACTATGAAATGGAGCTCTGTGCACATTAATCTCATGTATAGAAAATGTAGATCATCCCTGTGCTCCACATGTGGGCATCACCTGAACCTGCAGACAAAAAGTTCTTCTCCTCTTGCTTCCACCAAGCATTTGCTGAGTTAGTAAACTCTACCATTGGGCTTTATTTTTATGTCCTTGATGTAAGATATTTAGCAAAGTTCTTTATAAATTTTCTCATCCAGAAGTTGGAAGATTATCAGTTGAAGTTGATTCTGATAGGCTGATATATGGAGAACATATCTGTGAGAGTTACATTTTAAGTTTTAATTACTATGCCTAAGAGATCCATGAAATAAAAATGCCTCTGACTGTAAGCCCCTTGACCAAGGGCAGATAGTTCTTGAAATGCTGGAGGCTGTTGTTTATGGGAGATAACAAGCCACATGTTTTCACTGCCCTAAACAGGTTTGTTTGACCCATCTGCACTGGATAAGTATGATCACTTGTGGGTAGGAGGGATGTAGCCAGGAAATACATCAGGATGTATGCTTGCTCCTGACTGGACCTGATGGGAAATGCAATGAATTATGGGTTTTCCTTCTTAAGCCCTTGCCATACATGGTTCTGGGCCATTTCCTGGGAACCTGGGTATGGACCTGGCCAGAGCCCATCCACCAGGCCAGTATTTAACTAAAACTTGCTTCAGATTTGGCTTTAAACTGTGGTAGTGGTCTTCTTCTCGATCAGTGGGATTAACAGTATCAAATGAGAAAAAGTAAGTACAGAGAATCTCATACGTTCTTTGTCCCGTGTGGTTTCCTCGAGGGCCCATGACCAGGTATGGAAAGAAACCACCTTTGAAACAAGCATGAAGAAGGCCATGTTGACAGCTTTCTTTGCAGATCTGAGCAAGTGAAACAATAAAAACATAAAATATATGTTTGAATTTCCTCTTGTTTGAGAAAAAAAGAAAAATTTATCATAAGCTTTGCACTGTTCATGAGTAGACTCTTCAGACATTGGCTGTGGACAGAAAAGGCTTGGGAACTGCTAAAAAAAAAAAACTGTTGTTAGCATGCTGGTCAAAACATCTTAAACTTTAATTCTTTATTTACTTATTAAACATTAATCCACCTGAAGTCACAGAGAAATAAGAATGCACTTGTTACTGACCCAAATCACTTTGAATCTAATCTAAAAAAGATGAGAAAGAAAAAGAGGGAGGGAGGGAGGGAGGGAGGGAGGGAGGGAGGGAGGGAGGTGGGGAGGGAGGGAGGGGTAGGGGACAGGGAAGGAAGGAGGGAGGTGGGGAGGGAAGGAGGGAAGGAGGGAGGGAGGGGTAGGGGACAGGGAAGGAAGGAGGGAGGTGGGGAGGGAAGGAGGAAAGGAGGGAGGGAGGTGGGGAGGGAAGGAGAGAGGGAATGGGGAGGAGGGAGATGGGGAGGGAGGTGGGGAAGGAGGAGGGAGGAAGACCCTAAACAAGATACAGCAATGTACTTTAGTGCTCCTTTAGGGGAACGGTTTCCAGAGCAGGTAAGTCTTCCCTCCAACCCTCTTATGGCTTCTGTGGGGTTTCATTGCTTCCTTAACCAGAAATACAGGTTTAATATTAAACTTGAGATCTGCTCATTTGGGCCCACTTTTTTTTTTTTTTTTTTTTTGGCTTTTACAGAATTAAATTTGATCAGTAAAAATAGGAAATGCGTTTATTTCCAAAGCTGCCTCGTGTTCTTCGTTTCCTTTTTCATTTTCATGTTTATTTGATCGTGTTTGAACTTGTGCCTGTAGGTACTTAATGGCAGCACGTGAATGCAGTGCCTGCAAGGGCCAGAAGAGGGCGTCGGCTTCTCTGGAACTGGAGTTAAAGAGGGAGCCTCTGTGGGGTTCTAGAAACTGAACTAGGGTCTCTGCAAGAGCAGCCAGTGCTCTTAACTGCCGGGCCTCTCTCCAGCCCTGTTTTTGTTTTTCATTTGAGTCCAGGCTTTCACGTTTCTGAGTTACTTTTAAAAACTTAGGGGCAGATCTCCTCGCTACAGGAGATCACTTGCAGCAGCCTGCCCTCCCTCACTGACCCCACTCCTTGGGGACTTCACCGGACTTCACAGCAGACCCAGCTGTCCACTTTCCTGGGGACGCTCTCAGCACCTCCCCTTCTAGCCCATTACAACTCCTCTGTGTCAATAGCCAGAAAGACTCTCTACCTGGGATCCCCAGCAGCCACACCAGACATGGACTCCGGTAGGCGACTCCCACTCTCCTTCCCGTCCTCCAGCACAGTCTCTTCGGTCTCACCGTCCACTCTGCAGCAGACCTCCGGCAGGGTCTGTCCTCCCACCCTACCTCCAATCCCTGGGGACTCTGCCAAACCTTGTGGTTGACCCAGCTTCCTATTTCCTGAGGATCTTCTCAGTCCCCTCTTCAAGCCCATCCCCATTCCTTCCCGTCAGCCCCCAACACCTAGAAATCCATACTGCCCGGGACCCCAGTGGCCACTCCTAGCAGTGACTCAGAAGCACTCCCCACCAGACAGCCCACAGCAACCACACTTTCCTAAGATGCAGAGAGGGCAACAAAAAACCAGAAACACCCAACCAACACAGGCAAGACCAGGTATCAACACTCAGAATCACAATCACTCTAAACCCAGATGCCTAGACACCAGGGCAAAAACACAATCCTCAACACCCAAGACAAAATGTCTCTACCACAAGCCAGCAAACCCACTACTGTGGGCCCCACGAAATACAATATAGTCAAAGCAGAAACAAGGACTTCAAAATAGCTAACATGAGTGTGTTCAAGGGCCTTAAAAAGGTTATGAATAAATCCTTAATGAAGCCTGTGAAAACACAAACATGTAGTGGAATAAAATAATAAAATCGATTAATGACATGAAAGTAGAAATAGATCACTTAAGAAAACCCAAACTGAGACAAAACTGGACATGAAAAATTTGTGGAGTCCAACAAAAACCTGGCTAGTCTCAGAATATAAGACATGGAAGAGAGAATCTCAGGCACTGAAGACAGGATAGAAGAAATGGATACCTCAGTCAAAGGAAATAGTAAATCTGAAAAACAACCCAACACAAAACATCCAGGATATCTAGGACACTAACAAAAGACCAAATCTATGAACAGTAATAGAGGAAGGAGAAGAAACTCAGGTCAAAGGCACAGAAGATATTTTCAACTACACCATAGAGGAAAATTTCGCTAACCTGAAGCAGGAGATGCCTATCAAAATACAAGAAGAACCAAAACATACAGAACACCAAATAAACTGGGTCAGAAAAGAAACTGTCCTCAGTACATAATAATCAAAGCACTAAATGTACAGAACAAAGAAAGAATATTAAAAGCTGCAAGAGACAAAGACCACGTAACATATAAAGGTAGAACTGTTAGAGTAACTCCTGAGTTCTCACTGGGAACTAACAGCCACAAAGACCTGGACAGACGTGCTGCAGACCCTTAAGAGACCACAGATACCAGCCCAGGCTACTATACCCAGCAAAATTTTGAATCACAATAAATGAAGAAAGAAAAATATTTCAAAACAAAATTAAGTTTAATCAGTATCTGTCTACATCTCCAGCTCTAAAGAAGGAGTTAAGATAAAAACTTCAGTCTGATCAGGTTACCCACATCCTAGTAAACAAAAGAAATAAATCACCCCAGATCAGCAAATCAAATGAGAGGCAGGGAACACATACCATTACAAGAAAATAAAAGGGGAGGAGGCCCGTACAGTGCTGCCAAGGCCCCGGCGGAGAAGCGGAGGTCAACATCTAATTTGAAGTATTAAAAATGGATACAGAACTATTTCCGCAATGCAGACAATTGTGTTGTTGTCGGCGACGGTGCTGTTGGTAAAACATGTCTCTGATATCCTACACAACAAACAAGTTTCCATGGGAATATGTGCCAACTGTTTTCGACAACTATGCCGCCGTCACAGTTACGATTGGTGGAGAGCCATCTTCTCTTGTGCTTTCTGATACTGCAGGGCAGGAGGATTATGACAGACTACGACCGCTGAGTTACCCACAAACAGATGTTTTTCTAGTATGTTTTCGGTGGTTTCTCCGTCCTCATTTGAAAATGTGAGAGAAAAGAGGGTGCCTGAGATAACTCGCCACTGTCCCAAGACTCCTTTCTTGCTTGTTGGGGCCCAAATTGATCTCAGGGATGACCCCTCTACTATTGGGAAACTTGCCAAGAGCAAACAGAAGCCTATCACTCCAGAGACTGCCGAAAAGCTGGCCCGGGATCTGACGGCGGGCAAACATGTGGAGTGCTCCCACCCACACAGAAAGGCCTGAAGAATGTGTTTGATGAAGCGATGTTGGCTGCCCTGGAGCCTCCAGAACGGAAGAAGAGCCGCGGGTGTGCGCTGCTATGAACTGAACGCCTCTCCAGAGCTCTTTCTGCACAGCCGGTGGTGTCCTCATACTGAAAGCGATGTTTAAATCAAACTAAAGATTAAAAATTAAAATTCGCTTCTGCAATAGTGACAAACGCCCTGCACCTACCCACACACACTCATGTGAGACAAGGCTCACTGGTGAGCCCCTCCCAGGAATAGTTAATTTTGAATAATTGTGTATTGTCTGAAAAGGGATGGGTGTTAGTTTTTGTTTCCTTGTTTAAAAAAAATCCCCACCAATGTTTTGTTTTGTTTTTTTGTTTAAAAGCAAGGCATGCTTGTGATGACTTTGTAACAGACTAATTTGAATTGTCAAAGCTGCTCCCTGGTTCCATTTTGGAAAGTAATCTGGGGCATCTTAGGTCCCCCGCACCCCAGCTCTTCTCTCCTTTTGGGGTGTGTGTTTCTTAGTCTTGTTTTTTAAAATTTGTTAACCAGTGGACAGCCCTTAGGGAGAAGGACAGATTATTTCCACATTCCACTCCCCAGGTGTAGTTTAGCAAATGTGTCCCCACCTGGGGCTCTTAGGAAGGAGTGTAGAATGCCTCGGTTAATAACATACTCCTTCTTGAAGGTTGCCTTTTCTCTCCAGCCTTGAGTGGATCCAGTCTTTGATGAAACTCATGAAGGTGGATGGAAGCTGTCTGGCCCCTCTTCTAGGATGCACTCCATATGTGACTGTGACTTTCAAGGGGGTTTGTTTGCCATTTGCTGATCTGGGGAGGGGGGATAATTTCTAACTTCTTTCATTGATAAATGTATTGCACCTTTTGAAACACACCAAATGGATTGAGTTCCTAATTTAAAAAGAAATTCTTTGCCCCTGTCCAAAAAAAAAAAGAAAAGGAAAGGAAAGGAATCAAACACTGCTCATTGATAACTTTCAACATCAATGGTCTCAATTTCCCAATAAAAAGACACACACTAACAGACTGGATTTAAAAACAGAACCCATCTTTCTGCTGCATGTAAGAAACACACCTTACCATGGAGGCCAGACATCACCTCAGGGTAAAAGGATGAGAAACTACCCAAGTAAATGGACCCAAGAAGCAAGCTGGTGTAGTCATTTTAATATCTGACAAAATAGACTTCAAACCAAGCTAATCAGAAGAGATAAGGAAGGATACTACCTACTCCTCAAAAAAAAAAAAATCCAGCAGGTGCACATTGCAATTCTTAACATCTCTGCCCCAAAAACAAGGACACCCACACTCATAAAAGAAACACTACTACAGCTTAAATCACATAGTGACCCTCACACACTGATAGTGGGAGACATCAATACCCAACTCTCACCAATAGACAGGTCATCCAGATAAAAACTAAACAGAAAAATGCTGGCCGTTAACTGACATCATAAATCAAATGGAGCTAACCAATATTTAGAGTATATCACCCAAACATAAAAGAATACACCCTCTTCTTAGCAGCTCATGGAACTTTATATACACAAAGCAAGTCTCTACAGATACAAGAAAATTGAAGTAACGTCCTGTGTCAGATCTGACCACCATGATTAAAGCTGGATGTAAACAGCAGAAACAGCAGAGACTACGAACTCATGGGAACTGAACAACTCTCTACTGGATGAATTAATACAGAAATTAAGAAAGAAATTGAAAATGTTTTAGAATTGAGTGAAACTGAAAACGCAACATACTAAAATCTATGGCACCCAATGAAGGCAGTTCCAAGAGGAAAGTTCATAGCAACACACACACACACACACACACACACACACACACACGGGGGGGGGGGAGAGAGAGAGAGAGAGAGAGAGAGAGAGAGAGAGAGAGAGAGAGAGAGAGAGAGAGAAGAAGAAGATATTTCACACTAGTAACTTAATATCACATCTGAAAGATCTAGAACAAAAAGAAGAAATCATACCCAAAAGAAGTGGATAACAAGAAACAATGAAACTCAGGGCTGAAATCAACACAATAGAAACAACAAACAAAAACCACACAAAGAATCGATGGAACAAAGAGCTGATTCCTTGAGACAAACCTTTAGCCGAATTAACTAAGAGGTGGAGAGAGAAGATCCAAACTAACAAAATTAGAGATGAAAGGGGGCGGAACAACAGACACCAAGGAAGTCCAGATCACAAGAACACACTTTGAAAACCTGTGCTCCACCGAACTGGAAAACCTAAAATAGATGAATACATTCCTTGAGGTATTCCACCTACCCAAGTTAAATCCAGATAAGATGAGCAATTTAAACAGACCAATAACCCCTAGTGGACTCGAAGCAGTCATTAAATGTCAATCAACTGGAAAAAAATCAGAGCCAGGTGGATTCAGCACAGAATTCTACCAGATGAAAGAAGAATTCAAAAAATTCATGCCAATATTCCTCAAAACATTCATCAAAAGAAACAGAAGGAACATCGCCTTTCAAGAGCCCACACTTATCCTGACACCTGAGCTACAATGAGCTCAGTGACACTTTTGGAGGATTTTGTCTCAGGTGGCTTTGTCTGGGCTTACTTTAAACCAGTGGGTCTTTTGCTCACATACTGTGGTTTCCAGGTTTGTGTTTTATGGGATTTCCGGGAGAGTCAAGGGTGTGTCTGCACCTGCGCGCATTTCTTGTGCCATTTCTTTTTCCTGAGTGTTGGTTTGTTTTGTCCTATTCCTGTTGGTTTGTTTGTTTTTATTATTTTTTAGATGCCTGTTTGTTTTTTAATGAAAGAGAGAAAGGAAGTGTAGATTTGGAAAAGTGTGGATGCTATGGAAGGGGTTTGGGAAGGAGAAACCATGATCAGACTATATTGTATGGAAAAAAATCTATTTTCAATACAAATTAAACCAATTATAGGCCGGGGGCTGGAGAAGATGGCTAAGTGGGAATGAACACTTGCTCTCGCGGGTCTCTCACTGGTCTGGATCCCTGGAAACTGCCCAAGCTCTGCCCGTCTCCGACTCCGCAGCTCTAGAACTACACTGTGTGCCACCACACCTGGCTTTGCAGCGCCAAACTCAAGGCCTCAAGGCAAGCCGTCTCCTGACGCTCCTGTAGGTAAGTCCTGCCAGCTGGCTCGATATGGACATGGACAGAATGATTTCTTTAATCCAGCAGTTCTCCACCTGTGGGTCACAACCCTTTGGGGGGTTGCATATCAGATGTCCTGCATGTCAGATATTTACATCATGATTCATAACTAGCAAAATGACAGTTATGAAGCAGCAATGAAATAATTTTATGGCTGGGGGTCACCACAACATGAGGCACTGTATTAAAAGGTCGCAGCATTAGGAAGGTTGAGAACCACTGCTCTAGTCTAACATTGGCCCCAGCATGTGAGTTACTGTTTTCAAATGAAGAGATGGTGCTTGGGGAGGTGATTTTTCTCACGTAAAGCCAAATGTCATGTTAGAATCTGAATCTTGTGTCATGTTGTTCACAGTCTTCTGAACATGAAGGCTCTCCAGAGTCATGGCTGGCACTCACCACCACCACAGGCAGAACGGGAGCCCACCACTCACGAATCTGCTTCCTATGAGAAGCTGACTTTCCCGTTCACCCTTGAACTTGCAGCAGAACCCAGCAGGCTCCATTGCAATGAGTTTCCTGGTTCTTTTGCAATGTATTTCACCAGTGTTCTGATTTCGTTATTGCCGTGGTTTCTTTTCTCAACAGTGTAAAGAAAAAAAAAAGCACACTACATTTCCCATTAAGCAACCCTGCAACACTGTAAAGGACAACTGAGGGTAGACCCCAACTCCAAGGTCCATTCGTGAAGGCGTCCTCCAGAACGCAACCACCAAAGCGGCTCTGGAGAACTCAAGCGGAGCTCAGCTCTCCAGCCATGACAAAGCCGTTGTTACCTTGCGGTCTGTGCAGCTGTCTGCCCATACCCACAGCCTCACAAGATCCAGCCCAGAATCAGCATGCCCCTGTAGAAATAGGTGGGGAGGGTCACTCAACCCTTACCTGGTACCCCAGCCGCTCAGTCCCTCCAATGCCAGCCCCTTCAGCAGCTGCATGCCATCCGGCCCTAGATGCACGTGGTTCCCGGAGGTCCTGGAAAGCTAAGTGGGCAAGGGCAGGCTCCACTAACACACACCGTTCAAGAGATCTCCATCGTGCTCTGGTAGAACTTGTCAGAGGGGTTCTCCTGTAGGGAACCCCTCACCCTGCTCCTGTAGGGAACCCCTCACCCCTGCTCCTGTAGGGAACCCCTCACCCCTGCTCCTGTAGGGAACCCCTCACCCCTGCTCCTGTCAATCACCCCTCACCCCTGCTCCTGTAGGGAACCCCTCACCCCTGCTCCTGTAGGGAACCCCTCACCCTGCTCCTGTAGGGAAGCCCTCACCCCTGCTCCTGTAGGGAACCCCTCACCCCTGCTCCTGTAGGGAACCCCTCACCCCTGCTCCTGTAGGGAACCCCTCACCCCTGGCCCTGTAGGGAACCCCTCACCCCTGCTCCTGTAGGGAACCCCTCACCCCTGCTCCTGTAGGGAACCCCTCCCCCCTGCTCCTGTAGGGAACCCCTCACCCCTGCTCCTGTAGGGAACCCCTCACCCCTGGCCCTGTAGGGAACCCCTCACCCCTGCTCCTGTAGGGAAACCCTCACCCCTGCTCCTGTAGGGAACCCCTCCCCCCTGCTCCTGTAGGGAACCCCTCACCCCTGCTCCTGTAGGGAACCCCTCACCCCTGCTCCTGTAGGGAACCCCTCACCCCTGCTCCTGTAGGGAACCCCTCACCCCTGCTCCTGTCAATCACCCCTCACCCCTGCTCCTGTCAATCACCCCTCACCCCTGCTCCTGTAGGGAAGTCTTACCAACTGGCTCGCTATGGACATGGATAGAATTGTTTCTTTAATCCAGCAGTTCTCCACCTGTGGGTCACAACCCCTTTGGGGGTTGCATATCAGATGTCCTGCATATCAGATATTTACATCATGATTCATAACTAGCAAAATGACAGTTATGAAGTAGAAACAGAATAATTTTATGGCTGGGGGTCACCACAACATGAGGCACTGTATTAAAAGGTTGCAGCATCAGGAAGGTTGAGGACCACTGCTCTAGTCTAACATTGGCCCCATCTGCAGTGGACAGACATTTGTTCACATCTCAGAAAAAGTAATACAACATTACTGAAGCTCGACCCTCTACTCACAATACAAGTGACTGAAAACACTGTTTTGCAGAGGTTTTGTGTAGAACTGGATTGTAGGGATATTCAAGAAGTTATTTAAAGTTTGCATTTTACTATTTTTTTTGTATGTCCATGATCTTGTTTGGTTCTCAACCCTTCAGAGGAATGAAGAAAACACAGGGGGTGATCCCTCCACCCCGTGACAGAGGAGAAAACTAACTTCACCAACAGCGAAGATGAGATCTGTATCTGCACACCTTGGCTGGCGGCCATCTTCTTCTTCGGTTCTTTACCATAAAGCAATGTCTGCCTTCCAGTTTGCACTTTTGTTGTTGTTGTGGATTGTTTCGGCCTCTGTGACTCCCCCACCAGGCTTGAATGTAGGGGTGTGCCTTTGGCTTCTGTATATTCAGTACAGTGCCTGTCTTAGTTAGCTCTCGATGTCAGCGTGACACAGCCTGGAGTCAGCGGAGAGGAAGGCCTCCGCTGAGAAGTGTGTCAATCAAGTTAGCCTGTGGGCATGTCTGTGGGGCATTGCCTTGATTATTAATTATTGCAGGAGGACCCAGCCCACTGTAGGTGGCACCATCCTTAGGCAGGCCGTAGAGAAGAAAGTTAGCTAAGCATGAAAGTGTGCCAGCCAGAGAGGAAGCCAGCACACAGTGTTCAATCTCCTGCTTGAATTTTTTCTCCTGGACTCCCTCAATGACAATGACTTACCCATAAGTGTAAGACAAATACCCTCTCCTTCCCAAGTAGCTTCTGGTCAGAACTTTTATCATAGCAACAGAGAGGAAACCATGATACTGGCCAAGACCAAGAAGGCCTCAAGAGTGTGTGGAATAAGAGGAGCACATGTTGGAGTGAAATGAGTAATTCCACAGCCCTGCTTGTGTGTTCATACTCCCTGTGTTTGTTCCCATAAGCAAACGCCTACACAGTATCAATGGTGATTGGGAATTTTAAAATAACAAATGACTGCCTTATGTAGTCGGAAAAAAAGACACTCCGTACATGTAAATTTTAATAGCAAAAGGCATAACTGCCTTGCACGGCCTTCCAAGGATTTTGAGAACTGAAAGCCCAGAGCTGGCTCTAGACAGCAGAGGCTGGCGGTGTGTACAGGCTTCTGAAGTTTGCTGTAGAAGCTGGAGCCCAGTGCTGCCACCCAGTGGTCATGATCAGAACCAAGACTCTCCCGCCCTGACCTGAGCTGGTCTCTGCGCCTCCAGCGGAGCCTAGCCCTTGGGCCAACACCTTCAAGCTGAGGCAAGCACAGCCTCCCCTAGGCTGAAGCTGTTGACCCTAGGCTGCACAGGAGTTGGCCTGGGCTGTGGGGCCCTTTTCTTAACCCACAGCTCAGCTGTTCCTGGCTTCCACCTCAGGAAGGTGACCTTGACGCTTTGCTTCATGTCTCTGTATGAGAGAAGCTGAAAGTATGCTTACTTAATGCTGCACTTACAACATCTGGTTTGATTTCCCCTGGTCTTCTTCAGCTGCTGACAGTGACCATCCCCTCTACGCAAGAGTGTGTTGACCAAGCTATTCCAGCTAAACCGCCGACTCTACAAAGGAAAATCCTTCGTGCCTGTACTCTGTGAACAGGGTGCATCTTTCTCTTTGCATTTAACTCTTTTAAAGCGGAGGTTCTTAATCCCTGACGCAGTGAGACTCAACAGAAAGAGAGGACCAATTATGAGTCACAATCTGGGGGAGGGGGGCAAGAAGTTTCTAGCAAGTTCTCAAAAGTGCCCTTTCTCCTCTCGCTTTCTTTCAGTGGCACTCACTTCTGAAATGGCCATTTGTAAATATCAGTGCGTCGGAAGTACCTAGAGGGTTCGTTTAAGACAAGCACGACTGATCCCCGTGGCTAGATTTTCTGATTCAGTCAGTCTTGAGTGAATTCCAGAATCTGCATCTTTAACAGGTTCCCAGATAGAATTATTTGAATTCTGAATTTTCCACCAAGCTCTCAGGAAGTAAAGGCTTGCTCCCAACGCCAGATGTGTCTGTAAGACCAGTACAAAGCTTCTCTTCCTCCCCATACAGATACACATATGTATATATCTCCTTTAAGAGATGGCTTCTAGCAGAAGCAACCCTCATCACTGGGAGCATGCCTTTGGAGATCAGACTCTGTGGACGCTATGGTTGGTGCCTTTCCAGCCCATCAGTGCTGTCCCCTTTCAGCCCTCTAGCTCCACGGTGGCCACAGTAGCAAAGCTCTGAGAAGATGAAGAGCAAGGAAGTAGGTGGGGAGCCCCCAGACATCTGACTGTTCTTGGGGCCGACTCTGAGTGGGGTACCCCCAGACCTTTGATTCTTCTTGGGGTTCACCATCAATATCACTTCAGGCTCTAGATGAAGGCCGCAAGCTTCGACCCAGGCAGTCTCCCATCTAAATGTCCTGCTTAAAAGCCACATTTGTAAAGTTGAAGCCAGCCTCGCATTCACCTTGGCTCCTCCACAAACAGCCACTCAGTCCCTACAGACAGTGGGCAGTTGTTAGGGGTGGGGTCTTGGCTGGTGTCAAGACTCTACAAGCGTGAGTGATTGCAGCCAGTTGTGAAACATCTTTTCCAGAAAGGGCCAGTGCCCACCTGCACCCCAAGAGCTCTGGATCTGGTTGAAGTTTGTGGACCCTTGTTAAATTAATTTGACAAACAACTTGGAAAGAGAGTTTATTTCCACAGTATGAGGGCAGGCAGCATCCTTCCACCGTGATGCCTAGGGCTGGCTAGCCAGGTCGCAAACAGGATGCGCCTCTTGGTGAGACAATTTCCAGTTTATGCTTCTTACACAAGAGGGGCTGCCACTGATCACTTTCTCTGTTTCAGGTTTGAGTTCTCGTGAAGGAAGACATTGCTGGTTTCTTGTCGCTGTGACCCAACCCCTGACAAGAAACAGGGCACAAGGACAGGCTTTCTTCAGAGTTAGGGTGAGACCAGGGCTCTACAGTTATACTCACACTTAGACCCTCCAGACGACACGGAGTAAAAAGATCTGAACTAGAGGTTACAGCGTTAAAATGACAAAAGAAGACATCGGAGGGATTCTTAAACTGTTGGTTTTTTCTTTTCTGCCTGATTCACAAACCCATAAACTATCATGGAAAAGCAGAATAAGCTGACCAAATAAAACCGAATATTTTACAAGGCAATATATACACCAAAGACCAAAATATTAAAGAAATTTCTTATGTGAAGGGATTTTTTTCCTTTGTTAATGTTGAAATATCTTTTAATACCAACAAGAAAATGGCCATCAATAAAATACAAGGTCACATAACAGGGACCAGTGGAAAGGTTCATTCAGAGTTCCAGAAACATGATATAAAGCACTAAGCTTCTTGATTTTTTAATCTCACATGAAAGCTGGATGGGTTTAGAGGTTTTGAATTTTGGTTTTTAGTGATGGAGAATTGAACACAAGGCATTGAGTACATGGAGTGTACACTCTACAACTATCCCTCAACAACTTGTTGTTTTAATGGAGATAAGAAAGATTAAAGACACGCCCTGCCCTGCTGACACAGACACGAAGTGTGGTAATGCAGTTGATAGACAGTTAAAAGAAACATGCCCTTTAATTCACTTCACATCAATTCTGGAAATTTATGCTAAAGATATACTTGAACATATACACACAAATTGGCTGCCATAGACAATCATCAGGCTTACAGCTTTACCTGCTTGGCCTTCTCACCAGCTGTGATAACGACTTTTATTTAAAGATTGAGGACAGTTGTGCTGGAGTTTAAAAGAAAACCCACAGGGGAGAGAAGCTGTAGATTTCACAGCTTCCTGGAGGAAGGAGGTGGAGGAGAGAAAGAGAAAGCCATGTCCCTTTGAGTCTGTCATGGAGGTTCAGCAAGCAGGCACCCAGAGAGCGGACAAGAAGACATAGTGTGAGGAGGGGTGTTAGGGAGAGTGTGCCCAGGCAGGGAGGAAGGGAAGGATGGGGGAGGGAAAACCAAGGCTGAGGCTTTGTGGTGGTCCCACACAGTGCACGACAGAACAACTGAAGGGAAGGAGGTCTGTTTAGGATCACGGTGCAAAGATTCCGCCCGTGATGGGAACGGGAGCTTGAGGCAGCTGATCACATTACAGCTGCAGCAGGCGCACAGAACGGGATGCGTGCTGGCGGTCTGCACGAGGGGCTTTCCCTGCTCGGCTGTATCCAGCCTGGGACCCCGGCCCACGCAAGGGTGCTGCGCACGTGCAGGTTGGGTGCTGCGCACGTGGAGGCTGGGTCCTCCCGCTTCAATTAGACCAATCTGGAAACTCCCTCCCACAGACGTGCCCCTGGCTCAGCAGACACCCGTTGACAGCCGTTGTTAACCCACATTATTAAGGGACAGACTAAAAGGGACAAAGTGGTTCCTGGGGGACAGGCTAGCGGAACCTAGAGCACAGGACATTTCTAAAGATTAAAGAGGTCACAACTAATAACGGCAGAGAGAAAAGGAGGTGAACAAAGTCACCAAACGAGACAACCTAGAGTTTATGTCACTGATAATTAATGCTCAATAGATGCCAGTTATTGCCACTGCCCTTCTCTCGTTTAGATTTTTATTAGATTTTTTTGTGCAGAAAAAGTAGATTATGGGCTGATATTTACATTATCCTTGTACTGAAAACTCATAAAATATAAAGTAGTTTCAACACGTTACTAGCTCATCAAATTTGTGACGAAACATGTGGCAGAGACATCATAAAGCCCCCGTGACTCACTCTGTGGTAGAGGGCAGACCTGCCTAAAGTCCAGGGAGGTAAGGTGCATTGTATAACGGAGGGAAGGGGGAGAAAACGAGAAAGGATAATTGGGTAAGCATCAAAACGCAAATATTAAAGACATGGCCTGGGACAACTCTGTCCTTCCACCTTCCTCATCCAGATGTGTGTCTCCTGGCTAAAGCATCCTTCCGCTGTGGGAAGATCTACATGAGAAAATTCTGAGCAGACCGACAGCCAATGCACCAGCCAAGTGGACTCAGCTGTGCTCGGAGTGCTGAATCAACCCTGAGATAGACTCCTTTCTCTTCCCATAAAGGGACAGTTCCACTGCTGGCCAGGCAAAGGGAGAGGAAGAGAGGGAGAGGAGAAAGGGCGAAGAGAGGGGAGGGAGAGAAAGGGAAGGGAAATCTCTCCTTAATGTGTTATTGTGGGATAGTAGTTAGGATATCATTCCTTTTAGCCTCTTGGCTCTGTCTCTTCTTGAGGGAAATAGCGTATATGTGCGGGTATAGGAGACAGAATGAAACTGCAGAGAATACAAACACCATGGAGTAGTGGCTTGCATGGTTTTTTTAAACACAGGGATTTAAATACTAGAAGAAATATATGAAGTCATCAAATAATAAAAATAGAAATTAAGGAGGAAAAATATTCAGTTAAATTTAAAACTTGATAGAAAATATCAACAATGGGATAGGCTAAACAGAAGAAAGCATTGGCAAATCAGAGCCAGGCATGGTGGCACCGTAACCTACAGCCTGTAACCCTGGCCAGCACCGGGCAGCTGGAGGGACAAGGATTTCAGCAACTTTGGAGCAGTGTGAAAAGAATAAATGTTCAGAGCCAGAGAGATGTTCAGAGTTAAGAACACGTACCACTCTTGCATAGGACCTGAGTGAAGTTCCCAGTACCCACATGGAGTGTCTCAAGCTGCCTGTCACTGCAGCTCTAGGGAGATATGACGCCTTCTTCTGGCCTCCACAAGCACCGGCACCCGTGTGCACAGACCAACACACAGACACACATGTACACATGATTAAAACTAAAGTAAATTTTTAAAAAGATCAAATATTCATATTATTAGGGTCCAAGGTGAGGAAGTCAAAAAGGTTGAAAGGTAATTCCAATAGCAGAAAACATCCCAAGCATCAAGAAAAATACAGATGTTTATGTGGAGAGGATCAAAGTTCACCAGCCAAATTTAATTTAACAAAATCTATCCAAAGACATTTATAATCAAGCTTTCAGTGGTTGGATATAAGATTATCAAGCCATCAAAACCACAAACAATACATGGAGGTGTCTCAGTTTCTCTTACTGTAGCCAGGACCCCACAGGCCAGAGAGAAGGCTATGAGATGCTCCGAGGAATGGGAGGTGGAGCTGTGAGCACCTGCCTGCAGTTTCTCAAGTGTGTCCGCCCCTAGGTAGCACTTGCACCCTGACATTTGAGCTAAAGGCAGAGCTCCTCAAGCATTGTGGGGTCCTGGAAAGGTTGGTTACTTAGTAACTCAGAAATTCGGGGGCCCTTATTCAATCCGAGGGCATGAGGGTAAGCGACTGTTCAGAAGACCAGCGATGACTTCTTCCACAAAGGCTCACTTAACCAAGTTTGTAGCTGTCATTAAACCTTAACTTAACATGATCACGTCTTCCAGGACCTTTTTCCTCTGAGTGATGCACAGCTCAGTCCTTTATGCATTTAGCTACCCGCCTCCGGACGTAAGCCTTGGGAAAGCTGGGTCTACACTTCCTACTCACGCTGCATGCCTACCTCAGGAACTGCACCACACCTCCCATTACGCAAGTTCGTAAAAGTTGCGGGTTGGACAGCATCGAAGGCTCTAGATGCCTGCGCCCGATCTCCCTCACATTTAGGTAATCACCTTTTCTGTGTCTTACTTTCCTCACTGGAGAAAGAGGCTGGTTTAGCTTTCACAAGGTTTTCTGGAGGATCCCACACTGAAAGTTAGAGCAATCAGCAAGACAGCTCAAAAGCAGACAGACCCTGTGCTGGACAGGGCATCTGGGTGAGGAGGCGGGAAACAGCTGGAAAGGGAGCCAGACACACTAAGATTCTGGCAAGTACACACTGTTTGAGTGATAACTATGCATTAAACCTGAGGTCAGCACTCGGGCAGGTCGGCAGCTGCAGGATCCTCTAAGCATGTACCCAGGCCCTGTTCCAACACGCAGTTGAGGCAGATGGAGGGTTGTGGCAAAGGATCTTTTATGCATGCTTACTTGGGTCAAGTTGTGGTGCCTCTGTGGACAAGATTCTCATTTGGCCCGTTTGAAGAATTGCTTCTAATTTATTATAACTATGGATTCTTCCTCTGTGGCTCTTCTTGTTCTTCCAGGGTTGAAAGGAATGGGGTTTCTAGGACAGTCAGGCTCTCTCCAAAAGCAGCAAAAGGAGCACCAGGGGCCCCTCCTCCACGGGCACCAGGCTCCTCCTCCACGGGCACCAGGCTCCTCCTCCACGGGCACCAGGCTCCTCCTCCACGGGCACCAGGCTCCTCCTCCACGGGCACCAGGCTCCTCCTCCACGGGCACCAGGGCCTCCTCCACGGGCACCAGGCCCCTCCTCCACGGGCACCAGGGGCCTCCTCCACGGGCACCAGGCTCCTCCTCCACGGGCACCAGGCTCCTCCTCCACGGGCACCAGGGCCTCCTCCACGGGCACCAGGGGCCTCCTCCACGGGCACCAGGGCCTCCTCCACGGGCCTCCTCCACGGGCCTCCTCCACGGGCTAGATGCTGGATGACCCTCTACAACAAATGTCTGAAGGACCACACGCAGGGACGGAGTGACAAGCAGACACAAAGGACCACCTTAGAACGGCCTGCTCACAGAGTCTGCAGAGATGGCTCGGGGCTAAGAGTGTGCACTATGATTGCAGAGGACTAGTTCAGTTCTCAGGACCCATGCTGGGAAGCTCACAACCACCTGTAATTCCAGTTTCCCTTGTGGACTCTGTGGGCATCTGTACTCACGTTTGCATATACACCTCCTCAAACACACACGCAATTTAAAATAAAAACCAATCTTCTTTGAAATAAAGAAATCCCTGCTTATGAAATGGGACTTTAGCTGACCTCCAGAAAACTCAGAACTTGATGGTTCCCACCACCACCAGCTAAGAATGACTCACGGTGCCCAACCGTTTGTGTGAACAGCCCAGTTCACTCGGAACTCCCGCTCTCTTTCTGGAACCCTGGGACTTGCGGTGCATGCCAGGCAGAGGCAGGCACACAGAGCATCTCACCAGACTTGAGCAAAAAGGAAAAAACAAATCCTAGATAACATCAGTTCATATATGTCATTTCAACTCATGGCTCTTGACGGACATCCTGTGTGACCACAGCAGAACAGGAACCCTGGATACCTGGGTCTTGCTTCCAGAGGGCTGGCCCAGTGTGCCTTCACCTTGCTGGAACAATAGCTGTTTTCAGTTTTGAGTGAATGAGTTTATTAAGTACAGAAAAGCAACAGGTAAAAGAATAAACAGTGAGAGACAGAAAGGGGAGCGTCAAGCCAGCAAACTGACTGGAGCACCCCCATTGAGAGAGCAAATAAAAAGTAATAGCGTCAAATCAGGACCCGGCAGGCAACCCCAGAAGCCAGCTGCAGATGCCAACTGAGAGTGGATGCAGAGCAGAGTGACCTCCAGGTGAGACTGCAGTAAAGGAGCACGCGGCAGGCAGACACTCAAACACCCCAGAAACCGGCCAGGAAGTAGAAACCGCTGGAGTTCTGACTGAGCTTCTTATGGCCACTGCAGACGATTTTAAATCATGGGAAGAAGGGTAGTAACTCCTGCTGGAAGTGACTCACCATCTACCTGTTCTCAAGGCCATGGTGTTTTAATCTCCTAAATTACCTCACATTTCTCTATGTGTGTGATATACATGTGCATACCACTCTATGGTCCCTGGGGTGGAACTCAGTTCACCAGGCTTTGCAGCAAACACTTTTATGCTCAGCCGTCTCACTAGCCCTGAACACACTTGCTTGGCTTCCGTTTTCTATTTTGTCATACATCTGTTTGTAAATGTAATAGTAAAGACTGGCATACAACTCGGCACATGCTCCATTTCATCCACCTCCATCTCAAAAAGTCCGTCCTCAGAGAGATCACTATAATTACAAAATATGGAAAAGCACAAAGAAAAATTATAATGCTCATGAAGGACCCCTGCACCCCATTCAAAGATAGCTGCTTCTGATAATTCAGGTACTTTGAGAAAAAATAAGACAACTGTAGTATACTTTAATAGATTCTATTTACAGAAAAATAAGAAGGGGGGAAAGAATTGGAATTTACAGTTTCAATAGAAATAAGAACCTGAACCCTAACTTTAGCTAGAGGGCCTGAAGTGAGAGACACAGAAAATGAGATATAATAACCATGTTTCCATTTTAAAATATACCTTACAAGCAAGGATTCAAGTACTGTAGAGATAACATGGCAGAGATGCCGTCCCGGGGCTGAAGAAAGGCTGTCTGCGCGCTTGTTCACCTTGAATCCTGGTTAATAGAAGGTTAGGAATCTATACACCCTTTACTTATATTCCAAGGGGATCAGCAAAATAGGTGCTGGGAATTTATGTTCCAGTTACACATGCACACAAGTTTTTCTAAGAATACAGAGCAGTCCATAAGAAAAATAATTGTGCTTCCATCACTACTAAACTCTACCAAAAAAGATTTAGATGGGTTTCATGGACTAAAGAGAAGTGTATATTGCACACACTAGAGAGACATAGACACACACAAGTATACACATATACACGCACACACACATGTACACACAGACACACATACACACAGAGAGACATACACATATACATGGACACACAGAAACACAAACACAAAGAAAAATAGATACCACACACACATGCATACACACACACACACCACACATACACACACACACACACACACACACACACACACACACACACACACACACACCATGAAGAGAGTTAGAACTGTGGAGACTAGAAACTCCTGATGAAGGCTACCAGGAAAAGGAAAAAAAAAAAAACATAAACACCAACAAAAGCACAAACCCTTTGATCTACAATGATGTTCTGCCTGCATGATATGCTAGGGCAGTAGTGGCAGAAACCTTGTGGGATAACCAACCTGTGTCTGATTTGACTTAAGGCAACTCCATGAGATGGAACCATACCCGACACTGCTTGGATGACCACAAACCAGAGGCTAGATAGCCCAGGGACCTAGGGTAATACCAAATACTACTGGTCTTAACGGATAAAAGTAACAATAAAATGACTCCTAATGACATTCTGCTATACTCAGATCAGTGCCTTATTCAGCCATTATCAGAGAAGATTCCTCCTCCAGCATATGGGAACAAACCAGACATTATGACACAGAGGGAGAGACCTTGAAACACACAGCTCTAAACTGGATGTCTCCATCAGATCCAACCCTTTGGAGCTCAAGGAACACTGCAGAAGAGGAGGCAGAAAGAGGATATAAGAGCCGGAAGGGATGGAGGACACCAGAAGAACAAGGCCCTCTAAAAGAACTGAGCAAAGCTCATATGAACTCACAGAGACTGAAGCAGCATGAACAGGGCCTGCATGGGTCTGCACCAGGTCCTCTGCATATATACTATAGCTTTTAGTTTAGTACTTTTACAGGAGTAGCTCTCTGATTCTAGTGCCTTCTCTTGGGGCTTGTTTATTTTTTCTGTTGCTTGGCTTGTCCAAATACCATATGCTGGTTTTTGTTTTTCCTTGTATTTTATTTTGTAATGTTTGGTTGTTATCTCCTAGAAGTCTGTTCTTTTCTAATGAGAAACAGAATGGGAGTGAATCCAGACAGTGGGGAAGGTAGGGAAAAACTGGAGTGGAGGAGAAGGAGGAGAGAAACTGTATTCAGGTTATATTGTATGAAAAAAGAATCTATGTTTAAGAAAAGAGAAGTAAATACACAAAAAGAAAAAGAAAAAAGAAATTCCAGCCAAGCCACAGTATTTGAACAGCAGCAATGAACTGAGAGCTTGACCTCTAAGAAATCCCAAATCCAATTCAAGTCCCGCCACTTAGCAGCTGGGGTCTGCAGGCCATGTCACTTCTCCAAGCCTACCAGTAAAATGGAGAGTGATGCTCAGCTTGAAAAGTTAAGGTATGTATTTTTTGAGTGCCTAGCATACTTAAGAAATGACTAGTCAGAGTTACGCTATGCTGCTAAAATAAGATTGTGAAAATACATTGCAATGTGTACTGGTCCAGAGTGGGAGTGATCTATGCCTTGCTTCTGCAGCTCAGCTGCTGATCCCTGCCTCTAGAAACACCTGTCCCTGCAGATACCAATCAAGGGACCTGTTGTGTGCTCAAGTCCCTTCGCCCTGAACATTCGCCCTCCCTGAATTAGCATTGTGTGATGTGTTTTCAGTGCCTCTCTTTACTGTTTTGTTTGATTGACTGCTTGGCTGCAAGATGGTTTGTTGGTTGCTTCACTTTGGTCTCAGTTTTGTTGTGTGTTGGGTTTTCTGTTTGTCGGGCTCTGGATGGGTCTCACTATGTAATCCAGGCTAGTCTCACACTGAGTGCTCAGACTCCGCCTCTTCTTCCTACAGACACAGGTTATGACCCATTCAAAGCACACAGTGATCACAGCTGGTCACATGCAGGTCACATGCGCGTCACGTGGGGGTGTGTCTGGTCTGTGCTGAGACTGAGGAATCACCTGTTTGACAGAAAAACTGGTGGACTCCAGAACACAGAAGGCAGGACTAAAGTGTGGTCCTTATTAGTCTTAACAATAAAAACCTGGAGTCAGATATTGGGGTGAAAGCTGAAATATCAGAGAGACAGAGCAGCAGCCACTAGAAACTTCTTACCTCTGCAAATCCTCAGGTCAAATGCGGGCAAGAGACTGTCTCCACCTGCCTTATATTCCTGTCTCCACCTCCCTAGTGCTGGGATTAAAGGCATGTACCACCACCTCCTGGCTCTGTTTCTCTTTTAGACTGGTTCAGTCTCATTTAGCCCAGGGTGGCCTTGAACTTCTGCTCGTCCTACTTCCTCCTCCTAAATGCTGGGATTAAAGGAGTGTGCCACCACTGCTTGGCCTCTATGGTTAACTCGTGGCTAGCTCTGCCCTCTGATCTCCAGGCAAGCTTTATTTGTCAGGACACAAACAAAATATCACATGGCACAGGATTATCAAAACCTGGAAGGCCATTATCTCCACTTCTAGATGGTACTTATTCTGAAGCAGACCTTGAGTCAGAAACCTGTGCACCTCAGTGCTTCACTTGCCAGTGAGCAGAGGCTATCCCACCTCATGTATTCATCCCCCTTGCTCCACTTGCCAGTGAGCAGAGGCTATCCCACCTCATGTATTCATCCCCCTTGCTCCACTTGCCAGTGAGCAGAGGCTATCCCACCTCATGTATCCATCCCCCTTGCCCATATTGTTCAGATTCGCCCATTCTCCCCTTCTTTAGTTCAGCGCACCAGCATCTCTCTTGGCTTATCTCTACAGCCAGCCCCTGGAATCCCAGGTCTTCCATTTTTCACACCAGGTGAAAGCAAATTCTAAAATATTAATAATAGTGCCAAACACTTTCCTAAAACTCCTCATTATCAGACTTCTTAAAAAGACATTTGTCAGGGAGAGGAAGAAAGAACCAGAATATATTATATACAAGTATGAAATTGTCGAAGAATAAATTAAGTTTTTTTAAAAAAAGTAAAACAAAGCATTACGATTAGGGGCTGTGATGGTCACTCTTCACTGTCACCTGGACTGGACTTGGAGTCACCTAGGAGATTCGCCTCTGGCATGGCTGGGCAGGAGCTTCCAGAGAGGTGTAACAGAAAGGAAAACCACTCTGTGTGTGGCACCGCCCTGTGGACTGTGAGTCTTTCTGCTGCTTAACTGGACGTGGTGTGGCCAGCTACCTCGAGGTCCTGCTGCCAATCCTTCCGGGCCACATGGACTGTATCCACAAACCCAGAGTCAAACGAACCTTCCTTCCCTTTTCAGGTACTTCATTACAACATGGAAAAAAAAATAAGTAACATACACAATCTCCACCCTGCTTCCTCCTCCTCCGTCCACCCAGCCCTTGCTTAGCCAAACACCGCCGCCTTCTCCCCACCCCCAGGTCTTCGCACACAGTACTTTATTCTGAAATCCTTCTCTCTCTTGTCATCCTCATCTCCTGCCCTGTCTGAGTCATCTAACGATCCCTCCCATACTGTTCCTGAGCCTCACAGGGTTCTTCTGCCACAATTATCAAAAATCCATATGGTGACAGAAGGTGGAACCCCCCCGCAATTATCAGAATTAGCAAAACTCATATATCTTGACCTGACCAATGAGAATCAGTGAACAGCCACCATGCACTATTCTAAGCCCTCTTGACCTGGCCAATGAGAATCAGCGAGATAGCCACCACATACACTATGCTAAGCCCCAGAATCCTTCAGCCAAGCACAAAAGAATAGCCAGAAGCAGAACAAAATGGCTGAGGTAGAGATCTAAAAGTATGAAGGGAAGACAAGGATTTCAGCACAATGCTGGTGGTAGTGCTCACGCCAACGACTGAGCACAGTGAACTGTCACCTGGCAGCTGGAGAAACTGAGTCACCAGCACCCCCAACAACCCATGAATGCTACCATCTGGACTGGCCTTACTTTTTTAGAACCCTATAATCAGTTCTGGGTCTAACTTTAGATGATAGGTGCTGGCCTGAACAGAGGACTAGAGGGAAAGAAAACAAAGTTTGGGATGTGTGTCTGGAAAATACTACAGTGAAAGAGTGTACGAAAATGTAATGATGAGAAATCTCACTCTCTGACAAGCTGCCTAGGGACAAAAGCATTAAGCTTGTTAATATTCTAATCAAGAAAGAGACTCGCCCACATCCTACAAGTGCATGCTCAAATGCAGAGAGAAGCAGCATGCGTCCGTGGGTTCGAATGCCAGCACCCATGTAAAAGCTAGGCATGGTGGCATAAACATGTAATCCCACCACTGGAGAGAGCCGAGGACAGCCTAGTCCAACTGTGTGCCCCAGAAAGCTCATGTTTCAAAAAAAAAAAAAAAAAAGGAATATCAAGGTGGACCAGCAGGATGTGGTGGCACACTCCTTTAATCTCAGCACCCTAAAAACAGAGGCAGGTGACTGACTATGAGCTTGAGACCAGCCTGGTCTACACAGCAAGTTCCAGGCCAGCCAAAACTGCACACACAGTGTGTACCTGTCTCAAAAAAAAAAAAAAAAAGTAAGATGTTCTGCAAACATTACTCTAAAGACTTCTTAGTCTGTTGCAATATACTTAATAAACTGTTTCCTTAAATAAACAAACAAAAAAAGTCAAGGCAAATGGATCCTGGGGAATAATGCCTGAAGTTGTAACCTCCACGCAAATGTACCCACACCCACACATGTACATGCACAAAAACATACTTACACACACACACACACACACACACACACACACTACACACTCACACAATAACAGACACATACACACTTCCTTTCTTGGGTATTTTAAAAGAAAACTACAGGGTAAGCGTGTGTTTGCAAAAGCTTCAATTCTCGCCTTCTTAGACACCGTGACTGAAAGGCATCTGAGCCCTTTCAGTCCTGATTCTATGACATTTTGTGGAATCGAGAGCATGATTAGGCCTGCAGAGCTATAATAAAGCAGCCTCACATGTAATTATCATCTCTAAAAGTGCCTGCTTCGTCTCTTTTGCTGATGTTGCTTGTATTTTTCATCTAAACAACTTGAAGCTGCAAACTAGCATTTTCCAAAAAACCGTAGGGTTTCCTGGTAGGGTGGGGGTGGGGCCGCAAACACTCGTGATTGTGAAATACGATTTTGCTTCCAGGTCAATATTTCTACTACTGCTCTCATTTCTTTGCCAGAATGAATATCTGTCGATTGCTCTCTGCGGTTTATATTAAGTCTTGTGGGTGTGAGGAGTCTGAAATGAGGGAAATGTGAGATTGCGTGGGCACAATGTCTGTTCCTCTTGTGGATGTAAGTAACCCAAGAAGAAAGGAAGAAGGAAAGACAGACAGAAGGAAAGAAGAGAGGGAGGAAGGAAGGAGACCCCAGGAAGCCCTTTTGATGAGAACGATTGGGTGCTGGGGAGAGGAGATAAGTTTAGAATCGGAAAGATCGGGAAAGGAAAGAGTCTGAGGGAAAAGGCAGATGCACTGTTGGAAGCACCCAGAAACTCTACACACTTCTGCTAGATCTCAGCCTAGTTGGTGCAATTCCATTCAAGAGGGAGAGGCATGGAAAAGCTTCGTAGATGACGCACACTTTGTGGTTGTAATAATTAATATGGTGTTAAACTATAATTTTGTGTTATATGAACATAATTTCATACAATGATCACAATAATCTCTCCATTACTTCCTATGTTCCAGACTGTATGCTAAGCATTCAACGCACATTCTCATGCAATCTGCATGACTCAGTAGAGTACATTTTATCATCCTCATTTCATAAAGAAGGAAACTAAAGTTTAGAAAGGCCAAACAGCTTATCTGAGATTGCACAGCTATGGTGTCTCTTTCTCTTGTGGATATAAGTCATCCAAAAGATTGGTAACTCGGGCTACTTCAGTCATGATACACACACTCTAAAAAGGGCTTGCTGAGACCAAAAACATCACTTACACCTAAGGACATGCTGATAATTTCTATCCCAAATGGAATATTACCATAGTTTAGATTCTGGTGAATTTATTTCTTGAAATGTGTTCTAAATTATTAGAAAAAATAGGCTACAATGCAAGACTGAAGTTTTAGCTACCCATTGTTTGAATCTTGAGATTTATTGACATGATTACTTTCTGATAATAGACTAGGGAGATATATGGTTCTACCCTCATAAAAATTAAAATTGTGTGAGAAGCTTAATAAATGGCAAACACAATTTTTTTGGCTTAGAACACTGGGTAGGAATTTCCATTGTTAACTCATCATATGTTCATGAATGGCTCTGATTACATGGTATGGGACAACCAGGTTTTGGTTAAATACACTTCTCTTAAACCATTACCACCCACACTGTATTTCATTCATCATCAGAATACACTTATGTAGAAATACAAATGTTTATGTTGCCTGACTTTCTGGTTTTTTGAGATGGGGCCTCATGTAGTCCAGAATGTCCTTGAACTCATTGGCTTTGAAGTCTTGATCCTCTGGCCTCCATCTCCCAAGGTCAGGAATTAAAAGTATACGCCACCATACTTGGCTGACTTCTCCTTTTTATTGAAATCCAGTATCTGAATTCTAAGATTTTGAAATATTGCTTTCCCAGACTTCAATTTTCAAAATCTGTTTTTTACTTTTCTGAGCAGAAACAGAAAATGCAATCATGGGCATTAATGAACAATTAATGAAACTAAAAAGTGAGTCTCAAATTATTTCAGGAATTCCTATTATTGTTTGTTAGTTGTTGGTTTGTTTGTTTGTTTGGTTGGTTGGTTGGTCGGTCGGTCGGTTGACTGGCTGGCTGGCTGGCTGGCTGGCTGGCTGAGATGGAGGCTTGTGAGCCCGGGCTGGCCTTGCTGGGAGAGTGTCCTTGAGCTTCTGTTCCTCTTACCTCCACTTGCTAAGTGCTGAGAGAGCAAGTGCTCCACCATGCCTGGGTTATTCAGTGCTAGGGATGAAACACGTGTTTTCATGGATGCTACACAAGGACTTCACCAACAGGACTACTTCTCAGCCCCTGGTGCTTTAATTTGCTCAGTTCACAGTGTGTACTTCCTGGAGTTCTGGTGTCCCCCACACATACCATCTTTTGACCCAGCTCCCTTCTGTCCCAGGGTTCTTGCCCAACTGGATTTAATTTTAAGTCCATGGATAGATAGCTCCTGGTACTCTGCCTTCAGGGTGCCCTCAAGGTGAAGAGAGCTCTGCCCAGCCAGCTGCTAAGGGAAGGATTTTGCCATTACTGTTGTGCTTCTCTGGAGCTCAGTGGAAGGTTGAATGTGTGTCCCTGGCTTCCTGTGCGTTTCCTTCTAACCTTTAGGAGCCTGGAGGAGTCTTGAGAAATGAATCTTCACTCTTATCCGGTGTTGACAGTCCCAGGCACCTAGATCATAGACTTTGTAGGTGGAGTCAACACTGTGGGATAATGTCTGGGTGCAGCCACCTCACACTAGAGGATTTATCCCAACACACACGCGTGCGCATACACACACACACACACACACACACACACACATACACACACACACGTCTGCAGACAAACATGCACCCACACACTGAATTTTTAAACATACTCATCCCTTGTTTGTTTTTATTATCTAATGCTAACATTTTGTAGATATTCAATAATCAACATAGTAGCACATCCATTATTTAACATCCTAGACCTGGATGACATCTACAATAAAACTATGTTTTTGACCATTGTAATTTTTCCTGAGAATTTGCAAGCTCATACAACTCTTCATTCTCCATTCTTGACCTTGATGGTTTTAAAATCGTAGCACAGTCACTCTATAGACTGTTCCTTGATTTGGATCTGTGTGCCATAATCTCAGGATTAAGGATGGCTTTTGTACAGAAAAATGACCCAAAAAATTGTTTTTTTCTCTTTCCAGCACATTGGGTGCCACACAGTCTATTTATTCCTTAAGGTGACATCCACTTAGTAATTCATGTGTCTATGGCATTATACTTTATAACTATGTAAATCCCTTTTCTCCCATTTTTACCCATGGAAAAAAGAAAGCATCTTCAACAAATGGTGCTGGCATAACTGGATGTCAAGATGCAGAAGATTGCAAATAGATCCATACCTGTCACCATGCACAAAACTCAAGTCCAAGTGGATCAAAGATCTCCCACTTTTACCTGCTGGTTTTAACATTTCTCTAACTCCACCGTTACTAAGATGGTGTCTTCATTCTTATTTTCTAAAACCATTTTCTGCCAATATTCCCTCTCTGGCTTTCTGCTGTCTTCAAGGCTCTCTCTCTCCACTGCTGTTTGACTGTCCGTAACTGCACATTCCTAAGCTAGTATTTTATTCAGTAACTGCAGCCCTATACTATCATGTTTGTTGGTGCCCAAAGTGTCCCAGACTGGGCCAGGGGAGTTCTGATGAGCCAGTGTGACTCCCTTAGACATAACTGTGTCATTCTCTAAGTGCTCCCCTTCCTACCTTACATCATGAGATCTTTTGGGTTGGTCTGTCTATTCAGGATGCTCTAACAAAATACCATAATCTGGGGGGCTTATCAACAACACAAAGCCACTTCTCACAGCCTGGACCCAGTACGTCTAAGATCAAAAGGCCTTTCTTGATGGTAGAGGAGGAGAAGCTTCTCTCTGGGGCCTTCTATAAGATCTCCAATGCCACTCACAACGGTTCTGCCCTCACGACCAAATCAACTCCCAAAGTCCCTACGTCCTAACAGTGTCACCCTGGAACATGGGAATTATGGAGGGACACACATCAGGTGCTTCACAATGGTTAGATCAGGGCCGGGGGACACTTTTGAAAGCAGCTGAAGAGCAAACCACCAACTTCCAGAAATTGCTGATTCTCATACCGAAATAGGTCTATAATTTGAACTGACTCACTAAATGTTTGGGCAACGGGAGTGCGCTCTAATCAGACTTCTGACATGGCATGCCCTGCACAGGCAGCTATCAGCACGTATCCTGCCCAGCATCAAGAACTCACACTACATCACAGTCCAAGGCTTCCACCAGGACAAACAAAACGCTAATTATACTGAACCGCTTGGGTCCCTCCACCATCTGACCGGTCCTCCCTCCCACTGTCCCTGGCCTTCATCAGACTCTCTCCCAATCCAGGCTGCAGGCTCCTTTCAGCACTCTTTCTGTAAATACAGACTCCATCCACCACATCATTCCCAGAACTCCCACAGTTTCCCATCACACGCCGTCTGTTTCTAGGAACACAAAGCTGCCACGAGGCTCAGTCTACCACGACCCTCCCCCCCCCCCCCCAGTTCCTTTAGATGAACCCTTGCTGCTGCCATGGCTGCCTCAGGCTTGCTCCCAAGTATGTTGCCCAGATGCTGCCTTCTTTGCCTGGCAACTATATCCCTGCCCTGTGCCGTGGAGCCTCGCAGGATCTGCAGCCAGGACCAGGGCTTCCTCTCCTGGCTTTTGCCTTTGGTCAGAGCTCACCCAGCAGATAACTCCTGGGCTCTTCCTGACAGTTGCAGCCACTGGATTTGTGGGTGAGCGAAGGCCCCCAACAGGTCTCTGCCTTCCTTCCCAACCTCATCTCCAGCTGCTGCTCCACCCTCACACCATGAGTGTAGAAATAACTTCAGTTCCTGCAGAACAGATGATTTTGGACATTGCCTCACTCCATAATCCCCTCCCTCCTCACTTCCTGTCGCCACCTCCCATTGTCCTGTCCATCTTTCGGACAGCCCACCCTGACTCCTCTTTTCTCCCTCCCATCCCTCCCATCCGCTGCCTGGGTAGAGATGGGCTTCCCTCCTCGGCCTTCATTTAGCCCTTCAAATGGCGCTCCACTAACCACACTGTAGTCTACCTCGAGTTCAAATCCCAGTACCTCTCCCTGGACAATCTATGATCATTGGAGATTCAATTACCTTTACCTTATGTCCCCAACACTGCACCTGGTGCCGGCAGATAGAATACAGGAGAGTCTCAGACTGCGTAAATGGATCAGGCACGGACAAACAACCCATGGCTAGATTATGCCACTGGTCCGTTTTAAATTTATTCTTTTTTTTTTTTCTTCCAGATACAAGTGTAGAGCATTCGCTCTCACAATTTTTTGAAAACTCGCTTACTGTCTTTTCAAAATATGTAGATTATGCTGAAGGAAAATGCAGAAGTGTTAGGTGTGAGAGCCTGGCACCCCCAGCCAGTGTGGACATGGCTCCGTTTCTTTCTAACGCTCTCTGCCTGCACTTTTCAGCTGATCTACAATCATCTTATATACTCCTACATTTCAGTTAAAAATCATTTTTTTTTACTATAAGACAGACTGTTCATTGTCATAAAGTTATGGTCACTGAGTCCACTCCCCTGTGGTCATTACCAGGTTGTCTTAGCAAAAATTCTTGAGTGGAATGTAGTGCCCAAATATAGTTTCTCTACAGTTCGTAGCATGGTTGATTGGAAGGATGCAAATGTACTGCTTTGTCACAAAAATTCCATTTTTAGCTAAGGTTTTCTCCATGCCTGGTATCTCCTGTTGTTCTAAACACTGAGTTCCTGGGATACAAAAAGAGGTCTCATAGTTAAGTCTAAAAATAATTGGCATTCAATAAATACTTTGAATACATGAATAAGAAGAAATATTTTTCCAGGTATGGTGGGCACATCTCTAATCCCAGCACTCAAGAGGCAGAGGCAGTTGGATCTCTGTGAGTTCCAGGCCAACCAGAGATACATAATGAGATCCTCTCTCTCAAAAAAAAAAAATAGCATTTTTATTATCATGTCATTCCTAGAGAAGAAAACCTCAGTGGCTTCCCATGGCAAAACTGTAAATAAAATATATAAATTATAACTATTATGACTAAATAACATAAATTATATAAATCAATTATACATATGAATAAAGTTTGGAGTCCATATAAGTCTGTTCCCACAATCCACGCCTGAGCAGACCGGCAGAAAGGGAGCTGGGTGGTGTGCTGACAGCTGATAGCAGAGCCCACCTGGCACAGTCCTTTCTGCCCTCTGCTTTCTGTCCCATTTCCCCTCCACTGTCCTTGTTCTTGCTGGTTCTCCCAGACTGGGGCTACAACTCTTTGGCAATTCTCTGATCCACCCAAAAACACAGATTCTCTTACATGAGCCAAATGTGGTTTATACAGCATGATAATTAAGAACATTCACTGTTATAAAATTTGGACAGTGGTTAATCATTGTTGAGTTCTAGGTTTATCTAAGTAACAAACCTGTGCCCTTCACTTAAGGAAGACAACCATAACTTCCATGCCTTTCCATGGACCCAACACACACACTGCAGAGGCATACCCAGACACCTGAATGTTGAAGGACACATAACACACACACACACACACACACACACACACACACACACACACACACACACACACACGAATCACACATACCAAGAGACAGAACAGTGGGTATCAGAGCTTTCTAATAGTATCTAGATCACTTATTTACTCCACTTTTCCTTCCAAAGTGGAGTTTACCATACTTTTTCACATGATAGAGATGAGAATATTTCTTGTCCTCGGAAGTTCAGAACATCACCCCTCCACAGCAACCCTGGTTGACTATTGTCATCTGGACAATGCTGGAGTCACCTGAGATGACAGGATCTCCTCTGAGCAGTGCTCCATCATACTGGCCTACGGGCATGTCTGTGGAGAATTTTCTTCTTGATTAAGGATTGATGTGTCTGGCCACTGTGAATGGTGGCTGTCGAGCCTGTAGGTCTGGGGCTGTATTAGAAAGCAAACTGAGAAGCTCTTAGCGCGACTCTGTGGTCTGCCCCCTGTCCTGCCTGAGTCCCAGCCTGAGCTCGGGCCCTAGCGACAATCATGGGCTGTAAGCTGTACAGTAAACAAATCCTTTCCTCCCCTAAACTGATTGTGGTCTGCAGTTTTCATGGCAACAAAAAGCAAAGCGAGTCATCTGCCTCCCTGTGGTGCTTTCTGTTGGGTGTCAGGATAAAGTGTAAGAGTGTGGAGGAGGGAGGAAGTAAGGAAGCGCAAGACTGTCTGCTTCTTCAACTTGTACTTCAGCTGCTGTGGAGGACATCAGGAGGGCTGTGAGGACATCAGGAGGGCTGTGAGGTCATCAGGAGGGCTGTGAGGACATCAGGAGGGCTGTGAGGTCATCAGGAGGGCTGTGAGGTCATCAGGAGGGCTGTGAGGACATCAGGAGGGCTGTGAGGTCATCAGGAGGGCTGTGGAGGACATCAGGAGGGCTGTGAGGTCATCAGGAGGGCTGTGAGGTCATCAGGAGGGCTGTGAGGTCATCAGGAGGGCTGTGAAGACATCAGGAGGGCTGTGAGGTCATCAGGAGGGCTGTGAGGACATCAGGAGGGCTGTGAGGTCATCAGGAGGACTGTGAGGACATCAGGAGGACTGTGAGATCATCAGGAGGGCTGTGAGGTGCATCAGGAGGGCTGTGAGGTGCATCAGGAGGACTGTGAAGACATCAGGAGGGCTGTGAGGACATCAGGAGGGCTGTGGAGGACATCAGGAGGACTGTGAGGACATCAGGAGGGCTGTGAGGACATCAGGAGGGCTGTGGAGGACATCAGGAGGACTGTGAGGACATCAGGAGGGCTGTGAGGTCATCAGGAGGACTGTGAGGTGCATCAGGAGGGCTGTGGAGGACATCAGGAGGGCTGTGAGGACATCAGGAGGGCTGTGAGGTCATCAGGAGGGCTGTGAGGACATCAGGAGGACTGTGAGGTGCATCAGGAGGACTGTGAGGACATCAGGAGGGCTGTGAGGACATCAGGAGGACTGTGAGGACATCAGGAGGACTGTGAGGACATCAGGAGGACTGTGAGGTCATCAGGAGGACTGTGAGGACATCAGGAGGACTGTGAGGACATCAGGAGGACTGTGAGGACATCAGGAGGGCTGTGAGGTGCATCAGGAGGACTGTGAGGACATCAGGAGGACTGTGAGGACATCAGGAGGACTGTGAGGACATCAGGAGGGCTGTGAGGACATCAGGAGGGCTGTGAGGACATCAGGAGGGCTGTGAGGACATCAGGAGGGCTGTGAGGACATCAGGAGGGCTGTGAGGTCATCAGGAGGGCTGTGAGGTCATCAGGAGGGCTGTGAGGTCATCAGGAGGGCTGTGGAAGGCACCAGGGCTTACAGATTTTGAATGATTGCTGTAATGTTTTTCTCCTTCCTGAAACCAAAAGGTGATAATTAGTCTGTATGTTCATTCATTCATTCATTCATTAAACAACATAGGTGGATTGCTTTCACTAAAAACAATCAAGAGGCTTATCATTTAGTCGGCTGAATGAGGCTAGTCAACGTTTTCTTCCTTTTTTCTCTTGGGATGTGTCTTGTTCACCCAGGATATGCACTCAATACGATGTCAGTGCCTAACAAACAGGTTGTTCCCGAGACCTACTGCCTGGTGTAGCTCCAGCTCCCTCTTCCATTCAGGAGAGGAAGACACTGTGAGTGTAACCTTGAATTCATCTAATGTGAAAGGAAGCCTTTTGCACACTCCCATGGTCCAAGAGGTACTGGGGATGAGCTATTTACGGGAGACTTGGCAGATGATTTTCAAACAATAGACGTCACGAATGCACGCCTGCAGAGGCAAAGGCGGCGCCGAACGCTGCTGTGGCTGACGCGCTCTCCGTCTCCTTTACACTTCCTTCTTCTTATTTTACCTCAGACCCCGTGGCTCTGCTCATCAGCCAATCCAATGGTTCTCCAATGTTACCAAGCATCAGAATCGCCTGAAGTGCCTGTAAAGACTTACAGTGAGGTTGGCTAGATGGTTCAGTGTGTAAAGTAGCTTGTCACTAAGCTAAGCCTGACCACCTGAGTTTGATCCTGGGACCCACATGATGGAAGGAGAGAACAGTGATTCCTATATGCTGTTCTCTGACCATCACACAAGCATGTGACCCATGACCTCTACACACACACACACACACACACACACACACACACACACACACACACTAAATAATAAATAAATAAATAAATAAATAAATAAATAAATAAATAAATAAATAAATAAATAAATAAATAAACAAACTTACAATTTAATTGTTCTGGTGGAAGCCCCACCTCTCTGCCCAGACCCTGACTCTCAGAAAGTCCCGCCAAACACAGCTCCTCCCCCAGAGATGCTCAAGACCACTCCCACAGGGTATTTAAACTGCACCCCAGAAAACAGACAGGTGGTTTTTCGGTCTCTTGTCCCTGTTTCCTCTCTGGGGGACTGGAGAATCACCTGGGAACGCTTTACCCCTTAAATGGGGACATTTTCTAATTCAGTCTGATTTGGTCTCTACATTGGTGAAGAGGCTTGTCCGGGTACAAAAACTTTTCAGTAATTTTTAAAAATTAAAAAAAAATAGACAACACCTATTGTGCTCAGTGCATTATAAAACAAAAGACTGTAGAGCACATGAAGTTGGGAGGAAGAGGATGGTGGTGATCTGAGAGGAGTTGAATTGGGAAGGGGTGGATTTAATCTAAATACATGGTGTTCATGTGTGAAGTTATCAGAAAATATATGTTAAAAGTTGAACAGTTCTCGGGTGAGGGTGATGCTGGAACCACGCCGTGAGAATCAGAGACTAGTGTTCCATCGGGTCTCTCACCAACACATTTATTAAAAGCCAACCAGGCTCCAGGCAACAAAGAAAAAGTAGCAGAACCGACTTCGTGTGCACGAACACTTTCCCCACACTGTGCTAAAATCTCTACAAAGACATGATTTGCCCCATTCATTCTAAGTTGGCATCTTTCTCCCATTTTAAATATGAAAATATCACAACCAAAAGCAATGAATCAACCTGACAGATCATGTGCATATGAGTCAGAATTATGATCTGAACTGGCAAAGCTTAAAAAAAATAAAAAACATAGATAAAAAATTAAAAATGAATAAATAATAGCCCTGGGTGAAAAGTACTTACAAGGAAATAGAATTTATGCAAGGTTGAAGAAGGAGTTACAGTCCAGGGTACATGCCAGGGCAAGCCACAGCAGTGTGCTGCACACAGAGGGAGGGGTAAGAAGTTTTTGTTGAAAAAAAAAAAAAAGGAGAAACATACATGAGCTGCTTGGCTGCAAAATACATTGGTGTGGGAGACCTGAGGCCAGAGCTATGAGCCCCGAGGTGGATCACTCAGGAAAAGCTTCTTTTCTGAATGGCTGACACTTTAAATCATGCTAAAAGTAAGGAAATCAGCGCAGTGTGGAGCACATGCCAGGGAGGAGTCAGTTCAGTGAGAGTGGGGAGGACATGCCGGGGAGGAGTTAGTTCAGGGAGAGTGTGGAGGACATGCTGAGGAGGAGTCAGTGTAGATGGAGTGTGGAGGACATGCCGGGGAGGAGTCAGTTCAGGGAGAGTGGGGAGGACATGCTGGGGAGGAGTCAGTTCAGCTAGAGTGGGGAGAACATGCCGGGGAGGAGTCAGTTCAGGTAGAGAGGGGAGGACATGCCGGGGAGGAGTCAGTTCAGGGAGAGTGGGGAGGACATGCCAGGGCGGAGTCAGTTCAGGGAGAGTGGGGAGGACATGCTGGGGAGGAGTCAGTTCAGGTAGAGTGGGGAGGACATGCCGGGGAGGAGTCAGTTCAGGTAGAGTGGGGAGAACATGCCACGGAGGAGTCAGTTCAGCTAGAGTCGGGAGGACATGCCGGGGAGGAGTCAGTTCAGGTAGAGTGGGGAGGACATGCCGGGGAGGAGTCAGTGCAGATGGAGTGTGGAGGACATGCTGGGGAGGTTTATGTTTGTCTCCTGTATGTTGGAGTTGGCCACTGTCCCAATTCTGTTCTGATCACAAGTAAAATGTGAGCTTCTCTCCCTCATATTTCCCTGGCTTTCCACTGTCTCTGAATCAGACAAGAGTGACTTCATCATTTCTCAGATCTGGGGCACTGGAATCCAGGTGGCACTAACTGATACCGTTCTGTAGCCAGTGATGCCCTGTAACACTGAAGAGTTGACACATTCGAAGAGTGTCATGGGTCTTTGCAGATATAAAACACACAACTACTGCTCCCAGAGATTAAATCCTTAGTCCAAACCCACGTTGCTAGGAAACATCTTACAGTTTAACCCCAGTCTTTCTGGCCTGCCAAAACCCCAGGGGCTCCAGCGATGCTGAAGTGATGCACTTGCCTGAAGCACAAGAGCCTGAGTTCCACTCCCAGAACCATGTGCAAAATCCAGGCCTGGTCAGCAACCGGGAGGCCTCAAAGACCACATGGGCCTCTGCAGCCTTGAGCCAGGCTCTGAAGGAAGGGTTTTGAACCTCCTTAAACACACAAACAGAAAAGTGGCATGCACTGTTAAACCCAGAGCTGAGGGTGGGTCGCCCTGGTTTGTTTACAAGCCCCATGACAGTGAGAAACCTTGTTTCCAAAAAACCGGCATCTTCTGGGCTCCTCATACACAGGCATCCAAACCTGTACCCATGAACACACACACATCTGAACCTGCACACATGAACACACACACATCTGAACCTGCACACAGGAATACACACACAAATATGACTCCTAACTAACCAAGATGCACTGAAAATGGGAGGTTTTGTCTTATGTTATGGTTAACAGACATAACTCTGGTGTTATCTCATTGAAAAACCTTCTGGTATTTGTGGGTTCACTCTCCACCCTTTTAGGCATGGTATCATGGAAAGTCACCTTGATGACTCAAGACCTTGTATGTTTTAGAACCACCAACAGCAGCAACAGCCGCAATCTTTCCAGAGAAACATCGTGGGAGATGCAGATATGGGATGATGGAGGTTGGCATGAATGTGTAGACAGCTCAACTGTATTCTAATCCAACTATGGTGTAACCATTTAACTTTTCTCATTTTTAAAATTGCATTTATTTATTTATGTATTCATGGAGTACACACAGAAGTGTACTGAGATCATGCATGGAGATCTCAGAGGACAGCTTGGGAGAATCATTTCTCTCCTCCCACCATGTGGGTCCTGGGGACCCAGGTCATCAGGCCTAGAGTCACTGGCCCCTACTCTTTCTATAATCAGAACCAAAAGGGGTCCAAAAGTAGGACTAACCGAATGTTTCAGTTGGGTGGGATTCAAATCACCCAATTTGTGTACGTAGTTAACAAGCACCATTAAAAGTGACCATTTCTCTCCTTTATGACTTGGTCAGTCACACAGAATGAAGCTTTCCCTGATCCCTGTGCACGGCTTTACCCCGTCATCAGGGAGAGAAACGAGCTGTGTAATTACCATTTGAGACATGAATCATCACTTGCGGGGCCCAGACCTGTGTGAGTCTATAAAAGGAACTCGGTCCAGGTGCAAATGTGCACGGCCTGACACCCCCTGGGCCGATAGGACTGCCAAGCGACCGAGAGGAGATGAAGGTCTTACCTGCCTCCGGCCTCGCTGTCCTTGTCACAGCGCTAAAGTTTGCCACTGCGACCCCCACCCTATTTGCAGCCACCCCTAGGACCTTCGGGAGCAGCTACCACCTCGCACAGGTTTGTGACTCTCTGCCCCATTCCCTCATCCTTCCCTAACCCAGAACATCCAACAGGGCACAACGAGAAAGTCAACAAAAATCCATTCTTGTTGAAAATCATTTTAATCTCCACAGAAGCCTGATGAACCGCACCATCTAAGATTCATGTCTGGTGCTTATCAGGTTCGTGTGTTCCATGGATGCATTAATGACTGGATAATTGTCTGTGTAGGTGTATCACATAATGCAGAACTGGTATGGGGTTATAAAACATACAAAATTCAAAAACAAGTATTTGAGGAAAAATAAGATCGGAAATAAAAAGACTGGGAATTTTATGCTGAGTGCTCAGCAGTCACAAGGGGAGGGGGTCTTAGGTTCACACTCTGAAACATGACTTTTGTGCTCAAGGTGACCTTGGTCAGAATTTAAGGTAGGCCAAGCTGTGTTTCTCCACAACCCTTCCCCCAACTTCCCTTCCCCCTGTGGTCTCTTGCGCCTGACGGTGATATGAAGCAAACTACCGTGGTGTGAGGGGTCTGAAACAATCAGTGATATATTAGAATTTTGTAAATATTTCATGGCTGAAAATCATCCCAAATGCAGGAAAGTCTGTTAAAGGAGAATAGTGATTCTTGACCTAGAGGAATGAATTTCTATGACAGATTGCTAGCTATAGTGAAAGGTAGATGTGCCCCGGCCTCTCGTGGGAGTCTGATGAAACTACAGCATGCATGTGATTCCATCTCCGCCTGGTAGATGTCAGCTGAGGGCTGGAGATCTGTCACCTGTGCACCCTGGATTGTCCCTACCAGCTGTTTCGCCTCTCACCCATTCCAGTCGATCAGTTTCTCTTACAACATGAGAGAATTCAGGGAGCATTTGCAAAAACAGCCCTGCAGATAAATAAGCAGGTTCAGCTCAACAGTGGATGCCAGCATCAACATTAGATGCCCACTTGAGCTGAACTTTCTTCGACTAGAGCCCATGTATAGATGAATTCAATTCAAAGTAGCTCCAGGTACTAAAACTGTAAATTGTGTTGTGCTGGTCCTCTCTGTGGGTCATCTCCCTCCAAATGTCTTTCCCTCTACAGACTAATGCTCTAGTTCAGAGACCATAAAGCTTTGTGATACCCACTTCCTGGCACATACACAGCAGGTGGTACTCAGCCAGAACAGATCTGAGCCAGTGGGAGGTTCTGACCCTAGTCCAGGGTTTGGGTAAATCTCATCCTACCAGCCAGTCTTGGCCAGACCATTAGATTATAGGCTGTTGTGCTGTAATGGCTGACTACGGTCTGCAGACCCAAAAATCAGCCCTTTACCAAAGGAATAGATGGTCCCACTGTAAATAGGACTAAGGTCAAAAAGTTTTGGTGAAGCCATCTTTGCTGGTCTGACCAGGTGGGGCGTGTTGGGGCACATTTCAAAGGAACAGTGTGATTGAGGCTGGGGCTGCTAGACATCCTTATTTCTTCTGTCTAAGCAAGTCTCTGTAACGCCCTCGGGATCATGAAATTTGTCCATCCCTTGTCACTGGGCACACAGAGGTTCCTGTTGCAGCTAGCCCAGGCATCCACTTTGGAAAGAGCATTTTCTTTAGGAGGCCACAAAGATGAGGACAGATCTCTCATGTTAAACTAGAAACAACTTATGTACCATCTTGTAGCTTACAGAAACACCCACCAGCCTTGTGAGCTTATAGAATCACAAATGTAAACAAGGAGTTTCTTTTCTTTTTTCTTTCTTTCTTTTTTTTTTTTTTTTTGGTTTTTTAAGACAGGGTTTCTCTGTGTAGCTTTGGTGCCTGTCCTGGAACTCACTTTGGAGAACAGGCTTGCCTCGAACTCACAGAGATCCGCCTGTCTTTCCCTCCCGAGTGCTGGGATTAAAGGCGTGCCCCACCACCGCCCAGCAAACAAGGAGTTTCTATTGTTACCGATCATCTCTGGGCAAAGCGTGGGTGAGAAGAACGAGCCTGTCTCTGTTCTCATGGCGCTGACATACAAGAGCGAGGCTGAGGTGAGAAGGCAAACATGTCACTCAGGTGCACGAGCTTGTTCCAGAGAGTGGGAAGTGGTACTGGAAAGAGGCTGACTGACTGGGGCTGTCCGGGGAAGCCTCTCAGGGAAAGCCACATCTGGGATGAACCTCAGCTGTAGAATGAGCTAGAAAATCCTGGAGACAGAGCAGGCTGGCAAAAGCATCCTCAAGTGCAGGAGTCCAGCATAGAGGAGTGTGGGATGCAACCACTGTGTGACTAGAGCTAAGAGACTTTGGAAGAGGTCACTAGATCATGGGCAATGAGAAAGCACCCTCCACACTGTTCTTTTCTTTCTAAATTACTAGCTAAGAAATAACTCCAGACACCTGGGTCCCCAAACCCACAGACACAAACATCTGCATTTGAGAGCTTAAATAGCTCTTGTTTAATTTATTTAATGTCTAGTTGTATCCTTAAATTCTGGTTTCTTAAGCTGCATTTGGGCTTTGAAATGACAGAATGGGACTGTAGATACACTATAAACTGAGCTGGGGATGTAGCTCAATAGTGGAGCACTTGCCTAACACGCCCGAGGTCCTTCATTCCATCCTCAGCAGGAGAGAGAGAGAGAGAGAGAGAGAGAGAGAGAGAGAGAGAGAGAGAGAGAGAGAGAGAGAGAGAGAGAGAAACTGAAATGGAATAATGACCAAATGCCTGCCTCTTCCTACAATTGAGGATTTATTTTAGGGTTTGTTTTTTAAAATAGCGCAGATGTTTCCTGGTTTATGGTGGTGTTGAATCTTCATAACCTTCACAATACACGAGTCCAACAGCTTATCAAAGGCACCGTTGGGCAGCACAGCTAGCTGGTGTCCAGCTTGCTACTGTGTGGCTGGGAGTGTGGTCATGGCTGAGGCTCAGGATCCACAGGCAGAGCCTCCCCACGCACAGCCAGCCGAGGAAAAGACTGTGAGGGAAGTTTTGAAGAGTGGTTTCTACTGAGGAGACATCACTTTCACAGTGTCAGGAAGTCAAAACTCATTAACTCACCCTATTGGAACATGGGAACTACCTAGTAGTGTTGACATAACATTGAAAACAAGCTTCTAAAGTGTCTTTGAAAGTAATATAAATTCTAATTTACACATGATTATAAAAAATTAAGCCATCCAAAAAAGAATCCTAGATTCTGGAACCATTGGTACCACTTCCTTTTCTGTAATAAAGAATGTTTTAATTGATAATATCTTTAAATTTTGGCTTCTTATCTCACTGAATATTATGCCATAAAAACATTTTGACTTTTAAACTATTTCCATAACTTTATGTTTAAAGAGTTACAAATAGGTGCTAAAGAGTTGGCTCAGAGTTCAATTCTCAACATCCACATGGCCACTCACAATTACCTTGAAGCTCCAATTTGAGGACATCTGATACCCTCTTCTGGCCTCTACAGGCCCCTCATGCACATGACACATACATTCACTCAGGAACACACACATACAAATAAAATTAAAAAAATATATTTAAAATATTTTAATTATCAAAAAATCCCAATCATTTCTGAATACAGGTAGGTTATCATTTCCTTACCCATTTCTTTTGTTAAAGAAACACATTGTTACCCTCATACTGGTGTGATCAGTAAGACAGTTGGGAAGGCTGGTGCTGGCAAAATAAAGCTAAAGTAGAGAAATTCTAAGAGTTTCCCTGGGCTGTTTGTGTGTAGCCTGCACTCAGACAGCACCAAAGTCCTTCCGAATCTCTTTCGGTGACTCTGAGAGATAGAGGGAATGTTGGAGAAAGCATACCCTGGTCGTTCCTCAGACCAGTGACACTCAGGAGGAAGATTTCCAAATGTCCTAAGATGTTGCAGGGAGCCTGGACCACTAGCCAGCAGACGCAAGCCCTGCCGGCCCCCATTACTTTCGTTTGTCAAACACCAGAAAAGACTCAGGTGAGGACTGCTTGATTTAGTGACTTTAACTGCAGGGAGGGGCAGAGGTGGGGAGTTGTGAACGGGACAGCGTGAAAGTGGTGGCCTATAAAACAGAGCAGTTCTGAGTGTACCTCTAACTGCCAAACCTTGACTCCAGAATGGATGCCAACGCCTTGTCAACAACTCTGGCAAGAAAGTCCCCAGAGTGCTGGCTCTCCCTAACTTAGAACATATGACAGTCCCCAGAAGCGGCTTTTACACTTTAGCCAAGGAAATCACTAAACCACCGTCTCCTTGATGCCATTTCAGTGACAAAGCTTTGTCTTTTTATTAAGTAGGAATAACTTCTGAATTTATTTCATTAAAACTGGCTGCTCTATTCCCATCTACTAAGTTCAGCCTTAAACTTTTAACACTATAGGTTTGGCAATCTGTGCATATTTTAAAGGAAAAGAAAACATTATAAACATTGTGTAGATTCATAGGAGAAAATGTATAAAAACTATAGTCGAAAAAGAAATGCCCAAGATCCATAATCAGCATGTAGCACTGTTAATACTTCAGTCTGTAGCTTTCAGACGAATTCCCCGTTACTCAGGGCAAGGCTTTGGACAAGGCAAGCAAGGACTTGGTTTTGGTTTTGAGGCTTGGGGTTTTTTTTAACTTCTATTTATTCTTTGAGAATTTTATACATGCAAGCAATATATTTCAACCATATTCACCCCACCCTCCAGCTCCTCCTGGATCCTGTCAACGTTCCTCACCCCAACCTCACACTTTCTCTTGTTTTAAAAATGGCCCTCTGAGTCACTCAGTGCTCCCCATGCATTCACAGGTGTGGGGCCATCCAGAGAAGCAAGGCCAACCTGCCAGGCACCTCACCCATGAGAACACTGACCCCCCATGCCAGGAGTGGGAGTCTCGGGTCATCATTTACTCCTCCCAAATATGATCCTGCTAGCACTTAAAATTTTGAGGGTTTCTTAGGGCTTTTTGGGTTGATTTTAGGAGGGTGCCCAGTGTTCAAGTGTGTTTTTTGTTTGTACAAATGTGTTATTTCTCTTGATGGTTGATTCTTTGGAAACCTCTCACTGGCCTCCCTGTGTCCTTGTTGGTGACTGTGGCACTTTAATAATAGCAGTAAGTGTGGGTTTTGCCTAATTTATCATAAATATTCCCCTTCTGTGGTCACATCTCATAAAGCAGACATCAGACTGTCGAGGACAGCACATTCTCAAACGTGGGGGGGCGGGGATACTCAAAACCAAAACCCTTTCAGAAGTAGAGCATCTGGTCTTAGATGCAGTTCTCCGATCTCCAAGGAGCATAACTGAGATGTCACTCAAGCTGCCACAGCATCAGTTTGCACACAAACCAGAAGGCCTTCATGTGGCTTCATCCTCAAAAAGAAAGAAAGAACAAACAACAACAACAAAACCCATAAAACTCCTGCCACAGATGGGGTGGAGGCAGAATCACCCCGTGTGTCAGAGCTCCTCATCCATAGAAAGGCCTGAACTAAAAAAGTTCGTTTCGGATTTATTTTTATTTGTGTGTGTGTTTGTATGAGTGTGTGCCACATGTGTGTGTGCTCACAAAGGCCCAAAGACAGAGTCGGATCTCCTGGAGCTGGAGTCACAGGTGGCTGTGAACCACCGACCTGGGTGCTGGGAACCAGACTCAGGTCCTCTGGAAGAACATCGAGCACTCTCAACTGCTGAGCCATCCCTCTAGCTCCTTAGCCAAACTTCTTGAGGGGGGATCACCAGCAAAGTCACCTCCTCTTACCAGCTTGAACATAACAACAGCCAACTTCACCACAGAAAACTTGTGGGTATGGAGAGCACGAAAGGGAAAGTACCTGTCTGCCACTGCCCCGCCCAGACGGCCAACACTGGCACTCAGACATCCCCGCCTCCCTTCATTGTTCACGGCATGCACTTTACTTCTGAAATTGCTGGCATCTGACAGAGATTGCTCTTCTGTTCACTCTGTGTGCGCTGCTCCATTGAGAGCATTCTCTATGCCGTTAAATATTTACCTTCCAAAAAACGTGATCTTAGTATGGACCTAGTTTTGTGTCACATAGATATATAATAATCTTCCTAACAAGTCACACACAGCAGCAGAGCATTTGCACAGCAAGCCAAAGTTTCCGGGTTCACTCTCCAGCACCAAAAGAAGTACACCCCCTCTTGTAAAAAATGAAGTTTGCTTCCATATATTAGGCATAAGTTATGGATAATTAAATCTATGGTTAAGGTGGAAATAAATATTGTATTTATCCATAAACTTTTACAATATAATACAATACATACAATCAATAATCAACTAAACTAAATATAAGATTCTAAATCTCTAGCTGCATTGGACAGGGGAAATTCCTGAACCAAACATGGGCCTCAACCTTTGCGTTTACAGCCCCATGCAGCTCAGGCCACCCTAATCCCAATCTAACGTCCACAGCAGGGTGAACAAGGTATCCTAAGGGGTTTGAAGTCTGTCTGAGTGGGTGAAACTTGATCATTTAGGGAGGGGACTAATATTTCTTCTTAATTATTTGAGGGTTTCACACACGCATGCAATGTATTTTGACCATATTCACGCTCCACTCCTCTCCTCTGGCCTCTCCTGGATTCTTGCCCAGGCTCACTCCCAACATCGTGTCCTCTTTTCTCTCTCCTTTTTTTTTAACCCTCTGGATCTAATTGGCACTACTCACATGCACAGAGGCACAGGGCCACCCACTGGAACGTGATCAACCTACAAGGAGTCATACCCCTAAAGAAAACGGCCCTCCTTCCCTCAGCAGCCATCACTGGTCAATACCTAAGCTAGGGAAGGGACTCGTGTGTTGCTCCTGCATCCATGCTGGAATATTGACTGGATGGATGTTGTGTAGTCACAACTGTCACAGGTAGTGGTCCTGTTGTGTCCAAAGGACACTGTCTCTTCCAATCTTTCTACCCCCTGTTCCAGAATGTTCCCTGAGCCTCGTATGCGAGAAGCCTAGTACCTTATGGCTTCTTTTCTATGCCTCAATGGATAGGGAACCTGATCAGGAAACCCACCCTATGAAAACCCACCCACAACCCACCAGAACTAGTTGCCCTCTTTGTGTCTAATGAGAGGCTGAAGCGTAAGTCCTCTTGGGGAAAAACACTCATCTCACATTACACATTGTGTGTTTTACACCATGTGATTAGAAATGACGTGGCAACATCAACCTGTGGTCTCCACATGAGCCCACACAAGCAAGTGCACCCACATACACACCTGTGTGTACCACAAACACACCCAAAGCCTGTAGGGGTGGGGATAGCAGCCTACAAGCCTCAGTACTCAAAGGTGATCTTTAATAACTTTGGATGTACCTGTTTAATCTATGCAAATATGTCTAAGTTTTTTTTTTGTTTTTTTGTTTTTTTTTTTTGTTTTTCAAGACAGGGTTTCTCTGTGTCTAAGTTTTTAATAAGAATTTATACTTTACTTTACACTGAGACTATTGTTCCGATCTTAGCCAAGTAGGGGTGTTCCCCAACCACACCATGGATGTGTCAGCCTGCCCCTCCATTTCAGGAATATCTTGACAAGTATTACACACAGAGAGGAGGCCCCCAGGCTGGTGAGATGGTGGCAAGAGGAGGCAAGCCCATGGTCAGGAAGATTAAGGAGCTGCAATCTTTCTTCGGCCTCCGCGTCACTGGGAAGTTGGACCAGAACACAGTGAACGTGATCAAGAGGCCTCGCTGTGGAGTTCCTGATGTGGCCAACTACCGCCTCTTCCCAGGTGAACCCAAATGGAAAAAAAATATTTTGACATACAGGTAATGAGATTGAGTCTTTCCCAGTTCAAAGAGAAAGACACACCTCACCCTCTTCTTTTCTTTCCAAGCTCTCTTCCTTTTGATCTGTATAAAAGGCAGAATCCACAGCAGCTGTTTGTTTGAAAATTCTAATCTCAGGATAACTGTCCACCTTCCCCTTTACAGACCTGACCAGCTGGGAACAACTCTAATAGTTTCAAGTTAAGTAACCCATGGTAGGATTGATAACCTTTTAATCTGGCCAGCTAAACTAGTCAAATGAGAGACCACCTCAGAAGAACAAGATGGATGTCTCCTGAGAAACAACAGTGAAGGTCGGCCTCTGCCCCCACCCACCCCACATACACTGCAAAAGACTCGTTAATACAATTCATTACTTGATTCCACAAATTATTTGCTGATGACTTTGGCTACTGTAGACACTCAAGTTATGGAGTATAACGGTGAACAACTCATCTTTCTCCTTTCCAGTCTTAGGGGAGATAAACATGAACAGGGAGAAAGATGTCCTCACAGGCCTCAGTGGCTCTGAGCAGCAGTGGGGGCAGCTGGCCTGTCATACAGAAGTCACACCTGACCCTGAGGTGAAGGTAGTTGCAACTCCAAGCCCCATTCCACATCTGGCATCTTCCTCTTTAGACTGAGGAGACCTGCCCCAAGGCCCTTGTCCTTCCTCCTTTGGGTCTGGGTATGGGGAGCAAATCCCCCACTCCAGCTTCCTTGAGCACATCCAGGTTAGACCTCATTCACAGGTTAGACCACAGTACATCACCCAAGGTGCCCAGCCTCAGTGGGCTTGAAGGAAGCAGGCGACGCTGTCATGCCCGGGCCTCACATAGCCCAGGGGTGCAGCTTTGGGTGGTTCGACAACAGAGTTTTTTTAGACTTAGGCCATTTCCAAGCAGAAAACCCACCAACCAAGCCGAGTGACAGTTCAGTCGAGTGCCCAAGCACAGTTCTGAAACTCAGCAGTGTGCGCAGCACGGAGTGGTGGGGACCGAGGCTGGGGGACAGGGGGGGACGCAGTCTGAGCAGTAAGAACTAGCTATCGGGAAGGCCAGGATCTGGATCAGCTTACATTCCCAGGATCAGCCCATCTGGATGAAATCTGGAGATGAGGAAGGGCTGGGCTGCTGCAAACTTCAGCAGGTCGGAGCAGAGCTCCTTCCTTCCCATATGAGGAGCCAACTCCAACAGCAGGAATTCTGGGGTCTGTCCTTATATTTCCAAGAACTTCATGACCTTGTTGCTAAGAAATGACCATATTCAATGATGTAACTTTACAATTAAATTGTATTTTAAAACAAACATAACCAAAACGTAATACTTCCTATTTTTGCATTTTGCCATCATCTAGATTCACAAGCTTATCCACGTCTATTTGACCTGATTAGTTTCCACACTCCACAATGGCCTCTTGACTGTTGCCAATGTGGCATCCCTGACCACATTGTGGTCACTATTTACAATACAGAAACCAGCAAGCCATGCAGGCCAACGCTTTATGTTCCCTGGGAAAGTAGGTTGCTAACCCATTCTGACAGACCCTTTGATCAGACACAGGACAGGAGAACTTGGGGAGACTTTTGTTAACTGCTACTGGACTCTCCGTCCACAAGATGGCGCTTAAAACAAAGAAATCTAAACAACATGGCCATCTTCGAGGGCTTAACCACAGTCTGAGAAACAGCTTAAGACCTTAAAAAAAAAAAAAAAAGTAAATCCATGACATCTTTTCATAATTCTTTTCTTCAACTGTGTCCTATAATTTTAGGCTGTGACTATGCACAGTTAACAGCAGTGACATGAATCAAGATAGCCTGACACTTGGGGATGTGTAATACTCTGTGATAAATAATGCAGCCCTGAAACCTCCACACGACTCTCCACACCCAGGCATCCTTGCTTCCAGACAAGCTGCCTGGCACCAGCACTCCGCTCCAAGACCCCAGAGGCTGTCTTGATGCCTTACAGCTCCTGGGTGTCTGAATCACATCTTGTAACAACGCCAGATGATTACAACGGAAGGCACAGCAGAGCACTCCTGTGCGCAGGCTTTGAAGGCAGACAGCAGGACCAGGCTCCCACTAACCACAGAGTGTAGGCCTTGATCACCATCATTACAACTGCCTCGGGACTGTGAGGCCTAGACAACACACCACCTTAAAAAGTACTTAGAACCCTGTCTAGTGCAGAGCATGTCTTCAAAGAGCATTGCCTATGATTACCATCAGTTCATGTTTTTCAATCCGTAGACCCTGGGTCAGGGTTTTCTCCACCTCCTCTTCTCTTCTTTTCTCCATCTTTATCTTGGCTGTCTCAATATACGTCATCAACTCAAGGATACAGTTGCTCTGCCTGTAACAAGAGGGAATGATGAGATGCTGTCTAACTGGTCCTAAATCATAGGTTTCTATGACAAAGGGGTGTGCCATCTTTTGAAATCATTAAATAGTCCAGAACTGAGCAAATTCCATCCTCTCTTTGGGTCCTTCTTTTGAGTACCCTAGGATTTTGGTCTTGTATTCTGGTTCAAATCATATCACCTGCATGAGAATAACCTAAGATACTTGCTAAAATACAGGTTTCAGGACTAAACCAGGACATTTAACGAGCTTGTTAAACAGTTGTTGTGGATCCTAAAATCTGAGAGTCCCAGAGCATCCTTAAACAGCTAGCCTTTGTCCCTCCACCTAATCTGTGTAAGATGCCGCCAAAGTCCGAACATCTGCCTTCTGCTTCTGTAGCCATTATTCCAGCCCAGTCAGAGTCCCCGCTGAAATTCTCTCCCTGACCTTCTTTTCCTGCTGGCAGAACCCCAACCTATGTGCTTCAGAGCAGAAGGAACCCCGGGATCTGGCAGCTCTGTTTCCACACACCTGTGTCCAAACCACCGATCTCTCCTATGTTGTCCCTCGGGGACTTCCTGAAGTGCTCAGCCCTTGTCTCAGCCCAGTGTGCGTTCTGTTCTAGGCTAACACATCCTCTCCAAGGGAAGCACGCACGGGGCTGGAGAGATGACTCTGAGGTTAAAAACCTGACTGCTTTTGCAGAAGATCCAGGTTCAGTTCTCAGTACCCACAAGGCAGCTCACAATCATCTGTAACTCCAGTTCCAGAGGCATCGATGTCCTCTTCTTGCATACATTACACACAGACAATTCGTGTAGGCCAAACACCAATACACATAAAATAAAAATTTAATAATAAATTTATTATAATAAATATAAAAAATAATAAAATAAAATATTTTTCAAAGTAAATTTTAAAATTTTTGAAAGAAACTGCATCCCTCTGCCTCTGTCTCTTTGCCTCTGTCTCTGTCTCTCTCTCTGTCTCTCTCTCTCTCTCTCTCACACACACACACACACACACACACACATTGACACTCACAAGCCACTCCCCAACTCTGGGGAAATCTCGTTGGCCTTTGATAAAGAATTGAGGTGTAGCAAACCCTCAAATAAATAACAATGAAAACTAAACTTTCAGAAGCCCAGGGTTGTCTCTGCCTTCTGGGTCTCTCCGTGGTGTCCTGTTTGACATGAGACAATTTGACTCAGGGAAAGAACTGTAGCATAGAGACCCGGGCCTGCGTCCTGGGAGCAGCCTGGGCAGTCCCTCCCCTGCCACTAAAGCCCACACATCTTCTTTTCCTTTGTCCAGAGTCTCTAAGTACACACCTTCCATGAGTCCTGCTGAGGTGGACAAGTCCATAGAGATGGCCCTGCGTGCCTGGAGTACCGCGGTCCCTCTGAACTTCATCAGAATAAACTCTGGGGAAGCGGATATCATGATATCTTTTGAAACCGGAGGTATTGTGCTATTTCTTGGGTTCTAGCTCTAATGCCAAGGAGAATTGCCCCAAACTTGCTCCTTTGACAGACGGATGGAGTGATCAGCACAGGGTCCCATCACACAGCGTTGGGATAAGCGAAGGCCAAGACCACAGCAAAGATGAGCATCTTATCAGAAGGTAGAACGGGGCAGTCTTAGCACTGTTTGTCATCCGTAGCCTCCACTGTGGGACAGACTCACTGAGGTACACTTTCACTGTGGCTCTGCCCCAGGAGAGGACAAGTTCTGTCGGCTTTAGTTTTCCCAGTGGCTAGGGGGCCGCATGACTCCAGTGTTCATCACTATTACCTGGTTCCATGTTACCCAATATCATCCCACCTGGAGGCCCCACTGAGGAAGTCATTTCCCAGGGACCTTGAGGTAGCCAGCCCCCCAGCAATAGTTACAGAAGCAGCATCCAGGTCTTACCCATGCTTGAACACTGCCTTTGGGAAGTACATGTGAAGCTTGACTCTACCTGCCTGCTTCTCCATTTCTCACAGCCTGATGCCAAGTAGAACATGACTTTGAACATTATTGGTAAAGCTCTGAGTCCTTTGCAGAGACACACAAGCAGGAAATAGATGAAACAAGAGGCCCCTGAAATTCTCCCCTCCTCAAGTTCCAACAGTGAAGTTGAGTGTCTCTGCCTCTTCCCCTGCCCAGATAATGTTGCTAAGTGCTCGAGACATTCTGAGCCCTGAGATTGTTCCAGTCTGATGTTGCTACAGGGAATGTGCTGGGGGTGGGGGGCAAGGGGGGAGGTCAAGAGAGTCATGACATGGCCTTGGAATCTGGCCCCCCCACAGGTCCCATTCCTGCCAGGCATCAAGGGCACTTGATGAAATGGCAGGACATTGTAACTCAAGGTAGGTTCGGGGGCATGGAACTGATTGGTGATTCTCTATCTTTCAAACTGGTATTCTGTCCCCGGCACAAAGGCTGACTAGAGACCAGGCAGCCATCTCAGCATCTCCTCAGACACACAGACCTGATTAAGCTGCGTCACCTGAGAGCTGAGGAATAGCATACTGAATTCAGGAGTGCTGGCTTTAAAAAGGATGGTCAGGGCTAGTGGGGGACCCAGCCAAGCACTTGCTGCCAAGCCTGAAGGCCCCGGGTAGATCCCAGAACCCTGTGTGGAGGAAGGAGAGAATCAGCTTACGTTGCCCTATGATCTCCACATAACAGTGAGTGCAGCCACTCACATACACACATACAAAGTAAAAAAAAAAACAAAAACAAAAAAAAAAAACAAAAACAAAAAAAAACTTAAAATTAGTGAGTGAATTAATAAAATGAAATACCAATTTTTAAGTGAACCAAAAAAGTAAGCATTGTCAGCTGGGCGGCGGTGGCACACGCCTTTAATCCCAGCACTCGGGAGGCAGAACCAGGTGGATCTTTGTGAGAAACCCTGTGTCAAAAAAAAAAAAAAAAAAAAAGAAAGAAAAGAAAAGTGAGCATTGTCACCAGAATCCTGGGAAATCGAGAACAGCAGCTCCTGCTCCATCCTCCAGATGGTTTCCTCTCCTGTCCAATTCAGAATGCTGTTAACTACGGAGGAGATAAAAAACACCTAAGGCTTTGTTTGGGTGCCAGGATTTTCCTAACCACCTTTACTTTCATAGGCTTTACGTGTGCAGGTATCAAAGTTAGAAATTCATTTTCTTTTGTTTTTTGACACTTAAATTATACTGTGCAAAACAGACAGAAAGCGGGCATTCGGCTACTGAAACCCTCTCGGGGGAATCAGATTTTCAAAGCTCTTTCTGCCAACAGGTTCATATTGAAATCAGTCAGTGGGCCTGGTTGCTGTCAAATGTCCCTCAGTTCTTTCTCCTTCTGTGATCTATGCTGTGTGACTATCTACCATGTGCTGTGTGTGGTGATAAAAGCCATTACAACAATCTTATCTGTTTGCAATGTCCCCTTTGAAGTACAAAACAATCTTTTTACTTTTCAACTAGAGAAACGATGCGGCAGTTAAAAGCACTTGAGACCTCTTCTGGCCTCCCTGGGCACTGCACTCATGTGCACATACTCCCACAGGGACACGCACACATACACATAATTAAAAATAGATCTTTAACATGAATATTGAAAAGTGCATTTAATGGTCAATGTTGTTGAGAATGTTGCCCACTTTCTGTTACCCCAAGAATTACTATGCCTTAATCTGACTGGTGTTTCCTATTTAGATCACGGGGATTCCTACCCATTTGATGGGCCTCGAGGGACTCTGGCCCATGCATTTGCACCTGGAGAAGGCCTGGGAGGAGACACACATTTCGACAATGCTGAGAAGTGGACTATGGGAATGAATGGTATATATGCACAATTCACCATAACCTGGAAACTATTGTACCTTCTTCTGGGCCTCCATCATGAAACCTTGAGGTTCAACGTTCCAAGCCACCCTTTAACTAGGGGAGCTGGCTAGGAAAAACAAGTAAGCCAAAAATCCAGAAGGGAACACACAGGGGAAGACCTTCCCACACTGATGCTGTAGACTAGCCTGCTCTCTGTTTCTTGGCATTTAATCTACAGAACCAATTCCATCTCAATGCACAGCTTACTTCTCAATCAGGAGTACAAGATTTATGGCTCTTTACCTGTATGTAGAAATGGACTATATTTAAAAATGACCCCAGGAAATGAATTAGTACTCCCCCGAGGAGTGTGATGGGGGAGGGTATAAAGTTCCCAGAATGCCATGTGAATCATCTGAAACATAAAACATGATTGAAAAAGGAAACTGGTACACCTCACACACTTAGGTATAGTTATTAGAACTCAAGCTTTGATGTCAATTAAATTAGAATCTCAATTCCTGGCTCCATCAATTGCTAATAATAACCATGGGTAAATTATTTCAAGTCTCTGAACCTAGTTCCTCACACTATTGATTATAATGTTAAATGTGTATAATACTGAGTTGTATGAAAACATATTTATTTTAAAGCCTTCTTTAACCTTCCCATAACTGAATTCAGCTTTATTTTTAAGTCCTTAATTTGCCTATAGCAGAAGATAATTTGATTGCATTGTACTACATTCAATTTCTATTCAGTGACTTTTTTTCACATAACCAATTTATAGTATCAAAATGGAGTAGGCTGTAAAAGCAGAACATGACTCAAGTATTCAGGACCCAAATCTATGCATTATAAATTTCATCATCACTACCAGCTGCAAGACCCTCTATCACACATGGCCGACAACGGGGGCATGGATTGTTTTACATTCCCCTCTGCCCCATCCCTCCAAAGGGTGAAGGAACCAAAGAGACTAAAGACAGGAAAGCGGAGTGCTTGACGAGCTGACCAGTCTTTGAATCCGGGTATGAGAAGGAGAGCTAACTGTGAGGTGGGCGCAGACTCCTGTCAGACAAATGACAAAAACAAACTGTGTTGATGCTTTCTGTCTGCTGCTGTCTAGGGTTCAACTTATTCACCGTCGCTGCTCATGAGTTTGGCCATGCTCTGGGCCTGGGCCACTCCACAGACCCATCAGCACTGATGTACCCAACTTACAAGTACCAGAACCCGTATAGGTTTCATCTCCCCAAGGACGACGTGAAAGGGATCCAAGCATTATACGGTACGATTTCCTCACTATTTCTACCCCAAAAGTGACAGGCATCCCTTCCAGGTTAGAGAAAGTGCATTTTCCCAGAGTTCCCTGCTTCAATGGAAATGAAGCTAAAGCTACACATCCTGTGAAGAGCGTGTGCACCAGCTGAAAACATTGTTGTGTTTTCTTTCCTCCAGAACATTCTGGTCCTGAAAAGTCAAAGAAAACAGTCCGCTTATCTAATTTTTCAAAGCATATAAAATTTATGCATTGGAAGATGGAAGGTGGTGATTATAGTTTATGGTACACACGTGCGCACACACACACACACACACACACACACACACTTACAGATAAGTGGTCTCAGCTCACTAAAAATAGCAATAATGATGTTAATAACTAACTCTAGCAGTTGACCACAGAGACAATCTGTTGCTTATGACACCTGCTCACGCTTGTCATCCATGCCAAGGGTGTATGAATTCTTATTTCATAGCTGAGAGCTTTGAAGGTTAAAGACAGTAGGGATCCTAAGACGTTTTTAGCTACCAGATTGGTTACGTGTAACAGTAAAAATTAGCAACCACTTCTTATATAATATTTTCATTAATTCTTTGAGAATGTCACATATGTATACAATGCCTTCTGATCATATTCATTCATATTCATTCATATTCATATCCACACCACCCTATCTCCCTATTCACAGGGCTCCCAAAGCCTCCTCCCAACTCTATGCCATCTTTTGTTTTTTTTTACAACCCACCAAGTACAAATTGTACTGCCTGTGTACTGGAGCATATTTGGCCTACTAGAGCCCACACCCATAGACAAAACTGACTTTTCTGTAGTCAACTTTTAATAGTTTTTGGGTATTATTTAAGTTTCACACAATATTCACAGGTAGATCCTACTAGTACCACTCCCAATTTACAGTTGAGGTAGCCATGGCCTTAAGAAGTTAAGTGATTTGTTTTATATCATACAACTAACAGCTAGAGAGGCCGATGTTCCAGCCTAGGTCTGCCGGCCATTAGAAGCCATTCCCTTAAGACACGGCCGTTTGCAGAGGGAATGAATGCAGACTTCTAGTGTTCTCAAGAGGAGAAGTGTCCATGCTCTGAGGTGCTGGCATCATTTTACACGTTGAATCCTAGGACCCCGGAAGACATTCCCAGGAAAACCCACTGTGCCCCATATTCCGCCTCACAAGCCATCCATCCCCGACCTCTGCGACTCCAGCTCATCCTTTGATGCAGTAACGATGCTGGGAAAGGAGCTTCTGCTCTTCAAGGATAGGTGAGCCCAAGACTCCCCAAGCCCCAGCTCACACCAACCAACACCATTGTCTGGATGGCTGAAGAGTGTGCAGAAATGCTGCCTTGACTGGATGTAGGGCAGACAGTGGTGTCTTAGGAGATACATGACTGCACAAATAACTGTGGATGGAGGACCTGCCATGGCCAGGGTGCTCTGCTGAATGCTTTCCTAAGAGCTGCAGTATTTATTCTAACTGCTTTCATGGTAGAGATTAGAACTCCCAATGTACAGGGGAAGACAGTAGTTGAAAGGCAGCAGCTTGGCTTCACTGGGCATCAGCCCTGGTGTATTGGGCTACTGTTTGGTGTTAGGGGCCTAATGAGAGGAACAGCAAAGGCTCATTCAGTATTTGGTGAATGACAGCTAGTTGGACAGATGAGTAGATGGGTGAATGCATGCAAACATGAGTGAAAAGATGATGGATGGATGGATGGATGGATGGATGGATGGATGGATGGATGGATGGATGGATGGATGGATGGGTGGATGGGTGGATGAGTGATCGAATAGATACATGCATAAGTAGGTTATTCTAGTGAAAAGCTCTTTCTAAACTCATTTTCAAGGCCTCCAGGTATTTCAATGTCAGTCTTCTGTCATCATAGGTAGCTTCTGTCCCCATACTCTGGCTTCTGAGAGAGTCTCATGTTGTCTCCATGATACCATGGTGACTCCATGGAGGAAAACAGAAACAGCAATATTCACACATATTCTTTCCTCTACTTCAGAGGAGATCTAATAGAACCAGAATAGACGTAGGACCCCAGGAATATGTGTGTAACTTTTTCTTCATTGGAAAAAGTGTCCAAGTACTCAGAGTGTCCATTGAGTCCACACTGGGTACCAAGAACTATCATACTGTCAAAAATTACAGAAGAAGCCGGGCGTTGGTGGCGCACGCCTTTAATCCCAGCACTCGGGAGGCAGAGGCAGGCGGATCTCTGTGAGTTCGAGGCCAGCCTGGGCTACCAAGTGAGCTCCAGGAAAGGCGCAAAGCTACACAGAGAAACCCTGTTTCGAAAAACCAAAAAAAAAAAAAAAATAAAAAAATAAATAAATAAATAAATAAATTACAGAAGAAGATGCGCCCTGGCACACCTCGTGGGAGGAGACCTTCAAAAACCAAGGGCAGGGATGTAGCGCAGGCTGTAGAGTGTTTGCCTACCAGGTTAATCCCTGGCACCTTGTCAACTCAGCAGTGTGGTACATACCTGTAGTTCCAGCCCTGGAGGTAGAGTCAGGAGGATCAGAAGTCCAAGGTTAGCCTTAGCTATATAATGAGTTTTGAGGCCAGCCTAGGCTACTGGAAACTGTCTCAATTTTTTTCATCATTCCAAGACAGAAGCTCAGGAGACAGCTGTGTGCAGGGGTGAGGCCGTGCTCAGGAGACAGAGCTGTGTGCAGGGGTGGGGGGTGCAGGAAAGCAGGTGGTGGAGGGGTGCTACCTTACACTCGTTTTGATGAATTAAGAAAGCTGGGGGGTGGTGCTCCACTCCTTTAATCCCAGCATTCAAGAGGCATAACCAGGCAGATCTCTGTGAGTTCAAGGCCAGCCTGGTCTACAGAGTGAGAGCAAGGACAGGCAGAAACCCTGTGTCGGGGGGAAAAAAAAGGAATCCAGACAAAAAGACAGATAGTGAGTCAAGACCGCTGACTCTGTCACTGCTGAGCTCTCTGTCTCTCTTCTGAGTGAGATGCGTCCTTCCTGTCTTCACGAGTCATGGCTTATGCAACCCCTTGCTCCTCACACGGGTGTAAACTGTTAGAGCTCTGGTGCACACACTTGACTTTTTAACCCACACCTGGCTTTATAAGCCCTGCTTTCATGGCTTCAGTGAACTAGACAATCATGGTTGATTTGGGGCCTCTGAAGCAATCTGATTAGTGAACCCCAAAATGAATGCCTTCTCACCCATGGATGTGACGGTGTATAATTCAAAGTTTTCAGGAACAAGTTTCAAAGGAACCTTACCTGTCTGGTAAACACTGTACTTAAAACTTACATAGTAATACTCTGGTTCTCTTCAGATCATATAAATCTTTTAAATTTTACATAGCATCAATTTATTGTAGATATTGTCTTTTAAATTTTTATACATAATTAGTGCCTATCAGGGTATAAAGCAGTTTCTTTTTTTAAACCCCCCTTATTCTTTTAGGGGACATGTTTGCAATGTTCAAGAGGGGCTAGTTGTAACAGAGTTGAGGTTACCACTTATCTGCCAGATGAGTGTCTAGCTCAGTGGCTGGACCTTCAGCCCACGCGCTCTGCACGTCACCCCCAGTCCCAGGGCTGCTCTAAGGGTGAACTGCTGTCTGCAAAACAGTCGTTATCGAAGGGTAGCCTGCCTTTGAAAATACAGTAAATGTCAATTCAAATGCGGCCGCTCCTTCAACATCAATCATTTTAGGAAATAAAGGAGCAGCAATAATACTGTGCGTGCTGAGAAGTTAATTAGAGAGTAGCTAGGGGAAAGGCAGTGTGGGTTGGTGATTAGTGTGTAGGTGGTAGAGAAGCGAGCCGGAGGACAGTAAGGCAAGGTCGGGAAGACAAGGCAGCCCTGGCTAGGGGTGGAATGCAAAGGAAAAGCGGTGCGGAAATACAACTGGATAGCCTAAAATCACCCCAGCTCTCGGGCTTCTCAGGTCTGACGGCAGGTGCAGCTCATGCAGCCTTCACAAGTCTGGCTGAGAATTCTGGTCCCATCCCTGGGCAGCCCTTCCCACGATGGGCTGTGAGTACTGGTCACACCTCAGCTCTGACCACACCTCCACCTCACTGAATTGCATATGGCTTTCACTCAAACTGTCTTCCTCATTGTCTAGAAGTATTCAGCTGGCCAGTTCTCATACACTCCCGTGGCAATTGCTCTGGGTCCCAAAGATGTATGGTTCCAGGAGGGTCTGTTTCCTCTAGGGTGGCTAGGCCACCATTTTACAAAGACATCTTTTATCTGCTCTGGTTGAATGCCAAAAAGAGGGGATTTCCACGGCACCCCCTCTTCCTCTGTCAGTTCATAACTTTTAACTCCCTTCTCCTTGGTTTTTGCTCCTTAAAGGGTCTGTTACTGGAATACAGTGCAGATTTTCAAAGGTCTTAGGCCATGGCGAGTCTGGCAAGCAGCTAGAGTGCGAGAACCCCCCAAAGTCCAACCATGCCTGCAGGACAGAGTCTGAACTTTCCCCTCGTCTGCTCTGCTAAGTTGGCTGTTTTGCTTTGTTATTGAAATTAGAGATTTCTTTAGCCATCACTTACCTCCTCTGATACATGTTACCTGACTTTCCCTGGTTTATTCCCGGGGATGCCGGCAGGCCATGTCTGCATGTCTTCTGCATCCTGTTTCTCTCTTTGTACCACACTGCCTGACCCCAAAAGAATAGTCAGCAACTAGGAGCATCCAAAAGTGGAGAAAGACACCTCTTCCCCCCTGAACGTAGGAAAAGGATACCAGAGAAGCAGACTCAGGAGGGTGTGGGACTAATATGGAAGGAGACAAGAGCTCCAGTGCAGCTTGAACTGGATTGCGGTGACTGTCCATGAAATACGGTGAAAACATCTCTTGAAAGGGAAAGACAGACATGATCTGCCTAGGCAGGCTTAGGAAAAAGATGGTCACAGTGTTCTGAACTGAGAGGTACAACCAATTGGAGGGAGCTGAATGTAGAGGAAGCAAAAGCTTGTCAACCGTAAAAAGTTTCTGAACAGGCAGTGACCACAAATTTAGTTAAAAATCAAACGTGTAATGAATCTCAGGTGTGACTGGCAGCCCTCACCCATGCTGTATTGTGTGATTTCGCCACAGTCTTGGTTCCGAACATGCAATCTGCACAGCTTGCATGGGGCATAGTATCTCAGCATGCAATGCCGATGGATCCAGCCCGATACTGCCACTCAAATTTGAGACTGTTGAATTTCTGTGTTATTACGGTACATACAACATTTTCTGCTCTTATCATAGTTTATAGAAAACAATGATTTATAATATGTTCCTAGAGTCATCCCTCCTATGGAAGTATCAAATCAATGCATCTTTGAACTGTCCTGTGTTAGACAATCAAACATCTCATTCGAGGGCACATTTGTTTTCATCATTAATAAGTGTTAAAAACAAAAATTTATGTATATGCCAAACAAATTGAAAATTAAGATGAAATTCTTTGTGATTCATCATCAGTAAATTGTTAATTTGTATAGCTATTTTATATGCCTATATACCTGGGTTGCTTAAATCTTCCTCAGAAGTAAAAGGGTCATACATGGGGGAAATGAGGGAAATTTTTAGAAGAACATTCAGCTTGGGAGGTAGTTCTATGACTTAGCAGGATCCAGAATTCAATTCCCAGAAAAAAAGAGAACAAAAGTCAAACACCAGAGGTCAGATGTACCAGGCAGTATGGTAAGTTCCAGGATAAAAAGATGAGTAAGACATGGTCCTGCCTGCCCCCAGCGTTCCAGAACAGGCACAGAGCAAAGGCCAGGGAGGTTATCAGTAAGTTAATCTCAAATTCAATGAATTAGTTCTAGTAAAAGGATATGTACATTTCATAAACTATGAAATTCATTGATCAAATGTATTCTGCTCAACCCTCTGGCATCAGCTGACAAATATTTATTGAATCTTGATTATGTTAGCTACCAGGTACACAAAGATAAATAGTGGCAATAAATATCAGCTGGTTGGTAATATCAAGTTCTACTGTTTTTCCTTCCTCGTCAAAGATTAGATTATGGACTGTTGATATCCATCTGCTATATTACATAGTTCCTGTATGTCCTAACCTGTCTTTTACCAACAAGTCTCTAGATTGGAAAAAGTTTCATTTTAAATTCTTTGTTCAATTTTAATTCATCTTTTGCTTTAATATGCTGAATCGGTGTTCTGTTGTTTTACTATCTACCAAACATAAGTTTTCTTCACCCACTAGCTCATGAAAAGTTTTTGTGATAATTTACATAAGTAGTAGATAAGACTAAATAGAACACAGCACCGCATGGAATGTGCACATTGTAGTTGAACTGTTTAAAACAGCGTTTCCTATCTTTGCGATTACTGATATTGTGTTCATGGTAAGTCTCTAAAGTCTCATGGCTGCTCCTAATTTTGAGAGCACTTCCCAGCCTTAGCTATGACAACCAACCTTGCCACCAGACTCTATCAAGTTCTGTGTCCCCAGAGGCACAAACATTTGAATTAGATGACTGCTCTGCTTCAGGTGAGTCCTCACAATATCTGCAACAGCCTAAACCAAGACGGACTCGGTGAGAAAATTACGATTCTAACACCTGGGGAAAGCTTCAGAGCCACACTTGGGCTGCCTGCCCTCTTAACACTGCCCTGCTGTGTACCACAGTTGCCCATCTGTGTCCCACTACTTCAGATGACAAGAGACTTTAATTTTTACCTAGTTCCTTGTTCATTTTGCAATTTCTTTCGGAGATTTTAGTTCTGGAAATACTAAAATAGAATACAAAAGAGAAATTTGTATGTAGTGGTCTTTGGGAGTAAAGGTTGCGTGTTTAATGAATACCCCACTGCTCCACCGTCTATGTTTTGAACATCCTCACATAAATGAAGTCTCAGAGGTGCTAACACAATGAGAAAGAGGAAGAAATAGTATATAAGGTTAAAAGATGAAAACCAGACACGATAGCACACGGGAACCCAGCCCACAGGAGGTGGGACCAAGCACCAGAAATTTAAAGTCATCCTTAATGAATTTGAGGCCAGCCTGGGATTCATGAGACCCTGTCTCAAAAATAATAATAATAGTGATAGCAGTAGTAGCAATAAAATGTGTTACTCTCTAAAACACGGCAAAGGGCATGGGGAACTTTGCAATGTTCTCTGCCATATGGCTTATTTTAGTCTCTGCAGTCTAAGATCTCAACCAATCCTTGACGTTGGTTTCTTCTGGCCCACCCACAGGATTTTCTGGCGAAGGCAGGTACACTTGGCAGCAGGGGTTCGGCCCAGCACCATCACCAGCTCCTTCCCCCAACTCATGTCCAACGTGGATGCAGCTTACGAAGTGGCTGAGCGGGGCATTGCTTTCTTCTTCAAAGGTACCTGCAGGTCCCTCAAAGACAGACACGCCGTGTTACTTGGTGGTCTCGGGGCAGGTTTCAGTTGCTCTTTCTCAGGCTGGGTACTAAGCGTCACTCAACACTGTTGTAGCCGTGGAAGGAATGGCTCTCCTCAGGGCCACCCTTTGAGTTTAGCAGGCACTGCATGGCCAGGGCTAGGGAGTTTGGAACCAGTCCCTGGCCTCTCTGTTCAGAACAGCATGACACGCTCTAGTGAGATCCTTTAGCATTAATTGAAATCCTCACTACAAAGTCATGCTTAGAGCAGCTGGTGGGGCACAAACTCCTGTGATTTCGGGAGACACAGGAATCCAACCTCCCGTTTCAGCCCTTCATTACTTAAATAACGTTGAGACATTATCCAACTGCCATGAGGTTTTCTTTCTCATCTGCAAAGTGATTGGAATAACACCAATCTCAGCAACAGATAGCCAAGCAAAGCTACCCAGAACACCCCGACTGCCAGGCTTCACTGATACCTAAGACTGTTGTCAGCCTAAGTCAATTGCATCATTAGATGCCACTTATCCCCTCTTCCTTGTGCATATGTGAAGGTGAGGGAAGGTTACAAACAAAAATTACATTGAAAGCAAAAAGATGATAAGTCTAAGAAGACACAAATGTATCAATATTGCTGCTTTCTCAGGGTATACATAGCCTTTCCTCCAGGGAAGTTTGAAGTCTGTTACTATTTCAATTGAGTGACTAGATATTTATATCCACATGAACTAGTGCCATTTACCATGCATAATAGAGTGTCTTCCTGAGGGAAATGACTTGATGAGGGTTACAGAACTGCCGTAGACTCTAGCCTTTCTTCCAGGTCCCCACTACTGGATCACACGAGGATTCCAGATGCAAGGTCCTCCCCGGACAATTTATGACTTTGGGTTCCCAAGGCATGTGCAGCGAATAGATGCTGCGGTCTACCTCAAGAAGCCTCAGAAGACGCTTTTCTTTGTGGGAGAGGAATACTACAGGTGCGGTTTTACCCTTTCATTTCTTCACATGCAATTGATGGGAAGGAAAAAAATCTTTTGCAAAAACAAGGGCAGGCGACTTGACAGCAGGCTGCTGACTTGTCAGCCACAGGGCGGTGGTTAAGATGCGGAGCTATAGTCAACCATCTGATTGTCTCAGGACCAGCATCTTAACACTGCAGGGAATTCATTAACGTGGCCCCAGTGGCCTGAAAGAGCAGAGACAGTGCCTCCTGGTTCACCACTACCAGACAGAAATGCCTGAGTGGGAACAGATTCCACCATTAAATGAGATCATAGGAATCTTTGTGAACTGAGGAAAAAGTGGAGGAGATCACAGAGGAGGACACAATGAAGGAGGTCACAGTAGAGGAGATCACAGAGGAGCACACAGTGGAGGAAGACACAGTGGAGGAGGACACAGTGGAGGAGGTCACAGTGGAGGAGGACACAGTGGAGGAGGACACAGTGGAGAAGGACACAGTGGTGGGGGACACAGTGGAGGAGGACACAGTGGAGGAGGACACAGTGAGGGAGGACACAGTGAAGGACACAGTGGAGGAGGACACAGTGAAGGACACAGTGGAGGAGGACACAGTGGAGGAGGACACAGTGAGGGAGGACACAGTGAAGGACACAGTGGAGGACAGTGGAGAAGGACACAGTGGTGGGGGACACAGTGGTGGAGGACACAGTGGTGGGGGACACAGTGGTGGGGGACACAGTGGAGGAGGACACAGTGGAGGAGGACACAGTGGAGAAGGACACAGTGGTGGGGGACACAGTGGAGGAGGACACAGTGAAGGACACAGTGGTGGGGGACACAGTGGAGGAGGACACAGTGGAGGAGGACACAGTGGAGAAGGACACAGTGGTGGGGGACACAGTGGAGGAGGACACAGTGAAGGACACAGTGGTGGGGGACACAGTGGAGGAGGACACAGTGGAGGAGGACACAGTGGAGGAGGTCACAGTGGAGGAGGACACAGTGAAGGAGGACACAGTGGAGGAGGACACAGTGGAGGAGGACAAAGTGGAGGAGGACACAGTGGAGGAGGTCACAGTGGAGGAGGACACAGTGGAGGAGGACACAATGGAGGAGGACACAGTGGAGGAGGACACAATGGAGGAGGACACAGTGGAGGAGGACACAGTGGAGGAGGTCACTATGTGGCTCTCTGGAAGAGAGTTCTGCTTAAAGGAAGGGCCCTCAGTGAAATCTTCTACCTAAATTAGAACATAGAGAATTCTCCGGTGAGGGAGTCGTGTGGAATCTCGTGGCTGTCCTGCAGGGGTCTTCAATCTGCATAAGGTCTGACCCAGCGTCCAGTCACTGCACAGGGGCCACTCCAGGGTAACTGCTAGGGTTCTGCCTTTAACCGACTGGCCTGGGAACTGAATGAGGCTCTCTTCCAAGCACCTCAAAGATCACCTCAGGCCCCTCACTACCACCCTCCTTCCATTTCCTCCTTGCTGTTGCTCATTTCCACGAACATCAAACAAGAAGCAAAAACAGGCTCTAAGCAGGTGGCTGTGACAACCACCATGTGTCCATGTGAGGTTCTGAAGGAAATCAGGGCAGCAGAGTACCTGATTTTGTAGAGAGAACTTTTGTCTCATTTTATGTTATCTATCTATCATCTGTCGATCATCTATCATCTGTCTATCATCTATCATCTATCATCTGTCTATCATCTAGCTAGCCATCTGTCATCTAACGTCTATCATCTATCTATCTATCTATCTATCTATCTATCTATCTATCTATCTATCTATCTATCTATATCTACTATCATCTATCTATCATTTAGTTTTCTTTAGTTTTTTTTGAAACAGGGTATTTTTTGAGACAGGTGTGTAGCCCTGGTTGTCCTGGGACTCATTCTGTAGACCAGGCTGGCCTCCAACTCAGTGATCCTCCTGCCACTGCCTCCCAAGTGCTGGATTAAAGGTGTATGCCTTTCTACCTGGCATCATTTTATGTTAGCTCTCTTAACCATTTTCAAAAAAATTGATATGAAAAAAAAAACCTCTTTCTTAATTTTCCCATCTGACTGATACTTTCCTTCTCAATCTAGACAAAAGAAAGTAACAAAATTAGAGCACACACATATCTCACAAAGATTTTATTATTATTATTTTATGAAAACCCAAACAAACGTTGACCCTACTGACGCCTCTCAGACACCCGGAGCCCTGGAAGCATTGCTCAAAGCATGTGTACTTCCCATGAGAACTGTGGCTGCGGCACAGCGTAAGCCACTGCACAGCTCCTTTTCTCTCAGAACTTTCTATCTGAAGCACTCCTGAAGTTCATCAAAGGACTTACAGCATCTTCATGCTAGCGAGTGCTCCTCAGGACTTCTCTAAAATCAGCACTGTGCTGACAAGGTCAGTGGGCTGACGGGTAGGTACCCCAGTTTCCATGAGGGATGTTCCATGAGCCAGATGGAGGGGTGCAGGGAGCACACGTGAGGACGGTTCCGTCTGTTTCTCGGTGCCCGGGGCCTGATCTCATTGCAGGGCTTACGTGCAATATCACAGTCTCTCTTATCTTAGTCTACGGCCACGACTCGGTAAAGTGTGCTGAAGGGAGGTTTGGTGAGGGCGGAAGCCTCAATTTCTCTCTGAATTGGGGATTAGGGAAGGAAAGCAGCTCTGGTTTCATGATCTCTAATGCCCTAGTGGAAATAGCAGTGCGGCTTTGAGCTGGATCTCCGTGACCGTCTATGAAGGAAGAGTCTTGATTGATTTATTTACCTACGTATTTATTGTGTGTTTGTATTTCCTGGGAGGCACACTTGTCACAGCACCATGTGGAGGTCACAGGACAGCTCGCCAGATCCACTTCCCCCCCCTCCACCATGGGAGTACTAGGGACTTAACTCTCGTCAGTCGTGATAGTGGATGTTTCTCTCTGCTGAGCCCAGGGAAGAGCCTTCAGTAATCTAGATTAAGAGAACCCCTTACCAAGTCGATCTGGGACACTGATTTAAGTGTTAATGAGCTCATTTTGTCCGTCAGGGAAGGAAGCCGTCTCCAGGGTGTTAGACGGTATGACGATACGATGTGTTCAGACACCGGCACAGGGTCTAGAGCTCAGAACGTGAGTCTTCAGCAATAGTAAACCCCATCGTAACTGACAAGTAGTCCCCTTTAAATCTGTGATCATTAACAAATCATTAATTTAACCTCGGTATCCCCCTGGGCAGCAAGGAAGTCAAAGAGCAGATCAGAGCTTCCTTTTGGGCTGTTGGAAGCCTGACATTAGACTGAAATTACCGCAGTTGCCAAAGCGTAGACACATGTATGCATGACAGGAATCCGCTGATTCGTGCTCTGCTGTGTGTGCTGAAGAATTTAAAGACAACTGACTCACAGCTGAGAAGTCCAGAATAAAACACCCACTGACGGCCCTGCGGTAAAGCTTTGTAAAGCCTCAGGCCCAGCAATTACAGTTGTCACACTAACCTCACACTGCTTAGAAAGTACGTCAGCTCCAGGTAACAGGGGTGCCCGCCCCCGCCCCAAATCACTGTGGCTTCCATACTTGAGGCATTTTTTTCATATACATCAAACAGCTGGAGCCGAACTCCTGCGGCCTGTGGCTCCATGGTCACTAGGACCCAAGTTTCTTCAGACATTTTGTCCCCATATGTTTTATTTAGTCAACATTTTTGTTTATTTTCTACAGAGGGGAGGATGCGGGCCACCGTGCACATGTGGAGGTCAGAGGTCAGAGTCTGTGGGGGTCCTGGGGACTGGGCTCAGGGTGCCAGGCTCAGCAGCAAGGCCTTTCCACACTGAGCCATCCTCTTCTTAACGCGAGGCTTTCGTTCTTGGGGTTGCCTCAGGACTTGGATGGCTGCTGGGAGCCATTCAATACTTCTTTCTTCTAAAAAAATTTGGAGAAGAAGGCAAAAAAAAAACAAACGAAGTTTCAGGCCAAGCGTGGGGCCCCACTAAAATACCCAGGAGGCCACACTAAAGTACCCAGGAGGCCACACTGAAGTACCCAGGAGGCCACACTAAAGTACCCAGGAGGCCACACTAAAGTACCCAGGAGGCCACACTAAAATACCCAGGAGGCCACATTGAAGTACCCAGGAGGCCACACTGAAGTACCCAGGAGGCCACACTAAAGTACCCAGGAGGCCACACTGAAGTACCCAGGAGGCCACACTAAAGTACCCAGGAGGCCACACTGAAGTACCCAGGAGGCCACACTAAAGTACCCAGGAGGCCACACTGAAGTACCCAGGAGGCCACACTAAAGTACCCAGGAGGCCACACTAAAATACCCAGGAGGCCACATTGAAGTACCCAGGAGGCCACACTAAAGTACCCAGGAGGCCACACTGAAGTACCCAGGAGGCCCGCGCTTCAAGTCAGGGAGCGAGCATCTCATGAATGTCCAGAGCGTGGGTTACAACCTCCTGGCCTTAGTGGTTTGTCAGGCTCTGTCCCAGTCTCCAGGCTAATTCAGGCTGTGATATAAAATTAAAGTTAAATTATGCTTCTGAGTGGGAGGCACTCCCTGAGTCCCCAGGGCTGGTCTGACTTAGTGAATGAGGTGCAGGAGAAAGATTTCTGCCACGGGGTTGCGGGTTGGCCAGGCCGCTCAGGGGAGGCCTTCGGAGGGACCACGCGTCCCACAGTCGTAGCTCACAGGGCAGTGGCGCACAGTGCTGGGGTGAAATCCCGAAGAACACTTGACCAGGTTGACGCCAGCGCACCACGCTTGGCTGTTTCCCACGCCCCCGTTACTTTTCTTCCCTTCTCGTTATCTAACAGGCCCTTCTTCCGTTGTTGATGGCTAATTCCTCCCCTCTAGTCTCTCCTTTATCTGCCCGTGGCAACAGGAAGATGGTGTCCAGGGGTTCCGTGGGGTGGGAGTGCCAGTGTCTCCGTCATTCTTTGTTATGATCAATGGTTTCTGAGTTCGTGCGGAGTGACTGGCAAGTCCACAGGCCCCACCCCCTTCTCCTTCACACTGGCAGTGAGAACACAGGCTGTCTATATGGTAGACTGAGGCTCACTGCATAAAGGACACATTTCTACATTCCCCTTTCCAGATGCCCCTGTAATACTAGAAGATATTTTCACTTAAAGATCTTATGGTTAGTTACAATAGAGAAAGATAAGTGGAAAAAGGAGGAATAGTAAAGTATAAAGTTACTTGTGAACTCTTAAAATAAAACAACTCATTGTGAAATCAACTGATTAAACCTAGTTATTGGGTGTGAGTACCTAGGCTGGAATCTTGATACTCAAAGAAGACGCAGTTTCCAGCTAAGTGTGTGCAGCAGGGCTGAGGCCATCGCTCAGGAGTGCACAACCCTACCAAGTTCGAAGCTTGACTTCAATCCCCTGCACTCCCCGGCAAGTGTGAGGACCTCAGTTCAGTCCCCAACATTCTCATAGCAAGGCTGAGGTCCTGAGTCTAATCCCCAGTGTCACAAACATAAGACAAACAAGAGGTGTGAGCAGGAACAAGGGAGCCCCAGTGTTCACATCAAGTTGACCAGCAGGAACAAGGAAGCCCCAGTGTTCACATCAAGTTGACCAGCAGAACAAAGGCACCCTAGTGTTCACATCAAGTTGACCAGCAGGAACAAGGGTACCCTAGTGTTCACATCAAGTTGACCAGTAGGAACAAGGAAGCCCCAGTGTTCACATCAAGTTGACCAGTAGGAACAAGGAAGCCCCAGTGTTCACATCAAGTTGACCAGCAGGAACAAGGGCACCCTAGTGTTCACATCAAGTTGACCAGCAGGAACAAGGGCACCCTAGTGTTCACATCAAGTTGACCAGCAGGAACAAGGAAGCCCCAGTGTTCACATCAAGTTGACCAGCAGAACAAAGGCACCCTAGTGTTCACATCAAGTTGACCAGCAGGAACAAGAGCACCCTAGTGTTCACATCAAGTTGACCAGCAGGAACAAGGAAGCCCCAGTGTTCACATCAAGTTGACCAGCAGAACAAAGGCACCCTAGTGTTCACATCAAGTTGACCAGCAGGAACAAGGGCACCCTAGTGTTCACATCAAGTTGACCAGCAGGAACAAGGAAGCCCCAGTGTTCACATCAAGTTGACCAGCAGAACAAAGGCACCCTAGTGTTCACATCAAGTTGACCAGCAGCAATCAGGCAATCTCTCTGTCTTTATTTGTAAAATAGAGGCAGAAACTGTGCTCACTTCACAGAGTTACCGAACTGAAAGAGAAAAAAAAAATGTGTGAGGCCTGTCACCTGATAGGTCCTCATTAGTCATCCTACAGATCTATAGACAAATGATGAACAGGGTTCAAGTGCAAGAGCATCCTCATGGGAGACGGCATGGCTTTCAGGGAGCCAGACCAAAGGGGACACAGGTGATAGATAGCAAAGGTATCAGGAAAGAGTCCCCGGAGAAGTGAGGGCCGCGCTCTGAGAGCTGCGTCGGGGTGAGGGCTGCGTGGGGGTTTCCCAGGCAGGAGTGGGCAGGGCCGAGGCTTCCAGGCAGAGGCAGCAGTTGAAGTAAAAGCACCAAGGCAGAATAGGCTGCAAGGTGGGGAAAACCGCGGTGATTCATTCAACGTGACCTGGGCCAAGACAAGCAGAGCAGAACAGATCAGGGAGGACCCACGACTTTCTACAAAGACCCGCGACAACTCTATAGAAGGAGGCATTGTTAAATATCTTAAATAAGAGACTAACTGAACATGTTTTGTGCTGCAGCAATATCTCTTGGTCAGCAATGTGAATGACTGGAAGTCGAAGGGTGAGACCACAAACCACAGAAAGCCTATTCCAAGTGTTCAGAGAAGTAACTCCCAGCCAGACAGGCTTCCTGCAGGAAAGCTATCATTTAAACACAAAGAGAGACTCGGCATGATGGTGCAAGACTTTTAAGTCCCAGCTTTGGGAGGCACAGGCAGAAGGATCTCTGTGAGTTCAAGGTCAGCCTGGTCTACAAAGTAGGTTCCAGGCCACCCAGAGCTACATAGTGAGAGCATATTTAAAATAGATATAGGATGGGAGATAGATAAATACAGAGAAACAGAATACTCTCAAGGAAACAAAATCTTAGAGAATTTGTGGCTTACTGACTTGCCTTTCAAGAAATACTGAAGTTATTTATGCTGAAGGCAAATGGTCCTAAATAATACACACAGACACACTCACACATGCACACGGCACCGGAAATGTAATTATGTAATAAGAGAATAATATAAATGTGCTCCCTCTTCTGTCATCTCTTAACGGACTTGGAAATCTACTTAACTGACGTATATACACATGCATACGCTTATACTGTGGGCTGTATGACACAGATGCACACATGTAATCACCACTGCCTGTGTGGAAGAAAAGCTGTTCTGAGCTATAGAAATGACATCAAATGATAACACACATTCATAGATAGTGCTAATTAAACAGCAAGGCTGATGTAACAAAAAAATCAGATAAACACTTGCATTCTTGTCCCTCAGTATCATTACAAAACATGCAATTATTTAAAATTATAGCTATACAAATTATTTACAGCTTGTAAATGTATGTTACAAAAATCTCAAAAAGGATGGGAATAAAATAGAGCTATTTACTGGAATTAAGATACTATACAACCGAGGCTCTGTTTGAGGTCTTGCTTCGAGTTTTGAGTGCATATGTATATGTGTGTGTACATTTGTTCAGTACAGATACACAGTGTGTCTGTGTGTGTGGAGGCCGGAGGACAGTCTTGGGTATTGTTTAGACTATCTATCTACCTTTTCTTTTTTCTTAAGTCTTACTGGTCTGGGACTTGCTAAGTCAGCCATGTTTGCTGGCCAGTGAGCCCCAGGGACCTTCTGTCTCTGCCTTCCCAGCACTGAGACAATAAGCATGTGCCACAGTGCCCAGCTGTTCGGACAGGTGCTGTGCAGTGAACTTGGATGCCCAGGCTTGCAAGGCAAGCCTTTGACCAGCTGAGCCCCCTCCTCAGCCCTGGGAGCTGAGTGAAGTGAAGGCATATATGGCTGAGCACTGGGCGTAGAGTGTGCCTGTGGTCCCAGCACCTGGAAAGTGGAGGTAAGAGGACCAGGGGTTATGGCCACCCACAGCTACACTGTGGATATGAGGCCAGCCTGGCCTACATGAGACTCTGTAAAAAAGAAAAAAAAAAAAGATATACATGGTAAGCCCATGAATAACCACTAATGAAATAACTTAAGAAAACATTAAGAAGTTAAAATGCTACTTTAGAAAGTTTTCACTAATAGAAAGACAACATCAAGGAGGGATAGAGAAAAATGTATATGATGTATAGATAAGATAGCAGGCACAAATCTAACTTCATTGATAATACATAGCATAGCAGTGATTATCAGATTAGATTTAAAATAAATAGGATCCAATCACATGATGTCTACCAACGACAGATTTATTTGTTTGTTTTTATTTTCATCTGTTTAATTGTGGGAGGGGAGATTTGCATGCCATCGTGTGCATGTTCAGGTCAGAGGACAATTTGCAGGAGTCAGCTTTCTCTTGTGACATGGGTCCTGCCGACGGGCTCAGCCTGTCTGCTGGAGGCGAGAGCCTCCCTCTCTGAGCCAGCTTGATGGAGCAGATACTCAAGTATTTGCCGCTACTCCGGCCTACTTCCTTTTCTCTTTTTAAGATTTATGTATTTTTATTTTATGTATATGGTGGTTTTGCCTGCTTGTATGTCTGTGTACCACATGCATGCAGTGTCTGTGGAGGCGAGAGAGGGCGTTGATGCCCTGGGACTGGATTCACAGGTGGTTACGAGCCACTGTGTGTGTAGTGGGAGTGGAACCCAGGTCCTCTGGATGGGAAATCAGAGCTCTTAACCACTGAACCACCTCTCTAGCCCCTAGTTCCTTTGTAACAGCTAAAGATTACCACAGTTTCTGTCAACTCTTAGTCTAACTAAAAAGTTATATAAATTTTTGCTTCGTTTTTAATTTTGGCTTCTAATGTGTTATTCAACCCAGAGATGGCTGGCTCCCTATTGAGTTCAGTCTGCTGGAATAGGTCTTACTAGATACCAATACTGTGTCACGTGGACTGCCAAAGGAAATATGCTTCATTTGTTAAGAAATTTTCATTATGATGGTTATTCAGAAGTTATTTGAGTATATTTCCAAATATAGAGAGAAGTTTGTCTGGTCTTATCTAAGAGAAGATTTTGTATCATTTTGGTCACTGGACATTGATCCCAACTTGCCTTGTAGCTCAAGCATAGCAAATAATGTCCTCTATGAGAGGACATTTTGAGTTGTGGTGTACTCAATGGGAGAATACTTGCCTAGCATGTGAGGCCTGGGGTTCAACCCTCAACACCTCAAAGGGAACACCTGAGAGGACATTCCACAATTGGAGTTAGGCCTTTAAATAGTTCCGATTCAGACATTCTATCCTCTGCTTTGCCTCCTCCTTATTTGATACAGAAATGTTACAATCCATGCTCTTTTCCCATGCTATCAACCACTGCTTTTTATTACAGAGGCTGTGTTATGATTACATACACACACACACACACACACACACACACACACACACACACACACACACACAAATACTTAAGTCCCCCTGATGGAGTGAATCTTTAACACTGTGACTTGTTCCTGCTTTGGGTAAATGGTTTTTGTTGTTCTGTGCTTATGATTGTTCTGTTAACACATAGCATATTGGTTTTATACTCGCTTTATTTTCTGATAAGTGGCTTATGGACACAGTATTTTGCTTTTTGTTTATAGGAGGTGGGGTTTTTTTTAGACAATATCTCTCTCTATGCAGATCACATTAGCTTCACTCAGCAATCCTCCTGCCTCAGCCTCCTGAGTGCTAGAATTACAAGCATGTGCCATCATGCCCAACTAGTATTGTATTTAAATAAGAAGACATTTAGTTGAAAACAAAAACATATCCCTATTTTAGAATTCCCAATAATTCCGGATGCACCGTCCTGTGCCTCGGTTTAGCACCTCCTGTACTCTGCTCCCTATGCCCACACTTGCCACTGCATCTTAAGGATCGCGAGCCAGGTCTGATGGCGCTGCCCCACAGGATCTGTGCAGACTGTGTGCCTTTGGACACACTGTCCGTGCCTGTGCCTGGCCAAGTTCCTTTAACCTTATAAAAACAATTGACAGTTTTTGTGGTGATCAGCTGTTCCTGAAAAATGTTCCTTGGTACCTGTGTGTAGCTGTGTGGTCGCTACACGAGTGTGTGGGTTCACGCAGATCCATGGAATGGAGACACAGAGGCATCTTAAGAAGGAATTTAGCCTTTCATGGCTGCAGGGGGGTCCAGCCTCAAAGGACTGAAGCCCCTTCCCTTCACCTAGGACAAATTTATTTATTCCTTTTTACAGTTTAGATTCTTAATTTCCATACCTTCAAAGCAACCCAAAAGGAACTCCCAGAGACCAAATGCCAGGTGCAAATTACTTGAATTATCAGGAACTTCGGTTTTTCCAGGGTTTCCTGGACCAAGTTTTGCATAGGCCTTTGATCCTTGGCGGACTCTCTGATCCTTGATTCTCAGACAAGATTCACATAGGGTGATAAGAGAAACAAAAGGTAAGAGAAACCAAAGGTGTGGCTAAACAAAGGAAGGATTAGTTAGGTGCTGCTCTCTGGAGCCAAGCCAGGAGCTCAGCAGGAATGCTACCACACCTGTGAGCACACACATGCATACATACACATTCATGTACACAGATGCACACACACACATATGCTTTTTAAGATAAAATAAATCTTTAAAGAGAACAATATTACAAATTCTTATAAAATAAAATTTATGCTAAATATTTCAAATTGAAATAATACTGAACAAATAATTTTACATTAGAAATTCTCTGGAAGGGTTTATTCACCAGTGATTTCTACCAAAACATTTAAAGAAGAATTAATACCAAATTTTCACAAACTTAGATGAGAGCAACACCCGGCAGGCTGTATGAGCCAGCAAGTCCTTGATGCCCAAACTGGGCAAAGTTGTTATGAGGAAATAAAGAAATTTATTCATAAATATGAATCTAAAAGTGCTCCAAAAATACTGTCTAGGAATCTAGGAAGTAATTAAAATAATTATACACAAAGATGAAGAAGGGATTTTATGGGAATGTAAGAATATATTAATATCTAGAAATCCAATAGTGTCATGTTTTGTGCTGATAGAGTAAGAAAAAACATGGGATTGTCTTCTTGGATGCAGAAAAGATGTTTGGTAAAACCCAGCACCGTTTTATGATAAAAAGAAAACATGACAGTAATAGAAATAGAATAGACTAGAGAGAAACTTCCTGAACTGGCATGAGACTTGGCAGGGAACGACTGATGGCTGTCCCCACCAAGGTCGGGATGAACAGAAACTCCACTCTGCACTCCTTCAGTGATTCAGGAAGTGCCAAGCAGGGCAGCGGGCCGAGACAAGTGACATGGACGCCGTTTAGACGGGAACGTCTAACTGTTTCTCCTTGTGCATGACTTAATCTTTCCGTAGAAGGATGTAATTAAGACTCAAAACTTTTCGAACTAACAAATGCACTCAACAAGTCTGAAAGGATGAAAACAAAATAAATGACTACGTAATATAGCATCAAAGAGACTAAAATATGTAAAAAAGTAAACTAAAAAGAAATTGAAAGACATGCTGTCTAAAAACTGAACTCTCAATGAAAGAGATTACACATGACCTCCAAATGGAAATGTGCTGTCTGTCTGTGGGCTGCAAGCCCTCGTAGTTTGAAGACACCAGTACTTCCTAAACCGATCTGCAGCTTGAGCACAATATCAGAGTATCACTTGCTGCTTTATAGAAAGTGACAGGATGAACTTCAACTTTACATGGAAATTCATGGGCCCTCAAATAGCTCAAACACTGGGGGAAGAAAAAGGAATGAGGAAAATTTATATATACACAGTCCATTCTTCCTGATTTCAAGACCCACTACAAAGAAGCAGCAAACAGAGAAGTACGAACATCATAAGGACAGACATACACATCAGTGGAATAAAAGTTGGAGTCTAGAATTTGACCCATATGTCTGTGGTAAGTTGGCTCACAAGCTGCTGAGGACATTCAGTGGGGTGGCAATACTTATCACAAACTCCACTGGTGCAAGTGAAGAGCCACACACAAAAGCATGGGACTGGACTCTTCACAGAGTGAATAAAATTAAGTCAAAAGTGGTTAAATAATGAGAAAGACCTTTAGAGAAAAATATAAGCTCCCTTACTTTGGATTTGACACTGTGTGCTTAGACACACACACACACACACACACGCACGCACACACACACACACACACACACACACACACACACACACACACACACACACACGGAAATCAGACCAATTGGACCTTATTAAATTAAGAAGTTTTCTGCTCAAAGGACACTACAAGAAAGTGTGGTAAAGCATAGGGAGTGGAAAATGTAAGTCAGACCTGACAAAAGATTTGTGTCATATAGCTCAATCACCAGAAAGACACACAATCCAGTTAAAATATGGCAAAAGGATCTAGCTAGACATTTCTCAAAAAAAAAAAAAAATGTTCAAATGTCCAAGTAACACATGGACAGATGGCTGACATCAATGCCATTGGATAAAGATGAACCAAACCACAAGATGTCACTTCATACATATTAGAAACTCTAATCAAAAAGCCAAATCGTTTCAAGGATTGTTGGGAATGTAGGCGAGTCAGGACCTTCATACAATTGCTGATGGGATGGAGAGTTAATGGGGCCACAATGGAAGACTATCTTCCATACCAGAGAAAGGTCAATAGAATTACATCAGATTCAAATTACACTCACAGGCATGTTCCTAAAAGAAATGAAAGCTGTATACAAGTATTTATGGCAACATCTTGTATGTATCATATCATAGAAACAATCCAAATTACCTTTAAGTGTTGAATTGGTAGATAAAATGTGATAAGTTCATTCAATTGAGTACTGTGTGGCCATAAAACTGAGGTAAGTATGGACACTACACGTGACTCTCGGAAGAGTATCCGGAAGTATACCGAAGCTGGCTGCACACATACCAGAAACAGTGGAATGTCGTCACACATGCCTCAGCACTGGGCAGACGGAAGCAGGAAGATCAGGAGCTCTGCTACATGACCAGTTCAAGGCCAGCCTAGGAAGACGTTGCCTCAGAAGAACAAAGCCATGCCAACAGAGGTGCTTAACAAACCTACACTGTAAGTACAGTGTTATGTTCAGTTAAACGAAAGTGCAAGCCCTTGCCAACATTAGTCTTCAACTACAAATGTGGAGAGGAAGGCCCATCTGAAATTCTACATAGGATATCTCTGCGCTGTGATATCATTAAGCCACTGGCAACGATTCGCAGCTATATCCTAAAGGATATAAATTAAATGTGGATTAAAATCCACATTAAATGATGGGGTGAATGTTCATGAATGAAGTGATCATACTTACAGAGAGTTGTTTCTAATTTGGTATCAGGTGTCATAGACAAGACTTTAGCAATGAGAAAATAAAGCAGCAATTTTAACATATCATAGCGCATATCAGATTATCAACAAAAATATTCTCTATATCAGCTAATAGTCATTTTGATGGCTTATCATGTGGCAGGAAGTGTACACTATCTCAGATCAAATTATAGAGTCTGCTAGACCTCATACTAAAAAGCCAGAGTCAATAGTTCTTGGGATCAAAATAAGCCACAGTGTCTACGACTGGAGCTTGTCTTGGCTGTGGAGAGTGGCGTATGGGAGTGTGTTTGTGCATGTGTGAGTTGTCTTGTTCTCATGGCAGCTCTTTTCCAAATGAAGGCTTACAGCTCAGAGCGTATTCTCATATTCCCTCGATTACACCTTGGGTAGATAAAAAGTTGAAAAGCCAAACCCAAAGCTGTTTACCTATAGATATGATGCTCTCTGCTCTGTCGCTGAAATCCCCAAATATCTGTCCACAAAGGGCAAGACCATCATCACCAAGTTTTCACAACAAAGTAAGAACAGCACCGTGCCATAAAGGGGGAGCATGTCAGCACTGCGAAGGTCATTGGCAAGAACCATCTTCTATTCCCAGCTTACATCCTTTCTGCGTTTCTTAGTGATAGCTAGCTTCCTTCTTTGTGAAACGATGGTGGATGATGGAAATAAGCAGTAACCAGAAACTTGATGATTACGTTCTTACTCAGCAAAAACAAAAGCAGATAACTTGGTGTCAGTGAAAAGACCTACATCAAAGGTCTCAGTGGAAAATTAGTTGATCTGTTGATATGTTGGCAGCGTTATCTTCTCTCCTGCCCATAGCACTCTAGAAAACAGCACTGTGGGGCTTGGTGGAACCTGGAGAGAAGCTCTCCAGCAACAAATGGTGCCCAACGGAACCTGGAGAGAAGCTCTCCAGCAACATAGCACACCTCAGTTCACCAGCCTGAACACTTCTTTGTGAAGGCTTCATTTCTCCTCAGATCTCGGCAGCTGTTTTCCTCTGTCCCATGAGGCAGAGGCACATTTCAGGGGATGGTGGGCATAATCTGCCATAGGAAACTACCCGATAACCCGGGGGTGGGGGGGAATTATCGGACCTACTGGTGAGGTGTGCACATGGGAATGCCCCAGCGTCAGCTCTGTGCTCCTAAAGAAGGGACTTTCTCATAGTTTAGATAGAGTCTTGCTGAGGAGTCATCTCCACCTGTGCTGAGCTCATACAGTACCGCTGACTCACAGCCACAGCCTCTTACAGCAAAGAGACATGCTGACCGATTTCAGAGCTGGAATCCTAATCTCTTTCCAGGAAAGAGCAGTGGGATTCAAGTGACCTGATTTCAAAGATAAAAGCTCATATGTGACAATCATGTGGAGCTGTCCTTTAGAGCCTGGTGGGCTCTTCAGGGGGTATACAGCTAAGGACAATGACTGCCTATCCCCCAAATCCACCTCGGTTCTGCAAGGTGGGGTAACTCGAAAGTGTGGGAAGAATGAGAGAAGGTGCAGGGTCCTAGTACCCAGAATGTAAAATGTGCATGTTTGAAACTGTCAAAAAACAAATGCAACAAAGCTGTTTTTTAAGACTTGAAGGCTGTTACTACAGATTTGCTCAGTTCTGATGTACTGAACATTCATTCACATGTTCATTTGTTCATTTAAGAGAGACAGAGACAAAGAGAGATCTCAAATATGTTCAAAATCAGAGCTGGCTAATTATACTCCTGACCATCTTGATGTCACCTATATTCAACAGTAACTTATTTGTGAAATAATATTTCCTCCAGCTATGATGAAAGAAAAAAGAAAATGGAAAAAGACTATCCAAAGAACACTGAAGAGGAATTTTCAGGAGTGAGTGGGCAGGTAGATGCCGCTGTGGAATTAAATGGTGAGTGTCTCCACAGGAAACATTCCCTGGGAAATCACAACAGGAAATCTGGGCTCTGCTTTAACTTGATAGAAAATGGGTTTCAGTGGGAGTCACTGGTTCTTATTTTGGTCCTAAGTAATTTCATAAACTTAAATAGCCTGGTTACATACTAGAAAGAGGAATTATTTTTTAAAAATCCTCTATTAAAAAAATAAGTAAATAAAAATAAAATGGTGGTTCTCCTTTTACTAGCAGATATGTTTAAAAGTATAGCTTTAATTTGGGAATGTAGCTGACCCTGACCCTGACCCGACCCTGACCTAGCTATTATGCACAGCCCTGGGATCAATCCCCAGCACAACATAAACTAGGCATGTGGTTTGTAATCCCAAGCACTTGGGAAAGGGAAGTTCAAAGTCATCCTCCACTACATAGCAAGTCTAAGGACAGTCTGGGATGTGTGAAACCTTCCTCAAATGAACATGCAAGAAGTGCAGCTCCGACCCATAATCCCAGCGTTCAAGAGGCTGAAGCCCGTAGATGAAGAGTTTGAGGTCAGCCTGGGCTACAGAGTGAGAATCTTTCTCAAAAACAAACAAACACTAATGCAATGTCGCTTCAGTCCAGCAGTTGTAGTCTGAGCCTTCCCAGATTCTTCTACCTTTTCATCACCCAACTCCTGAAATCTACACATAGCTGAGGAGGTCATATGAAGTGAGTGTTCTACACAAATCAAATCAATTTAATTCCTTCTTGAGTGTGTAGCACGGAAACAGACAGTGTTCAGAAGTGCAAATGATATTCCAAATGTGGCCTCTATTCTTATGACATGTTGAGCGTCCTTGGGAAACGCCTATCTATCTAACACCGAGGAAACTGCTGGGAGACAAGACAGGCTGTGCTCTAGCACTGCCCGGTGTTAATAGGGCTTCACAATGACTTCAAGAAGTCATTGATCTGAGGCAGCAGGGCCAAACGTGGCAGTTGGCTATATCCTGATGGGACATTAGCTGGTTCTGAAGGCCAGTCAGACATTTGACAGCTATAAAAAGGAGAAAGGACTAGAAAAATCATGAAGCGTGATGAGGGCACTTTATCGCATGACCCAAAGTGAAGACCTTACCCTGCTGATGCAAAGGATGGGGTGAGGGATGACCTGAGAAGTCAGAGGTGACAAGTTGCCAGAGCTGTGCAGAAGACAAGCTCACTGCCTTCTGACAGCCCCCTGTTCCTCATTGGTAGCACCTCAGAAAGCGGCAACCTTACCCCTTAGGGACTCACACGTCATCTCCAGTAACCACAGTTTCAACTTTATCTCTTCTAGGCTACATTTACTTCTTTTCAGGACCCAAAACGTTCAAGTATGACACAGAGAAGGAAGACGTGGTCAGTGTGGTAAAATCCAGCTCCTGGGTTGGTTGCTAAATCCACAGGGTTAGTCTCTCCACAGGGATGAAGACCATTGTGAGCAACTGATGACTGGACTTGAGGGGCTAGGCAGATAGCCCGGGACGCTCTTCCTGGCCTTCAGTCGGGAGGGTTCCTTGAAAATAATAACAATTCCATTGTTTTCCTAATTATTCTTTCACAAGGATTATCCAAATAAGAAAGTAAGCCATCTTACTCAGAATCATATAACACACCCTTTGGTTGAGCATTCTTTTTTTTAACCTACTATACTAAAGTAAATTGATCAGTTTGGTTTCTATTTATAGGAAAAAGACTTCATATGTGCTCGTGTGTATGTGTGTGCGCGCACACACACACACAATTCTTTCATTAAGAAAGGTCATTACCATACAAATTATAATTATCCTTTAAAAACAATGGCCATCATTTATTATGATGAGCATACATGTTCCTGTTTATGTTTTGAAGCATGGCTAACAAAACGCGGCACCAGGCCTGTGACTTGGTTGGGTTGCTCCCTGGGTCCCGCACTGGTCTCTGAAGTGGGTGGTAGACAACATTCAAATTCCTTCCATGCTCACCAGCAGCTGGGCTCTGTGCAACAGGGAACCTTTTTAAGGAAACCCAATAAAAATGGTGTGTTAGAACAGTTCCTCATTTCTCTTTTCTGTTAATATTTACTAGCCCATATCATGCTTTATCCGGCAACAAACTTTGTGTACCTGTAGTAAATTTAAACAACAGTATCATAAGTACACAGAGCCGGAAAAATAACATAACCTGACCTATTTCCTTCTTCCTGGTGGCACCCCCCAGTGGGGACATCTTTGATCCACCTCAGTTTCTTTTGAATGGTTTTCTACTTAGGGAAGTTTTTGTTGTTTTAGTTAGTGTTTTCTGTTTGTTTATTTGTTTTGTTTTGTTGTTTTTTGTTCAAACTAAACCTTTTCTTCCTAGCTCTACCCAGTTAACAACACAGACATAATTATGGCTATCAGTCTTATAGTTTTTGAAACTTTAGCCTCTAGAATTCTATAATTAATATAGAGAAACTCTACCACATTTTAGGAGTTCTGAAACTGAATAATATTTTACTTCATAGGCTGCTTAGAAGAGCTGCAGTTTTAACAGCTATAACCTGTTGTTGTTAACATCGTTCATTAAATTTGCTTCTTGTATTCATTAAAAGCCTTAATGACAGTTACTGCAAGCATCCCACTAGGTTTCTAATATGGAAAGTCATGGTGCATATCCAACCAGATGTTGACTATTGAAGACAACATCTGGTGTCTTTGCTAAGGTCAAGGTGCTCCTATTAAGAAGCAGAACCAATAAGCAAAAAACCAGAGGCTAGAGGTATGACTCAGAGATTAGAAATACTTGCTGTCCTTGCAGAGGACCTGAGTTCAGCCTCCAGCACCCATGTGGGCAATTTACAACCATCTCTTAGCTCCAGTTTCAGGAGAGCTGATCCACTCTGTCACCTCCTTGGGCACCTGAACATATGTGTACATACTGATACACATAGACATATGTGTGCATACTGACACACAGTCACATAAATAAAAATAAAATAAATTGTTTAAAAAACAAGCAAAGAGCAAAGTAGTGTGGCAAGTCCTCACAATGTTAAACAGAAGCACAGCAACTACACCACTGTGTATATACATATAAGAAATTAAAACACAAAACCTGTACATAGATGTTCATGGCAGCATTATTCATAATATCCTAGGGAGGAAATATGTCCATCACATGATGTATGTTTGAATAAAATGTGGTAGATTCAGACAATGGAATGTTTAGAAAGCCATAAAAGGAGTGAAGTGCTGAGACATGGTATCATATGGATGAAGTTCGAAAACATCGTACTAAGTAGGAAGATGGACACAAAAGATCTCATGCTGTGTGATTCAATTTATATGAAATGCTGATGATAAAAAAACACAAAGACATAAACGCCAGTGCTTATCAGGCAACATGGAGCCAGGCAGCAGGGGACAGGTGTAGAGTTTCTTTACTGGGTGGGTGGGAATGTTCTAGAACTGAGGGTGGTGATGGCTGTACAACTCTGTGATGGTACAAAAGCCATCAAATTGTACATTTCAAATATTGAATTACGTATTTATAAATTCTGTCTTGATAAAGTTGTTATAAAAACATAAATAAGCAAGGAGATCAAAGTGGTGTAGTGATCCATGAAATTCCTGCAACTTGGGAACTGTGGCGAGAAACACAGAGCGATGAAGCATTGGGCTGGAGACATCGGGTACTGAGCAGCCAGTGGGGTGCCTTCTTTCTGTCCAGCACTTCCCAGGAAAAGAAGGACTGAGAGAGATGTCCCAGGAAGAGACAGAGTTTGTGCTCTGGGGATGGGCTGGCTGCATTCTAAAGCCAAGGACTTGTTTCCAGCTGTGTGGTGTTCACGATCTCCAATCTCTTCTTGATTTCCTTCTTTGCAAGACAAATCAGAATAGCTCTTGACCTCCTGGGACATTTAGAGACTTAAAATATGACTCAGCTCACACAAAGTTCCGAGAGCATTTCCTTATAGTCTGAAGGGTTTACTAATTGTTATTCTTAAGATGATTAGTTAATTTTGTTCTGACATGTTGTGGAGAATTCAGACTTCCCTTGAGATCTCACAAGATCTGGTGACCTGTAACAGCATATGAATTGACACTTGGTAACTTGGAATTTTTCCTCTTTAAATTTCAGATTAAGTCAAAAACTAGAAAATATGCTGTGGTTAACTCCATGCCCCCCCCCAAAAAAAACCTCTCAAATTGTCATCATTTCTTTGTTGAATCAGAGGCATCTGGGAAGATTCAGGCTCTAAAGCATAAGAGACAGTTTTTGTGTCATTACGTATGGCACTGACCCTATCAGATGCAAGAAGTATTCAAGAAATAACTTATACACCGTGAGATTTCCATATCTGAGGACCTCTTACCCACAGATTTGCCAAACAAGGATAAAATATAACGACAAACAGTTGTCTCTGTATTGAGTACATGTATTTTTTATTTGCTAAAATGATATCATTCTGCTATCTGCATATCATTTACATTGCTTTAGAAACTCTAAGTAACAGAGATGACTAAACTGCATGTGAGCATGCGTAAACTGCATGTGAGCATGCATGTAGCTTACCTTTTACAGGGGAACCTCTGTATTCCTAGACGTTGGTATCCATGGAGTCAGGATCCGAGGGACACTGCTCTCACTCAGCTTCAGGGAAACTAAGTGGAAAATGGCCGTGCAGTAACAGCCCACTCTCCGGTGACCTCGGTGGGGACTGTGGGCAGAGCCCTCTGCAAGGCCCAGAAAGGCTTCTCCTGGGGGTGCTTCCCTAGGCTCCCTTTCAATGTCCTGTGACTGGGGTCAGATGTTCTTCACTTAACCTCATCCAAAATGGCAGCCCTAAGTCAGCTGGGAAGCATCAGGAGCCAGCATAGATCTCGGTGTCACAAAGTAGATGCTAAACCAACGAGGTTTTATTTAGAATTCTGAACATGTATTTCTGAGTTCTCAGAAGGTGTTCAGGGTGTTTTCATTTAGACACATCCATGTTTTGTCCTTATTTCTGTTTTCATCATTTTCTATAATGGTATCAAAGGGTCTTTGTGAATATTTACAATTACAATACCCAGTAAAGTACCACTGAGAGAAACCGCACTTTACTGCCCTAGGGGTGCAGTTTCTAGAAGACTCTGTGGGAAAGGATACTCTGCATTTCCCCCCACGGGCCTGAACAAAGGAAGATACAGCGTCCTTGGGTTGTTCACACCTGCCAAGCGTATCTTCGGTGTTGATCCCATCTCAACGTGACTTGATGATGTGGTCAGATCAAAAGGCATCTTTTGTCCCCCGAGTTCTATAATCCCATTATGGAATAATCTCATTGCCTAGACTCTTGGAATTGAAACAGGAGCAGAACTGAAAATCTTCTGGTAAATAAATTTTAGTTTGAAATTAGTAAATGATTTTCAGGGACAAATTAGCTTGTTTTTCAAGTGAACATGTCTTCATTGTAATCTGGTCTCAATCTGCCACTTCTCTCTCTAATCTAATATGTCTTTTAACATGTTTGAGGAAAAAATTAAACTTTTCTTGCACAACGCAGTTGTTCTAGCCAGAGTTGGGGGACAGATCAAAAGACAGTAGGGCAGGAGCCAATGAGAAAATCGTAAGAGAACACAGAACACAGAAATCCCTCTTGGGTTGTTCACAGTAGGGAAAACCATGTGTTGGTATGAAATAACAACTTGCTTATTCTTGGACTATCTCAAGGCCATAATACAATGTTAAACATTAATAATTAAATGATAACATTAGCCTGAGGTTAAATTGTGGACATATTTCTATATGTGAGTCTGCTATACATTCATAGGTAACTACCACCTATGCTTTTGAGAGAATATCTGGGAACATATCTAAGAACAGAATTGTTGGGTCATAATCTCTGAATGGATTGAGTTTTAATATGTACCACCAAATCATTTTCACAGTGATTGTAATTATACTATTGTACATTTCCACCCACAGTGTGTGAGCCTTTTCATTGAGTTTTATTAAATGATCTTTCTATAGAGCACTCATTGTGTGCCAGACACTGTTGATTTATGCAGGTTGTTTATCTCCACATTAAGCAAGATGAGTGTTTCTCTTTCTCCATTTCCAAGCTAAGTGCACTTAAGCTGTCAGAGCTGAAAAGAGGCAGCTGTGAGTGGAACCTAAGCCCAATACTCTTAGACCTCCTGAGACCCTGGGAGTTCTGTCACACTCAGAGCAGATGCCTGTGTTCTTCATAGAACACTAAAGGAAGAGTGGTGTTTTGCTCTGTGCACACATCAGCTCTCAGCTCTGCACTGGAGCCTGCTAAGGGTGGTGGACAGACAGGGAGCTCCCAGATGGACCCAGTGTGGGAAGAAACATGGGGAGGCACGGGGGGGGGGGGCCTGTGAGGGGGGGGCTGGTAAGGCAAGGCTCAGCAGTGAGCATGCACAGTGAGGCCGAGAGTCTGCTCCCACCCTGCCCTCAGCATTGGCACCTTACACAGGTGATGTCTTTGCCAGTGAGTCATCTGGTTCTTCTAGAACTGTGAGAAGCATGTAGACAGACCCTGCTACCCTGACCTTTCCCTGGGCACCTCTCCTCAGTTATTTACTCTGACCCCTCAGGCCATTGTTCTTTGGTGCTGTTTTTCTGCCTCTTTTCCTCCTTCTGCTTGGGCTGAGATCACCACACTGCTGGGAATTCCTCTTCAAATGCCCACAGGCTCTTTAATGAACCTTGCCTGCAAACTTACCGTTCGCCCTGGGCAGAATGCCCTGAGCCTCTGAGGCAGCTTCCCAGCTTTCTACAATGCACAGCTAGAATGCTCCAGGGCACAAATGATCCACATTTTCCCCCTTGAGAGGGGAAGGGGACATGTAGTCAGGTGGTTTTTACTGCTGTTCTGTTTTGGCTTAGACTCAGGCATTTGATGGAGGTTTTTCTAGATCCAGTTTACAGGACCCTCTTCTCCTCTCTGCTTCCTGACTTAGGGTGTCAGTGGTTTTCTCTCTCATGCAGGCCTGTCATGCTGGAACAGCCTGCTGCAGGCCTTTGCCAAGTGTTACCAAGCACATGGATGCATTACACCACAATATAAACGCTCTATATTTTGAAATTTATATTTGTAAATTGTAGAACAGATATTTACAGTTTGGACAAATGGGATGGACATCTAATTTCCTGTCCACTGTGCCTATGGCCATCTTATAATTTGTAGAAAGCCATGAGACAAAGGCTGGAACATGTACATTTAACTCTGAGACAACTAAATGGTGGGGGAGGGCAGGCTTGGATCCAGGGGCCTGAGACAGGAAGTCCAAGCACTTGTCTATTAACCTGTTTTAGAAGTGAGACCTGCCCGTGTGACAAAAGTAAGGTCAGAATGCAAGTCCATGGTCATGCTACATCTCACCGTTGTTTCCTGCATGTCAGCCAAGAGCTGGACACAGCAAACCTAGTAACCCAAAGTAGTTCCCAGTTCCAACACTGGATTATGGCTACAGCCCTTCAGGTAACATGGATCTTGGCAGAACTGGGTAAACAGCACAAACTAAGGTTAGACCTGGGCACTCCCTCAAGAGACTTGGGTCTGTTTTCCCTACGTAGTCACCAAACTCAAGCCCTAAGGAAAAATCTGTGCCTACACAGTTAGCCTTGCTAGTGTACAGATCCAGGATGTCATCTCAGGCCAGTGTGGACGAGGGTGGAGCATGGAGGCGGGGAAGTCCAGGCAGCAGTGTGCTTCTCAGGAAAGAAGAAGCAGTGCAGTTTCATGGCCACCACAGGGAACTCCTCTGACTGTGCAAAGTACCGTGGAAAATCCTCAGGCAAGAATGACTGGAAGGAGACTCGGTACCATGACTATACCAAAGGAGTCGAATAGATGGGAGGAGGGTGTTCTTTTTTTACCACTGAATGAAATTTCTCCAAGTCAAGGAACTGGGGAAAAAATGAAGAAGCCAGGTCATGGTGGTGGTAGCCTGTAACACCTACAGTTAGGAGGCTAGAGGAGGGGGTGACAAGGTCAGCATGCCTGGGCTGCACAGTGAAGCCCTGTCAGAGGGAGACCCGGGAGGAGGAGGAGGAGAAAAAAGGGCATTGACTCTGTTATTTAACAGACGCTCATAGGTAAACCATGAAGTGCTGCTAACTAATGGGAAATGATTTACGTCAGGAGCGGGGAAGGTCAAGAGTGGGAGTCGGAGAGGTGGCTCAGGGGTCAAGAGTGCCGAGTACTCTTCCAGAGAACTGAGTTTCTCAGTCTCACATCAGGCAGCTCACAACCACTGTAATTCCAGTTCCTGGGCATGCTACATCCTCTTCTGGCCTCCCCGGGCACCAGCCTCACGTGGTACACACACACACACACACACCACACACATTTTAAAGGCCCAAAGTAACCAATTGGGAATTACCAAAAGCCCCGGCTATTACCCTCAAGGGCAGGCCAGGGACCTCCCACGCCGAGCTGTACTCCCCAAGGCCTTCTCCTCTAGAAGGGATTTAATACTTATAGGTGAGTTTAATTGAACCAAAAAAATTGACATGAGATAAATATCATAGAAAATCTGAAGATTTTTATGTGTTAAAACCAAACTCTAAACTTAAAAAAAAAAAAAAAAGTAGCTGAGGCCTAGAGATGTAAATCATTGGTAGATCATTCCCTAGCATGTATGAGACTCTGAATTCAAGTATATAAACATACATACACATGTGTGTGTGTGTGTGTCTATAAAATAAAATAAACCAAATAGTTGGCCATAGTGCCACATCTATAATCCTAGCATGTAGGAATCAATGGTAGAAAAATCAGGAAGTCAAGGTTCTCAGCGACACAGCAAGTACAAGGCCGGCCTGTCTCAAAGGCATAAAAACTCCTGGCATGCTGGCGCACGCCTCTAATCCCAGCACTCAGGAGGCAGAGGCAAAGGAATGTCTTAGTTTGAGGCCAGCCTGGTCTACATAATAATTTCCAGGGCAGCCATGTCTACACAGAGAAAGCTTATTTCAAAAAAATAAACAAAAGAGCTATAAAAACAAACCAAAGCCCACTGCTAATAGATGTTTATGGTGTTAAATATATTTCAATAAACCTATTTTATAAAAACAGAATTAATATCTGCTAGGCTTTCTTGAAAATTACACATGTTGCAGTTGGAAATTCCCTCTCCATTGTAGAAAAATCAGTTATTTTTATTTCATGTTTTTAGCCACATTTTTTTAATTTCTTTTTTTTTTTTTTTTTTTGGATTTTTCGAGACAGGGTTTCTCTGTGTAGCTTTGTGCCTTTCCTGGAACTCACTCGGTAGTCCAGGCTGGCCTCAAACTCACAGAGATCCAACTGCCTCTGCCTCCTGAGTGCTGGGATTAAAGGCATGCGCCACCGCCTGGCTTAAATTTCTTAAAGACATGTAAATATCTGTACTTACAGAAGGGGAAAATATAATTTCCTCACTCCCTTTCACGGTGCTGCCTTGGGGCAGACCTATTTAGCAAAGGATAGATTAACGAGAGAAAACCAAAAAGGCTGACAACAGTAGATCTTGTGTGCGCGTGGCGGAGAGTCGGGGGTGGGAGACAAGTGAGCCAGCTGCAGGTGGCTTTGGACCCTGCCTGGCAAAGGTGGGGAAGGTCCTGGAGCGTGGCAGGTGGGTGAGGACTACGCAGCAGGTCTGCCCTCTTCCCCATTGATAAGAATTTTCGATGATGTAAAGTCCTTCTCTTTCTGGTGCAGACACAGGACCAACTTTACAGATAAAGATTTCCTCTAAAGACAGATGTTGACTTAAAGCTGGGTAAATTCTCACTTTCAGTTTCTCAAGATTCTACTGTTCCCTAAACCATCAGCTCAAATTAATCCATATGCTAATGAGATCAAATTAGGTGGTATCTTCTGGTCTCCCACAGCCATATTTAGGAATGTTATGCGCCCCCCCAAAAGCTATAATTTTCATGTACATATATATGTACCTAAATTCTTAGTAATGCCAGAGAGATGAAAAAGTAGTCTGAATAATTAAGAACGTGGGTTGGGGGCTGCGGGGTTCAGTGGGTAAAGTGTTTCTTGTATAAGGACCTGAGTTCAGATCCCAGCACCCACTTTAAAAGCCAGGCTGGTCAACATGCGCCTGTAATCCTACCTAATCCTTGGAAGGCAGAACAGAGGACCCCTGGGCCTCTCTGGGCTCACCAGTCCAGCTAAATCAATTAGCTCCAGGTTCAGTGAGAAGCCTTGTCTCAAGAGGTAAGGTGGAGAGTGAGAAAGACAGGAGACATTGGCCTCTGCCCACTACGTGCATGGGTCCACATACACACACACACACACACACACACACACACACACACACACACACACACGCACGCACGCACGCACGCACGCACGTTTGGTTTCGGACCAAGCTGACAACTGATCTTAACCTCTTACTAACTGGTTACTTTCATCTTCCTTGTCTGTAACATCATGATGGAGATGAGCATGGAATACTGGGATGGCAAAGAGCATGGTGATCCTGCTGCTCTTTCACCCACCAGCAAAGTCTCTCTGTGCCTGGATGGCCTCTAACAACAGGCCTGCTGCCCTCTAGCCTCACGCAGGGCACACTCTGAGAGGTAGGAGGGGTGAAGGAGGATTAGGGAGGCAGCAGGTCGGCAGCCCCTGGTGCTCTCAAGCCTGAAGCCACCACCTTGGTCTGGAGGGGACGTGAAGTGGTCACAGGTAAGAATACACACAGCTGCAGGCTCCGGGATCTGGAAGATTAGCAGGTTATGAGATCAAAGGCTAAGATTCTGGGAAATGGACAGCGTGAACTTAGAGAAGGAAGCACATGACGTGCAAATCTCTCTGCCTCACCTCAGTGCACCCAGACCACCTGCTGAGGATGGAGCCCTGAGGTAGCCAGCCTCTGATCTCACCATGAACATGACGCATCCACTAAACAACGCAGCCCTCGAGAAGGCATGAACCCCACACTACAGTCAATCTGCCTGCCGAGGACAACGATGGTGGTGACGGTCTGATTTGTCAAGACTGAATCCTTAAACAAGGCACCACCCATCGGGAGAGCCAAGTCGCCTTGGGGCAGCCGTTCGTGTTGATTAGGACTGACAGGCTTCCTAAATGTGGCTTCGCTTTCTCTGCCCTTGGAGTGTCAGCCCCTGAGCTTGATGCTTGAATCTGCACCCAAAACTCCCTTACACAGACTGCATTGCATTCTCATTCTGTGTCTGCTTCAGCCAAACTGCCAGCTGCCTTTTAAAGATTTGTGTGTGTGCCTGAGTGCACGAGTGTGTGTGTGTGTGTGCGTGCGTGCGTGCGTGTGTGCCAAGTGCATGTGTGTACTCTCAGAGACCAGAAGAGGGCATTGGATCCCCTGGAGCTGGAGCTAGAGTTATTAATGGTTGTGAGCGATCCACATGGGTGCTGCGAGCCCAACTCCTCTGGAAGGCCAGTGAGCGCTCTTAACCACAGAGCCGTCTCTCCAGTCCATGTCTTACTCTTCGCCTTGCCCAGGCCTTCTACAGGACCAGATGACCCGGCATGTGTTTTATGGATATTTGATCAGTATGTGAATGATTCTAAAAGTCATGCAGACACTCAAAGGAGGGATGTTAAGAACCATCAGTTGGACAGTGGCAGTTGCTTCTCATACTCTCCTGTCCTTTGTCCCCCACAGCATGCTGGGTCATAGTAACCAAGAATAGATGGCAACCCACTTGACTCTGGGTACAGGAAAAATTGGAACAAGCAGTAATTCTGCTGATGAAACTCTATGATTATCTATCCATTACCCAGGAGTGCAACGCCAAAACAAGAGAGCACCAGAAGTCTGTCACATGTCTGTCTAGTTCTAACACCTAGCACCATGGCCGACATAGCACACACCGTACATGATTGCAGAATCACTGAATGAGCTATCTGATTAATGAGTGGTTGACAGTGTGGAATGCTGCAGGGAGGGTGGGATTCACAGATAATCCAACCTGGATTCAAATCCCAGCCCTCTGGGGTTTGGAAGATGAAACAATACCTTCCCATACCACACTGGACTTAGTTGTCTGGAAATGTCCTCAAACTCAACCCACACTAGCTCGGCTAACAGCAGACAGTAGCTATGGAGACCTTCATTGGCTTACACAGCTAAGTGTGATGGCCGCGGATCTCTTCGGGTCTGGTTAAATTACGTGACTGAAAGACAGAGGCCATGAATGAATTGGCCTTTGCTTTTTTTCCCCCTGAGACAGGGTTTCTCTCTGTAGCTCTGGCTGTCCTGGACTTGCTCTGTAGACCAAGTGGGTCTCAAACTCACAGATTTGCCTGCCTCGGCCTCCTGAGTACTAGGATTAAAGGGGTGCACCACCACCACCTGGCTGACTACCTTTTTTTCAATGAATAGAAGTTTAAGGCTGTAAGCAAGCAGATGTAGGAAAATTCAAGCAACAAGGCAGGATGCAGATCTAATCATTGAAACATTTATTTACTTAGAATTGAGCACTGATTATGAATTTTTAAAATTTGTTTGCCATATGGGGCCATCACCTACGTTCCAATGCTCACTATTCTCCCATAAAGTCCACACTGTCCCACAGGGTTGCTTCTTGTGTGTTCACGTGGAAGAGGCCAGACATACCGAGTTGTGTTCAGCTTCAGAGTTTGGACTGGGACAAGGGTGGCCACTTTCCTTTCTTCCTGGAGGACAACCTGTAAAACCTAAACTGACAGGGCAAATGGTTAGCTCCACTCAGAAACCGTTCTGCCCCGCCCCCTCTTGAGTGGAGCTATGCTTGGTTATAAAAGGTCCAAATTTGTGACAGGTTTGGGTGGGAAGGAGAAGTGGACTCCTTCCTGTGACCGTGGAGAACGTGCCCCGGCAGAGGGGTTCTGAGCTGGAGCTCTGGGCATGCAAACCATCCTTTCCCTCAGATTCCTCTCACTTCCCCTTTCTGTTCCTTTCTCCTGCAGCTTCCCATCCGGAACTCACCATCTTCTGATGCGTGAACCTCGAGCCTCGGGGGCGGCGGCGGCTTACCCATGAGCCTCGGGGGCGGCGGCGGCTTACCCATGAGCCTCGGGGGCGGCGGCGGCTTACCCATGAGCCTCGGGGGCGGCGGCGGCTTACCCATGAGCCTCGGGGGCGGCGGCGGCTTACCCATGAGCCTCGGGGGCGGCGGCGGCTTACCCATGATCCTCGGGGCGGCGGGGGCTTACCCATGATCCTCGGGGGCGGCGGCGGCTTACCCATGATCCTCGGGGGCGGTGGCGGCTTACCCATGAGCCTCGGGGCGGCGGCGGCTTACCCATGAGCCTCGGGGCGGCGGCGGCTTACCCATGAACCTCGGGACAATGGCGGCTGCACTGAGAGGCGTGGTGGATGGAACAGCTCGCACCTCTTTGGCAAGGAGCTTGTGTTGCGCTTGTCTGCCCTGTGCCTCCCATGGGAGGGCCACTGGCTCCAGACGAATCCCACTGCCTTCTGCCCTTCCTCAAGCCTTCTGAGGTGGGGCATTTCCAGGCATTGAGAACTTGGCTTGTGTCACTTGTCTTGGTTTCAGTCTTGTTTTCCTCTCTGTTCTGTTGCCCACACTGTGTACCCAGACAGCTTCCGGATGAAAACCCTCCTTGTTTGCAGAGGGAACAGACAAGAGACTCCTTTGCCAGCTATCATTACACATCATGCTGTAATAGTCAAAGCAGTTACTTCCTGATGTCTCAGAGAGCGTCAGCATTAGCAATTTCAATAAAGATTTTTGGGACACATCCATTTCAACCTTTATTTTCTTCTTCTTCTATATTTGTTGTATTTTGACACTAGGTTCAGAGATGTGAAAGAAACAGAAAATTACAACACATAACTCCCAGAAAAGGAAGATGGCTCACAGTTAAGAGCACTGGCTGCTCTTCTAATACACCCGGGTTCGATTCCCAGCACCCACACAGCAACTCACGGCCATCTGTAACTCCAGTCCCAGAGTACCCAGCACCCACTCTTCTGGACTTTAAGGACACTTTATATACATGGTGTACAGATATGCATGCCCGCAAATCTCTCTCTCTCTCTGTCACACACACACACACACACACACACACACACACACACACACACACGGCTCATCTCCCAGAATAATAACAACATTGATACTCAGCTAGCGTTTACTAGCCTCTTACTAGGATCCCAGAACACTGCTCAGTCTTTTATAAACTTGGTCTCCTCATTAGCCCTAAGAAAAAAGAACTACCTTCATTTTTCAGGTAAGGGAATCTGCATTGTGTCACTATGAAACAGACAGAAAGTAACTTACTTACTTTTAACGTAATAACCAGGTGAATCTGACTGATCAGCAAAGCAGAAACTCACACTAAGACAAAAGGAAACCTATCGTACAAAAAGAGACTATGGCTAAGAAGCTGTCAAGTGTTTACTTAGTACATAAGCTGGAAGATCTAAGTTCACACATCCACAAATGTATAAACAGACTGGCACACCCTGGTGCTCCCAGGCTGGGGAAGCCGGTCCCTGGAGCTCACTAAGCAATGTGAGAGCCAAAGTTACATTTGAAGTTTTAATCTCTATGCCTAAGAGATTCCCTGAAGCAAAAATGTCTGATCTGCAAGCCCCTTGCCCAAGGACAATGCTGGAGGCTATAGTTTCTGGGAGATAACAAGCCACATCTTTTCACTCCCCTAACAAGTGTGTTTGACCCATCTGTACTGGTTTTCAATAATCACATGTGGGCAGGAGGTTCATGGGCAGGAAATACATCAGAATGTATGCTTGCCCCAGATTGGACCTGATGGAAAATATGGTGAATTGTGGGTTTTGCCTTTTTAAGCCCCTATAAACTATGACTTGGGGCCCTTTCCTGGGAACCCAGGTATGGACCTGGCCAGAGTCCATCCACCAGACCAGTATTTAATTACAGCTTGCTTTAAATTTGGCTTTAAGCTGTGGTGGTGGTCTTACTCTCAGCAGTCATCCTAGCCAGTCTGTGAATTTCAGGTTGGTGAGAGACCCTATCTAGAAAAAAATCAAGGTAATGAGGAATTAAGGGAGACACTCGACATTGACTTCTGCCCTCCACAAGTACAGGCATGTACATGCACACACATGAAGACATGTACCACAAATACACACTCAAAGAAATGGGTGAGAAAATGTCAAACATAGAGCATATGAGTCAGTGATCCAAGTATAAGCAGCTAACATCACAAAAATCGCCAAAGAGAATGGAGAGTGAGTCACCATGGCTCTGAATAAGCCTTGGTTCTTAGACCTGACAGAGGAAGCATCAACAACCGAAGAAACGTGAGTAAAAAGGGCACCATCAAAATTAGAAACTTTCACACATCAAAGGACATTTTGGAATAAGCAAAAGAACAGTCTACAGAATGGGGAGAACATTTGTAAGCCACACATCTGGTAAAGGTTTACCCAGTTCCAAGGGACCCAACGCCCTCTTCTGGCCTTTTCAGGCACTGCACACACATGGTGTGTAGACATACACTCAGGCACACCCACATACACATAAAACAAAAAATAAATTTAAAAAGCATAGTATCTAGAACATGTATGGAAGTCTCGAGTTCTACAATTCAGCAGCAAAAAGCAAAAAGACAAACAACCCAATTAAAACTATGAGCCAAAGACTTGAAGAGACATTTCTCTGTGTAGTCAGCGGGCATTCACCAGCTGCTCACCAGCTTGCATGTCGTTGAGGAAAGACAGAGACAGAGAAGTGCTCTATCAGCCTAGAAGGAAGGGCTTCTATGCATAAGCACAATAATATGAAAAAAACAGGAAATAAAAAGTATTGATGAGGATTTACAGAAATTGAGATCCTGGAATATTGCAAGTACAGATGCAAAATGCCAGAAGCAGGCCAGAGAAATGGCTCAAGGAGTACTGCTCTTCACAGCACCTAGGCTGGGTTCCCAGCACTCACACCAGGCACAGTACCCAGGCTGGGTTCCCAGCACTCACACCAGGCGCAGTACCCAGGCTGGGTTCCCAGCACTCACACCAGGCACAGTACCCAGGCTGGGTTCCCAGCACTCACACCAGGCACAGTACCCAGGTTGGGTTCCGAACACTCACACCAGGCAGCTCACAACCGCCTGTAACTCCAGCTCCAACTTCCTCTTCTGGACTCTCAGGTGCCTGCACTCACATGTGCACATACACAGACATACATATACTCACATAATTAAAAACAAAATCTTTTTGAAAAAGAATAGAAGATGGTGACTATTTTGTAAATAATAGTTTGGCAATTCTTCAAAAAAGTTTGAATGTAAGCTTACTGTTAAGACCAAGAAAATTCACTCTTGATTACATACACAAAATAATTGGAACCAAAATTTTTTAATGTCTTTACATTAGTGATCATTGCACAAGTTACCCAAATGTCTGTTTGGGAATGAAGGATAAACAAGATTTGTTATATACAAGTGATGGAGTACTATTTATCTATTAAACAGAGAGTGGAGGTCTGATACAGGCTATCACATCAGTAAATATTGAAAATATCGGGGAGGGACATAATCACACACAAAAAAATGGTACTTATTACAATGGCTGCATTTAGATGAAGTTTCTGGAATGGTCAGAACCATGGAGACAGGACAGAGAATGGAGATTATGAAGAGAATGGGGGGAGAAAAGACAGTGATGTGAAATGATGGAAAGTTCTGGAAATGAATAAATACCTTGACAGTTGGAGAACATGGTAACATGTTAGTGTCGTTGAACTGGATTTAGAAACAAGGCTGGTGAGATGGCTCAGGGGTAAAGATGCTTGCTGCCAACCTGACCACCCGAGTTCAGTCCCCAGGACCTACACGGCAGAACCAACTCCTACATAAGCAATGTAATTTGTCAAAAGGTGAAAATTGAGCTAGAAGGATGGCTCAGTGGTTAAGGGCACTGGCCGCTCTTGAAGCGAACTAAGGTTTAGTTCCCAGCTCCCACACGATGACTCACAATCATCTAACTCCAGTTCCAGGAGATCCAATACCTATTTCTGGCCTCCATGAGCTCCAAGCTTATACACAGTGCTCAGACATACAGACAGGCGAATCACTCATACACAAGAAATAAAAATAAAACTTTTTAAAATTTAAAGTTTAAAAGGGCAAATTTTACATCATGTCTATTCTATACACCCCCCCAACACACACACACACACACACACACACACACACACACACACACACACGCACGCACGCACGCACGCACATCTGGTTTTCCTCCTTTAACAGTGAGTCACTTACAGCCTGTGTCTGCACAATGCATCACTCTCATGAGTTCAGGACATGATTTCCCAGCTGAACCCTCAAATTCAATAACCAATACTGATACCAATGGCTTAGACACAACCAACTCTCTCGTTCCCTGGTAATGGCCACCCCTTCATCTATAAGCCTTGTCCCAACAGTAGACCCACTCATTAACTCAGATCTTCGACTCTTTCCTCTTCAATCCTGCAGCTGACTGGCTCCCAAGTTTTTGTTCTGTTTTTTTTTCCCTCTAAATCCTGGTTTATTTGTTTGCTTATCCTTTCTTTCTTTTTAAACAATAGTTCTTTATTCCATGGTTTAAAATACATGGCAGAGTAGCCATGTTCTCTGAAATTTAGCAGTGGCATTCAATACAAGCCTCCCACTGTAGTTCTAATGGGTTTCCATAGAATTCATTTCATAAAGCCTTGCTCAAAAGGAGCTCTAAGCAGCAGTAAGATGGTTGCTAACAGTGGCTTTATTTCTTCATGTCATAGTCAGATATGCAGACTCTCCTTACCATGTGCCTATAAAGTGAGGGCTACAGAGTTTATAAATGTAATTTACCAACACAAAGTTGAAGCCATTAAAAAGAGTTTAATAACTACTGCCAGGAGACAAATTTTGAGAATCTGAAGAGACGTGGACACACAGACATACATGACAGCAAATGTTTACTCCGGTAGAGATGCAAGGGGAACTTCTTATGCACTACAGGGTTCCATAAGCTGCTCCAAGCCTATTTTCTTTCTGGTCTTATCTTTAAATACTGCAGAGCATTGTGGGTAGTGTGACTCTGTGCATTGCCACAGGAGACGCCTGAGCCATGACACATGGAAGTGGGGCTGGTGGGCAGTTCTGAGAGACACTGCCACTGTCCATTGGCACTCAGTTCTTCTGTATCTGAATGGTATGCTAAAACCTTGCTCCTTGGCAATCTTACTAAGCAGCTTGATGTAATCTGTATTCAGGGGACTGAGGTGGCTTCTTTTCAGTAGGTTGATCTTTTTACCAGGGGAATTCTTCAAGGAATGCCAAGTGCAGTCTAAGAAATACCCCACAATGTTCGTTAGAGAAATGTTGTTCTCTGGAGAAATATTACTAGATTTGGTAAGAAATTTCTCAACAGTGTCTCTCTTGTCTGTTGTTGTTGTTTGCTTGTTTTTTAAATCTCCCTTTCCAGTTTCCATAAACAAGTCTACCCTGCAAACTGCTATACCCTATGGGCAGTCCCTTCTTCCTGGGAAAGGCTACATTCCGGAAGTCGCCAGCCACCATGAGTAGCCAATTCCTGGAAGGGGCCAATTGAGTTATGCAGTTTAGATGGATCGGGCACTAAGGGTCAGGAACTGCAAAGCAAATACTCACCCTGGATTTCAAATGCTTTGCCAGCTTCTTCCTGTACCACCCGTCACGCGTCACCCACGCTCACTCTGAAGGTGAAAGCATGTCTGTTTGCCGTAAGCCAGAATGTCTTGGTCTTCATGCCGCATTTGTGCTGTGCCTGAACCGGTGTTTTCCTGAGCTTAGCCATTATCCTCCTCTCCACACTGAAGGTCTTGCTGCCCCTGTGCTCCAGCGGCAGGTCTGGGGGTGATGCCTGCTGTGTGGGTGGCATGGTGAGAGGGGACATCTGGGCAGGATCCTCACTCTCAGCTCTCAGCTTTCTAGTCCCCAAGAGGAACTCACCTGCCCTGCCCTGGCCTGCCCTGGCCTCAGATCGCTGCCTCCATCCTGCAAAGGGACAGGAAGGGCTAGAGCTAAATTCTGGTTTCTTGGCGTGCCTTGGATCATCTTCCTCTACCCCAGTTAGTCTCCCTACCTCACCCTGGCTCTTGTAGTAGCCTCTGCTTATCTCTCTCTCTCGGCCCTCAACAGAGAGTCATCCCTCCTTCCACAATCGGTCTTTAGAGCAAGCGCTAGCATTTTCTCACAATTCTAACCCAGTCACAATAATTTCTTCTTTCAAACATTGCTTTGAGAGCCTTAGGATGAAGTCCCAACTCCTTGCACCCAAGGCTGACTGTCGATGACTTTACTCCAGCCAGCTTTCTAGCCTCACTACCTCATCACCAATACACTGCCTGCCTCTCTTCCCCATCCATGGCTTGCATTAGGGCTCACTCTTGATATCGTACATTGTAAGGTTTTAGACAAATGTGTGATGGCATGCATTCATCACTAAATACCTGAGTGTTTTATTGTTTTAAACACCCTCTGTGCTCTGTATCCCCCCTCAGCCATCCTTTCCCAACCCTATCCCTGTACCACTGATCTGCCTGCTGCTTCCTTTCATTGAATGGCATCTACCTGGAATCACAGATTTAACCCTTTCCTATTGGCTCCATTCACTCAGTAGCACTCATTTAAGGCTCTTCCATGTCTTTTCATCGTTGGTAGCTCTTTTGGTTTTGGTGCTGAATAATATTCCTTTGTGTGGCTAATTCAGTCTATCCAGCCATTCCCCCACTGAAAGACATCTTGAGTATTCCCAAGTTTTGAACAGTATGAATAAAAGTGTGATAAGCACGTTTTATATAGGCATGGATTTTCATTTCTTCTTTGGCTGGGAAGGAGTATGCTTCCTGGATCATGTGGTAAAAGGAGGTTTAGTTTTGGACGTGCCAAACTGCATTGCTAAGAGGCCGTACCCTTTGTATTCCCAGCATGCCTTGCCTTAGCGTTGCCCACGTTCTGGATTTGAATCATTTTAATGGGTTTTAATTGGCTTGTTGTTATTTTAATTCACATTTCCCTGGTAACTGCAAAGGGGAACATCTTTTCATGTTTACTTCGAATCTATGTGTCTCTTTAGGTGAATTATTGTTTGGATCCTTGGTGTATTTTTTTAATCAGATTATTTGTGTTCTTGCTGTTGGATTTTAAGAGTTCTTTATACAATTTAGATAATAGTCTGTAAATGGAGGCGGAGTTTTTCTGTCTCAACTGCCCAGTCCTAAATAAACACGTAAAAGCTTATATTAAGTACAATATGCTTGGCCAATAGCTCAGGCTTATTACTAACTAGCTCTTACTTTTAAATTAACCCATTTCTATTAATTATTGTGTTGCCACATGGCCCTTGGCTTTACCGGTCCTCTGGCATCTTGCTTCTTGGGTGGCTCACTCCAGTCTCTCTCCACTCCGCCCTTCTTCATCTTCATCTTCAGTTTGATTGTCCCGCCTAACTTTATCCTGCCTTGCTATAGGCCAAACAGCTTTATTAATTAATGGATGAGAGTAGTATATTCACAGTGTACAGAAGAGTCATCCCACAGCACTAGTCCTTCACTGGATATGTTTTTTTGCAATATTTCCTTCCAGTCTGTGGCTTCTCTAAGATAAGAAAAGATCCATGATTTTACTCCAATACAAGGATCAATGAATATCTCATAGCATTATGGTTATCTGATACAGGTCACGTCTATAAATATTCATATATTATACAGACATGTTACACATGGCTCTCCCTGGAGATTTACTGGGGTGTTTGATTGAAGGAAATTAGGAATAGCATTAAGAAAAGAAGCCACTGATTAAAGGGGCACTTACAGGAGCTTCGCACTGTGTGACTGAAATGCCCGGATGAGAGCTCGCTCTACAGCAGCCACTGACACAGAACCTGCACCTGTCACACCTGTCCCCCTCCTTTACAAAGCATTATGGGATGCCAGTAATGCTCCAGTTCCTCCTTCCTTCTGTCCTCCCTTCCTTCCTCCCTTCCTTCCTTCCTTCCTTCCTTCCTTCCTTCCTTCCTTCCTTCCTTCCTTCTTTCTTTCTTATTTTAATTATTGTCTCACTGTGTAGCCAATGGTCTAACTATACAGGCACTATGTGGCCTAAACTTGCAATCCTCCTGCCTAAGCAGCCTCCTGAATTTTGGATTCCAGGTGTGTCTCATCACCTTGGTGTCCTATTCTTTCTTGGTGCTGGTTTTGTTGCAGTACCTGATCGGTGATGTTATTCTATTTGTGCACTATTCCACATATTACAAATGTTTAGAAAAATCCTTGTAAGATACAGAATACAATGAAGGGTTCAGAACTGCTTTGTCAGTGAGAGACTTGGGAGGGTAGTGATTTGATTCCAACAAATAAAACAAGTTTTCTTGTGGATTCAGCACGGGGGGGGGAGGGGGTCCTCTAAAAGATAAAAGCCATATGTTCCTCCTGCCAATAAAGGACACAATACTTCCTCATTGTTGCTAATGGAAAATAACACATGCATTCTAAAAAGAAGAAAAGCCTGCAAATGAGTCACCTATTTTCACATTCAGGGCTGAGAAGTCATATAAATTTCTCCAGCTCCTGTCATAAGACATCAAAGCATCTGGTTGGTCTGAGAACAATCGCCTTTTGATGACGACTATGCAACTCACCCTGTTCTGGACTGTGTGTCTGCTTCCTGGCCACCTAGCCCTGCCACTGTCCCAGGAGGCTGCCGATGTGAGCACGCTGCAGTGGGAACAGGCTCAGGTATCTGGTCCTCTCACTTGGGGTTCTTTGGCCTCACCATCTGCACACCAAGTGTGTTTCTGAATGATCTGTCCTTCGTTGTTAATGTGGCAGTGAATATTCGTTTGTAAAGTTCCTGGTTAGAAAAGCAGAGCATGCTTTCTGTGAGGAGCCATGCAAGCTGGCTTCCAGAGCCTTCCTGAACTCTGACTGAGTGCCAGCTCCTTTATCTGATATCTAGGAGGACTTGAGAATGTCATTTCATTTCTGAACTTAAATTTTCCAATTCAGAAACTGGAGAAGTATAATAATGATGTCAGCAAGTGGAGCTAGTATAAGACATTTAATATAATACTTGAAATACAGTTCATGTTCAGGAAATAGAAGTGTTATTATTGTTATTTATTGCAACTTGAAATTCTTTTCATGAACTGGACTGGACTGTACCACTAAAGACGAAGCCTCCCGGGGAACAGACTCACAGTCAGAAAGCACCAGTAGAAGACGTGGCTTTCTTGCCTGCGCACTAGAAGTTAGAACACCGTCCGTGTTCTGCCCACAGGACTAATCTACCAGACAAATAACAGATGACAGAAACTCACGTGTGTGCAGTGGTTACAGACCACGAGTAACTCCACATACAGCATGCCATTTGATCATTCAGGGTCTCCTTGATTCATATTCTTGCTGCCAATAGAGACAGGAATCAGGATAAGCTTCTCTAGTTCAGAAATCGTGTTTCTTCATGCATATTGCTGAGTAAGTATAATAATTAATGAGTATAAAATGTCATTTGGTAAAATTGGATAGCGACTGATAAGCTCCAAGCATAAGAAAAATAGAACTGTATTTCACGTTCAGTTTGACTTTTTAAAAGACTCAATTGATAAACTAGATTCAACCACATGAAGTCACCAATATTTAACTGGTTTTTACCTTACCAAATAGCATTTTTAGGAGTTTTAAGCCAGTTTTGAGGGTTTTGTTTATTTGTTTGCTTGCTTAGCACACAGATTGTCTATGAGAAGGGGGATCACTATGTATTTGAGGCCAGCCTGAGCTACACAGTGAGTTCCAGGATAGCCTGTACTACAGAGCAAGAGTCTATGTCCAATCAGAAGCAGAGGTGGAGAAAAGAATGCAAACAGGTCTTCCAGAGAGCGTCTTCATGAGGTCCCCGCTCTGGGAGGGATACAATGTTTGTTATTTGTTTCAGAGAATTTGTTCATGACCATTCTGAGTGAACAATAAGAATTTGTTGTATTGAATGAAACCCCATCACTGGAAACAGGAAGGAGGGCATGATGTTGGCCAGTTTACTTTGGTAAAATGCATAGTCGTGGGAGGCTTTCAGGTAGATATCCACCTCCAGTTACTCCAATACCGACAGCAAATCACTCCGCAGATGGGGAGCCATCCAGCAATCCTGCTGCTGCACACCCCTGAGCCTGTAGCTCTCCTAAGGAAGCTTCTTCGGAAATGGGTCACAAACACCTGGGGCAGTCTCTGCAGCTGCTTCGCTCTCTAAGCCATGCGTCTGTACAGAACAGAGGCAACAGTTCCATCCCTGCTTTGCTGGGTGGTTATAAAGCTGTCGTTGAAATAAGCATGGAGTAAATGGGTCCCTGGCCCTGAGAAGGGTGTCCAGTGCCTTTGAGAGCTGCCAGTGCTGTCCCTTGCCTCGTCACCTTCTGCCTGATGGTCTCCACTGCAGCCCCAGACACCTGGACACTTCAGCCATCCAGATGTGCATGGGATCCAGATGTGCACCGGAAGGTCTTGGAGGGAGCTGCTTTATTCCACCCTCCTAACGGGTGCCAAGAGCAGGAAGGACTGAGGATAGAAAGAGAAAGGGGAATTGGGACTGCAGACAAGGAGATTTCAAACCAGGCCTGCCACTAACTCAGCTTGTGAACCTGAACAAAGCATCAGATGCTGTTAGCTGGGCTTTCTTCCTGGATGATTAATTCAGACTAAACTAACAATCACCTGATTTCTTCTTCCCTATTGAAGTGTAAATAGCCAGATCACAGCAGTCCTTAGCTGGATAATGGACCTCAGATCTCCCCATAGGGTCTATGATGCCCAAGAGTCTTTCTATATGCTCAAATGCTCTCTCTCTCTCTCTCTCTCTCTCTCTCTCTCTCTCTCTCTCTCGCTCTCGCTCTCGCTCTCGCTCTCGCTCTCTCTCTCGCTCTCTCTCGCTCTCTCTCGCTCTCTCGCTCTCGCTCTCGCTCTCGCTCTGTGTGTGTGTTGTGTACACACATGTGTGTATATGTGTGTATATATGCGTGTATGTGTGTATATGCATGTATGTGTGAGAGAGTGCATGAGTGTGTGTGTGTGTGTGTGTGTGTGTGTGTGTGTGTGTGTGTGTGTGTGTGCAGGCTAGAGGTTGATATTGAAAGTCTTTAGTGATCTTCCTGTTTCTTCCTCCCTGGCACCAGAGGTATAGAAGCACCCAGTTTTTCCCATGGTCTGGGGATCAAACTCAGGCCCTCAAGTTTTTGAGGCAAGCTCTTTTGTGACTGAACCTTTCCAGGCCTGTGTGCTCCCTGAAGACGTGCTGACTCCTCCTGCTCTAAACATAAGTTCACGGTTTAAAAAGTGGGCGGTGCATCTGTCCTCTGAGCATGAGAGCGCACTGCTCCTAGGGATTCCCCTCTTCATCTTATGCAGCAGCAGGCCAGTACTTTGTCAAATATCCCATTTCCCCTCTCCAGTAAGTACATACTCTACTCCATAACTGTTTAACATTTCTGTCTTCAAATAACTATTCAAATCAACAGGTAAAAGAGATGCAGATTTTCATATTAAAGAGTATTTTCTCTCTGTCTGCCAGGATTATCTCAGGAAATTTTACCTTCATGACTCTAAAGCAAAGGAGGCCAACAGCCTAGTGGTCAAACTCAAGGAAATGCAGAAGTTCTTTGGCCTGCCCGTGACTGGAAAGCTATCCCCCCAGATCGTGGAACTAATGCAGAAACCGAGATGCGGAGTGCCAGATGTTGCAAAATATTCCCTAATGCCAGACAGTCCAAAATGGCATTCCAGAGAAGTCACCTACAGGTGAGGTTCACTTTGGCTCATTCTGAGGGAGGCAATGAAACCTTTTTCCTGGGAACTAAACACTGTTTTCTTATGTGTTGTCAGAATCATGTCCTATACTTCAGACTTACCACAGCCCAAGGTGGATCAAATCGTGGCAAAAGCTCTCAGAATGTGGAGCAAGCAGATCCCACTGAAGTTCAGAAGGGTCAGGTGGGGGACTGCAGACATCATGATTGACTTTGCAAAGGGAGGTAAGGATGGCTCCTGCAGGCTAATCCTGTGTCTGTTCACCTGATTGCTCTCCTTTCAAGACTTAAACCCTTTCATGAGCACTAGAGAGGGCTCTTATTGGTGAAAGGTGTGTCTAACATAGGAGAGGCCTTGGTTTCAATTCTCAGCATCACACACTGGTTTAAGATCTTGACTCCAGTGAGCCTTCAACATATGGTGGTCACCAGTGCTGAGCAGTGGATCTAACGACAGACAGGTGCCTAGACCAAATCCACAGCTCAGCCTGTGTTTGTGAAACTGGCTCTTGGTAGCTGGGCGGTGGTGGTGCACGTCTTTAATCCCAGCATTCAAGAGACAGAGGCAGGCGGATCTCTGTGAGTTTGAGGCCAGCCTGGTCTACAGAGTGAGTTCCAGGAAAGGTGCAAAGCTACACAGAGAAAAAAGAAAAAGAAAAGAAATTGGCTCTTGGTGCCAGGAGGTCAACTGGACCAGCCTCTCTCTCCAACCTTCATAACCGTATGATCTGGAGAGATGAGGTAACCGGAAAAAACTAACAGACATCACACTGCACTGTCTTGCAGATCATGGAGACAGTCTCCCGTTTGATGGGCCAGGAAACACACTGGCTCATGCCTTTGCGCCGGGGCCAGGCCTCGGAGGAGACGCTCACTTTGACGAGGACGAATACTGGACTGATGGTGATGGCCCAGGTAGAGGATCCTATGCCTCTTCTACTTCCTATCTTTTTAGAAACCCAGACTTACACCCGCTTTAAATTTGATCATTGCTTTAATTATAACAATTAGAGTCACCTTAAGGGCCAGCTACTGTATTATATGCTTTAAATGTTTTATCTCATTTAATATCTTCTTTTTTAAAATTTGTGTGTGTGATGTATATGGAAACCCACATGGTAAGAGAGTACTGATTCTCAGAAGTTGTCCTCTGACCTCCGTGTGTGTGTGTGTGTGTGTGTGTGTGTGTGTGTGTGTGTGTGTGTGTGTGTTGCTCTCCTTCCTGTGTGTAGATGAAACCTGAGCTGCAGATTCCTTTCCCTGTCACCTGCTGTTTCCATGACTTCCCTGACATTGTGGACTCTGTCCCTCTGGGACCAGAAGCCAAAATAAACCCTTTCTTCCTTAAGTTGGTTTTGGACATGATGTATTGTCACAGCAACAGAAAAATCAGCGATGCATTCTCCTTCTTGCCTGCCTCGCTTTTGAAGGAGTGGAAACAAGCAACTAAAGATGGCTGGGGCATGGCTACTGTCCTTCATCACGATGTGATAGAGTACGGTCTTTATACAGTTATTTTAATATTTAACATACACTTCCCTGGCTGTAGGAGTGAACTTCCTGCATGCTGCCACCCATGAATTCGGCCACTCTCTGGGTCTGGGCCACTCTTCCGACCCCAGTGCTGTGATGTATCCTACCTATGGAAATGGCAACCCAGAAGACTTCAGACTTACAGAGGATGACATTGAAGGCATTCAGAAGTTATATGGTAAGAGTTATGGCTTTCGAGAAGAGAATGTCAGATATGAAAGAAAGATCTCAGGAAATGGGGAATGGCCTAGAGATCCACAGTGGGATTTAAACCTGAAAACCTGTGTAGTAGGCCAGGGCACTGGGAGGCTACCCTGTGTGAGGCCCTCAGTTTATTCCTCAATACTTCAAACAAATACAAATCAAGACCTTCTGAGGGGAAGCAACAACCTTACATTCCTGAAGAAGATGTTCTATACTATGCGCATGATGAGATACTCATTTTATTTTTAGTTGATTTTTATGTATTTTTTTTTGTGTGTGTGTAAGCTCACAAAATACAATACACATGTAGAAGTCAGAGGAGAATTTGCAAGAGTCGTTTCTCTTCTGCTATGTGGGTCCCAAGCATAAAACTTGTTCATCGGGCTAGGCCTATGAGCCCTTATTCACTAAGCCATCTCACCACAGCTGACATTTCACACTTTAAGCTTTGGAAGTCCACTATGGGATGGAAATGTTATTACCCTTCCTTGCAGAGCTCGGATGCGTATGAGAGCCCCCACCCCAAACACCATTCATAACTGCCCACTGCCAAGGAGTTGCCCTACACGGTCAAAAGTGACTCAAGTCTCCCAGGTTTTATAAACATGGAGGGGAAACGGTCGCCCACAGATAGCAACAGCTATAATAGGAACCACCGCCCGTGAAGTCTCTAAAGTTGTATGTCCTAGCCTCTCCTTTGTTTTAATCAAATTCCAAAATCAAATGTATCAAAAAGCAAAAGTCAGTCAGCATTTGCTCGATGAAGCTTGTTAGAAATAGGGTTTGGGAGACAGATGAGAGGCGTGGTAAAAAGCCATGTCCCTAGATAAAGATGAGGACAAGAAGAAGGTTCAAGGAGAAGGGACTCGTGCAGAGGTATGTGGCTTCCAGGTGACAAGTCAGCTCTCCTGACTTCAGGTGTTGTTATATATTTCTGCATCTTCACCTTCTCAAAGAGACACAAGAATCTGGAATTACATATATATCAAAACCTACTTCACACATAAAGGAAGAATGAGAATGCACGGTGAAATAATCAGAGTCTTTGAATGATCAAAAGAGAGACCTGTACTCAGGGAAAATTATTTCTACAGGGGAAGAAATGGATGCAAGCATCTGCCAAACCTTTTACTGCACGTCAACATTTCCCAAACCGTGTTCCTAGGGCAACACTTTGCAAAGGAGGTTACCACAGCAACATAATGTTGATAGTACAACCTGCTGAGCTCAAGTGCTGAGCACGTGTTCATGCAAGTCTTCCTAAATGAGAGTGGTTTTGAGACATGTTCTGTCTGTATTGTCCTTGCTGTCCTGGACATGCGCTGTAGACCATGAATACACACACACACACACACACACACACACACACACACACACACACACACACACACACAGAGCTGTTCCTGCTGTGTGGCCTTGAATGACCATTACCTCCTTCCTCGCACTCATGCATACTCAGTTCTCCCTGTGAATTAGAAAACAGAAATACATTTAGTTTTGCTGATATAGATTATGCCCCCATCATGCACTCTAAAGAGGTGCATCCTTCTTCTTTTCAATTTCACTTAGAGGTTTTTCTCCGTGCTCTAAAACTAAGAAATACCAGCACAACCATGAGAAATGCATTACAGAGGTGAAGCCACAATCCACACTAACGTACATAGTATATAAAATATATAAAGTGACTCCACTGCCTCTGCCTCTCTGTTGCTAGAATCAAAAGCGGGTGCCCCACACACCTCATCCAGCTAACACAGATGGCTTTTTGGTTTTAGTTGTGTTTTGTTTGAGCTGGGAATTGAACCTGGGACATTGTCTGTGTTAGTAAAGATAAGAATTTTGCTATGTGATTTATGACACTTCTTAATGTTCTTATTTTCTTCCTTAACAGGAAAGAGGGATGATTTGTGGACGATGCAGACACTTCAAAGAGGCTAACTGTGCTTTCATTAGGCTCTCCATTGCATTCCCAATCAGAATGAGCAAACGCCCTTCCTGAACTATTGGGGACTTGGGGGGTCCAGCCCCTCAATAGTCCCCTCCCAGGGTCCGGGAAGAATCTACAACCAGCTAAAGAAATGAATCTATGTACACGAAACTCCTTAGTCCATACACTTTATTATTCTGTGTGAGTTCTCTCCCTATAAGCTTCTATTCTCTTTTAGCTCCTTTCCTGCCTGATCTCTCTATATTCATCTACTGCTCCCTCTAAGTTCTAGCTTAATCCTCTCATCTTAATTCTGCCTCATCTAGGTCCTTATCATCTTGCTCTTATCCAGCTAGTACTTCCCCATCTGGCTCTTCCTCATCTTCCATCTCTTCCACACGTTCTCTCTGGTCAAAATCCTCCTTATCCTTCTCTGTTCTCCGTCTCTAAGTTCTCCACATTCCTCCTAAGTCTCTCTGGAATCCAGTTATAAACCCAAGCAATAGCAATCCCCCGGTCAAGCAAGGTCACCAGGCTTGAATTCTATGGGGTCATAAAGGCAGGTAAGAATTTTCTTCAGGCAATGACCACCAGGCTTTCTTTTACAATCCAAAATGGGAGTGGTAAAGAGGAGGTCAACTGAGTGCTAATGAACGGTTAGTATGTGAAAAAAGGATCTATGTGCTCAGTCTACATTCTTAGAAGTGGTTAGGTAGGAAGTTAGGGGTCATTAGTAAGGTTATATAAGAAAGGAGGGTCTCACCCTAAATTGCACAAGAAATAAAACTATCTGCCTGACCTAGGAGACAGGTGTAGTTTCGTTTGGTCTTGGATGCTTGACAGGCATTTTAGATAAATACACTGTTAGGAGTTCTTGGAAGCATGCAAGAAAATCATTTTAGGAACCAGCTAATATATATATATATATATATATATATATATATATATATATATATATATATATTTGCTAAAATATCACCAAGATTTCTTAAGCCATGGCTTGACCTTTGGAGAAGTCCTCGACTTCTCCAAGTATCAGCTTTTGTGATAGTAGCTGAATTCCATTATGTTTTCCTGTGGCCTGCAGCACTGAAGTGGGTGTGGCACTTGCTCCATTGTTCTGTGGGTGGGTTTTGCATGTCCCTCTGAGGGTCTTCTTTACTGGGTAGTTCTGAGTAGTCTCAGGTGACACGAAGTTGGTAGACATCAATAAATGTTACAATGCACAAATAACCCCATTGCTCTTCTGTGGTGAAATTACTCCTACTTGAGAAAATTTTTTCAGTGACAAAGGAAGAGAAATCAAAGACAAGGTGAGAAACTAATTCAGCCATATTCTTTGAGGTTCTTCAGGTACACCTTCACCAAATGGAGCAGGTGGGCATGCCTCCTCTCCATTAGTCCTTGGTACAGCCAGGCAATGACATGTCCTTATCCTTTTGGCTTAAGCCCTCTCTGAGTCTGCTGTGAAGCCACGTTCTTCCCATGGGATGCCTAAGCTCCTGAGGACTTACAGCTTCACGGTTACTACCAGCTCTAAGTTCGTGACACCATATCTCCCCTCTTCCTGCCCTCTACCAATCCAAATGTTAGAATCACCTTCTTTTTTTCTAACCTACAACCCATAAAAAGAGCAAGTAGTGGTGGGGCACGGGGTGGAGACAGGAGGATGACTGGGGCTTGTTGATTGCTACCCTAGCTCCAGGCTCAGTGAGAGACTCAGTCGTAAGACGTAACTTGGAGAGTGATAGAGTAGGACACTGAATATCCTCCTCTGGCCTCTGTGAATGCACACCAATGCATACACCACACACACACACACACACACACACACACACACATACGAGGGTGGGTGTAATAATAATGGGTATACCTATTGCCTTGGAATCCTCACTTAACCTACATCAACCATTTCTCTCTGGCTTCCTGCCTGCAGCCTTCCAGTTCACTCTGGCCCTCAGGCCTTCAGACCCTTGTGAAGCTAGGCTTCTGCTCAAACTCGGTTTCCTGCTGTCCTGTGCTTCTTTTCATGCTCTGAGATTCACTAACAGGCTTCTCTGGGAAGCAGTCTCTGGGGGATTAGGACACAGCATTGACCATTGCTGTGGCCAAGGCTTGACCATTCCCTCCCCATTCCTCGCACTCATGCATACACAGTTCTCCCTGTGAATTAGAAAACAGAAATACATTTAGTTTTGCTGATATAGATTATGCCCCCATCATGCACTCTAAAGAGGTGCATCCTTCTTCTTTTCAATTTCACTTAGAGGTTTTTCTCAGTGCTCTAAAACTAAGAAATCCCAGCACAGCCATGAGAAATGCATTACAGAGGTGAAGCCGTAATCCACACTAACATTCATACAGACTAGAGATCAAAGACACCTAAACAGAATGGAGGAGCACATCTGTAATGGGAAACGGGAAGTTACAGGCTGGTGAACTCAAGTTTCTGATTCTGTAAACAACAAGGCAGCCCATAGGATTCACCATAAGCAAATGCAGTCATGCACCAAGCATTATTTGGGGGGCGGGTGGCTTAACACTTGCATTCTGTCTTAAACAAGAGGAGGCCAGACCTCTCTTGCAGCTGGCATGACTACCTATTCTTTCCTTATCCAGTCTTCCCTCCACACCTCCAAATGCCAGGATACTGTGTTGTGCCAGCTGGGAGGGGAATGCAGGGCTGGAGTGACCTACAAGGCAGTCCTTCCCCACACTAGAGGGATGAAATCTGACTCTGGGGCTCTGAAGACACCACCCACTGGGTCCTGCTTGGCCAGGCTCCCTGAATTGTCTGTCCTGCCCTCCCCATCGTGTAGGTGGGGGCTTCTCAATCTCGTGCCCGGCTAATGCCTTCCAATCAGTTGGTCCTTTCTCTTATCTTTGGTTTGAAACCCACCCCCACCCGCACAGTGGCTTGACTTGAAGCAAGTTACACCCCTTATTTCGGTCTCAACAATGAAACCGCCCTTGACTGAGCATAGAGAAGCTTCAGTGAAAATGACATAAAGACCACTTGTGAACAGTACATTCCGTAGTAAAAGACCTGGGTTCTGTTTTAATTTTGATGAAAGGCACATCACATTATAGCTTATATGTTAACTATAAAGTACACAGCTTAGTACTACTGGATATGTTTATATTGTTAAGTAAAATAATGTTTTTGAGAGAGGGTTTCTGTGTCTCAGGCTAGCCTAGAACTCTCTATGTAACCAAGAATGACTTTTACCTTCTGCTCCTCCTGCACCCACCTCCCCAGTGATGTACAGATGTGTGCCACATACCTGGTTCATAGAGTGCTAGTGCTAGAACCCAGAGACTTTTGTATGCTAGGTAAACATCCTGATAACTGAGCCACAGCCCCAGAAGAAACAAGCTTCCCGGCCTCAGCACTGTGGGCATTTTTCTACAGATTTAAATATTTTTTTGTGTGTGTATGAGTGGTTTGCCTGCATGTATGAACTGAAGGTATCGATGGTTGGGAGCCACCATGTGGGTACAAAGAACCAAACCCAGTTCTCAGTGAGAGCAACTGTGCTCTTAACCTCTGAGCCTTCTCTGCAGCCCTCTGCGGGCATCTCTGACTGTGTGTTGTGGTTTGTTTAGCAGTAATCTCTGACCTCTCCTAATGCCGATAGAGCATCCTCAGTTCTGGCAGTCAGAAATGCTCTGACATTGCCCAATGTCTCCTAAAGGGAGAAGTAACCTCCCATTTAAGAACCACTGATTCTTAAATCACTGAAAGAAACCACCAAAAACCATTAAAGAATATTGATTCTTAATGTCTTATATGTTGTGTCTCCTGCACCCTTCTTTTCATCCAGGGCTGTGCTGGCTAGTTTTATGACAACTTGACACAGGCAAGAGTCATCTGGAAAGGGGGAACTCAATTGAGAAAATGCCTCCATAAGATGGGGCTGTAGGCATTTTTCTTGATCCGTGATTGATGGGGAGGACCTAGCCCATTGTGGGTGAGGCCATCCCTGGGTTGGTGGTCCTGGGTTCTGTAAGAAAGCTGGTTGAGCAAGCCATGATGAGCAAGCCAGTAAGCAGCACCCCTCCATGGCCTCTGCATCAGCTCCTGCCTCCAGGTTCCTGCCCTGTGTGAGTTCCTGCCCTCTGTGAGTTCCTGCCCTGTGTGAGTTCCTGCCCTCACTGCTTTTGATGATGACCTGCTTGTGTGGAAATGTGAGTGAAATAAACCCTTTTCCTCCCCAAGTTGCTTTTGGTCATGGTGTTTCATCATAGCAATAGTAGCCCTAAGATAAGAACCCTACCTGTCACTAATCCTATACCATCCCACTGAAAGGAAAACCAGTATACAATTAAGGTAACACTGGCCACTTTTGAAACTCACTTGAGAAATACATCACATTTTAGGGAATGAAGTAACTTGTACTCCAGCACCAAGATATTGTGTTTGTATGAATGCCACAAGACTTGTTTTTTGTAAGGTGTGTGTGTGTGTGTGAGTGTTCTACTCCTCTTTCTCCTCCTCATCCTCTGCTTCTGCCACTTCTTCAAGTCAGCAGACTGTGATTTGAGAAGAGTTCTGAGGATCTGGTATTATACTGCACACCCCTGGAGGAATTGTTGCTGGAACACTTGGGAAGCTGAGGCGCTCGGGTCCCTTGACCCACAGAAGGGTGGAAAAGAGAGAAAGAGGAAGAAGAGGGAGGCTGAGAGAAAGGAAAAGGTCTAAGCGCACACTCTGCCCTCCCTCAGACGTCCCTCTTCACAGTGACGAAGGAATAAACTGGAAAGGGAAGGAACCTGCAATAGACAAGGGATCGAAGGAACTTCTGGAAGACCTCAGGCAACCGTTAGTGAGGCTTGAAACACCAAGGCCGACGGTAGGCGGCTGCTGAGGTACAAGACCGCAGAAGCCTTGTGATCCAGGCGAGGTTTCGAGGCAGAAGGCAACACGGGAAGCAGGGGCTGAATGATGAGTCTCTGATCACAACTGACCTCAGCTCCCAGAATAGAGAGAGATCCACCGTCATGGCTGATGGCCTCAGTCCAGTCCCTAAAACACACACGGTAGGGGAAAGAAGCACCTCATGCAAGATTCCTGCTCACAACCACCAGGAACTCCAGGGCCCCGATGCCCTGTTTGGTCTCCACAGGAATGCACACATGTGCACACACTGCCACACAGACACACACACATGAGGTAATTACAAATAAACTCCATCTTTTAAAAAAGAGAAAAATAATTCCTCCTTTAGTAGATGGCATCTCAACTCACTCAAGCAGAACACCAGACACAGTACAGACGAGACTGAACTTGGCACGGTGAGCTAACTGTTTTAAATGTCAGTTCTCCAGAAAAGCCAAATGCCTGTCAGTCTTTTAAGGACAAAAATAAGTAACTCACTTTTGGGTCATCAACCTTTTCTTCTCATGTCTTCTCTGAGAGGCAACCTTCCGCAGACCTTGGTGGCCAAGTATGTCCTATCCTACCTCCTGCTATAGTTACCTGAAAAAAGGAACAGACAGCTGCCCCAGGCATAGACAGGAGGCACCTTCAGGAGAATACAAATTTTTACTCATGTATTCGACGTGTATTGTTTTCTATGCTCCAGCACTGTTTTAACCTTGAGGGTGTGATTCCCAAACAAAGAAATCTCTGTGCACATGGACCGGGAAAACTTACCACAAACAGTGAAGTGGCAGCCCTAGAGAGAGCAAATGGACTGAATCACTGTGCATCACATCGATGGGTGTGGGAACGGGAACTCAGAGCGGAGGTTTTCTGGTGATGAGCTTCTACTGGGAAGATGCATGAGGTGTGGCTGCCGAGGACCTGGAGCAGGAATCTTAAATGGTCTTATTAATAAAAAACAAACCAGGAGCCAAATATTGGGGTGAATTCTAAACCATCAGAGAAGCAGAACAAGCCACAGTTAACCTCACCTCTCCAGCTTCTCAGCCAGTCCTGTTTCCTCAAACTGGAAGCCTCTGAATCCTCATCTGAATGGATCTCAGCTAAATTGCTCAAAAGCCTAAAAGCCTCTAGTTCCTGGTCCTCAAGCCTTATATACCTTTCTGCTTCCTGCCATCATTTCCTGGGATTAAAGGCGTGTGTCACAATGCCTGGCTGTTTCCAGTGTGGCTTTGAACTCACAGAGATCCAGATGGATCTCTGCCTCCCAAGTGATAGGATCAAAGGCATGTGTGTGCCACCATTTTCTGGCCTCTATGTTTAATCTAGTGGCTGTTCTGTTCTCTGACCCTCAGATAAGTTTTATTAGGGTACATAATTTATTGAGGACACAATATCACCACAAGAACCCCAGAAGTACTGTGGGATTTTCTCTCCAAAGTCATCTTGCTCAGTGTCTTTTGAATATGATGTGTTTCTCCAATAAATTCCCTTTTGGCTACTCTAGGACATGATTTCTCCTGTAAAAGAAAAGGCCACACTGGGCAAGGTTCTCTGGAGCAACAGAAGAACTGGTTAGTTCAACAGTGGCCATCGGCACACTTGGGAGCCTCTGAAGCTGGATGTCTCTGCTGTCCCAGTTTGGTGCTGGACGCTTGATAGAGTGCTATTGGTGTGTGGTCTAAGTTAAGGCTGAAGACACTGGAGTGTGCTGCCAGCCAGGGATGGCAGTGGCCAAGGAGATGGGCACACTCGCTCAGGGAGAGGCTGTGAGGGTGGCTAGGCACATTCAGCTCTTTCCTTGGAACTCATTGGAAGATGCCACCCCTTTGAGGCTGGGTCTTCCCACATGTTAAACCTCTCTAGAAATAGCCAGAGGTGTGTTTCCTAAGTGATTCCTCCAGGTTTGTCACTGACATCTTCATCCCCTCATTAGCTTCGTGTACCATTCTTGTCTTGAATCCTTTCAGAAAAATAGAGCCCAAAAATATAGAACAAGGACCAGATCAAGTGGTTGGTGATGCCCGGTGAGTCCATTGCTCTTGCTGTGCCCAGTGTGGTGCTAACCGTGGCTGCCCTTATGGTGCTGTTATTACACAAAGGTAACATATGGGACAGAGAGAAAACAAGTGTGCCTTAACTTCTGTTTGAATACCACCCGTGCTCTACCCTTTAAGGAAGACCTGGGATTCCCCAGTTTTTTCTGATTTGAATCACCCTTTTTTATTTTGTTACTTGTTTTGTGGTTTTTGTTTTTGTTTTTTGTTTTTTTGTTTTTTGTTTTTTTAGACAAGGTCTTGCTATGTATTGTAGACTGACCTCAAACTCATTAGGCTGCCCATGCTGCCTCCTGCCTCCCTCCATGCTGAAGTTTCAGATCTGCACCATCATGCCCTGCTTAACTTTTTCCCCTCCAGTGCTAAGGGTGAACCCAGGGCCTGAAGTATTCTAGTCAAGCACATTACCATTGAGCCCCAATGCCTATCGTTTGTTATAATTCCTTCATTTCATAAAGTAGAACCTATGATCCTTTCACTTCCAAAATTTGATGACCAATTATTAATCATAAAATATGGTCCAGCAGGTATAAGAACTGCCACCGAGTCTTCCGACTTGAGTGTGATCCCCAGGACCTTTTTGGTAGAAGGAGAGAACTGTCAGAAGGCTGTCCTTCGACCGCCACAGGCACACACACACACACACACACACACACACAGGCACACACACACACAGGCACACACACAGGCACACACACAGGCACACACACACACAGGCACACACACACAGGCACACACACACACACAGGCACACACACAGGCACACACACACACACAGGCACACACACAGGCACACACACACACAGGCACACACACACACACACTGTAATACAATTTTGAAGAGATTTGGGGAAAAACATCTCAGAAAAGAGAAAAACAGAGTGAGAGAAAGTCCTGGGATTAGGCTCAGGCAGGCCATCATGGTAACACCATCTTGTCAGCCAGCCCTCTCCAAGATCTCGCACATGTCTAATCCTATCTGGTGTCCACGTTAGAAGACCAGAGCTGACTCCAGAAGTGTCCAGCTTTCTATTTTTGTATAAAAATGACCCTCAAGAGTGGCTCCTGAGGACAACCGTGCATTATGTCTGAAGATTCTGAGGTTTGGGAACTCAGGCCCATGGGTGATCCTGCTGTTCAGTAAAGCAGATGACTTGGTTCAGAAGATTCGTGAACTTTAGTCACGTGTATGCTGTGCTAGTACAGAGGCCGCAAGGCTGGGCTCAGCTGGGACTGTCAACCGTGGTGCCTATGTGTGGCATCTCTGACGTGCAAGCCTTTTTAAAATTTTATTTATTTGTTTGTTTACTTATTTGTTTGTTTGTTTGTGTGCATGACTGTTTGGCCTGAAAGTATGTTTATGCACCACATGTGTTCCTGATATCCATGGAAGAAGAGGGCATCAGATCACATGGAACTGGAGTTAGAGATGATTGTGAGCCAAGCATGTGAGTGCTAGGAATTGAACCTAGGTTCTCTGCAAGTGCAACTGGTGTTCTAATCGTAAACCGACTCTCCAGCCCCAGCATCCAGGACTTATTTTAGTATCTCTTTGGATGTGCCTTTGCCTTCATACATCACCACTCCTGCCATACTCTGATGGTAAAAGAAACAGACACATCCAGAATTAAAGGGAGGTGCTCCACATTCCCCACTTTGAAGAGGGAAGAGCCGAATTCACGGTGATGCTCTAAACAGCCACACGGGGTCACCCTCGCAAAACAAAAAACACCTGCCACTTAAACCAAGAGGCCTGTTCCAAGCCAAGAGAGGACTTCTAACCAAAGCCTGCCGGTCACAACAAACCTGCTGTGCAGACACGCCCCCCCATGCAGTCCAGTTTGCACCCTTCTTTGTCATTGTGACCCAGCTGTCAGTGCCTTTAATAAAGGACAGGTGCTGCCTCGGATGCCCCATGACACTCTAGGCCACAACCCTCATGAAGGGAGATAGCACAGTCTTGGTGGTGGTACATTTTTTATTTTTCTACAAGTGCAGAAGGCTGTCATGGGACATGACCCCTGGCCACAGAGTTGCTGATCATTCTGAGCATGTGTAATAGCAACTCTTCCAAGTATCGGCAAGCACAGTGAGGAAGGAGAGTGGCATCTAAGCGACCTACATCTAAGGGTCAGCAGTGATCGGCTGGTGCCTTCTGAAACGTCAGCTGGTGAGGAAGAGACATGGAGTTATGGGCTGGTGTTGCACAGGACTATTCTCCCAGCCAAACTGCCACCATCTCCAGGAGTTCGGGCGTGCCTCCTGAAAAGCAACCATCACAGCCCGGCTGACGCTAACAATTCCCTTGTAGGAAGAGGAGACGGAAAGGGTCATGGCACCCTCACCTGAGTATCCAGTCTCCTCTCCCAGCCAGCGGTGTGCAGTTCTCATCTGATTGCACATGGCCTCAGGGAGGAACTAAATTAAATAGGAGAGGAAGCACTAAGGGAGAGGGCTACGTCTACCTCAGTGTTGGGGAGTCATCATCTGTACTGGGTGCAGACCTTCCACAAGAGCTGCTTTTAGGCCACCCATGCTCCTGCCTGTACCCCCGCTTGTTGCTCTGTAAGGTTCCCCAGGGTGAACTTTGGTGGAATCTCACCTCAGCTTGTTGGCCCTCAGGAGGAGAAGCAGACATGTTTACATCCCCCACAGGGGAAGAAGCAGCAACAGCTGGGAATATAGTTGGATGGTAAAGCATTTGCCTGTGCTATGAGGCCGTGGGTTTGATTCCCAGCACAAAAGGGGGCTAATAAAAGGTAGATGGGGATAATTTAAGTTAAGAAAAGCTGGATAGCAACAAGCCAGGCTAAGGCCGGGCATTCATAAGTAAGAACAAGCCTCCGCGTGTGATTTATTTGGGAGCTGGTTGGCAGGCCCCCCAAAAGAGTAGGAAAATCAACCAACAACAGCAACAAGATTCTGACCTAAAGAAGAAGTGAAATTTCTTAGAAAATGTACCAGAGAATTCACAGAATCAGAAGAGCAGAAAAGCGGGCTCAGAATCTGAGGTCCCGAGGGGAACCTGGTAACAGAACCACAGCTAGGCCACAGTGCAGAGAGGCAGCGTGGGTGTCCGTGTGGGCGACACTGCCCTGTAGGGAATTCTTCCGAACTGTCCCCATACACCATGTACTGGGCCTACGCCCAGAGTCCTGCACAGGGGAATTTTATGTCTGGGTTGGGATCACACATGACCCGGGGAGATGACTCGGTGTACAAAAGCACATGCCTGTCCTATAACCCTGACGACCTGAGTCCCCACCCTGGAATGTACATCAGAAGCCAGACTGGTGGTGCATGTCTGTAATCCCAGCCCTTCTATGGCAGGACCAGAGGTGTAAACAGGAGGAATGTTAGTCAAGTATGGAAGGTGTCCTCTGACCTCCACGTGCATGTCCCCTCTCATACAGACATCATACACACAAGATAATAAACACATGCAAAAATAATAAATATTTTTAAAAGAGATCAAATTAGTCACCTTCTTATCCTCTCGGGACAACTTAGGCTGCACATAGCACTAAACTCTAACATATACTGTAATTTTACACACACACACACACATCCCATAGTAACATTAAATTTGAAAATTAGGCTCAGTAAGACATGAACAGGTTGAGGACATGGCTCCAGAGACAAACTGGCTGCCACGATGTCTAGGGCCCTGGATTTGGTCCCCAGCATCATTTTTTAAAGCAGAAGTTGGGGGTGGAGAGACAGCTTGGCAGCTGTAAGCACGTATAGCTCTCATACAGAAGCAAGTTGGATCCCAAGTACCCACGTCAGGGTGCACAATTGCCTCTAACTCCAACTCTAAGGGGATCCGATTCTTCTGGTGTCCGTGGATTTCTGCACTCATACACATATACTCAGAGACACGCTCCTATACATCATTAAAAATAAATAATCTTTTTTAAAAGAATAGTAAGTCTTAAAGTAGAATGACTGTAACAAAATGTTGTAATAGAAGTCATTTAACTTAGACATTCTTCCTTTCCAGAATTTTCCATTTAATATTTTTAGACCACATTTAACCACAAGAAAGTAAAACCACAGAGAGTAGACTTTGTCCACTATCTTCCCTTTCAGAGGGTCAGAAGCTCCTGGCCCCTCCCACATCCACAGAGGGAGGCAGGGCACTGCCTTCTACCAAGCTCACTCAAGATAAGATCCATTCAAACCTTCCCAATTCTGTAGTTAGAGCTGCACTGACTTTGGAGGGAGGTCCAGAGAGGCAACTCGGCAAGCAAAGGTGTTTCCCGCCAAACCTGACCGCCTGAGTTCGATCCCTGGAACTGACGTGGTGTAGAAGGAGAAAGCCACCTCCCAAATGTTCTTCACTGACCTCTGCACATGTGCCATGGTACACAACAAATTTTAAGTAGACAGTAAATTAAAGGAGAATGGTTATCGGTTTGGGCTTTTTTATATTGGTTTATTTTTTGTTTGTTTCATTTATATGTATCATATATGTATGCCACATGTACACAGGTGCCCATAGAGGCCAGAAAGGGCATCAGGTCCCACTGGAGCTGGAGTCACAGTGGTGAGACACTGGACGTCTACCCTGGGAACAGAGTAAGTTCTACTTCCTCAATGATAAAGGAAACTTGTCTATTATTACCTACCAGCTTTCTCTCTGCTCCCTTTGGTAGTTTCAGGATGTCCGTGATGATCTGGGGGGGTTCTACACTGCACCTTTACCATCTTGCAGCTTTAGGTTGTTTTTTGGGTAGCATCTTTGGGCTTTGTGATTGTTTCTTTTCTCTCTCTCTCTCTCTCTCTCTCTCTCTCTCTCTCTCTCTCTCTCTCTCTCTCTCTCCTCCCCAGAAATTTTATGTAATCCACCATCCTTTGTTGACATTCTAAACATTATATAAGCATTAGAAACCAAATGGCTCTCTTTGTGACCCAGGCTTGTGATAGGAACCATCAATGATTTGTTTTTCTGGCCCTTCCAGTCTCCAGCTGCCACTTGTCCTTTCTTGATTATCTCTAATCTACTCTTACCCCTGTGAAATAGAGAGCAAATGTACCAAGTTCCACATTCTAAGATTGAAAAGATGGCCCAAGAGCCAAGCTCTGAGGACCCTCTGACTCCAGTGGCCCCTGCCCTTTGGCAAAGCTCCTTCTCAGGTCCCGGATTGAGAAACCAAGCACACAGATCTAAAGACCAAGTGAGGGTCTGGACGGTAAACATGGGCTTGTGACCACCACTGGTCACATCCAGCCTCAGGACTTCCAAGACTCCCAAGCTCATCCCCTGTGGATGGCTCCCAGGTACCTCTAACTTGACTGGAGACTCTCATGTCCCCTCACCACACCTGGAATGGAATGAGGGACACAACAGGGTCCAAAGACAGAGTGACCAGCCCCAGCGGGACGAACACTGGCAAAGCACCTGCAGAGTTGGTGACGTTTGCTCTTGGGAAAGAGAGGTAGGGCCTGGAACAAGGACGGCAGCTGGAAGGCGAAGAGCAGTCCCAGCTGTAGTGATCAGGTTTAAAGGGCCATCATTGGACATGCCCAGGCACCGGGCCTGCTCTCAGTCAGCCTGCCCGGTGTGCTCCAGCCCTGCCTCATGCAGCTTCTTAGGCAAAAAGTGAACCCAAGTGGGTTTTTATCTGGGTGGTCCACGGCTCAATCTGTGCCATCACCTGGTTTCATCACGAAGCTAGGGGTGGCCCATGGCACAAGCCAGGTTGACCAGCTGGCCTTCAGCCAGCAGGATGATGCAACACTCATTCTTCAGCCAGTAGTGGTCCACCTGGAGTTGATGTCCACTTCTCCACAGCGCTCCCATTGAGATACTTCACATGCTGTTCAGTGTTACATGAACAACCGCATCCCTCTTCTGTTCAAAGTGCTGGCCAAGGATGATATCAACACAGCCTGTGGCCGTGACAAAGAAGCTGCCCTCCTTACAGGCCTTGTCCATGGTGGTCACCTCATAGCCCTCCATGGCAGCTTGCAGTGCATTGATGGGGTCAATCTTCCTGATGATGACTCAGTCCCCCAAACCCCTCAGAGCCTGGCACAGCCCTTGCCCACTTCACCACCTGCCTGAAATTATCACATTTATGGCCCACTTGATGCCATCTATGAGGGACTCCCCGCAGCCATAGAGATTGTCAGACTTGATCTTGGTGACAGAATCGTTGAGATTGATGGCAGGTACCTCCAGTATCCCATTGGCCATCATCTTGTAGAGGTTGTGGGCACCAGCCATGGTCTCCTCAGAGATACCTTGAATACCTGACAGAAACTGTGGGTATTTATTTGGTGTGGATGAGGTTAGTTAGGTCACCACCATCATCCAGAATTATGTTGAGGGACCCATCTTTGAAGTGGAACATTTGCTTAATTTGCCAGAGGTACCCCTCATCTGTCTCACCCTCCAGGCAGACACTGGAGTGCCAGCCTTGACCATGGCAGTCACTGGTCCTAAGTAGAGAAGATGTTGCAGCTAGACCTGTTAGTTATTTAGCTGCGTTGTGTTCTTACCCTGCAAGGAAGTGTCACGAAACACGACAGAATCCGCTTATAAGAGTTTATTAGAGTTAAAGGGACAGAGAGTGTGCAGGCCTGTGGGAGAGACACGTGCGTGGAGAAGAAGGAGAGAGAAGAGAGAGAACCGGGAATATGGTGCTCCGCTTTAAAAACCGGCTGGGGGCATGGCCAGGTCATGTCACTACTCCACGCATGTGCGTAGATCACATAGTCACGTTGCGTGCTTACGTGGCCATGTAACGTCACAGATCCTGGTTACGCGAAGACGCCTTGACCCGGAACTTGCTAGGTGGAGGTGTCCCGGTCCACCGGGTATCCTGGTTATGAGAGACGCCCTGACCCGGAAAAGCCTATCCTGAGCTGGAATTGGCTAGGCGAAAGTGTCCGCCTGGTATATGCGACCGTGGGGGCGTGTTGTGAACCCTTCATTACCGACTCTTTCCTTTTTTAAAAAAGAAAAAATTGTGGTTGACTGGGTACAGGGGCGACGTTTCTCTCAAAGACTGTTTCCAGCTGAATAGTGGGCGTTGGTTGGCTCTTGGGGGGATGAGGAGTATTTTGTGAAGTCCGGGGATGATGGTGGAGGTCCTGGAATGACGTTCTGCTGTCTTCTCGTTCTGCAGCTGTCCATCCATGCTGTGGTTGGGGACCTCCTGTGCTGTGGCTGGGGACCTTCTGTTTGACAAGATACTGTTGACATAGAAAGAGCTTAGAGAGAAAGAATCGTTATTATTTTATTTTGGAGTTGGCATTTGTCTGAGGTAGATCTGGCCTGCCCAGATAGAGGCATGTGACATTTACCTGAGGTAGATCTGGCCTTAGTACTCTGCTTAATTTCTATCTGAGACAAGCCTCATTAGAGGTAGTTCATTTAAGGCACCTGTTTCCCTTATTAGGTTAGCACTTAGGAAATGCAGGTGATCCGTTGCTGAGTATTGAACAATGATAAATTGTTGTATTACATTATTCCTTACCGCCTGGATATTTTTGATGGTCCTTTTTGCCTCCGGCTCTGTGTGGCCCTGGTTGGGAAAGGGAGGGGTGATACCTTATTCCTCTGGAATTGGTGACAAGGCAGTGGATCCCGATGTCCTCTGGAGCTTGAGAGTGAGAGGCCCTGTTTGTTTCACTGTATATGAAGAGAGATTTTTCTGGGATGGAGGTGAGATAAAAGGTTTTAGGTGAGACAGGTGGACCCAGTGAGGAAAGCCCTCGAGTTTAGCAGCTGTGGGGGTTACAAGAATTACTTTGAAGGGTCCCTGCCACTTAGGGGGAAGGGGTAAAGGGCGCTGGCCTGGAGGAAAGAGAAGAACCTGATCCCCAATGTGTATTGGAGATGGGCAAGGATTGCCACACGGCTGAGGTAATGAACAGTCTGCGTAGCTCCATAGGATATGGAGACATAAAAGAGGAGTTAACAGGCTATCTGGAACAATTGGAGGCTTGGAAAAAAGACCTGGTGTTAGAACTGGTCTGAGGAGATATTTAACTTTTCCTGACGGTGGGCATATGGGTAAAATCGAGCTGTAGCCCTGAGGAGGTGGGAAGCCTCCAGCATGGCCATTATATGGCCTGAGTTAGACACGGATCCTCCTTTTGCTGTGAGAAGTCCACGCTCCCTCCAAATAGCAGTGTGGGACAGGAGGATATGAAAAGCATATTTGGAGTCTGTAGAGTTAGTGGCTAGGAGGAGAAGTAGGAGAGCTGCTGGCGTGTCTGGGATGAGGTGAATGTGTGGAGCGAAAAGAAATGGATGCTCCTGCTTTAGCTAGGAGATCCCTCCCCATTAAAGGTACAGGGCAGCTTGGCACCACTAAGAATGTGTGTGTGAGAGGGATGCCTTTGAAAATACAATTAAATGGCGGTGTCTGATGAGGCAGGTAAGGCTGTCCTCTGTACCCGACAATAAAGGAGAGGTGGCATCCCAAAACTCCCAGGACTGAGTCAGTGGCTCTGGTGTCCAGAAGGAAAGAAACGGATCACTTCCCTGCTGCGTTCTGGGTTCCCTGCCATGTCTGTAGCCAAGCCTAGGTCTGTTGGGGGTCTTAGCTTGATGTACCCATGCATCTTGGTGCCAGGGGGCAGTCAGCTGACTCTTTGTCTTTCTAGGTGGCACTTTTAACAAGGCTGTTGACGGCCTGGCAGAGCATTCGGTAGCCCATGGCCTTTTCCTCATTTAAAACAGGGACCCAACAGCTTTTGGAAGTCAGCGAGTGCCAGCACTTGGCAATTTTGTTTTCGGGCTTTTATCTTTTCCCTGGCACACCTTAAATGCCACAGATGACTCTTTTGCCCGTGGGGTCAGGAGCCTTGCTCTCCAGATGCTTAAGTTTTAGTCGGGGAGGTCTGGGGAACAAGAGACGGATTTTCATCCTTATCCTGAATCATTTACTGGTTTTAGGGCAGCCTTACGGAGACTTGTCAGGAGACAGGTCATAAACCTATTTCTGGCTAGACAGCCACCCTGGGTGTTATAGTCCCAGTGTGGTTCTCGGTCAGGAACTGCTTCAGCTCCTGGAGGGTGTGAAAGGTTAGTTTGATGAATTTCATCTGTATGAGTCCTAGCCTGTTTCATACACACCTGAGCTCCTCAGGAAGTCATGAAAGGTGAGACTATAAGATTGAATTATATATTGAAACTTTTTAATAAAGGAAGCAGAATTAGACGTATAAGAACCCAGCTTACTTTGTATCTGAGAGAGTTCTGTGAGAGAGAGAGGATGGAACATGAATTTTAATTATTGGTTCCTTAGCGAGATCTAGAGTCAGAGATTCCGGAGTCAGAGAATCCTCTGGTTTACGTACAGCTAGGAGCATATGAGCAGAAGAGAAGGAAACGAGAAGAGACAGTTTAGCATTGAGAAAGAAGAAAGCAACTCTTTCCATTTGCCTGAACGCTGACAGTAATTGGATAGCTCCCGTAAAATATTGGGATCGAAGGAGCCGCTAGGCGGCCATTTTTTGTTATTTTGTAAAGCATATTTTGGCCACTTTTTTGAACATAGATGAGTTAGCTTAGAAATCTTTATGTAAGGCATTAAACTGAGAGGTTTTAAAGCTTCAACAAGACAACCTAACGGAGAGGAAGGACTAACAGGGTTGGAAGCCTTGTTTCCCATGTCTGCAGCGGAGGCAGAAAAATAATAAAAAAAATAAATAAATAAACGTGATCTGGAGCCAAGACCTCAGGCGTCCCCAGGGTCAAGGGCGGATCCCGGGTGCAGGCTGCTTCTCGACTCATCAGCCAGAAGCAGTGGCCCCCTCCACGGTGAGGGAAAGGATTCCCCGGGAATCCAGACAGCGTTTGCCCCTTCGTCAAGGAGATGGACGTGTCGGCCTCACATGGCTCCCAGGATGCACCAACGGCGGTGGCCCTAACGTGAGAAATATCTCAGGCTGCAGACATGGGAGACGGCTAGAAAAGTTAGGCCTGCGATAGGGGCCGACCGTAGCCAATGAAGACCGTGGTCGGGGGTTCCCCCGGTCTCAAGAATATGTGTGAGGCGCCGGATGATCAACGGTTGTTCTCACAGGTTTAGGTAACTGTTTACACTGGCCGAAAAATGGGGGGACTCACCAATCGAAGAAAGCGGTGTTGGATGCAATTTGGACGCGGTTCAGGCGAATGGAGAGCGGTCTGTCGCATACGGAGCAGATTCCCTGGTTCGCGGGCTTCCAGGCGCAGGGCGCCCGGAAGCGCCCGCTCGGTTTCGGCACCAAAATGTTATTTAGCTGCATTGTGTTCTTACCCTGCAAGGAAGTGTCACGAAACATGACAGAATCCGCTTATAAGAGTTTATTAGAGTTAAAGGGACAGAGATAGGAAATGCCTATCCCGACCTGGAATTGGCTAGGCGGAAGTGTCCGCCTGGTATATGCAACCATGGGGGTGTGTTGTGAACCCTTCAAGACCACTGCACCTCAGCACGTTGTAGAATATTATTTTAAGGTGTGTTACTTTTGTTTACGCTGCATTTGTTTAACTCTGTGAAGCTGTGTTACTGTGCCTGTCTGAAACACCTGATGGTCTAATAAAGAACTGACCAATAGCAAGGCAGTAGAAAGGATAGGCGGGGCTGGCAGGCAAAGAGAACATAGAGAGAAGAAAACTGGAGAGAGGAGATCTAGGAGCCAGAGAAGGAGGAGGGTGCAGGGACCAGCCACACAGCCACACAACCACACAGCCACACAACCACACAGCCACACAGCCACACAGCCACACAACCACACAGCCACACAACCACACAGCCACACAACCACACAGCCACACAGCCACACAGCCACACAGCCACACAGCCACCCACGGAGTACAAGCAAGATTTACAAAAGAAAGGGAATAGGAAAAGCCCAGAGGCAAAAGGCAGACAGGATAAGTTAAGTTAAGGGAAGCTGGCTAGAAATTAAGCCATGCTAAGACTGTGCATTCATAATTAAGAATAAGCCTCCATGTGTGATTTATGTGGGAGCTGGGTAGCGGGCCCCCCAAAAGAGTAAAAGAGCAAGAAATAAACAACGACACTTTGATGTTCCAGCATGGGCTACATTTCCACGCAGGGCTTAAGAAAGCTAAGGAAAAAAAAGTAAGGATATGGCTCCTTTAAGAGTTTTGGGAAACCGGGCAGTGGTGGTGCACGCCTTTAATCCCAGCACTCGGGAGGCAGAGCCAGGCGGATCTCTGTGAGTTCAAAGCCAGCCTGGGCTATCAAGTGAGTTCCAGGAAAGGCACAAAGCTACACAGAGAAACCCTGCCTCGAAAAACCAAAAAAAAAATTTTAAAAAAGAAGAAAAAAGACAGAGTTTTGGCCAAAGCCAGGCGGCAGTGGTGCACGCCTTTAAACCCAGCACTCAGAAGAAAGAGCCAGGCAGATCTCTTTGAGTTCAAGGTCAGCCTGGTCTACAGAGCAAGATCCAGGACAGGCACCAAAACTACGCAGAGAAACTCTGTCCTGAAAAACCAAAAAAAAAAAAAAAATTGGCCAGACAGTTTCTGCCAGTCACTGAGCCCTTGAGCAGCTAGTACATTAAGTAGAAACAAAAAAACTAAGTAAAAAAAAACTCCTGCCACAGCAGCATCAGCATTCTGGAGCTCTAGGAAGATTGAATGAAGTTCTTGGTCAGACAAACCTCCAAGGCTTGGCATTCAGAACCTGAGAAGTGGGCAGAGCCACTGAGAGCCATGTGCAGAAAATCCAGGTGTCAGTTAGCAGTCTAAGGTTTGCTCATGTGGTTAAAAAAAAGGTTGAAGATACGCAATAAAGAAGGTCCAGACAGAAAAACCTCCAAGCAGGTTACAGTGTATTTAATCATGTGTGTAGGCTTAAGAAAAGGAAAAGGGGCCGGGTGGTGGTGGTGGCAGCAGCGGCAGCAGGGGCGGCGCATGCCTTTAATCCCAGCACTTGGGAGGGAGAGCCAGGCGGATCTCTGTGAGTTTGAGGCCAGCCTGGGCTACCAAGTGAGTTCTAGGAAAAGGCGCAAAGCTACACAGAGAAACCCTGTCTCGAAAAACCAAAAAATAAAAAATAAAAAGAAAGAAAGAAAGAAAGAAAGAAAGAAAGAAAGAAAGAAAGAAAGAAAGAAAGAAAGAAAGAAAGAAAGAAAGAAAGAAAGAAAGAGGAGGGGAGGGGAGGGGAGGGGAGGGGAGGGGAGGGGAGGGGAGGGGAGGGGAGGGGAGGGGAGGGGAGGGGAGGGGAGGGGAGGGGAGGGGAGGGGAGGGGAAGGGAAGGGAAGGGAAGGGAAGGGAAGGGAAGGGAAGGGAAGGGAAGGGAAGGGAAGGGAAGGGAAGGGAAGGGAAGGGAAGGGAAGGGAAGGAAAGGAAAGGAAAAGGGTATAGTTATAGAAAAAAAATGACTTGTTCATAAAATAAAGTCTTTAAAGAGAGTAAAAGAAAGAAGCCACGTAAGATGGGAAATGCACAGGCAGTCTGGATCCTGTCTGTGTTGATTCTGAATTTTTTGACTGATGAGAAGCAAAAGTCACTGCTCTTGCCTTTGACTGCGGACAATGTGCTATGCAGACTGGACATGCAGGACACACAGGGGAAAGATTGTTGAGTTTTGCCAAAACAAGGCAGGACAGTCCTTCAAAATTCCTGCTCCACAGAAGAAACTGCCAGACATTCTGCAGAACACAGAGGAAAGTGACTGATGAACTTTGCCAAAACAAGGCATGACAGCCCAAAATTCCTGCTTTATAGAAGAGTCTGCCAGATTCTCTAGGCCTGTAGGCTGAAGATGGATGCCCCAGTGTTGCAGAGGAACTTCGTGTGACTGTCCAGGCAGCCAAATGTCTCTGTTGTTAGATAATATTACATCCTTCTGGGTCTTTGATGGAGTTGAAGACTAGATAGTTATAGTTTCAGTTTTCCTTAGTTATGATAGATACTAAATTACGTGTAAAATTTCGGATTCACTGAGATAGGGTAGATAATGTATTATTTTCTCTGAATATGCTAACGACAAATGGACAGAATATTGTGAATGTAATATTTACTTGATAATTGTTATTGTATATAGTCTTACCGTGTTTAAGTTAAAACCTTTTCATTTTTATTTAGACAAAAAGGAGGAAATGTAGTAGAATTCTATATTAAGGTGTATTACTTTTGTTTATATTGCATTTGTTTAACTCTGAAACTGTGTTACTGTGCCTGTCTAAAACACCTGCTGGTCTAATAAAGAACTGGCCAACAGCAAGGCAGGAGAAAGGATAGGTGGGGTTGGCAGGCAGAGAGAATATACAGAGGGGGAAATCTGGAAAGGTACATTGAGAAGGAGTCAGAGAAGGGAGGACATCACACCAGCCACCCAGCTACACAACCAGCAAGCCGTGGTGTAAGAGGAAGATTCACAGAAGTAAAAGAACAGGAAAAGCCCAGAGGCAAAAGGTAGATGGGATAAGTTAAGTAAAGATGGCTAGAAACTAAAACAAGCTAAGGCTGGGCATTCATAAGTAAGAATAAGCCTCTATGTGTGATTTATTTGGGAGCTGGGTAGCGGGGGGCCCCCAAAAGAGTAAAAGAGTAAAAAACAAACAACATCAGCACCGATGGCCACAAGGGTCTCAGTGAGGACAACAGTCTCTACAGTCATGTGTAGGCAACTAGCAATTCAAGTACACTTCAGTGGCTCAGAGGCCAAGTACATCTCCCAAACGCACATCAAACCTGGCATCTCGTTTTTGGCTATGTCCAGGGCCTTTCGTGCCTAGGCAGCCAGTCCAATGTCTGCAACTTTGCAGGGCAGTTTACCAGACATGCTGGTAGCACATCCTCTGAGGCTGATAAACTCAATGAAGGGGGCCAGACAGTGTGGCACAGGGGTATCAACTGTTTCTTTATGGCTGGAATTGAGAAAAGCTACTAATTTTTGTACATTGATCTTGCAATAAACAAACACTCAGAACTGTCTTATTACTTCTAAGGGCTTCCTGATTCTTTGTGTTCACAAATGATCATAACACTCACAGATGACAATTCTGGGTCATTCTTCATTCTCATTCTCTTTCTGATATGTTATGTAGAACTAAACTTTTAATGTGATATAGAATCTCATGCTAGTAAATATTGTATTGTTCACAACAAGTAAATAAATGATATTCAAGTTTTTTCAGGTGAAAAACCAATGTTTTTCTACCACATCAAATACGTTCTTTTCTGGGAAGGGATGTGGCTCAATGATTACTTACTACTCAGACAAGGCCATGGGTTCAATTCCCAGTGCCTCAAATAAAGTTGTCTATGGTTCTGATATGCCAGTGGGACACAACTGGAGGGGACTGTCCATTCCTTTATATTCTAATTTTCCACTAATGTAAATGTGGGAAAATAAATAAACATAAGACTTCGTTATATTTTTCCTTTCATTTTTTTAAAATAACATTGGAGTTTTTCTGAAGTAGAATTTTCCCCTGGCAGTCTAAAGAATTAACGATAATTGGTCACGACATAATAGATTCTTAGTTGTTCCACATTGCACTTTTTGCCCTTTAAACCTAATACACAGTAGGATTCTTGTATCCACTCTCACGGCTTCGGCTAGTCTGTGATAAGCTGTTATTGCACATTCTCTTATTGAGGCTCCATGAGGATTATATTGACATCATAAAATGAGGCTGCCTATATGGCTTATCTTTCTGTAAGGAAGGAAGTAATAAAACTGAAGTTTCTAATCAGCAAAATAGGGAAATTTTTAAAATAATGCTTACCAAAATTAGAAACGATTCCTTAAAAATTCAATGAAGATAAGGGACTGGGGCATGACTCAAGGGTAGGACACCTGCTTAGCATGCATACATGATGTTCTACAGCAACCCCCAGGCTTAGCATGTATATATGATGTTCTAGAGCAACCCCCAGGCTTAGCATATATATGTGATGTCCTAGGGTAACCCCCAGGCTTAGCATGTATATATGATGTTCTAGAGCAACCCCCAGGCTTAGCATGTATATGTGATGTCCTAGGGTAACCCCCAGGCTTAGCATGCATATGTGATGTCCTAGGTTCAACTCCCAGCACCAAAGAATAAAGTAAAACAGAAATCATAGCAACTTCCTAATCCAGAGTATTAAAAAAATGAATAAATGAAAGTCTTAACTGAAATTAAAAATTCATTAAAAACATAAAAGTAGTGGGTTGTCCACATGGTAGGATCCACAGCTACCAATAGCAGCCCCTTTCACTAATTTTAATTTATTTTATTACATTTTATTTATTTATTTGTTGGGAATGAGTACAGGGATATGAAGGCCACAGCGCACACTAGTGTGTAGGTCACCAGGCACCTTCACCCACTAAGCTAGCTCAACCATTCTTGAATGTCACCATTGAACACTAAAGGATCCCCCTTGGTGACCCTGTATAACTCACATGGGTTTACTGTCATGTACTAGTTGTATTCTGTAGTAAAGTCACTTGGCCTCTCTGAGCTTCCAGTTCCCCAAGAACAGAATAGAAATCTTATCATTTACTTCTCTGCCTAGTTTAGAGAACAAATGAAATAAAAACAAACTTAAATACTATTAAAGACTAGAACTGACAACCAACCTCAGCAATCCACAAATGAGAGCAAAGATCTTGGCACCCAGTTTCAAGCCCAACAGAACCACAAAGTCATCTTAACTGGAGGCAAGAGAGTATACATGAGGCTAGACCACAAATGCCCAGTCCCTGGCCCCTTTCAGCCCTCAATTCCTTCTGTCTGCAGGGCAACTGGAGGTAAATGTGTGTGTGTGTGTGTGTGTGTGTGTGTGTGTGTGTGTGTGTGTGTGTGTGTGTATGTGTAAATGAAATTCTAAATGGTCTTATTAGATAAGAAACACAGAGCCAAATACAGAGTTAAAAGCCCAAGAGATCAGAGCACTAGCAAAGAGCCAAGACCACCTTTAGCTTACCTGTTGCTGCTGTCCTTCCCCTGAGAGAGAGACCTTCTTTCTGTGTGTCTTGTGTTTTATTGCTTTCCTGTTTTGCCTTCTCATTGGCTCTAAGCCCAGCCACATGACTTCCTCATCACTGCGTGTCTATACAGACCTCCTGGTCTCTATGGTTGGTACTGGGATTAAAGATTCAGGTCACCACGCTTGGCTGTGTCCTTGACCACATGTCTGCCTGCCATGTGGTCAGATTAAGAGCATGGGCTACCACTACCTGACTTCTGTTTATGACTGGCTATGACATCCGATCTCCAGGCAAACTTAATTTATTAACATACAAATAAAATCACATTTCAGCACAAATAAAATATCACCATATATGTGAGTGTATGCATATATATGTGTGTGTGCATATATATGTGGGCTAGTCCACAAGTGCCCAGTCCCCAGCCCTCTTCACCCCTCAGTCCCTTCTGTCTATTAAGGCAACTGGAGGTATTCTGGACTCCATGCTCTACACAGAAAATCAGGGAAGCCCAAGTCCAATGATGCCACCTTCAGTCACTGCTCATCCCCATTGCGTGTCCTACTACTGGTCCCTGGTTTTTTCCACCCCATTGCCCATCTTCCTTTCCAGCACTGTGTAGCAGAGCACAAATGCTCATGCCATTTCAGTAGGAATTCAAGACTTTCCATTCCACCTCCTTTCTTTGATGAGCTAGAAAACAAAGTGCAAATGTTTGCCTCCTCTTTGAAGACTCAGCCTTCCCTTCCCTGGAGCAAAGAGGAACATGTTTTTCAGGTTATGGATCTGAGAAACCCCAGAAAACATGGGGTGAAGAGCAAGAGGGAGAAATGCTTGCACAGACTAGAGGCACTTTGCAGGTGCTGAGGACAAGATCTGAGAATCTAGAAACGGGGGAGCCAGGCTCTGCTCCCCAAATTTACCAGGCAATCAGTAAGACTTCAAACAGAGGAACTTGGGTCATCTAAGCTACAGTGCCTGGGCACTGGGTTTCAGGCTTTACCAAATACTCCAGTGTATTTGGCACACTAAATGTGCAAACTTAACGTGCCGTGGAAACTGCTAGGAGCTGCCAACCTGACAGGATGGTGCAGATTCTGACAGTGGGCAGAGCAGCAGCCACTGGGTGGAGAGATGACTAAGAGTGTGATACGGGCAGAGCTTGTGACTGGGGTAGGACTCCAGTCAGAGGTCTTCCAGCCCAGTAGATTGGCAGCTGGGAGTCAAAATGAGGTGGATCGCGACAGAGAAAAGTGATGTCTCTGGCAGGCTCAAACTTGGAGCTGGAGAAATGATTCAGCCAATAAAGAACTTGACAGGACTCATAAAGGACATGAGTTTGGTCTTCAGAATCCTAGTACAGGAGCTGAGCTGGTGGCACCTTCTTGTAATCTCAGAGTGGAGGAGCCAGGGACAGAGGGATCTTGGGGACGCTGGCCAGCCAGCCTGGCCTAATGAGAGAGCTACAGGCCAATGAGAGACCCTGTCTCAAACAACAAGGTGGATGGGTCCTAAAAACGGGCAGCATCTTTCCCTTGGTTTGGGTCCTGGATTGTACAAAGGAGAATGTGGGCTGTGTGCGAGCACATGGGCATTTGTTCTCTCTGCTGGTGACTGTGGATGTGACAAGCTGCTTCAAGTCCCTGCCTTGAGAGATGGCAAAGTGACTGTCACTCCCCTTGAACACTTTATGATTGCCTCTACTCTCCTCACTCAGTATACAAAGATCTGCAAACCAGCCCCTCCCCCTGTCTAGCCTGCAGCCTAATTTTATATCACCCTGGAACTAAGAATAGACTTTATTTGAATTTTTAAAAGGTACCAAACCAAACAAACAAACAAACAAAAAACAAAGACAACTAGCCATGTATCACCTTCAGAGTCTAAATTATTTCCTGACTTAATAGAAAAAGGTTGCTACAGTTTAGAGGGTCCAACCATGACCTTCTCTCCTTTCAGGGCTAGGAGTCCTCATCAGCCAAAGGGCTGTTCCGTTCAAAGCCTGTGCTACCATACGCCACTTCTAGATCACCTTCCAGGAACACGGAACCCAAGGGGTCTGACTCTTCCCCAGAACACAGTGTTGGAAGCCAGCTTTCTAATCTCGTTTTCTGTTTTTTTCTGACTCTGTCTTATGAATGATCTGATAACAAAGGAAGGGAGTGAGAAAAACAGGACAGAAGAAGGAAAAGAAAGAGAAGGAGAAGGAAAGACGGAGGGAGGGAAGAAGAAGGAAGAAGAGTGGAGTTTTAAAGATGGATACTTTGAGAACTCTGTTGTTTTTTAAAGATTTGATGTCTATAAAATGTTTGACTGTGTATATTCTGTGCTGAAGATAGTAATTGAAAATCAGGGTGTGATCTTTTTAGTAATTACTGGTACAAGGACATTGTACTAAACATTAACATTTGTTCTTTGGGTAATAGTTAGCACCATGAGAGGTGCCCACTGGAATTCCATTTTTATCTCATGCAAACCAAAAGCTGATCCAAACATTGACTAAGCATTGTAAAGTGGTCCAGCAGGGGCTGAAGGCTGAAGCAGAGTCTGTTTCAGAGAATGCAGTAGTGTGACTGGTGGTTACCTGGCCTCTCTCAGCACCACTGACCTGTTTGGAAATGGGATAGAAACAATCACGTGTTAGGAGGGCAGGAAATGTCTTCCCATTATTTCCCCAACATTTAACAGTTGCGGGTAATGACCTCCTGCCTGTTATCCAACCACATCCCCTGTTCTCTGAAAACTCTTCTTGCCCTAAGACTCCCTGATTGAGACCTGTGGCAGAGTTCTGTCTTGCTCAGCGCTGGGTGGAAATAGGATCATTCTTCCACCTGCTGTCTTCCTGCTGTGGTAGAACAGTGAGCAGTATGAGCGGCAGGCCTGAGTGCTCAGTGGGGAGGTGCCATAGCTCTCCGTTCTTCTTGGGAAGAGAGAATTCACTCACCAGCCATCTGTCTGTCCAGAGTATCATGTTGGGAGTAAGGGAAGGTTGTGGCCTGGCACCAGCCAGAGGAGAAAATTGTCTGCTGGGAAGTGACCTCACACTCTTCTCACAGATCAGCTTACATTGCAGGACAAATAGGAAGTGACCTCACACCCTTCTCACAGATCAGCTTACATTGCAGGACAAACAGGAAGTGACCTCACACCCTTCTCACAGATCAGCTTACATTGCAGGACAAACAGGAAGTGACCTCACACCCTTCTCACAGATCAGCTTACATTGCAGGACAAACAGGAAGTGACCTCACATTCTTCTTACTGGTGAGCAAATCTTGCAGGACAGGCAAGCAGGCCCACACCTTGACCAGGAAGGACTCTTCAGCTCCACATGCCTCTTACCCTTCTATGCTTTTCTCTATCACTTGACTCTTTAATTGGCACACTGAGGATGGGTGACTGAGCTTAGTTTATCTGGCTGCCAAGGCCCAGGCTCTGATCATAATCCCTGTTAACAATAGCACAGTACTTAACAATTCAATGATGTTGCAGGCTTTGGTGTCACAGAGGTTAGCTTAGCTACAGAGCAAGATCCTGTCTCAAAATTACAAAGAAGGATAAACAATTGAAGTTTTGTGGAAGTATTGTGGAAGAGGTGGTGTCTAGGGGAGCCTGAAGGACAGGTGTATTGTGGCCATCACAGGCAGGGCACAGGCACCGTGGAAGCTCAGTCCAAGAGACACCGGTGAGTTCATCCATCTAAAATGGCAGAGGGAGACAAGAGGGGATATGGAGAGAGACCAGAAGTCACTGACTGGTTAGAGGAAGAACTGCCAGGCTGCTAGAGAACTCAAACTGCTTTGGACCACTAATGACAAAGTCAAGAGCTCTCGAGGGTTACATTCCTGAACAAGAGTTACATGGAAAACAGATGGGTCAATGTAAATAATTGGCTTATAGAGGAGGGAATGGCTTCTAAGAAGGATGCCAACATTTCTAGTCTTTGAGTCTTCCAGATTTGATGGAACTCAACTCGTTAGCCCCTTATCTAGAGTGAGTCTAGCATTATGTGCCCCAATCCCCTCAAGTATTTGAAACTGGAGGATGGGGCTGGGGCATAGTTTGTAGAGTACCTGCCTAGCATGCACCAGCCATGGTTCTTATCCCCAGCACTGGTTCATGATGACCCCAGTACTTGGGAAGTGGAGGCAGGAGGATCAGAGATTCAGGACAGAGCATGGAGTTCAATATCCAAAACCCACAGTAGAAGGTGAGAACCAACATAACGGTCTTCTGACCTCCATGAGTGTGCATGGCACACGTGTACTGTATGCACCCTCACAAACATACACCAATAAAGTTTGAATTGGGACTAGAGAGGTGACTCAGAGATTAAGCATACTTGCTGTTTTTCCAGAGAACCTTGGCTCCCATCATCTATAACTGCCTATAACTCTAGCTCTAGGGGGTCTGACACCCTCTTCTGGCCTCCAAGGGCACAACAAACCTACACATATACACTTAAAAGATAAACCTTTAAAAATAACAAAAAAGGTGGGCCATGTCAACCAGAACAGGTAGGTAGGTAGGCTACCTGCCTATGGAGCTCTCCCATTTCCTTGGTTTCCACAGTTCCCACAGACACAATCTTTCACCATTCCTCCACCTCCAATCCCCACTGCTTTGTCTCCAACCCCAACTCAGGTAGAAGTCACCTGTTCAAGTGCAGGCCACACAGGCTAGAAGAACAAGTGGTGAATACAAGCAGAGACTCACTGCTGGACCAGAGGCCACCAGAAGCTGCCAGAACTCCAGATAGGCCACCAGCCCACAGACCTATCCCACTCTTTCAGTGTGCCCCTCTATCCCTGATCCCCCTTCCCCTCCTCATCACATTGTTCCAGCTCCCAGCCCCCAACTCAGGTGAATACTCCCTGCTGGACCAGAGGCCATGCCAGTCACCAGAAGTCCAGCCCCTGACTTGGGTAGAGAACTCATACTCAACCACAGGACACACAAGCCCAAAGACCAGAGAGCAAACAGAAGCCAAGGAACAAAACACCCACTCAACAAAGACAAACTCAGAAACTATCACCTAGACCTATAATCATCCCAAACCCAGATGCCTAGATGTCAGAGTAAGAATACAACCTACAACAGCACAGACAATGTGTCACCACCAGAGCCCAGTTATCCTACTACAGCAAGCTCTGAGTATTCCAAAAAAGCTGAAGCACAAGAAAAGACCTTAAAATCAACATTATGAATATGATAGAGATCCTTAAAGAAGTAAACAAATCACTTAAAGAAAGTGAGGAAAAGACATACAAAAAAAAGGGAAAAATTAATAAATCCCTTCAAGAAAGACAAGGAAAAAAAAAACAGAGTTAGAGGAAACAAATAAAATTGTTCAAGACCTGAAAATGGAAATAGAAGAAATAAATGAAAAATGAACTGAGGGAATTCTAGAAATGGAAAATCTTGGTAAGTGAACAGGAACTACAGACAGAAACATCACCAACAGGATACAAGCGATAGAAGAGAGATCTCAGGTATTGAAGATACCATAGAAGAAATAGAAATATTAGTCAAAGAAAAAATTCCTGACACAAAACATACAGGAAATCTGGGACACTATGAAAAGACCAAACCTAAGAATAATAGGAATAAAAAAGGAGGAAAATCCCAGCTCAAAGGCCCATAAAATACTTTCAACAAAATCATAGAAGAAAATGTTCCTACCCTAAAGAAGGAGATGCCTGTTACAGTACAAGAAGCATACAGAACACCAAATAGATTGAATGAGAAAATAAAGGTCCCTCATCACATGCAGAGGTCCATGGCCAAAGCCCAGGTGGAGCTCCAGGAGAGAGGAGGGATTATATGAGCAAGAGATATTGAGACCACGATTGGAAAAAGCACAGGGACAAATAGCTAAACTAGTGGAAACACATGAACTGTGAACCAATAGCTGAGGAGCCCCCATGAAACTGGACCAGGCCCTCTGGATAAGTGAGACAGTTGATGAAATTGGACTGTTTAGGAGGTCCCCAGGCAGTGGGACCGGGACCTGTCCTTGGTGCCTGAGCTGGCTTTTTGGAACCTGGGGCCTATGCTGAGACACTTTCCTCAGCCCTGGTGCAGGAAGGAGTGGGCTGGACCTGCCTCAGCTGAATCTACAGGCTGGGCTGACTCCCCAGTGTAGACCTTACCTTGGAGGAGGTGGGAATGGGGAGGTGGATTGGGGAGGGAAGGATGGGAGATGGGAGGAGGAAAGACAGGGGAATCTGTGGCTAATATGTAAAATTAAATTAATTATAAAATAAAAATATTTATAAAAAAAGATTCATCACATAATAATCAAAACAGTAAACACACACACAAAAAAAGAAAGACTACTAAAACTTTGCAAAGGAAAAAGGCCAAGTAACATATAAAGGCAGACCTATTAGAATTACACCCAACATCTCAATGGAGACTCTAAAAGCCAGAAGAGCCTGGACAGATGTTCTGCAAACACTAAGAGAACACAGCTCAGAGTACTATACCCAACAAAACTTTCAATCACCATAGATGGAGAAAACAAGGTATTCCATGATAAAGTCAAATTCAAACAATACAAACAATATCTATCTATCAATCCCTACAGAGATACTAGAAAGAAAACACCAACCCAAGGTGGTTAACTACACCCATGAAAACACAGGAAATAAATAATCTCATTCCAGCAAAAAAAAAAAAAAAAGCATACACACAATTAACAACAACAACAACAAAAATAACAGGAATTAACCATCATTGGTCACTGATATTTCTCAATATCAATGGATTCAATTCCCCATAAAAAGATACAAACTAATAGAATGGATTAAAAAACAGAATCCATCCTTTGATTCATACAAGAAACACACCTCAACATCAAAGATAGACGTTACCTCAGAGAAAAGGGCTGGAAAAAGATTTTCCAAGCAAATGGACCTAAGAAGCAAGCTGGTATAGCCATTCTAAAATCTAACAAAATAAACTTCAAACCAAAATTCATCAAAAGAGATGGGGAAGGACACTTCATACTCATCAAGGAAAAATGCACCAAGATGACATTCAATTCTTAACATATATGCTCCAAATGCAAGAGCACCCATGTTTGTAAAAGAAACATTACTAAAGCTTAAATTACATACTGACCCTCACACATTAATAACAGGAGGCTTCAATACCCCACTCTCACCAATAGACTGGTCATTTAGACAAAAACTAAACAGAGAAATAATAGAGCTAACAGACATTATAAAATCCAACAGATATCTACAGAACATTTCACCCAAACACAAAAGAATATTCCTTCTTCTCAGCACCCATGAAATGTTCTCCAAAACTGACCACAATCTCAGTTACAAGGAAAGTCTCAACAGATACAAAAAAAAATTGAAAGAAGCCCCTGTGGACTAAAAATAGATTTCAACAAGAGAAACAGCACAAAGCCTACAAACCCCTGGAAACTGAACAACTCTCTACCAAATCACCACTGAGTCAAGGAAGAAATAAAAAAATTAAAGACTTCCTAAAATTCAGTGAAAATGTACAACATACCCAAACTTATGGGACACAATGAAAGCAGTGCTAAGAGAAAAGTTCATAGCACTAAGTGTCTTCATAAAGAATTTGGAGAGATCTCATACTAGCAACTTAACACACCTGAAAGCTCTATAACAAAAAGAAACAGGCACACCCAAGAGCAGGAAATAATCAAATTGAGGGCTGAAATCAATAAAATAGAAACAAAGAGAACAATACAAAGAATTAACAAAACAAAGAGTTGGTTCTGTGAGAAAATCAGCAAGATAGACAAACCCTTATCCAAACACTGAAAGATCATATCCAAATTAGTAAAGTCAGAAACAAAATGAGGGACATCACTACAGACCCTGAGGAAATCCAAAGAATCATTAGATCACACTTTAAAAACCTATACTTCACAAATTCTGGAAATCTAAAAGAAATTAATAGTTTTCTTGCTAGATAACAATTATGAAAGTTAAGTCAATATCAGATAAAGAATTTAAATAGACCTATAACTCCTAAGGAAATAGAAGCAATCATTAAAAGTCTCCCAACCCCCCCCCCAAAAAAAACAAAACTCCAAGCCAGATGGTTTTAACACAGAATTCAACCAGACTTTCAAAGAAGAGCTCATACCAATGCTCCTCAAATTAGTCTGCAAAACAGAAACAGAAGGAACATTGCCAAATTCATTTTATGAGGCCCCAATTACCCTGGTACCCAAAGCTACACAAAGATTCAACAAAGAAGGAGAATTACAGACCAGTTTCCCTCATGAAATAGATGCAAAAATACTCATCAAATATTTTCAAACCAAATCTAAGAACACATCAAAAAGATTGTCCTCCATGATCAAATAGGCTTCATTCCAGAGAGGTTAGGATGGTTCAACATAGGAAAATCTGTCAATGTAATCCACAACCACATAAACAAACTGAAAGAAGAAAAATGACCATCTCATTAAATGTTGAAAAAGCCTTTGACAAAAACCCAATATCCCTTCATGATAAAAGTCTTAGACAGATTAAGGATAAAATGGACATACCTAAACATAATAAATGTAATTTACAGCAACCTGATAATCAGCATTGAATTAAATGGAGAGAAACTCAAAGCAAATCCACTAAAATCAGGAACAAGACAAGTCTGTCTGTGCTCTCCATATCTATTCAATATAATGCCTGAAGTCCTAGCTAGAGCAATAAGACAACTAAAGGGGATACAATTTGGAAAGGAAGATGTCATTTGCAGTTGATATTATAGTATACATAAGTGACCCCAAAAATTCTACCAGGGAACTCATACAGCTGATAAAAACTTTCAGTAAAGTTGCTGGATACAAGATTAACTCAAGAATAATCAGTAGCCCTCTTACATACAAATGACAAATGAACTGAGAAAGAAATCAGAGTAACATCACTCTTCACAATAGCTACAAATAATATAAAATAATATAAAATGTATCTAACCAAGCAAGTGGAAGATTTGTATGACAAAACTTCAAGTCATTAAAGAAAGAAACTGAAGAGAAGGTATCAGAAGATGGAAATATCTCCCATGCTCATGGGTAGGTAGGATCAACATAATAAAAATGGCAATCTTACCAAAAGCAATCTACAGATTCAATACAATCCCCGTCAAAATTGCAACAAGATTCTTTATAGACCTTGAAAGGACAATTCTCAACTTCATATGGAAAAACAAAAACCCAGGATACTTACAACAATCCTGTACAATAAGAGAACTTCCAAAGGTATCACCATCCCTGATTTCAAGCTGTAACCACAAAGCTATATAGTAATAAAAACTGTATTGCTGTGGAATAACCCTTTTATACACTCTAAAGATTTGTCACTTGAATTAGTTTAATAAAACACTAGTTGGCCAGTAGCCAGTCAGGAAGTATAGGTGGGGTGACCAAACTAAGGATAATGAAAGGAGAAGGGCAGTCAGGAGACACCAACCAGCCACTCAGCCAGCAGGATGTATAGGAAATGAGGTAATGAGCCATGAGCCACGTGGCAAAACATAAATAGAAATATGGGTTAATTTAAATGTAAGAGTTAACTAATAACAAGCCTGAGCTATTGACCAAGCATTTATAATTCATATTCAGTCTCTGAGTCAGTTATTTGAGACCAGGTGGTCAGGACAGAAAATGTCCATTTACATTGCATGGTATTGACATAAAAACAAACAGATTAATCAATGGAATAAAATCAAAGACCCAGACATAAATCCATACACGTGTGGACATCTGATTTTTGATTAAAAAATTATACAATGAAAAAAAGAAAGTATCTTTAACAAATGGTGCTGGTCTAACTGAATGTCTGCATGTAGAAGAATAGTCTGCAAATAGATCCATATCTGTCACCTTGCATAAAACTCAAGGCCAAGTGGATCAAAGACCTCAACATAAAACCAGATACACTGATCCTGATAGAAGACAAAGTGGGGAATAGCCTTGAATGCATTGACAAGGGAGATAACTTTCTGAACAGAACACCAATAATGCAAGCACTAAGACTTACAATTAATAAATGAAACCTCGTGAAACTGAGAAGCTCCTGTAAGGCAAAGGACACTGTAAATAGGACAAAAACAGAATGGGAAGGGAGTTTTCTTCACCAACTCCACATCTGACAGAGGGCTAATATCCAAAATATATGAAAACCTCAAGAAATTAGACATCAACAAACCAAATAATTCAATTAAAAATGGGGTACAGATCTAAACAGAGAATTCTCAATAGAGGAATCCCAAATGGCTGAGAAATACTTAAAGAAATGTTCAACATCCTTGGCCATTAGAGAAATGCAAATCAAAACTACTTTGATATTCTATCTTACACCTCTCGAAATTGCTAAGATCAAAAACACAAGTGACAGCTCATGCTCCTGTCACTGCTGGTGGGTGTGCAAACTTGTACAGCCACTTTGGAAATCAATATGGCAGTTTCTCAGAAAATTAGGACCCAAGATACCTCAAGACCCAGCTATACCACTCTTGGGCATATCCTATACCCAAAGGACACCCCATCCTACCACAAGGACACTTGCTCAACTATGTTCATAGTGCTTTATTCATAACAGCCAGAAAGTGGGAACAGCCTAGATGTCCCTCCACTGAAGAATGGATAAAAAAAAAAATGTGATTATATTTACACAACGGAGTATTATTTAGGTGTTAAAAACAATGACATCATGAAATTTGCAGGCAAATGGATGGTACTAGGAAAAAATCATCCTGAGTGAGGTAACCCAGACTCAGAAACACAAACATGGCACATACTGACATATAAGTAGATATTATCTGTAAAGTAATGGATAGTCATGCTACAATCCACAGACCCAGAGAGACTAAGTAACAAGGAAGCCTCAAAGGGGGATGCTTGGATCTTCCTGGGAAGGGGAAATAGAATAGATTTCAAGAGTGGAGTGGGGGCAGATAGGGGTGGAAACAGGAGGGATCAAGTGGGGTTGGGGGCATGGAGGTAGGGAGTACTGGGAGAGATGACTGGAAGTGGGGGGCATTTAGAGGGTGATGTGGAAAGCTAGTGCAGTGGAAACTCCCTGGAATGTATGAGCGTGACCCTAGCAAGGGTTCCTAGTAATAAGGGATACAGAGTCTGAACCAGCCATCTTCTACAACCAAGCAAGGCTTTCAAGGATGGGACTGGGACACCAACACAGGCACAAAACCTCCGGCCTACAACTTGTCCTGCCTGCAAGATATATTGGGGCAATTGTGGCTCAGAGCTTGTGGGAGTGGCCAACCAATGACTGGTCTAACTTGAGGCCCATGCCACAAGAGAAAGCCTATGCCATACACTACCTGTATGGCCAGAAAACAGAGGCTAGAACCAAATATGATTGGCAAAGAAAAGAGGAGAAGAAGTAGCTGGGCAATGGTGGTGCACACCTTTAATCCCAACACTCAGGAGGCAAAGGCAAGTGGATCTCCATGAGTCCAAGGCCAGCCTGATCTACAGAGTGAGTTCCTGGACAGGCTCCAAAGCTACACAGAGAAACTCTGTCTCAAAAAAAAAAAAAGGAGGAGGAGGGAGGAGAAGAGAAGTCAAAGAAATGATTCCTAATAATGTCCTGCTGCTGTGGGATAGTCTTTCTGTACACTGTGAATATGTGTTGTTACCACTGGCTAATAAAGAAGCTGCTATGGCCTATGGATAGGACAAGGTGGAAAATCCAAGCAAAGATACAGGGAGAAGAAGGCAGAGTCAGAGGAGACACTGAGCACTGCTGGGGGAGCAAGATGTAACGGAACACAGGTAATGCCACGAAGCCACGTGGCAAAACATAGATTAATAGAAACGGTTGAGTTAAGTTGTAAGAGCTAAATAATAATGAGCCCGAGACACAGACTTATTGAGCCTCTGACTGGTTAGTCGGGTACCCATGGGTGGGAAAAATTTATCTGGCTGCATTTGGCACCCATGTGGTGCGCATACACACAAATAAAGCCTAAAAAGCTTAAAAAAAAAAAAAGAGGGCTTCTAGACCCACAAAAATGGGAGTCAAACGCAGTTTCTTGGTAGCTGCATTTTTTCAGATAGGCTCTGTGTTGTAAAAGAGAGTCCAGCGGTCTTGGTGGGTTTGAGCCAAGGAGACACACCGTGTGGGCAGTGGCCAAGGGGGCAGGGCGGAAAGTTACTCCCGCCAGGCAGGCACGGCATCCACGTGGAAAGTTTTATTAAAGGAGGAGAGAAGAAGGAATAGAGAGAAAGGGAGGGAGAGAGGGAAAGAGAGAGAGACAGGAGAGACAGTAAAGCAGGGGTGTGCACAGCCTCGTGAAGAGAGGGAAGGAGAGAGGAAGAAGAAAGAGGAGAGGGAGGCCTGTTTTCCTCTTAAAGGGACTTTACCTGGGATGTAAAGATGTAAAGACGCTGGGCAGGTGCTAACATCCCTCTCTTTTGATTATTATGAAAAGGTGAGTTACGGATAACAGGGGGGATGTTGGCACCAAATTCTCAAGACTGCTTCCTGCTGATGTAGGGGTGAAGTGGGGGGGGGTCATGCACAGCAGGAGGTGTGAGTGAAGAAGCATCCAGTTAGCTGTCATCCTGGAGACCCCTTGAGGGAGCTGAGAAGGCAGGTTGCTAGGAAAAGAAAATATTGATATCATTGGCTTCATGAGGAGGGCTAGCCATGGGAAGAATGATAACTGCCAGGAAGAATGGGACGGAGAAGTGCCCTGGTGTACAGAAGAGGCGAGGGTGGATGAGCCAGACGTAAGAGCAGGTATGTCCTTTGTTGGACATCTTGGAAAACCAGGTTCTGGTTGCTGGGTAAGTGCCCACTTAAGCCTGGAGAGGTGGAGTGAATTGAGGGATAATGTGTTCTTTAGGAGTACAGGAGGCATCACATCTGCTGTTTCTCTGGAGGTGGGAAATGCCTTTATCCAATCCTGTAAATGTATCCACAAGTTAGGAGATATGGGAGTTTTTATGAGTGGGCATGTGGGTGAAGTTAACCTGCCAGTATTCACCTGTTGGTGTCCTCGGTTGGTGCAGCAGCTGGTGGTGCATCTGGAGGGTCTTTGAGGGTCTGGCCTTGGCATGCGTCTGGCAGGAGGGATGGATCTGTGCAGGAATCTGTGTTTGTAAAACAACTGGAACAGATTTACATCTTGGTGTCATAGCAAAAGGCTATGGAGCATTCTCTAGGGCCTGGTTTCAGCCAAATGAAATATATCTTTAAATCTATAATGAGAAGAAATTTTGGTAAATGGAAGTGGTTGAGTGAGTGAAGGAGGAGGGAGGCTTCCCTACCCTCTCCAATGTCTTAAAAGCTGGGACCAGTAAAGTCCACAGAAATTTAAGGACTCCCAAGACTCTGTAGTCAGTGCTCATCAGTTTATTAAAGCACGTTTATCAATGCTAAAACTCTGAACCTCCAAAGTTACATCTGAAACCAGTTTTATTCTGTACCATGGAGTCTGTGAATGAGGCATATCTGCCTGTCCCTTTAACAAGAGACTTACTAATGAGCTATGAAGGTGCTTGTAGCCTTGCGGTTAGGGGAGAGAGTTGTTAACTGGCAAAAATCCATTAATACCCTGGTCATCAAACACCATCAGATCTGAGAAGGATAAGTAAATGAGCGGAAGAGAGACAGTTTTCCTGTCTTCACATAAACAAACCTTAAAGCTGTTTCTTTTTATCTAACTCACCAGGAGACACCGAGAGCAGTCACTGCAAAGTGAGTTGGTCCCTTTTTTGAGTCTGGTAGCAAGGTGAGCTGTGTCTAGACTTGGTATCAGCTCTAAGAGAGTGAGGCCTGTGGATTTTACACAGAGAATTGAAAAGGCCGCTGAGGCCTTGGTTCCTGCTGTTGAACTGACAAAGCCCAGTCCTCAAATGGCACCAGAGATCTGAAAAGGATGAATTTTACCTGAGTTAGAGATTGAAAGTGACAGACTTACCTGCTGGTTACCTAGACAGCCACCCTAGGGTCCTCCATGGTCATCGAGGGCAGAGGTTTCAGGGCAACAACATCAGTCTTTGGCTGCCAGGCCTAGGCCTGCCAGACCTCAGAAGATCTGACAGTTGTGGGTAGGGACTTGTGGGGAGGACCAGCCTACCTTGTCTAGGCAAAAGTGAGGCAATGGGTCCCCAGAGTCCTGCTGTCTGAAGAAGGCCCTGGCAGCAGTTGAGGCGAAAGGTAGTACTTGAAGTAAAAGTCAGTTTTTGCTCAGTGGCTGTTGCTGCCACTCTGGAGCAGGTTCTGAGTGGAGGCTCTTCTGTGCCCATCCATCTTCTTTGGAGGAAATAAAGGTGCTGCCAGGAGTCAGCATGTCTCTCTATCATGAAAAGCTTTCTAATTAAACAGTTTAAATGCCATATTCTGCAGATCTCTGAGCATCTGTGGACCATCTGACCACTAGATGTGAATGACTGACTGTTAACTAGTATTCCCTAAGTCTCCAGTATGTTAGCAGCTTTCATGAGACTAGGACTCACTGACTCCTGAGAAGGCAAAGAAGAGTGACAGGGAAAGATCCAGGGCCAAATGGGGACAGGAGAAGAGGGGCTTGTGAGTTGGGATGTGGCCCAATTCTGAGAAAAGACCCTCTTGGGGGACCAGAAATTCCATCATAAAATATATATCTTGTTTATCATTTATTAAACATATGGCATCATTTATTAAAATTTTCTAGAGACTTGGTGTTAAACATTTGGCAAAGACATAGGTGTAAATCTCTAAGATAGCTGTTGTTAATATGAATAGATCTTTATAAACTTCAATTTCTATTATCATATAGAGTATATTATAAACCAGAGTTGAATCAATATAGCTTTATAGTTCTACCATCATACAAAAAGTCCAAACCAATCCAAAATATTTGAGACTTGTTGCTATATTCTTATTTTATAAAAGGACATAAAAGTTTTAAATATATTACTATTATCAATCAGTATTGAAATCCAAATCATAGAAAAGTAGGTAATGGGTATCTAGACTCACACCTTTGAGTCCTAGAAAAATTATAAATTTGGGTTAAAAGGTATGTACATTTTTTTAGAGAGAGAACCAGCTACAGATTGGGCAGAGATGTCTTTGATCTAATAAGAAATTTAAGTTTATATTTAGAAGATGCTGGGCAGTGGTGGTGCACACCTTTAATCTCAGCACTCGGGAGGCAGAGGCAGGTAGATCTCTGTGAGTTTGAGGCCAGCCTGGTCTACAGAGCAAGTTCCAGGACAGGCACCAAAGCTACACAGAGAAACCTTGTCTTGAAAAAAAACAAAACAAACAAACAAAAACTCTCAAATGTCTTTCTGTAATATCAAAAATAAAATATTCTCTTTTATTTGAAGAGGGAGAAAACATGGCATAACCACCACCTAGCTACAATAGTGCAAACAATCCCCAATTATCATCTGAGTGACTCAAACTAAAAAGTTTAGCTCTGTCATTTCTGGAATTTTTCAAGTTTCTTACAAAGCACTTCCTGTTTACTTGGGTAATATTATGTCCTTCTGGGGTCTTTAATGGAGTTGAAAACTAGAAGCCGGGCAGTGGTGGCGCACGCCTTTAATCCCAGCACTCGGGAGGCAGAGGCAGGTGGATCTTTGTGAGTTCAAGGCCAGCCAGGTCTACAAAGCGAGATCCAGGAAAGGCGCAAAGCTACACAGAGAAACCCTGTCTCGAAAAACCAAAAAAAAAAAGAAAAGAAAACTAGATAGTTATTGTTTTCCTTAATTATGATAAAAAATAAATTAGATATGAAACTTTACACTTACAAATATAGGATAGATGGTAGAATATTTTCTTTAATTCTGCCAAATACAAATGGACTAGATATTGTAACTGTGATTCTTGCTTGTTTTGTTATATGCAATTTTACTATATTAAAATGAAAACCTTCCTTTTTGGTGAGACAGAAAAGAGGAAGTGCTGTGGGGTGGTCTTTCTGTACATTGTAAATATATGTTGTTACCATTGGTTAATAAAGAAGCTGCTATGGCACAATAGAGCCAGGTGGAAAATCCAAGCAAAGATACAGGGAGAAGAAGGCAGAGTCAGAGGAGACACTGAGCACTGCCAGGGGAGCAAGATGTAACGGGACACAGGTAATGCCACGAAGCCACGTGGCAAAACATAGATTAATAGAAACGGTTGAGTTAAGTTGTAAGAGCTAGTTAATAATGAGCCCATACAGTCTGTAATTAATATTAAGCCCCAAGTGATTATTTTATGAGCGGGGGGGGGGGGGGGGGAATGCTGTGGGGTGGTCTTTCTGTACATTGTAAATACATGTTTTTACCATTGGTTAATAAAGAAGCTGCTATGGTGGGAAAGACTCGTCTAGACCACAGTATCAGGCAGGACAGAAACTTTCAGCTACATTCTGCTATACTCATAGACTAGAGCCTAGTCCAGTCGTCATCAGAGAGGCTCCACCCAGCAGCTGATGGGAGCAGATGCAGAGACCCACAGCCAAACATTAAGAAGAACTTGGGGAACCATGACTGAAGAAGAGGAGGAAGAACTGTAGGAACCAGAGGGGGTCAAGGACACCAGAAGAACACAGCCCACAGAATCAACTAAGTAGAGATCATAGGGGCTCACAGAGACTGGAACAACAATCATGCAGCCTGCATGGGTCTGAACTAGGTCCTCTACATATATGTTACAGTTGTGTAGCTTGGTCTTCTTGTGGGACTCCTAACAGTGGAAGTGGGGGTTGTCTCTGACTCACCTGCTCCTAGGACCCTTTTCCTCCTACTGGGTTGCCTCATCCAGTCTTGATAGGAGGGTTTGTGCCTAGTCATTTTGTAACTTGCTATGCCATGTTTGGTTGATATTGCTGGGAGGCCTGCTCTTTTCTGAAGGGAAATGGAGGAGGAGAGGGTGGGGGAAGAGGGGAGGTGGGGGTAAGGGTTGGGAGAAGTGGAAGGAGGAGAAATTCCAGTCAGGATGTAATGTATGAGAGAAGAATAAATAAAAATAAAGAAAGAAAAAGAAAAAGAATGCCTATTAAAAAGTAAATAAATAAAATGTCTCTTGGTTAGAATCTAACAAATAACTCATTTCAAGAATTTTTTTAAATGACAAATAAATATCTCTTAGAAATCCACAGTCATCCTTGGCTTCATATCAAGTTTAAGACCTGCCTGGGCCACCCAAAACTCTTAGAAAAACAAACATGATAAAAACAAAGACCATGAAAGCCAAAGGTCTGTCAAAGCCAAAGACCTGTTATCAAATGTCCCCACAGTGAATGTCAACTTCACTGACATTTCTGTATTTCTGCTTTCACTTAGCTTTTTGCCTCTGAAAAATCCCAACTTCCTCACCAGTCTTACTGATGTCTTGCTACCCAACGGTCTCTTGCTCTTCCACCAGCATTGCTGAGTTTTTCCTGTTCATAGTCCGTGCTCACCAGGGCTGGGGCTGCCAGCAGCAGCAGCTCCACCTGTCCCTTTCCGTGTGATCTTTAAACTGTTCCCTTTATTTAATGTTCTTTCTCTATTCTTATTTGTGTGGACTGGGGGTGGGAGACTATGGGAAATTAAACCTAGGACCTCATGTATGCCAAGCAAAGGTTTAAATGTATTTGTTTATCTGATTCTTCTTTTTCTTTTCTTTTTTTTTTTTTTTAAGTTTTTAAAGACAAGGTTTCTTCCTGTAGTTTTGATGCCTGTCCTGGATCTTGCACTCTAGACCAGGCTGGCCTTGAACTCACAGAGATCCCCCTGGCTCTGCCTCCTGAGTACTGGGATTAAAGGCGTGGGCCACTGCCGCCTGGCTATCTGATTTTTCTTAAGTCCTGTGGTTACTTTCCTAAAGTTTCCGAGGTATTTAAATGCTCAAAGCTCTGGTTAAATACATACTCAGAAATATATACAAGTCTTGTAAGTGCTTGGTAAGGGCAAGAGACAGGCAGGGGTTGAGTGCCTGCTGCAGGCTGTGAGGAACTAAGTCAGGATTCCCTGAACCCAAGAAAAAAGACTGGGTGGTGTGCACTATAACTCCAACCTTGAGGAGCGAGATTGGGGTAGAGACAGCAGGGCCTCAAGCTCATTGGCCAACAGCCTCGTCCAATGGGCAAGCTTCAGGCTCTGTGAGAGATCTTGTCTTAAAAACTAAAGGTGGAGCATCCAAGGTAAGCCCCCAGATGTGGACCTTTCAAATCCATATGTGGGTGCACACATCTGTACCACACACCCACAGCTACAAACCAAAAAAAAGAAAAAAAAAAGTTGATTAATAAGGCAGAATAGGTAGGAGCACAAATTTGGGGTCCACGCTGCCTGGGTTCAACCACTGATAGCCAATTACTAGCTCTGTGTCCTGTGCCTTGACCTTCCTCATCTATAAAATGGGGGTGATAATAACAATACTCCTTAGCAGTAAATATTATATTTATATAATACTCTTAGAATAGGCCTCTCCAATGGTTAAGAGTGATACAGAGTTCATATAATTAAAATTATAATGATAATGGGGCTGGAGAGATGGCTCAGAGGTTAAGAGCACTGACTGCTCTTCCAGAGGTCCTGAGTTCAATTCCCAGCAACCACATGGTGGCTCACAACCATCTGTAATGAAATCTGGCGCCCTCTTCTGTATACATAATAAATAAATAAAATCTTTTTTAAAAAAATTATAATGATAATGAAGTTCTTAAAATCTTAGTTTCTACCTGGCACTCATGATTGGTTTAACAGGTCCTTGGTTTTCAAACCACCACAGAGGCTGTTCCTCTATATCTGGGGACATTCTGTGAAAGCCATGAGCCTGAGGGAAGCTCGACCTAGGAAATGTGTTTAAAGAACTCACATTAAACTATTATGGTATGTGGCTTACACTTGCAATCTATTCCTAACACTTGGGAGGCTGAGATAGGACAATGACTGTGATTTCAGGAATAACCTTAGCTAAGTGAGATCTTATCTCAACAAACAAAACCAAACAAGGCCTGCTGTTGACCGGACGTCTGCTGTTAGCAGACGCCTGCTGTGCCAGGCAAGAGTCCCTGCAGTCTTCATCTTGCAGTTGATGAAATGGAATTTCCAAGAAGTTAAGGGGCTTGCTTAGATTTCCAGATCTGGTCAGCCTGTGCAGCAGCAGAGAGAGCATTTATAGGAAGGAAGGAAGGAAGGAAGGAAGGAAGGAAGGAAGGAAGGAAGGAAGGAAGGAAGGAGGGAGGGAGGGAGGGAGGGAGGGAGGGAGGGAGGGAGGGAGGGAGGGAGGGAGGGAGGAAGGGGAGGGAGGGAGGGAGGGAGGGAAGCCATGCATCTCTGGGGTGCACACACCATGTCTGCTGAGTTGGATCTGGAGTTGCTGTTACTATTTTGGGTAGTTACCTGGGATGTGAATTACTCACTTTTTTGGATGACCCCTCCATGGTGTTCAGAGAACACTGGAGCTCTTATGCGTGTGGTGCTTCACAAATAGAAAGAAGAACTGAGACCAGAAGCCCTTCCTCTCAACCCTTACCACATCGCTTAACCACTGGGCTTCCCAGCTTCCTTCATCCTGAAGTCAAATGAACCCTTTCCTTCCCCAGTCACTTTGGTCATGGTGTTTTATCACGATGATAGTGACCGTAAGACAAAAGCCGATTAAATGAAGTGTTCCATTAGATCACAATGCAGTGTGCCCCCGGGCAGAGCCACACTGCCTCTCTAACATGCCCGGGACGCATCAAGCCCTAGGTTTACCACAGAACCTGGACATGGCAGCACATGCCTGTATTCCAGGGCTCAGGAGACAGCACAGAAGCAGAACAACCGGAAATTCAAGATCGTCCTCAGCTACACTGTAAGTAAAAGGTACATGAGAGCCCCTCCCCACTGTGGGAGAAATGCGGGCACGACCCGCAACCCGCCTACCAGCACACTGCGCTTCTTAATAAGAAGCATGGCACAATGCTCCTCCTGAGTATTCCCGAAGTCAGAACCCTGGATTCTGTCTGAAGTAGCTTGAGTAACTGACCAGCTTCGTTCACCATGCCTCCTTCTATGTGCTTCTCCCGAATAGAGACCCTGGTGGTATGAGTGCTCCCTGTCCAATTGGAGGTCATGCCAATCAATCACAGTCGACAGGCTTCCACTATAAATAGTTGTTCGTGTACAAAAAAGCAGACACTGTTCCCTGAAATGTTCTCCAGAGAGGTTCATCTCTGGGCCCTTTGCCAACCCAGGCTTTGCTGTCTTGTTGGGGTACACCCGATAACAAGCTCACCCAAATCCTGGACTTTAAAGTTAAGTGTCTGTCAATGAGGAAATGACAAAGCCTTGCATTTTTCCTCTCCTGAATCCTTAATTTTGGCGACCTCCTCAGAGTAAGCTGTCTCCAAAAACCCCACATCATTTGTACAACTCTGCTGAGGCTCTCGGGTGCAGCCTTCTTTTGATTTTGTTTGGGGAGAGGCCCTGGGTGGCTATTACTTGCTGTACCACTCTGGCTGGCCTTGAACTTGCATCAACCCCCACATCAGCCTTCTTAGCACTGGGATCCCAGGCATGTGCCAAACACTGGCTGGATTTTTCTCTTAATGCTCAAACTTGCCTTTCCTCCAGTGTGTATGGATTTTTCTTAATCAGTAAACTCACTTTGTGTCCCTCTCATTAGTCCTGAAATTCTTGTCTGTGGCATTGTTGCTGGTGATGATCTGATGATTGAACTCAGAGGGGCTGAGGGTGTAGCTCAACTGGAGAGAGCCTTCCTAGCATGTGCAAAGCCTGTGTCCCAGCACTGCATGGTGATGCACGAACTCACGCGTGGAGGGAAAAGGATAGGAAGCTTAGGTCCACCCATCCTTGTTACACAGAGAGTCTGGGCCCAAGCTGGGCGGAAGAAGAGGAGACCTACACACTCTGGAGCAAAACCACACCCTCCAACACAGGAGGCAGAGCTGAAGCATCCCTTAGTCTGAAGACACAGCTCTCCTGACCACATCTTTTCATGTCCATGCTCAGTATGAGAGTTCAAACAACTGAAAATATAAACAGGTGACGCCTGGAAGAGAAGATCCAGATGTCCAAGGGAGACATTGTCCGCTGAACAAGACAATACAGTCACCATGGCGGGGCAAAGGCAGATGCTGGGCATGGTCAGCAAGAGGAAGAAGGGCATGAATTTTAATGGACACTTTGTTACATGAATCCAAATGCTTTTGAGCCAGGGTCTCATTCTATAGCTCAGGCTATCCTGTAACTCACTATGTAGCCCAGGTTGACCTTGAGCTAATGGCAATCTGCTTGTATCGGCCTGCCGAGTCCTGGGCACACAGGCACAAGCCATCACACATAACCAGATCAAACTTTAAAGCATATGCTCCTGGAATGAACTGTCCCTTTCCTAGAAATCTCCTCTTCAGCAGTATGCCTTCTGACTCTCGCATGCCTACAATACTATTAAATTTATGTTGTAGAAATCAGAGATAGCCTAAGTAGTTGCCAAAAGGAGGAGTTCTAAGTCCCTTACATCTATATTGTGAATTCTGGATAACCATAACAATGAAAAAATCCAGGAAAATGGCTGTGATAGGTTTCCTCATAAAGAGTTTGTAAGGTATAGATACGCACACTGTACGACTGTGGCCTAAAGGGTACAGGGATGACCAACGGCTTCGCACGGCGTAGGAAGCCTGCTCCGTAGGAAGCCTGCTCCGTAGGCAGGAGCTCAGATCTGGTGCTGTAAACTTGGTCAAAAGTCCACAGCTGACAAACGCACTTTGTTTTGCTAAACCGCATGTTGCTAAACTGCCTTCCAAACATTTCTGCTCCCCCCACAGAGGAGGGCTAGCCTCAGCCTTGGCCAGGGGACTTCCCTCTGCAGTGGCCAGCAGTTAAGGCCAGAGACTTGCAACTGGTCAAAGTGCTAAAAATAAATGTCTATTGAGTGCTAAGCCCCAAATGGGACATCTATATCCACCCCGCCCTTCCCCAAGGTTCAGAGATCATCTTGGAAGAGTGGTAGAAAGAATATAAGAGGCAGAAGATGGGAAGAAGTGCTGTGAAATTCTGTCTTGGGATACGACATGGCCATTGCACCCATGAGCAACAAGATCCATCAGCATTCCAACAGGCAACACTAACTGGATTCAGTGGGTTATCAACCTAAAAGGGGAGTATGTGATTGTGGAAGGACCAAGCAGACGCCGTAACAGGCTGCTTAGTCTTCTCTCAGAGATTAGGCCTCAATTTCAGTTTCCTGAGACATTCCAGGCCCTGGAGATGGGGATGTGGAAGCCCCCGACAGGGATGTGGAAGACCCCTGTGCCTGTCTGATTGATGGGGATGTGGAGATCCTTGAGTCTGTGTGGTTTTGGTGTGATTGTGCCTTTGGCCTTGTGTGTAGCATGTTAACTGTTCTCACTGTTGACTTGACTATGACGGACACTATGGGACAGTCCTCCTCTTCTCTCCTAGACCTATGCCTAGCCCACTGGAAGGATGTACGAGCCACTGCCCACAACAGAGGGGACTGGGTCCCCCTGACTGAACTGAGATAAGCAGGCAGCTCCTGCCAGGTGGGGCTTGTGTACTGTAAGAAGGGCCATCTGCTAGGTGTGAGTGAGACCGTCATCTCAATGCTGATGTACCAGTACTTGGATTGTCTGTGCAAATGTTGTTTCTGTCTCCTCACCTCCCTTTTCTCCTGAAAAGGAGAGAGAGGCACAGCCAGGGCCACCTCCCTCCCTCCCTAGCTCTCCTGCTATCAGGACTGCAGCCAGCCAGCCGCTCTCATGAGGGTGGGGGTGCGCTCTCGGAACAGGCCGGCAGAGACCGGAGCTCTGGACAGGGCAATGGGGACTGCCTGCAATTGACAAAACTGTGTGAACACTGAACAGAGAATCTGACTTTAGTCAGAGGAGTTGACAAAAACTTTTTTCAGCAACACTGGCAGCCAAGGACACACTCTGTGCCCACCACTCCCCATCCCTTCCTTCCTAAGCCAAGTTCTTCACAGTGATAACTTCAAGGTCTGCCGGCCAGCATCCATCCTTGTTAACCCTTCCCTGTCCTGATATTGCTTGAAAAGAAAAATGTTGAATTAACAGTCAAAGATACATAAGTTTTGGTCATTTTGAGTTCAATGGGTTACAAGTACTTGCCATCATTTAAGAGAATTGGTTACAAATTGTTGTTGGTTAAGATAAGGAGAAAAAAACTGTATTAAATTCCAAGCAGAGGATAGGTCAATGAATTGAATAGAAAAAAAGATGTTTTAGGGTGTGATGGTTTTATAAGAATATGAAGGCCTGAGATGAAAGTGTGAATAAATGATTTTTTAGTTTGAGGAAACAAAACAGTTTAAGATGTAAAAATTTGAAGGCTTAAGCATGCTCTAAGAGTTTGAGTACGTGATATTTTGGGTCTGAGGAAGTAGTTTGAGGTATAAAAATGTGGAACTTTAAGTACTTTAAAGTTTAAATAAGGTATGAGGTTTGAATATACACAAAGTTTATGTAGCGTCTAAGATGTAAAGGTTTTAGGTATGTAAATATAAAAAGAATGTTTTGGGAAGAAGTAAAGTATATAAAATGTAAGTTATTGGAATGTGTAAAAACAAGTTATAAAGATCTGAGGATAAAAAGGCTTAAGTAATAATAAAAATAATTGACTTGAGGTGTATAAAAGAATAAAACATGTTTCAGATTTCTTTTTCTTGTTATTCTGCTGTTACATTGAGACTCCAAAGGTTCATAGTTTTAAAAATGTCTGTCTACTCTGTAGGTATGGATGAAAATGTGACCACATATATGTTTGCTTTTGAATGTCTGAGTTTGCATGTCCTCTGTGTTAAGGAATACAAGTTAATGCTAGTCATCCAGCTATCCAGATACTAGTTTAAAACATAAACTGTTAACTTGTATTTAATTATAAGCTATTTGAATAAGAAGAAAAAAGCAGAACCTGAGAGGTACATTTGACTAATATATCTACAGGATAACAAATTAGCATGGTTATTGTTACCGAACTTAGAGATGTTTTCAAGATCAGGCCTAGATTTGTTTGGCTCAGATATATTTAATAGATAATGGTCCTCAAACCCTTCAAAGATCTGATGAATATGACATTTAAATTATTTAATTAAAAAGCTTACTAGCTTTACTATAACAAACAGAGATTCCCAGCTCCCAGCATTAACTCCCAAGGTCTCCAAAGAAGATGGAACAACAAGAAGATGTCACCTGAATTGCAGACAACACCGACCACTGGGCAAGATGCCCCGACTCAACACCTGCTGCCAGGGATCCGGCCCAGACTAGAGACACTGACAAGATAAGGTCAGTCTTTCCCAAGTTGCTCCTCCAGAGGGAAAATTTCACATTATGGGCCCAGCAGCCAAGACTAATGCTGTCCTGACACCTGTCCTGCCAACGCTATGAAGACTACAGGAGCCTGGGATGATGGCGGTCTGGGTAATGGATAGTCTGTCATTTTTTAATAGATTTGGAAGTCTGCACTCAGGTACAACGTATCCTTCTCAGATCTCTGATGGCACTGACGACTGGGCTCCCTATAGCTTTGTCAGCTTAGCAACATCAGACAACCAGAGTCTTCCACAAGCTTGCAGCCACCTTATTAATTGATCAATTAATTAATTAAAGCTACTAAGTCTCTTAAAAGAGAGAGAGAAAGACAAATAGGTTCTGAATATAGACTTACAGATGATTTTCATAGGGCCAAAGACATTTTAGTCTAATCTATACCTGGCTCCCTAGATAGAAAAGACAGTATGGATTTCAAGACAAATTGATAATACTACAATTACTGAGACTATGGGTCTGAAAGTTCCTAATAAGCTCATAAATTTAACTCCTGTTCCTAGTTTATATCTGTCTCAACAGGTTTCCAATTGGCTGATGGACACATGCAAGCATCATTTGCTGATGAGCCCTGAACTTGCTGAAACCTGATATGGACCAGTTCAGCTCATATACATGCCACCTCTTCAGCTGGTCAATAAAATGCTCCCTCCTTGCCTTTGACTAACATTCTGGCTTCCCAGGGCCCTGACAACAACATCACAGTGTCAGCAGGAAGTAATTACAGAAGCGAAAACATTGCCCTTGTTTCCCCTGCTGGAATGTTAGATCAAAAGGGAATTTCTTGTTATAGGGAACCTGAGATAAAGTAATAACTGGTCCCCATTCTCATTTCCAAGTTCCTTCAGAATAAGGAACTCTGTCAGCCATCACAGGGATTTTGGCCCTTCTGCTTCTGCTAATTACTGTTGGCTCTTATGTCATTGATGCCTTAACTAAATGAAGATTCCTGTCTGGGTACCACTAAACTGAGGATGCTAGACTCCCAACATCAGCCCCTGAATTACACCCGTGACACACTTGCAGATGGCAAAAACTGAATAAAGCGAGGCTCACTTTGCCTTTGATAATGGGCAAACTCTTATGTCCTGATCCAATTAGTCTCTAAAGTGATCTACTACCTTGGTGGTAAAATCTTTTACCAAAAAGAAACAGCTCCAAGACTGGAGATGATACACTACTCAAGGGGAGAATGAAAGAACCAAACAGATGCCATAACAGACTGTCAATCTTCTCTCAGAGATCAGGCTTCAATTTCAGTTTCCTGAGACTTGAACAAGCAGTTCCAGGGAGGGCTATGACATAGTCCTTTCAGTAGCTCCCTTTCTGCATGTACTCTGACTGCTCAAGGTTCAGCCAGTTGTTTACTGTCTGGGACCCCTCACCAACTTAGAGCTACGTGAATGGGTCAGTGTGAACATGTGAGGCCAGCCAGTCTCTATGGCAGCTCAAGGACAGAGCCTGGGCCACTGAGTCAGCCCCCACAGTCAGTACATGCAAGACCAGCCAGTCCCCATGGCAGCTCAAGGACAAAGCCTGGGACTTGTCCAGGCCTGCCCAAAAATGATAACTGTAACCCCCAACCAGTAAATTCAAAGGTTACACACCCTCACCCAATCATATGACACCAAGACTTGTACCACCTTGCTTGTGGTTTTTCCCTTTAAACACCCCTCACCCTGAGAGCTCAGGGCTGTCCTCCTTCACCTGGCCAGCCAGTGTGTTGGACACAGACCAAGCCTGGGCTTGCTTGCTATCAAGAAACTCCTTTGTGTTTCACATCGGACATCAGCTCTGTGGTGGTCTTGCTTGGGGGTCTCACAGCGTGGCCACAACAATTGGAGTGCCTGGGAACATTGGGAGGGAAGAGTCGGGATTCCTGGGGAGTTGGAGTACATATGATCAAGATGCAGTTTACATGTGTGAGATAAGAATAAATAAAAGATACTCTTATTTTTAAATAATTCATGTGTATACACATTTTTCCTCCATGTATGTCTGGACACCACATGTGTGTAGTGCCCACAGAGGCCGGAAGAGGGCATCAGAGCCCTTGGAACTGGAGTGACAGATGCTTATAAACTGCCTTGTTGGTGCTGAGAACTGATCCTAGGACCTTGGGAAGAGAAGCCAGTGCTCTTAACCACTGAGCCATCTCTCCAGCCCAAGAAATTGTGTTTTTAGAGTTTGTCAGGCAGCAAGCGCAGATAATTTTTGTATTGGGAAAGAACATATGTGTCCTATGATTCTATGTCACAATCATTTAGAGGGGGGTACTAGGGTTGACCTGGGGACTTGTGCTAGCTGGCACAAGCATCTGTTAGCTCTAGTGTCAACTACCTACATGATTGTAAGCACAAGGAACATGGAGCAGAAAGGTCTGCAAAGAAAATCACCTAAATACTAACCATGATGAGGAAAAACACAAAGCACTTTTGAAAATTTAATTTTCATATTTCTATATCATACTTAAATTTTTAACACTAACGTAATAGTTTTGACTCTTTTGGAATGAAAAAAATTAAAGTAGCTATAAATGTTTACAATGTGGCAAAAATGGTGAGCAGTCTTCAGGAACTGCATGCATGAAGGATCTCTCAGTATTCCTTAGAACATCGGGCTCACGAAATCATTCACAGGTGGCCATACCAGTTCCACAGAACTCTCAGAGCCCTGGTGTGGCCTCTGCTGTTCTCATGTGACAAATGAGGTAGGAAAGGAACCAGTGGGGTGGGGTGGCGAGCACACTAAAGCAATGGAGAAGCCAGGAGTAAGGCTTTCAGAAGCAAGCTACCTGATCATGGCTCTACACAGGGCTTGCAAATTCAAATACAACTTCCAGAAATAAATGAGGTAATGGAGAGTAAGTCAATAGATGGCTGGTAAGGGTGGGGGAATCAGCTTTCTTTAGGGGTGTGGTCCATGAGAGCTGCCCATGCTCCACCGAATGCACATATGGGCAGCATCAATTGGACTCAGTGGGTTATTTAAAAAAAAAAAAAAAAAAAAAAAAAAAAAAAAAAAAACATGAAGTTGGCAAGAGCACCTAAGAGGGGGATTTAGGAAGAGTTGGAGGTAGGGAATGGATATGATTGATATACATTGTACACATGTATAAAATTCTCAAGGAATAAACATAAAAAATATTACATTTTCTTTTTTGTTTGTTTGTTTGTTGTTTTTGTTTTTGTTTTTTTGAGACAGGGTTTCTCTGTATAGCTTTGCACCTTTCCTGGATCTCGCTCTGTAAACCAGGCTGGCCTCGAACTCGCAAAAATCTGCCTGACTCTGCCTCCTGAGTGCTGGGATTAAAGGCGTGTGTCACCACTGCCCAGCTAAAATATTACATTTTCAAAAAGCAAAAAAATGCTGGGTATGCTGGTGCACATCTTTAATCCCAGTACCCAGGAGGCAGAGGCAGGAGTTTGAAGCCAATGTGGTCTACAGATTGAGTTCCAGGACAGCCAAGTTACACAGTAAAAGTCTGTCTCAAAAAAAAATGTGGAAGAAGGGCTTGGGGTGGGTACGGCTTGACGCGAGGACACCTGCCTGCAGCGTGAGGCTCAGACTTCCCAATGCTGCATAAGAAAGAAGAGGAGGAAATCCACAAAACCTGGTGCTAAGGTCCCATCACCATCAATATACCAAAAGAAACTGACATTTAGATTTCTGATAATGTTCCAACTAATTTTTCAGTATCCAAACTGTTCTATTAATGAACAGTGCAAAGCCAAATGGAGCATATCACTGGATGTTCACAGAGTTTGGGTAGAAATACTAACATGCCCTTCAGACCTGGGCCATTTCTCACGCATTCCATTAGCCCTTTGGTCAACAGGACACTGGGCCCCTCTCAGATCCTTGGTCTCCTAAACAAAAGAATTTTTGTTTTTGTTTTGTTTAGGCAGGATCTCATGAAGCCCAGACTGGCCTCAAACTTACAAAGTAGCTCAAACTGGCCTTGAGCTACTGATCCTTCTGTCTCTGCCTTCCGTGTGCTAAGATTATAGGCATATGATGTCATGGCAAGTACTACAGATAAAATAATGGAAAAACAGACACATGGCCTGGGGATGTAACTCAGTCAGTACGATGCCTGCCTGAAAACAGACACAAAAGGGACCAGAAGCCAGGAACGCTTGTGATCCCAGCACTCGGGATGGAGGTGGGAGAGTTCCTCAGTGCTGTAGGCAGTTCTGAGACCTACCGCAAGAGACCAAATAAAGAATCAATAAATAAGTAAATAAATAAACAGCGGCTCACTCGGCAGTGAGGGAAAGGGTGTCGTGTGTACAAGTGTGTGTGAGTGCGTATCTCATGGAGCAGCTGTTCCTTCCACTTCCTCATTCTGCGCTCAGGTGGGCGCCTCTTGTTTTTCACTGTGGCATTCCATGCGTATTCGGTTGTAAAGAGTGACTTCCTCTCACAGGAGATCCCCAGTCTGGTCTGATGTAGAACCCTGTTTCTCTGTCCTTACAGGGTGCTCCTGACTACTGACAGTGTGGCCCACAAAGGGTGTGACTGATCACAGTGCCATCTACATGGAGTATGGCTGGCTCTTAATGCTGGGTGTGGTCAACATGGTGATGTTATGTTCCAGATGGTGTCCGGGAAACAGAGGAGTGCAAGGGTCTTTCTGACCACCTCCTTCCTCACTAATGTTCATTCTCCCCTTGCTCATGGTATTTGAGAATATCTTAGTACCTAATTAAACCCATTCAGTTTATCATTTTTAAATGTCAGAAATTATATTTTGCCATTTTAGCCAATTTTAAGTTTAATTCAATGGAATTAATTACAGTCACAGTGTGTTTGACCATCGCCAATAGCTCTATTCCCAAAAACTTTCATGGCTCTAGCAAAGGCTTTTTACCTGTTAGGGTTTAACTCCCACCCCAAGCCCTTGTAACTCTGTTCTGTACAGTATAGAAGGATGCAATAGCTGTGCATTCAGTTTATTAAGCACACAGCAAGCAAAAGTAGAAAAGAGAGCAGGTAGCAGATAGAAGCAGCAGAGCGAAAGAAAACATCAAATCGGGCGCTTAACCCACAAGCAGAGATGATCGAAGTAGCCTTACATAGTGAAAAAACGAAGACAACATCATCAAATTGGGTCCTTATAACATCCTGCAGAAACCAAGTGGAGAAGAAACCATCAAGCTGGAACTCCATCAGTGAGTTTCAGGACTTTCATTCCCACTGCAGGCATGGTTTTTTTGGTTTTTGTTGTTGTTGTTTTTGTTTTTTGATTTTTCGAGAGAGGGTTTCTCTGTGTAGTTTTGGTGCCTATCCTGGATCTCACTCTGTAGCCCAGGCTGGCCTCAAACTCACACGCCTGGCTCTGCCTCCCGAGTCTTGCGGGCTGCAGGAATGTATTATAGAGATTCAGTTGTGTATTACAGCTAAACTTTGACCGGCCAAGGGTCAGTCAAGAGGCAAGCCATTTATTATGAACATTTGGTGCTTTCCAGCCTTTAATACTTCAGCTGCCTTCTGCTGTGAAATTCTTGAGTGCCCAAATATTTCCAGACTTGCTGAAATCCTAGGTTCCTAACTCCCCCTCTGAGCCTAGGAGACAGGCTGGCTGGAGAGCATGGCTTCGCTTCTTGTGCAAAGGAAGCTCAGACCATCGCCTCACCTCGAGGTCTAGTGGCTCTGCAGAGCAACTGAGGACAAAAGAGATTTTTACGCATCAAGGTGTAAGGTGGAACGGCATTCCTGAGGGGGCAGGGAACCGTGTGCCCAGGGAAAGAAAGGGCAGGCATTTTCTTGTAGCTTTAGTTTTCCTGCTTTGCCCACAGTCAGGACAAATCAGAGCAATGTGACATACAGACCGTCCCACAGCACTTCCCCTTTCTTTTTTTTTTTTTTAAAAGGAAGGTTTTTAACTTTTACGCATCTCCAAAGTCAGCTTGGTATATTTGGGAATTTGGGCATAGCTTCTCTTACTACTTCCTGCTGGAGGGGGGCGCTGTATCTTATGGGGACACAAAGAAAATTTTAGGATCATGGAGTAGTCCGTGAGACCGTATTGTCTGAGCCAGTTGCCTTGAAACGATTCTGGATGTTGAATCATCTGGGTCATGGTGTCATCAGAGAACTTTCAGGTGGTCTTGGCTGGTCAAACCTGATGTATCTTAATCTGGAACAAATCCATAGCCTCTGGCTTTCTGTGGAAACAAAACCAGAGCCTCTTTTCCAAAGCAACATATCCTTATATCCAAATTTTGAAGTCAAGGTACCTTTAAAATACACATTTTTGCATAACTCAACAGCTTTTGCAATCAAATGTTTTTCTTCAGTTACAAATATCAAAGAGAACATAATCCAGATTCTCTGTGTGGTAGCCATCTTTACATGGCTTATTTTTTATATTACCTTGAGCCTATTGCTTTAAACTGCAGCCTTTTAAGCCTGAAACGGCGCTGCGGCTGCTGGCTCCGCCCACTTCAGCTTCCCAACATGGCGGTGGTACGTTTTCCACCAGCTCTGGGAGCCATCAACTCTCGGAAATAGTGGGTCTATGCTTCTTATCAAAGCAGCGTGTAGCACAGAAACCTCTTTTTTTTGTTTTGTACTAGCAAAGGCTAAATCTACCATGCAGCTTAATGTGCCACTTGCAGAGGCCTCATTTCTGCCTTACTGCAGATCAAGCACACACGCCAGGAACGCACAAGTAGCTCAAACCAGCAGCTGCCGCTCATTTGAGAGACACAATTAGGAAGCTGTTTTTAGCTCCATTTTAGAATCTTTTCTCAGGTTTTAGGTAGAAACTCTTGCCAACACGTTGGGCGCCATTTGTAGCTAGAGTTTTCCTGCTTTGCCCACAGTCAGGACAAATCTTTGTCACCCGCCAGTCCCACAGCCGCTCAGACCCAACCAAGTAAACACAGAGACTTATATTGCTTACAAACTGTATGGCCGTGGCAGGCTTCTTGCTAACTGTTCTTTTATCTTAAATTAACCATTTCCATAAATCTATACCTTGCCACGTGGCTGGTGGCTTACCGGCGTCTTCACATGCTGCTGGTCATGGCGGCAGCTGCAGTGTCTCTCCGCCTCAGCCTTCTGCTTCCCAGAATTCTCCTCTCTCCTTGTCCCACCTACTTCCTGCCTGGCCACTGGCCAATCAGTGTTTTATTTATTGACCAATCAGAGCAATTTGACATACAGACCGTCCCACAGCATTTTCTGTAGAGACAAAACTGAAGTCGAGAGAGAAGAGAGGAAGACAGAGGTTCCGCAGAGGGTGAGCAGATCTTGGGTAGAGTCTTCTGAGTGCCACGAGTAGAGAGCAGCAGAGATGGAGAAAGAGGATACAGAGGATGAAGATGAGGCTGGAAGCAAAGGAGTTTAGTCGTTAGCAGGACTATGGGCTAGGGAGCTGGACGGAACTAAAACTATGGAGACAGGATTTTAGACCAGAGAAATAAAGTAAACGGATATAGAGCTTGGCGTATCTAGAGTTATTCCTGCCCTGAATGCCTGGTGGAGCTATAGCTGCATTGATAGAATTTTGTCTTAGAGGAATAAAGTTACAGACATAAGAACATAGTGTACGTAGATTTTTTTTCTCTCAGATATCCCACACCGGATGTAGTTAAACCCCCAGGACCCCTGGGTATTAAAGGCATGCACCACCACCACCTGGCTTCAGGTATGCTTTTTAATTTTATCTTTCTACCTCTGTGTGTGTATGTGTGTGTGTGTCTGTCTCTCTCAGAATGTATCTGTGTGTGTGTGCATCTGTTTCTGTCTGTCTGTGTGTGTCTGTGTGTGTGTGTCTGTCTATCTCTGTGTGTCTGTCTGCCTCTCTCTCAGTATGTGTATAAATGTGTGTGTCTGTCTATCTATGTCTGTCTGTCTGTGTGTAAGTACACACATGAATGACACAGCATGTGTGTGAAGGTCAGAGAACAACTTTGTGGAGTCAGTTCTCAGTTCTCTCCTCCATGAGTTCTGGAGATCAAACTCAGATTTGCTGAGCGCTCTCCCTGGCTCCCCACCACAGACATGTTAGACCATGTGATCAACAACAGCAAGCGCTCTTGGTGGTGGTTTGCCCCTTTCCTGCTCTTGAGGACACACTGTTTTAATACCTTTAGAGCCTGGTTATTTTCCTTTCTCCCTGGCACAGTAAGGAAAGGGACCTTTCGGGGATACTTGCAGTAAACACTCCCAGAGTCCACATTCAGTGAGCTCAAACAGTATGCAGATATCACCAACACAACGTAGGTTACAAACCTCGAATCTGCTGCTTGCCTCTGGCTTGTGTGCTTTGGACACTTGCCCTAAACAGAGTGCAGAGAGATTTAACCCTTTCCTTTTTGGGTGCAGCTTATTTCACTTAGAAAATACTTTCAAGGTTTATTCTTGTAGTATCTATAAGAACTCCCATTCTTTTTATGATGAAGTATCCCATATGCGTGAATACCACCTCGTGTTTGTTTATTCATTCATCTGCTGATGGACACTTGGGTTTTCTCCACTATTTGGATATTGCAGGTGATGCTGGGAACATTTGCATTTTAGTCATTTTAAGTCTCTGGTCCTGTTTTTTTGTTCTTTTGAGTACATATCTAGAAGTAGAATTATTGGGCAACATGATAATTATGTACTTAACATCCAAACCACTTTCCACAGTGATGACATCATCTCACAATCACATCTGCAATGTGTGTAAACAGATCTTTTTATTTGTTTTTTATTTATTGTTTTCTTGAGACAGGGCCTCATGTTAATCCCGCCAGTCAAAAATAAGACCACTACCACAATTTAAAGTCAAATCTGAAGCAAGCTTTAACTAAATATTGGCCAGGTTGATATACTCTGGCCAGGTCCATACCAGGGTTCCCGGGGAAATGGCCCGGATGCATCGGCTTGCAAGGGCTTAAAAAGGCAAAATCCATAATTCACCACATTTCCCATCAGATCCAATCAGAGGCACACATATATCCTGACATATTCCCTGCCCCTGCCTACTGAAAAAGTACTTGGTATCTGCTGTCAGCTGCTAACTTTTATAGGGAAACGAAAACATGTGGCTGGTTATCCCCCATAAACAATAGCCTCCAGAATTTCAGGAAGTATTGTCCTTGGGCAAGGGGCTCCTATGGCAGAAGCATTTTTATTTCATAGATCTCTTAGGCATAGTAAAAAACTTAAAACTTAACTTTGGCTTAGCTAGGCTGGATTTAAACTTCTGATTCTCCCACCCCACCCCACCCCACCCCACCCCACCCCGAGTGCTGGGATTACAGGCAAGAGTCGCCCACCACAACTGGCAATTCCTCATGTTTTAAATAAATAAACCAAGAGGGAATCCAGTTAGATCATTTGCCCTTATCCCCAGATGATCAGTGATGCAGCAGACAGCAAATACCAAGAACCTTTGTCAAACTCTGGGTCAAACGCTGACTGTGGTGCCTGTTAGCATGCAAAAAACAAACAAAAACCCCACTAGCCACAGGCTCACTCAGTACCTATGGTTCCCCTCAGCCCCTCCCACCCCGCCCCTACCCTAAACCTCTCCAGTCCAGGGGCTTCTTCCCTTCCCTACACAGCCCTGCCGTTTGCTCTTTTTGCCCCTGGCTGTTTCTCTTGGGGGGGCTCTCTCTTGGCCCTCTCCTCTCGGCTGTCCCCTCTCCTGCTCCCATGGACTGGTTCACTCCGGACTCTCCCAGATGCCTCTGGCTGTACTCTCCTTGATATCTACACCAAAACCCTTTTCCTCTGCCATGCCTGGGAGCGGTCGAGTCCTAGAAAAGCACGTAGACATTTAATTCTCCTTCCTGTCTACTCAGAGCACTTGTCTTGTGACAAGCCCATGTGATGCTGTTTTGACTCCTGTCTGTGGAAAATGCATTGTCTGTCTAAACGTGAGCGCTTCAAGAACAGGCTGCTCACAACTCTGTCCTGTCTCCTCTTCTGAGCTCCTTGTGGTGCTGCACACTGTCCTAGCGTCCTAGTTTGCTTTCTGTTGGTGACAGAAAGGGACGGTGGGCATGGGGGTGGGGCGCATGACACAGGACACAACACAGAGTTTGCCTGGCTTCCAGGTTACAGCCTTTAAAGCCAAACCCAGGGAAGAACCATGTCAGGAGCTGAAGCAGAGGCTGTGACGAGGCTGCTCACTGGCTTGCTCAGCTTGCTCCTTCTTGGTTGTGAGCCTATTGTTTAAGAGCAGAGCCATCTCTCCATCTCAGCCTGCTTCCTGATACAGGCCAGACACCTGCCCAGACACCACCCACAATGGGTGGGTCCCACCACATCAGTCACTAATCAAGAAAATGCCCCTGGGACTTGGCTAGAGGCCAATCTGATGGAGGCATTTCCTCAGTTGAGAGTCCCCCTTCAGTGTGTGTCAAGTTGAGGAACAGGAAGGAGCGTGGACAGTAAGTGCTCAGCAAAGACCTTCAAGATAGTTTTCCCGACTTCATGTCACAGAGCCTGGGGAGCTGGGTCTCGGACAGCTTCAGTTTCCAAGAAACATGATTCAGGGCCAGGCAGACGGACGGCTAAGTGATTCAGAATACTAACTGTGCCAGCCTGCCAGCCTGAGCTCCACCCCAGAACCCATGTAAAAAGCTCGATACGGTGCACACATTCGAAATCCTAGCCTTACTGTGAGGTGGGCAGAACTAAGCCGGAAAAGTTGTCCTCTGACCTTCACACAGGTGTGGTAGGGATTCACACAAACGTATACATGTGTGCACACATACATACACACTCACATCCTCTAAATAAATAGTTTATTTTTAAAAAAAGAAAGAAGAGAAACTTGGTTCTGAAATCAAAAATAACCTAAAAGTCATTTGAGGGGCCCAGAGATGGCTCAGCAGTGGAGAGCACATATTGCTCTTCCAGAGGACCCCAGTTTAATTCCCAGCTCCCCCATCAGGTGGCTCACAATCACCAACTCAGGATATCTGGCATCCTCTTCTGGCTTCTACAGACATTTGCACACACTTGCATACACATAAAGACCTACACACACACATAAGTAAAAATAAAAATAAATCTTTGAAAAGTCATTTGAGGTCTGGGAGGTGGCTCAGTGGGTGAGGACACTTGGACCAAGAGGAGTTCAGTTCTCCAGGACCCAGGTGGATGTGCTGGGGCACACTGACTGAGGGAAGAAGCCCCACCCCTCTCCGTGGCACTGTGTGGTAGAGGCAGGCCTGGACTCTGTAAGTCGAGAACTCTACCGGAGCAGCCACCTGCATTTTCCCTCTGCTTCCTGACTGTGTGCTGTTACCAACTGCTTCAAGCTATTGACCTTGACCTCACCTTCATGGAGGACTTTACTTTTGAACTGTGGGCCATAATAAACCCTTTCTCCCTTAAGTGGTTTTTCTCAGGTATCTAGAAAAGAAATTAAGATTATATGTAATAAAGACACTGTGTGGTATATAATGCACAATCCGAGAGCTGGTAGTAGTAATTAAGATCAGAATTTAAAACGCCCTGTATTTGCCCTTACCAGCTGTCTTAGTGGTCACTGTTCTGTTCCTGTGGAGACGGCACAGCCACGGCAGCTTACAAAAGGAAGCATTTACCTGGGATCGCTTACAGCTCCAGAGTCTTCGTCATTGCCGTCATGGTGGAGAGCATGGCAGCATGCAGGCAGGCATTGGATCAGGATTTGAGATCTTTACACCCTGGTCCACAGGCAGAGAGGAGAGGAGGGAGAGGATGGGAGGGGAGAGGAAGAGAGAGAAAGAGAGAGACAAACTGGGCCTAGCTTGGGCTTTTGAAACCTCAAAGCCCACTCTCAGTGACACACCTCCTCCAACAAGGCCACACCTCCTCCAATAAAGAAAGCCACACCTCCTAATTCTTCTCTGACAGCTCATCACCTGGAGACCAAGCATGCAAGTACACAGGGGCCTGTGGGGTCATTCCCATTCAAACCGCCACACACACCAGCTCTCAACAGAAGTCAAGACTACTTGGCAATTTGTAGCCAGTGAAATGTACATAGCTTATGAATTTATTGTAATTCAATAAATTCTGACATTGTAGAAACAAATACACAAGGGTTGGAGAGATGACTCAGTGGTTAAGAGCACTTACTGCTCTTCCAGAGGACCCGGGTTCAATTCCCAGCATCCACATGGCAGCTCACAAGGGTCTGTAACTCTAGTTCCAGGGGACCTGACACCCTTACAAAGACATAAATGCAGGCAAAACACCAACGCACAAAAAAATAAAAATAAATAAATCATCAATTTTAAAAAAAAAGGAAGAAAGAAAAGCACAAACATGTCCATCTATTTTTCTGACATGTTTGTGACAATATTAGAAATAGAGATTTTAAAGGAAAAACCTGGGCTCCTTAGCTCTCCCTTGATGCACGACGATGTAAATAATGATTACATCTCAGGAGGCGGTATTGTTACAATGGCTTTGGAAGTACACAATATAGTAGCACCTGAAGATGGATATTATGGCCTTGCTGACTCCCATTCAGGGAATGCTACTTCCTGGTCAGATAAGTGAAAGCTACCTCTGGCCTTGGGTAGAGACATCACATGTGATCTGCTCTAAGATGAGAGCATTAAATACTATTTTTTTGCTCCATTAAAAGTTAATCTATCTGGGCCCCTCCCACTCCTTGGCCAGAAGACGACTCCTCAAGAAGACTGATTCACCATGCTAAGGAGATAGGGAGCAGTAATTATCTCCTTAATGAGATAGTGAGCATATCCTTCCCAGAAGCCCCTCCTGGGCACACTGTGACTGTCTCCTGTTCACACTGTGACCCTCTCCTGTTCACACTGTGACCGTCTCCTGTACACACTGTGACCCTCTCCTGTGCACACTGTGACCCTCTCCTGTGCACACTGTGACCGTCTCCTGTGCACACTGTGACCCTCTCCTGTGCACACTGTGACCCTCTCCTGTGCACACTGTGACCCTCTCCTGTGCACACTGTGACCCTCTCCTGGGCACACTGTGACCCTCTCCTGGGCACACTGTGACCCTCTCCTGTGCACACTGTGACCCTCTCCTGTGTACACTGTGACCCTCTCCTGTGCACACTGTGACCCTCTCCTGTGCACACTGTGACTGTCTCCTGTTCACACTGTGACCCTCTCCTGTGTACACTGTGACCCTCTCCTGTGCACACTGTGACCGTCTCCTGTGCACACTGTGACCCTCTCCTGGGCACACTGTGACCCTCTCCTGTGCACACTGTGACCCTCTCCTGGGCAGCACTGTGACCCTCTGCTGTTCACACTGTGACCCTCTCCTGGGCACACTGTGACCCTCTCCTGTGCACACTGTGACCCTCTCCTGGGCACACTGTGACCGTCTCCTGTTCACACTGTGACCCTCTCCTGTGCACACTGTGACCCTCTCCTGTGCACACTGTGACCCTCTCCTGGGCACACTGTGACCGTCTCCTGTTCACACTGTGACCCTCTCCTGTGCACACTGTGACCCTCTCCTGTGCACACTGTGACCCTCTCCTGTGTACACTGTGACCCTCTCCTGTACACACTGTGACCCTCTCCTGTGCACACTGTGACCCTCTCCTGTGCACACTGTGACCCTCTCCTGGGCAGCACTGGCCAAACCTCCTCTACTTTACAGGGTTGCTCAGAGAAGTGTGACTTTTTCTTTTTCCCTCTTTCTTTCTCCTTTCCTTTCAGACACTGATGGAAGTCTTGTCATACTTTGCAGTCACTCTGGACTTTCTAGTCTTCTTCTCGGAGCCTCCCTCTCCTCTGCCATGCAGATACTCATCCTCCTATGAAACTGCCTTTCCTATTTTTTAAGAATTTTATGCTTTTTAGTTATGTGTATGTGCACACACGTGCTGGTGCCTGTGGAGGCTAGAAGCCTTGAATACCTCTGGAGCTAGAGTAACAGGCAGTTGTGAGCTGCCCCACATGGAAACTGGCAGAAATGGATCCTCTGCAAGGACAGGAAGCACATGCTCTTAACCAGAGCCCCAGCCTGCTCGCCTGCTTCCCTAAGGGTGTGGCTCTCCCTCTTGGTCCCCGTCACCCCTGACAACTGCTGAGCTTCAAACCTTGCCCATCCTGTAGTTTTTCTCTCAGACTCTGAGAAAATTGTTCCTAAAGCTTCCCCGAGTCCAGTTCTAAGTTATTTTGTTAATAAGTCTAGGCACCCAAAGAGGGAACCTCAGTTTCCCCCCAGGACAATACTGCACATCTGAATGCGCTCTAAGCGGGGGCCTTTATAACAGATCCAGAAATGTCAGAAGGACTATACAATAGAATTGCAAAAGGATACGGGATCTAGAGCTAACACTGGGATGCCCCAGCACAAAGAGGCCTACTTAATTTCTCTCCCTCAGCCACCATATCCAAATTGACTTTACTTTCAATATATACCCTAAATACATTGCTGCCGTTCTCACTGCTTCCATTTTGGTTCAAACTCCCACACATCCTGCTGTGAAGGTTCGTTTTCACTGTCCACTGGACTTAGAATCACCATGGAAACACTCCTCTTGGCATGTATGTGAGGGTGTTTCCAGAGAGGTTTAATTGAGGGAAGGCCCACTCTGAATGTGGGTTTCCCCATTCCATGAGCTTGGGTACCACACTAAATAATAAGCTGTTTGCCCACGTTCATCTACCTCTGCATTCTGCTGGCGCCATGTGCCCAGCTGACTCCAGCACCTGTGACCATGACTTCCCTGCTGTGATGACGGCATCCTCAAACTGTGAGCCATGAATCCTTCCTTGGTGAAGCTGCTTCTGTCAGCGATTTTCTCCCCTCTTAGTCACTCCACGGGCTGGGCATGGAGGTGCATGCCTGTAATCCCAGGAGCCGAGCAGGAGGGTCGCATGGCTCTGAGGCCAGCCTGGGCTATACAGAGTATCAAACCACCTAGGTTACAGTGCCAGACTCTGTTGTTTGGTTTTGCTTTGTTTTAAGCAAAATGAAATAAGACTAAATAATAGTAAGTCATAACTCACTAATTCTTCAGTCACTCGCCATAGTTTTCTTCCTTCCTTCCTTCCTTCCTCCCTCCCTCCCTCCCTCCCTCCCTCCCTCCCTCCCTCCCTCCCTCCCTTCCTTCCTTCCTTCCTTCATTCCTTTCTTTCTTTCTTTCTTTTTCTTCCTTTTTCTTTCTTTCTTTCTTTCTTTCTTTCTTTCTTTTTCTTTCTTTCTTCCTTCCTCCCTCCCTCCCTCCCTCCCTTCCTTCCTCCCTCCCTTCCTTCCTCCCTCCCTCCCTTCCTTCCTTCCTTTCTCCCTTCCTTTCTCTTTTTTGTTTTGTTTTGTTTCCTTGTTGTTTTTTGACACAGATTTTCTCTGTGTAGTCTTGGCTGTCCTGAAACTTGCTCTTAGACTAGGCTGGCCTCGAACTCACAGAGATCCAACTGTCTCTGCCTCCCGAGTGCTGGGACTAAAGATGTGTGCCACCACCGCCCAACACCATACTTCTTTTTAAATGTTTGCAGGGCTAGATCCGGGTCCATGCGCTTCACCAGTACTGACTAAGCCCCAACCATTGAGCCACACTCCCAGGCCCCATATTATTTTTCTAAATATTTCAGTTCCTTGTGTGAAAATTCCTAAGACCCAATACCCTTGCTGCTCTTAGTCAGTAATTCCCAGACATGCAGGCTTTCCTTCTGCCCACATAGCTGGCACACTGTCATGACCCAGGTTTCTCTCAAGGACTCAGTCTTCCTATAGCAGAAGCTCCTAACCATTTACTCTAAAGTGCCTGCTGCTTCTCCAACGCATCACGGTTGTTATTTGTAGTATGTGTATGTGGTTCTTTGCAGCTGCTCAAACTTTTGTTGAGCAGATAGCGCACCCTACTCATCATTTATGGCCCAAATGAGAGCATGAGGTGCTGAGCAGGAACGAAGTCTCTAGCAGCTTCATCTCCTCTTTCAGAAACTTCCACAGTAGTTCTTTTATGTTTTCCTGTCACCTGAAACACTTGTTTCTAAAACCCTAGCTGTGAAAAATGTTCATGTAAGGAAGAATTGGGGCAGGAAAAATTTGGGACATGGGAAAGAAAAGCAGGCCCTGAGCCAGGAAACCAAGTAAAGCTTCTTAGGGGCAGAGAAGCACAGCCAGCGCAGCCCGAGGCCTCTCCACCCTCTTCCCGCTGCAGTCCCTAGGACTCTCACCAGAAACTCCGCACCACGCCCCCAGACCTTAGCACAACTGACTCCATGATGGAAGTGCCTGCAAACAAAGGCCTAATCCATCAAAGTCCATGTAGTTCTGGGAAGTCTCTAAATGTACTAACCTTGCTTTTGGGCTTCTGTAGTTCCCCTTTGGCTAACTGTTCTTGTTAACTGAAGTATGTCAATCCAAAATGTGGGTTGTTTTTGTTTTTGTTTTTTGCTTAAAAGCTCACCTTGAAAAAGGCTTGGGGCTAAACTGGGATCCCAAACATGAAATATAGTTGCTGGCCAGTTATAAAGACTTTCTGTTGGATTAAACCTGTGCCCAAGTTCTTTGGTGGATACCCCACAACACTCCACTCATGGAGAAAGGACACATTCTGAACCTTTATTCAGCACCAGTGGGCCCGGGGTTCCCCTTGTCAGATTGTAATTCCACTTCAGGCATCTCGGGAGCCACCTCACTTAGCTCACTTAACAAAAGAGATGTAAAAGGGGCCCTGCAATATGACTGAGTGAGCAAAGACCCTGGCCACTAACCTGATGACTCCCCAGGACGCACGTGATGGAAGGAAAGAAATGACTCCAAGTTCTCTACGCTGAGGCATGCTTGTGTCCACATACAGAAATATGTAACACACACACACACACACACACACACACACACACACACACACACACACATAAACAAAGCATAATAAAATGTTTTAAAAGAGGGAAAATGGAAAAAGGGTTTCTTAGCAACCTTTAGAGATGTAACTTGGGGGCCACTGAAATAGATAATGCTGAGACAATTCATTGTGACTCTCTCTTAAGGAGCCTGTACCCACACTGGGGTGCATCTTGCTCTTTTCCTAAATGCCTCTCCTTCCCCAACCCCTATAAGATCTCCAACTTTTTTCATCTCACTGACCAGAACTGAAATTCTTTTCTATGTCAAAGCCACGAATCCTGGCCTGGGAGGAGGTAACACAGGCTGCTGGGGAGAGTGGGGGCATCATGAAGCCACCTCTCTGCCCTCACTGACAGAATGACAAAAGGCCTTTTGATTAACTCTGCATGTAGAGCTGAAGAAACAAGAATCCCTAAGGACAGACTAGACAGTAAGAAAACTGAACTGGTCCCTAAGAAGAAAGGGGAGGTGATAACTAGGGACTTAAGAGTAGAAAGTCCCTGGCGCTTTTCCCACAGCCACCCAAAACCTGGAAATCTCTTCCCCTGCTAAGACAACTTCATTCTGACTAGAACACACCCTGAAAACACCCAAGGATGACCTTTGGGGCAGTAAATTCTCTGCATTCAGACACAGATTCCCCACATTTTTTTTTTGTTCCAGTGCCAGGGACCAAATCTAGCATCTAATATGATGGTTAGTGTCCATGTCAACAGAACAATCTAAAATCACCTAGGAGATGGATGTGTGGGCACACCTGTGGGAGATTCTAAATTGTGGTGGGAAGACCCATACTATTTTAAATATTTATTTCAGTACCTGGGTGCTTTGTCTGCATGTATGCCTGTGGCCCACCTACAACCCTGCTGCTCCGAGGCTTTACGTCCCCTGGGACTGGAGTTACAGACACTTGTGCACTGGAAATTGGACCAGTCCTCTTGAGGAACAGCCAGTGCCCTTCACCACTGAACAATCTTTCCAGCTCCAGGAAAACCCATCATAATTGTGGGTAGGGTTCAGGCACTGTATAATCCTGTAACACGGAGAACGTGAACTGGCTGCAAGTGTTCACCCCCTTTGACTCTCTCCTCTTGGTCTACAGATGCCATGTGACCGGCGGCCTCACATTCCTGCTGCTATAACTCCCTCTGCCAGTGTTGATTGTGACCTGAAACCTTGAGCAAACAGTGAGGTCTGTTTCCGGGAAGCTGCCTTTGTCCAGTGTTTAATCCCAGCACCAGAAGGGGGACTACAGTAGGTGGACACCGACCACAGCTGCCTTTGTCCAGACACTTGTCCTCTCCAACTGTCTGTCAGGCTGTTGAAAGTGTGGACTCCAGAGAGTGAAAACATCTCCAGAGTCCCACGCTGGGGCAAGGGGAAGACTGGAGCCTCTGTGACGGCAAGGAGAGTCCACACAGTTCTGATTACTAAAATGAGCATGTCTTTTTCCCGGCTTTTATTCACCTCTTCTAGAAAATTGTAATAGTGCTACAGAAAATGCAGACAGACACCAGAACTCTGCTTCACTCTGATCTGGTCAAAGTGTAAATAAATCCATCCTCCTTTAATTTTTATTTGTGTGGTGTGTGTGTGTGTGTGTGTGTGTGTGTGTGTCCGTGTGTCCGTGTCTGTGTGTCCGTGTGTCCGTGTCTGTGTGTCCGTGTGTCCGTGTCCGTGTCCGTGTGTGTGTGCGCGCGTGTGTGCGTGTGTCCGTGTGTGTGGGTGGGGTGGATGGGTGTGTGTGTGTTTGTGCACGCACGCACACAGGGATGCAGGCTCCACTCAGAATGTGCGTGGCTGTCAATGCAGGTTCCAGGATCCCAACCCGAGTCTTTAGGCTTGTACAGCAAGTGCTCTTAACCGCTGAGCCTCTAGAGAGCCCTTCCTTCCATTTTCCTTCATCCACATGCTCCCCAGCTTCTTTTAAGAAGTGGTGGGGTAGTGATCTAAGATGCCCTGTAACACGACCCCTGAGCAGAGCTCCATAGTCCTCCCTTTTTAAGAAGTCATCCCTTTACAACTTCAATCCACTCAGAACTTTTTTCCTCACTTCTTTTTTGTGTGTTTGAAAAAGGGTCTTGCTAAGATTCCCTGGCTGGCCTGGGACTTACTGTGTAGATCAAACTGGCCTCAAACTTGCAGCCATCTTCTTGCATCTGTCTTCACTGCCCTGGACACTGTCTTCACTGCAGTCAGGGACACTATGTGAGGCTTCCAGATTAGAAGTGCAAAGTCCAAACGTGTAGGCTTTTATTTTTTGCTGGTTTTTGTTTGTCTTTGCTTTTAGCTCATTTTATTTCCCTTTTACTCCTGTTCCTCTAAGTCTTGTACAATGTCAGACACAAGAGATGTGCGATTCTTCTTGGTTGATTAACTATATGCACATTGGCTGCAATTTTCACTCTGAGGAAGACTGAACCAAAAGATGAGAGAAGATATAAGGAAAACAGGGATTCTAGAATGCAGAGGGAAGAAATGGGTAAGTGGGCTTCCATTGTAAGACTCAATCAGAGTTTATCGTGGCTGTCCGTCCACTAAAATGGAAGCTGACAGGCACTTGGCAGAGACATGGAAATGGACACAGGCCAGTTTACAGCCTTTTGTTAAATCTTTCCACAGCTTTGCCTAATTTGTAGCCATCACAGTCTCAAAGCCTGATTGATTCTGATTCCTTCATCATGCAAATATTATTTTATCAAAAAGTCTTATTGGCTCGTAGCTATGAGGTAATTATCCATAGAATGCAGATCAGATGGGTCCTCCTCTAGCATCTGCTCCATTATTTATCTATCTCTCATGTAGGCTGTCTAGCTTCAAACTATGTAGCCAAGGGTAGCTTTGAACGTCTACACCTCCTGAGTGCTGTGATTACAGGCCTGCAGACTTCAAACCCAGCCCCTGTTTCTTTTTAAATAAAAACTTACCATGGTGATTTTTTAAGCAAGTATGATGGTTAGTCTTTATTGCCAACTGGACTTAGAACCACTTAGGAGGTACACCTCTAGGCATGTCTACTGAGGGTGTTTCCTGAAAGGTTTAAAGAAGGAGGGCAGACCCTTCCTGAAGAGTGGCACCATCCCTTGGGCTGAGATCCTAGACTGAATCAAAGTTAAAAGGGCCAAGAACGTGGGTTCTGCCTCCTGACTGAGGACATGTGGCCTCCCTGCGCTCTAGACCGTGCCCCTCGAGCTGTGGGCCAAAGTATAGCCTTCCTATTTGCTTTCATTCAGTGCTTTGTCACTGAGACAAGCACGAAGACAGCACGTTCTGCTGGGAAGACACAAAATCTTTGTGCCTTTTGTATGATCATCACAAGAGCAGTCTCTGCTCTTCCTGCATGGAAAGCAACTCACATCTGGTCCTTCAGGAATATGTTAGTGTTTATTGTGATTTTTACATTTTTTCTTTATGATTGGGGTATGAATATGCAGGTCACAGGACAGCTTTGTAGACCTGGTTCTTTCCTTCCACTTTTTTTTGTAAGGGATGTTGTTAATCAAAATCCTCTTGGATACTTGTACAAATAATTTATTAGAATTAGAAGTGTCAGAAAATAAAGATTCACTACTATTATAGTATAATATATATGACTATATATATGTATATATGTATATATATAGTACTATCATAGTATAACAGTATAACCTAATATATAATTTGAATAATAAAATGCCCCCCACTCTCTCGCTCTCTCTTTGTTTTTTGTCCTTTCGAGACAGGGTTTCTCTGTGTAGTCCTGGCTGTCCTGGAACCAGCTGTGTAGACCAGGCTGGCCTCAAACTCATAGAGATCCACCTGCCTCTGCCTCCTGAGTGCTGAGATTAAAGGCGTGCGCCACCACTGCTCTGATTCCCTTTTATATTTAAATAGAACAAATTCACACCTAGTAGCATGCTTATTGAAAACAATGAAATGTTTCATTAATTAAAAAGATATCAAGAAAGTGAGCTGGGCAGTGGTGGCGCACGCCTTTAATCCCAGCACTCGGGAGGCAGAGCCAGGTGGATCTCTGTGAGTTCAAGGGCAGCCTGGTCTACAGAGTGAGAACCCGGACAGGCACAAAAAACTACACAGAGAAACCCTGTCTTGGAACAAAAACAAAAACAAAAACAAAAACAAAAACAAAAATCAAGAAAGTAATGTATATGAAATCGTTATTTTTGAGAATTTCCTGTAACTATAGCCTATATTTTTACATTTATTAATGATTAAAATACTAGACTTTCATGGTTATAAGGTAAATCATAATGTAGGTGTGATGGACATGAATTTGCCAGGTTCCCTTTCCACCTTCTTTATAACTAGAAACCAAGTACTTTGTATGTATGTATGTATGTATGTATGTATGTATAGTGTACGTGTGCATGTGAAAGTTGTGTGCACATGTTGTGGAGCCCAGATGTTGTGTATCTTCCCCTATGGATTTCTACTATCTAGCTACTTAGTTATTTTGAGACAGTGTCCCTCTGAACCAGAAACATACTGGGTGTCTAGCCAGCAAGCTGTGGGGAGCCACCTGTCTCTGCCCCTGCTAGCACTAGGGTTAGAGGCATCTGTCACTACGCCCAGTTTTCACAGGAGTGTTGAGCATTTGAATTCAGGTCCTCACGCTTGCACAGTAGACACTTGCTGACTGAGACATCTCTCTAACCCCAACTCACTTTTAACCTCCTCATTGGGGCCCATCAGTGTCTATCATGCCACTAGACTAAAGTTAGTTTACAAAATTAGCTTACTAGTATATACAACAATCTACTTTAAAATCCTGTACCTATCCATTCCCCTTTTTCTTTTCTTAAGGAGAATAACAAGTCTGATTTTTTGTTCTACCCCCCAACCCTATAACCATCGTCCACAATCCTGAGAAACATGAAACCTTTGGGAGAGGGGGTATCGTCGTCTTAGAATTGCTTCCTGCTGTTTTACTAGTAAACTAATTTAGTAAAATATCAGCCTTAAATAATTTGCATGGTTATGGATTCTTGTATATTGATACAAATGTAAACTATTTTTATATTCCTATTTAAGATAATTAGTATAGCCAGGCAGCGGTGGTGCACGCCTTTAAGCCCAGCACTCTGGGAGGCAGAGTCAGGCAGATCTCTGTGAGTTCGAGGCCAACCTGGTCTACAGAGTGAGTTCCAGGACAGGCACCAAAACTACACAGAAAATCCCTGTCTCGAAAAACAAAACAAAAAACAAAAACTTGTTTGATGTTGTTCTTGTTGGTTGTAATTCCATTTGTTTATGTCATTACCCTTTATTTCTCCTGGACAATATTTAATAATCATTCCTATTGTATATAGTTTTGTGTTAGGTTAGAACCTTCTTGTTTAGACAAAAGGGGGAGATGTAGTGGGAGCTGTTTGAGCCATGCCCTGAAGCACCGCCCCTAGTGAGGTAGCAGGTAACTGTTACACCTGCCTATGACCTTCAGGTACATGTCCCTGGGGTATGGCCGCTGTGGGACCCTTAAGACCTGGGATGCACATATGTTCTATCTCTTTGCTACCTCATGGTTTTAGATGCTGAGATCTTGGACCAGGCAGATCAATGTGGGACAGGTTTATTGAGTTAGGGTCTGATGTAGTCCAGGCTGGCCTCAAACTTGCTAAAAGCTGAAGATGACCATGTATTCCCAATCCTCCTTCAGCCTCCCAAGTGATTGGATCACAGGACTGTGCCTCCATTCCTGGCTGCTGGTTTGGTTGAGACAGGGTCTCACTATATATTCAGCTCAGCCTGACCTGGAACTCACTGTATAGCTCAGATTGCTTTGAACTTGCAGCAATCCTCCTGCCTCTGTCTGCTAAGGGCTGGGATTACAGGCCCGTGCTGCTACACCAGTTAGGGGCCTGTTTAAAGACATAGGGTAGACTGCATCAGTGCTCTTGAAACATTCCCTCTGCCACAATAGCAAGAGTGGCGTCAGTCTGAGGTGAAATAACTACTGGACAGACACGCTTGCCGAAAGTACTTTTTGGATAAAGATTCTGGTGGCTTCTGTGCAAGCTTGTGGTCTTGGCAATCTTTTGTGATAGTTTCTATCAAGTGTTTCCTTAGTATAAGTACTTTTCCTTTGTAACTTTTCAGATTTATTTTTGGTAGGGTTAACATGAGTCCATTTTGATTCTGACACTTCACATTCTGTTATAGGAAGATGAGCAAAGACAGAGTCGTAGTCGTCGACACGCTGGTATGTCTAGAGAACTTTTAGTCACAATGAGCTATCACTAAACAAAGCAAGCACCTAGCATGATGGTGCATCCCTGTGATCCCATCACCTGGGAGGCTGAGGCAGGAGGATCGCCATGCATTGGAAGACACTGTGGACTACATAGTGAGACTCTGCCTGAAAAATGAAACAAATCATCCATTCATATCATGGTGTGGGGATCAGGCAGCAGATATTCTGGGGGAGCCCCCATCAAGGTCAGTCCTGGGAATAATTGTCAAGTAGACATCTTGTCTTCACATTGTCTCTATCCATTCTTGTTGCTGTAACAAAGTACCTTAGACTGATTAATTTATGCATAACAGAAACTTGGCGCAGTTCTGGAGGCTGGGAAGTCCAAGGCAATGCCAGCAACTGATTTGGTGTCTGTTCAGGACCCTTGGTCTCATAGACTATTTTTTACTGTTTCTTCGTAGTAGCAGGGATGGGGATGGGGTGTGTGTGTGGAAATTTCACTCAGGCCACTTTCATGAGGTACTAATTTCGTTGTTCAGAGCTCTGTTCTTCTGACCCAATCACCTCCCCAATGCCCAAACCTTTATATCACCACCCTGGGCACCGCATTTCAACATTCAGAGTCAAGGCAAACTTCCATTCTACAGAACATTACTTCCTAGTCCATGTCTGGAAGCACTTACTAGTCCCATGGCCAGATTCTTCAGAAACAGAACCACCAAATCCTAAACGGACAACTGTTTGTTTGTTTTTTTTTAAGCCTGTGGTAGATAACGGTCTTTTGGGGTTGGCTGATTGCAACCTCAGGTGTAAGTCTTGTAAATGTAGAACAGATCAACCAGTTAATCCATGATCAGGACACATTTATAACCGATAAGCTTTGCTGGTAAAAAAAAAAAAAAAGTATTTCTCATAACCATGTTTTTAGCTTATCTTCAAAGTGCCCTGGATCAGGTGTGAGAGAGCTGCATTGCCCTGGATCTGTCTTCAACATTAGTTGAGGAGTCTACACCAGTCACATACCATTTTAGAGTTCTGAGTGTAGTCAAAATTCAGTCTTTGGGAGCATTGGCTCTAGGGGCTTAAGAGGGATTTTTGTCAAAAAACTAGATCACAACAGCCTGTCCTGAGACAAGTCAGCGGACTCCATGCAGAGAGGGTCCGAGGTTATAGATGCAAAGTTTCCAACAGTTCTGCGAGCCGCATCGCCCACTCTAGTTGTTTCCGCACATATGCCGTAAAAGGGAGGAGCAACTAGAGTATGAAGATCGTGATATTTACTTTGGAACTTGAGTTTGTCAGCTCTTAGGTAGAGTCCGACCTTCCTACACTCCTCTGAGGAGCTCCCTCTGCAGTCATCCAGCCTGCGACTTCCTTTCTCGCTACTAGCCGCACACGCCCCAATCCTCACCCGAAAACTTCTATACAAAGCCTGTCTTCCGGACGTCGGGCAAGAACACTGCCAGCCAGGGGCAGAGAAAAGGGGCGCCGTGGTCCCTGCACCCAGCTCCGACCACGCCCCGCATGAAAGGCCACGCCCTCACCCGCCTCCGAGCGCCCCGCCCCTTCTCGGCTAGGCCTCATTCAGTTCGAAGAGCCACGCCCTGACCCCGCCTCCTTCGGCCACGCCCCCTCTCGGTCTCGCCCCTCTTCTCAGAGCCACGCCCCTCTGGTTCGGCAGTTTCCCCCGGCCCCGCCTCCTGTGGGCCACGCCCCTCCTGACTTTGCGGACCACGCCCCGGCCCCGCCCCAGCCCGGCCCGCGCCCTATTTGGTCATTCGGGGGACCGGCGAGGCCGGCGGCGCTGCGGGGGAGCGGGACGCGGCGGAAGGGGACGCGGAGCGGTCGCGTGCGCGGAGGGCAGCTCGGGCGCCGTGCGGTCGCTGCGGGCGCTCAGGGGCCCTGGGAACAATGGCGCTGTGCGCGCGGGCCGCGCTGCTGCTGCTGCTGGGCGCGCTGCAGGTGCTGGCGCTGCCGGGGGCGGCGGCCGACGGTAGGTCCGCGGAGAGGAAGCGCGCTGGGGCGGCCTGCGTCTCCACGTCCGGCGTCCTCGTGGAAAGTTCCACGCATCTGCCGTAGACTCCGCGGGCCGAGGGGAACTGAGGTTGGGGCGGGTTTCCCGCTTGTCCCGGGGCCACCTGGCTTTTCCGGGCTTGGGGGCGGCAGGCCGGCGTGGTGCCGGCAACCTGTTGAGTTTTCCTGGGGTGGCCCTTCTGCCGAGGACTCAGCCTTTCCCTGGAGTTCTGTGGCTGGTAGAAAGACCTGTAGATTGAAGTATGTCCGCTGACTGCTGCAGAAACAGATCTGGTTTTCGAATACCCACACAGCTTTTAGCAGAAGGCCCCCCAAGACGCTACAAGTTGGATTCCAGGACCAGTGCGGCTGGGTGGGGAGCCTTGGGTGTGCGCGCCTTGTTCCCCCCGCGCAGGTGAGGCTTATGCCCGGGCCGAGGCCACTAGGGCTACGAGTCACCTGCGCAGCAACCTTCAGGTCTCTGTTGTCCAGAGCCCACGACGTCATTAAGGCCGTAACAAAATGTGTTGGCAGCCTTCTGTGTTGGGGATTTTTGTTTCCCTTCGGGGCCTTGACCTTTTGGACACTTTGAGAACTCTGAGTTTGTGAGGATTCTGTTTCCCCTTAGTACCTACTAGAGTCCAGTCGCTAGGGAAATAGTAAACTAGGGTAAGTAGCTTTATGTGACCAAAGGCTTTGTGATTTTCAGTTCTGTCCAGCTGTTGTGTGTGTTTTTAGTTTCATTTATGGAGAAATTTTCATTCGTTTTCTCCACCTGCTTGCCTTGCGTGCACAAATAAGTCTGTTTACTCTGAGTTACTGAGTAGAGGAGAGTGGAGTCATAACACATTTTTGTTGTTGTTCAATACTGCGTTCTGTTTATAAATGTCTCACTAGAGAGATTATTTAGAAAACTTGAAATGCTCTGATGCCCTGATGTTGTGAACTAGTAGAGCCAATGAATTTAGTTCTATAGACTAGTCACCTTCAAACTGTGCTAAAAGGAGGTTTTGTTAAGTGAGTAATCAACAGGACCAGGCCCCCTGGTAATCCCTGCAATTCAAAGGAAGTTTAAGGCCAGCTTGGGCTACATAGGGAAACCATACCTCTAAAAACTATAAAACAAAACCAAATAACTCGTCTAGTCTTTGCATGCAACATGTAATCTGTATAAGCAGCATTACAATGCATGGAGATTTTAGCAGTCATACTGAGATGTGGCTAATATTGGCTAGGTACATCTTCTGCCATGTTCTCCACTGTAATTCACCCCTAGGATCCTCATATACTATCTCCATTTTATAGCTGAGAATCTGAGACTTCGTAAGCCAACTTACTTACAGTACAAGTAACACGTTTGACTTCAGATTGGAGCCCAGACTCTACCATTTCATCAGCAGGCCACATCAGCTGATGTTAGCTCCTACTGTTCTCATTCCATAATGCTGTCCAGAATACTGTAGAAGACAGAAGATAATGTCATTGAACTTCTGGTTTTCAAATATTCTTCCTGACATGGTGGCACACGCCTTTAATCCTAGCCCTTGAGAGACAAAAGCAGGTTGATCTCTGTGAGTTCCAGGCCAGCTTGGTCTACATAGTGAGTACCAGGACAGCCAGGGCTATATAGAGCACCCCTGTCTCAAAATACCAAAATAATAATTTATCGTGCTGATGCTGATGCTGGGTTGGTGGCACACGTCTTTAATCCCAGCACTCAGGAGGCAGGATGGCAGGCTGTTAGTATTTTTTTTTTTTTATAGCAAATGACAGATACACTTTCAACAACCTTAGGGGAATGAAATAATTTGTATTAACTTATAACTGAAAGCATGGAATGTCTGTTTAAACATTCAAATATTTTGCCACTAAATTCTGTCTCAGGAGTGACAGTGATTGATGCTTATGCAGCAGTCCAGACAGGTTGATCTTTATTGTGGGGTCTTGGGCAGTGGGACAGACCTCTTGCTAATAGATGGGACAGTGAAGCCAGAAGAGGGAGGAACCAAAGGATAGCTTGATTGAGAAAGGAGCAGTTGGTGATGTCACACCAGGAAGATGGAGAGGAGAACATAGATCTATGCAGGCTTTGAAATTCATCAGCCCGATCCACATCCAGACTCACTCATGAGCAGAGCAGCTTTGTCTGGGCCTCAGCTCCTGTCACTGAAGAATAGGGCTCCTGCCATAGACTTTCCAGGAGGCTGAGAGGAAGCATTTAATATTGTCAGCCACTGCTTGGTGCCTGCCAAGTACGTCTGGTCTGATCAGGACCTGTCTGAATTCCATCTCACACTGGATGATAGTCCCATCCAGAGGAAGATATTTGCATATAAGAAAGAGATTTGTCAGTTGGTCAATATTTCAAAGTTGTTGTTGCTATCTTTGTGTTTTAAAGGTTCTTTGGTTTGTTTTGGATTTCTGTTTTGAGTGAGGGAGTTTGTTGGAAGTGAGTTATGTCAGAAACATAAAACACCTTTGTGTCTCTTTACATTGGGAGGGACTTAGAACAGGGCTTAGCCTGACCTCAATAGCACTGGTCTCTGTGACAGGAACAATAGTAGTATTACCTGAACTCCCTTCCCTCGTGGGTTGTCTTTATGCCAGTTCCAAAGTAAACCACTAAAAGGTGCCCACCTGGAGCACAGGATTCTCTTCTCCCCCTCCCTCCAAATCTTAAGGTCCTAGCTTAAAAATGAAAAGTCCTACTGAGATTTTCACTGAAAAATGAGAGACCTACAAATATCATCTCTCCACTGAGTGAAACTAGGGGTGCTGGTGGCAAGAAGACCAGGAGGAACCCGTGAACAAGAGGGCCTTTCCAGGATGGTCCACACCACCCGGAACAGAGCTGACGTCACCAGAGGGTGGCGCATAGTGAGCACTGTGCAAGTGTTTGTTACGGAAGCTTGCTGTGTTCTGTGTGAAAGATCTAACAGTGCAGCCTCAAACCCACTGACAGCTCCAGGATGTCTCATAGCAACAGTGGTACAAGCAGAACTTCCTGTGGCATTACCTCCCCTCCCCCATACCACTGCCATCCTCAGGCCTTGCCCATCTGCAGCTGTGAGTTCCCCTCCCCCTCATCTGCATACAGGCCCAGGCTTAAAGACTCACTATATCGGACTAGGCATGGAGTATATGCGTGATGGATACACATGCACTAAAGGGGCCTCTCATTTTCTTCAAGCTCACAGTTCCTTCAAAATGCAAGACCCTCCCAGCCCCCCCTGCAGCCCAGGAAGTGGAGACAGCCTGACTGTAAGCCTGTACAATGGACTGCTCATCAACCTGGTGGCGTCTGTAAAGGACACATTCTGCATTCGTCCTCAGAGGCCTGGCCATGCTGTCTTTGCATGGTGTGGTGTCTTTTCTGACCTCTCACACAAAAACAGTCAAAGCTGGCCTCAGTGTGCATACCCTCTGGAGCCCCACACCTTCACAGAAGGGCAGAGGGCTCATACCAAGTTGATTCTTCAGTGTGCTTTACTAATGCTTCTCTTTATTTTTATAGGCTCTCCAAGTGGAAACAACTCTGTGCCTCTACTGACCTCCAGTGTTAATGTTACAGGTAAATCTTACAAATTCAGGGTTTCTTCCATCTAGGCTATAATTCTAGTAGCCAGGGAGTATATTCAAGCTGCTCCAGGGCCTGGCTGAACCACAAGTTCCTCTCAAGTGAACCCCATAGCCCATTAGCAGGTGATGGTTCACAAGATTGTTGGTGTTAGTCCAGCAAAGATGTGAATAACTGAAGAAAAAAAAAAGTGTGGGAAGCTGGGTGCCTGTAATCCTAGCACTTGAGAGGTGTATGCAGGAAGATTAGGACTTTGAGGTGATCCTCAGCCACATAGGGACTTCAAGGCATCCTGGAGTGCATGGGAACCCTGTGCGAGCTTGCTTTCAGTTGCTGTGATAAAATTCCATGAGCAAAATCAACATGAGGAGAAAACAGTTATTTCATCATACAACTCTCAGGTCACACTCCATCACTCAGGGCAGGAACACAGAGTTAAGAACTGAAGCAGAGCCCATGGGGGAATGCTATTCACTGGCTTGTTCCTCATGCTTGTTCAGCCTGCTTTCTTATCCAGTCCAGGACTAAAGTGAGAAATCCACAGGATTCTGCCAAGGAGTATTAGGGAATTTATTAGGACATGAGTTGAGCAAATACCACTACACAGGACCACCTGCCCGGGGATGGCACTGCCCACAGTGGGCTGTGCCCTCCACATCAATCATTGATCAAGAAGGTTCCCCACAGCCCTGCCTGTAGGCCAGTCTGATTGAGACCTTTCTCAGTTGAGGTTCACTCCTCCCAGATGGCTGGTGCTTGTGTCAAGTTGACAGAATCTTAACCAGTACAGTCCGTGTCTCAAACAAAGCAAAAACATACTGGGATTTCAACCTGCGTGTGGCTTGTGAAGTCATGAGTCTGCAGGTCCACTAATGAACAAAGTCCCCTGAGCTGCCCTGGCTGGCTCTGAATGCCACTGTTTGAGCCATCAGACTTCAGCCTGCCATCTTTCTTTTCCAGAGAGACAGTTAATGAGGCCCTCCTTCACTCGCACTGTTAGTTTGGGACAGATGAGCCCTTCTGGGGCTCTGCACTCACTAGCCTGCAGGTGCTGTCACAGGATGGGGCACCTGCCCATTGCCTTCATTTCCAGTGCTGACTTGTCAGAATTTTCCCAGGAGCCTGCCCTGAGAAAATCCTTCCCAGACTCCTGGGGAAGACACTACATCCAGCAGGGGGTCATCTGAGGGAAAAGAATCTATGTACACCATGCTCTTTTGTCCTTTATTTCTCTAAGACAAAATTCTGCCTACATAGCTTCAGTTCCGTCCTGACACTCAGTTTCTCTCTGTCCCTTCTTTTTCTGTCCTCTCATAGTCTAATAGTAACTAAGCCCTTATGTTTTTGATCTTCTCTTCGTCCCCTGTTCCTTCATCCTCCATCTTTCCTCCCTTTCCTTACTCCTCGGCCTGAGCCAGCCTGCCTTACCATCTACAGAAACTCTAGCTTGTTCTCTTCTCCCCCAGCCATGCCACTCTGCTCTGACCAGGCAGTCTGCTCCAGTCTTTACTGCACCTGGTTATGCAAAACACCCTATTGTCCTGAGACAATGGCTCTCAATGCTACTAGGCCTGAAGGCAAGGGGTGGTCTGAGCTTCATTTGCTCAAGAAACAAAGCTATGCATCTACAGTCTGCCTGTCTCCTAGGCCCTGCAGGGGTGTTACATAGTGGATCAGCAGCAGGTCTGAGAAGCTAAACTTTTTGCCATATGACCTAATAGTATATGGAGACACAAGAATTTCATAGCAGAAGACAGCTGATACCTACTGAAAGCTGAATAACACCAAATATTCCATGATAAATGGCTATCCTCTTGAAGGACTCCTTGGTCGGTCAAGGTATAGTTTATTATATACAGCTGTACTCTTATTTCATATTCTTGTGGCCCATGACACTGACTGAGAGAGAAACTGGAAAAGGTTACACATAACCTGCTCTTACTGACACATTCTGAGTGCTCAGGGCACAAAGTAGACCACATCTTGACTCCCTAAAATGTTTTATATTTAATATTCTCATGGTAAAATATGGATGAGATAGAATTTCTGATTTTTGCCACTTTACATTTACAGTTCTTGCTATTGCGTGCATTCACATTATTGTGCAAGTTCATAGAGTTGTGTTGTTATTTATTTCTTTGTTTAACCATGTCATACAATGTAGGTTAGGCTTTGCTCAAGTTCACTGTGTGATGCAGACTGGTCTTGAACTTGATATCCTCCTGGCTCAACCCTGTGGCTACTGGGATCAGAGACTTAGCCTACCCAGCTGGTCCCGGAGTCCTGTGTGGTTTGTCCTCACACCCTGTGCCTTGTTCTCATTCGGTCTGCCTTTCCTGCTGATGTCTAGTGCAACATAGCTATGCTTCTGTTGTGATCATAGCAATGGCTGTGCTGAATTCCAGTGTATGTGACAGAATGACAGAAAACTTCATGGGGGAGAAAAGGACTAGAAAGATGCCCCCAAGTATAGTAATATTTATCAACTGGGTTGATAAATTATTGTCAGCAAGTATAATAGTAATTACCACTGGGTAGTTGAATGTTTTACATATATTACTAGGCGGTTAGGTGAATGTCTCTTCCTGTTAGCTTATTTTAGGGGGAAGGAAAATGTGTGTGTGTGTGTGTACATGTGTACATGTGTACATGTGTATACATGTGTACAGGTGTATTCACCATTCGCCTGAGTGTGGTGAAGGCCCATGATTGGCCTCAGGTCTCTTCCCTTGTCACTTTCCATCTGTATCACTTTTGTTTATTATTTTATTTATTATGTTTATAGGAGATGGCTTAGCAGTTAAGAGCTTTTGTTGCTCCTATCAAGGGAGAACCTGATTTCAGTATTTAGTAGCCACGTCAGGTGACTCACACCCACCTACATACCAAGTCCAGGGAATACAATGCTTTTGGCTTCAGCAGGCACCTGCACTAGAGTGCACAGACATACACACACACACACACACACACACACACACACTTATAACTAAAATGATTTTTTTTTTAAAGTAAAACAGCAGAACTTTCAAAGTGGTGGTGGGGTTATAGAGTGTTTCCCTCACTGCTCTGAAAAGCTAGTTCAGACTCAACCTGTTGGATTTTTCCTGCTATTAATGACATTCATGTTTGTGTGCTTGCGTTTGAAGATTGCTGGTAACGTGGACTGTCCATAGATTTCCCCAGACTGTGGAGTGGAATAACCATACACTGCATGCCCACCTACTGAACCAGATGGGTGTTTGGATTACCCACTTGACCTGGTGCTATTTCAGGCAAAAGGCATTTAGTAAATAAAACAGATCTGAGTTTGCTCTTGAGTGCTCCATCAAGGGAGGGGGAGGGAGTATAAGGAAGAAATGAGCTGCAGATGGTTTGAGATGGTGATAAGAGGTAAACAGGTGGTAAAATCCATACCTAAACAGGTGATGGTGGGGTAGAGACTGACCACAGGTCTGCTTCAGGTTCTTTGATGTGGGTAGACCTGTACAAGGTGGGCTGGCTTAAGCTAAGACTTGAAGACCGGAGAGAGCCAGCCCTATCCATAACAGAGGAAAGAACCTTCCAGGCAGGAGAAAAAACCAGCATAGGCACCGTACTGCAGGTACTCTGAGAAGGAGTGACCATCTTCCTCAAGGAACATTGGCAGTGACGTGCAAGGGTGGCTGCTTTTTGGTTATGTTATCATATACAGGAAATAGGGGACAAAACAATTACGGATTAGCTGTCAAAATATGGGAGGCTGGAAACAGGTCATGGCAACTGAGTTAACTGTTCGGGGTCTTTTTTCCTCATAAGTTGAGGGCTCTTTTTTCTGTAGTATCTGTCAGTGAGTCTGGCCCACTGCACTCTCTCATACTCGGCAGCTAGGATGATGTAATGCCCTGGCTTTCCTTTCCACGTCTGTCTGTAATACGCTAGCGTTGTGATTAGGAACCTGAACTGCACCTGGCATGTTGATGATGTGACCAGGACTGCTGTGCACATCACCACTGTAAGCTTGTTGTAGGTGGGTTCCTTTGTTGTTGTTGTGCCTGGTTTAGCCATGCCTCTCCCTCTCCCCTTTTCTGGTTGTGAAGGTAATTCATGGTTCATGTGGAAATTGTGTAAGATATAGTAAATAGCTAACATCGTTACTTGAGGTATTTTGTTTTATGTGTGTGTCCGTCCATGGGTCATGTGGAGGGCAGAGAACACCTTATAGGAGTGAGTTCCCTGTCCACGTGTCCTGGGGATGGAACGTTGACCGTCAGCCTTGGCAGCAACACCTTTACCAGCTGGGCCATCTCGCCAGCCCAATAACAATGTTTCCTACTTGAGAACTGCTAAAAGAATAGATTGTGAGGTCTCGCCATAAAAAATAAATGTGTGAGGTGGGGCGTGATTGAACCAATCCACAGTGGCTCAAAACATGTAGTACACTGTAAATATATACACAATTTTAAAAGTACTCTGTTTTAGGTTTGGGGTTTTTTTTTTTTGTTTGTTTGTTTGTTTGTTTTTTCAGCTTAAATTTGTGAGCACAGTATTTGAAAAATGGGAATTCAGACCCTCGTGGCCCGTGCTTATAACATACTTGCTCACCCGTGTGGTCCATTGTCCCTCTTATCTTTCTTTCTTTTTTGTTTTGTTTTGTTTCTTTTTATAGAAGAAGCAAAATTACTTTATCCAGAGCAAAAAAAGAGTACAGGTCAGAGAGGGCTACACAGTCCAGATTGGTGGTGGGCCACATGAGCGAGAGTCCTCAGAGCCCCGGGCATTGTGGAGGTCAGGACGCAGGAGCTGCTCACCCAGGGGGTGCTGTGAGCACTTCTTTTTGTTTTGTCGTTGTTTTTTTCTTGTTGCTGAAAAGTTTTTCATACACTACACTCAGATCACACATTCCCCTCCCCAGCTCTTACTGGACACTGTATTTTATAACCTTTGCTTCGAATAGAGTTTCCTTGCTACTTTCCCAAGAAGAGGAGAGAGGGGAAGAGAAGAGGGGGTGAAAGAAGGAAAAACACTGTGGTGGGTGCCCTGAGACTGGCCTGCGGGCTCTGGAAACTGGTTTGGTTGCTTGCTCTCTGCACTGGTTTTTAGTGTCTACCCATGGTATGTATTTCATGTTGTCCTTCAGAGAAAATAAAAAGAGAAAAAGAATCATTTTGTTGTTGGTTGGACACGGATGATGTGTAGTCTCTCTGAGTCTCCCCTCCCATTCGGCAGCACAGGCCTCACAGGGTAGGTGAGGTGGCATGTAAGGACCCCAGCACTCAGCACTGACCAAGCAAGAAGTCATGTGGTTCTGTTCCTCCTCCTCCTCCAGTCTCCCCGGCTCCCCTGGCTCCGGGCCTTTGCAGCAGACTGTTCTTGATACCTAAAGCACTGTCCCTCCTGTGTCTGCCTTTGCCTGCCTGTTGTCCATGCATCAGAGTGCTGAACACTGAATGCTCAGGCCTCACACTTAGTGAACAGTCCTTGATCGCCCAGATTCCAGGGACCCAGTGGTTTAACATTCTGTGTCTACATGATGCTTTCTTCCTGTGACTCCAGCTGTCAGCTAGTGCCTGAAGGGGCAGTGTTGACTTCAGTCACCACATCCCAGGGCCCAGTGCAGGACCTGGCATGAATTTCTGTTGGAACAGTAAGCGATAACCAAGCATTCTACATAGAAGAAGTGTATGGGCTGTCTTAGCCCTGGGTGCCAGGAGTCCCCCAGGTGTAGTCAGCGAGCACAGAGCTCTGTGTTTGTGGGAGTTGCCATGATTAGATTCGTGTAGAAGCAACGCTGAGTCTTGCTTCTTCCCAGGATCAGGCTGCACACCCAGCAGCTTCTTGGCAGGACATCTCTGCTTTGTAAGAAGGTAGAAAGGGCAAGAGGAAAAAGGCTGGTCCTGCAGCTCCCCTAAGGAGGACAGCTGTCCCAGGGAGGTGCTGGAGTCTCCCTGGAGTTTGAAATTGATTATAATGCAGCCAGAAGCTATGGAAAACTCAAAGGTGGGCAATCCCATGATTTGACTGACATTTCAAAGAGTAAGGTTCATGATTAGGAACCTGCTGAGTGAGTGTAAATGGCTGTAGGCCAGGACAGTGGTGAGGAGTCTGCACAGGCCTTCTGCTGATTGACTGGGGACAGCAGGTGGCAGTGGGGGCTGCAGGCCGGTGTTTGGGTCAGTGAGCAGACACTTCACCCCACGTTTGGAGATCATTTCAAAGGGAAAAATTAAGATTGAGCCCTGCGAGTTCACGGCAGACTTGAGAGGCCCGACGGGCAGAGCCGTGTGAGAGAGGAAAAGGAACCGGGCTAGAGAAGGAGAGACTCCCTCTTACTGTGCTCATGGTCTGTCGAGGCAGAGGTGACTGGGCCGTGGTAGCACTGAAGACAGGCAGTTTTCACTTCAGTGAGCCACTTACTAAAAAGGGTTCTTGTGGATCAAGAGCTCCTTCAGTCCTGGAAATTGTTAGGTTACCCATCGCTTTTTAACTTTTAACATAAACTTTACAACTTGCATCAGTCTTTATTTACTTACTTACTTACTTACTTACTTACTTGTGTGTCTGTATATCTGTGCCTCATGTATGCAGATATCCATGGAGGCCAGAAAGGGAGACCTGGAGTTACAGGTGGTTGTGAGCCACCCAGTGTGGGATTTAGGAACTGGACTTGAGTCCTCGGAAAGAGCAGTAAGCTCTTGTCTTAGTCACCACTTTATTGCTATGAAGAGACACCAAGGCAGCTCTTTTTTTTTTTTTTTGAAGCTGAGGATCGAACCCAGGGCCTTGCACTTGCTAGGCAAGCGCTCTACCACTGAGCTAAATCCCCAACCCCAAGGCAACTCCTATAAAAGAAAATTTATTGAGGGCTTGCTTACAGTCTCAGAGACTCAGTCCATTATTACCATGGCAGAGAGCGTGGCAGTAAGCAAGTGTGGTGCTGGAGAAGTAGCTGAGAGCTACATCCTGATCCACAGCAGAGGGAGAGGGAGGGAGGTCCATGCTGAGCCAGTGTGAGCTTTTGAAAACTCAAAGCCCACCCCCAGTGACACACTTCCTCCATCAAGGCCACGCCTCCTAGTCCTTAAATAGTGCTACTCCCTGATGACTCTATTCAAATATTTGAGCCTTTGGGGTCCATTCTTATTTAGACCACCCCAGCAGGCCTGACGCTTGAGCCTTCTCACCAGCCCAGATCGCATTCCCATCTTCAGAGCAGCAGCTCTCAAGCTTAGCCATAAGTTATTAGAAATACCAATCCTGGTGCCTGTTGAGACAAATTAAATCTGAGTGGGAAAAAGCAGAAACACTCCACTGTGTCTGAAGTAGAGAAGCACTGCCCCACCCCCCACCCCTGCTCCCACAGTGGCTGGGGCATCTCCTCCTCAGTGGTCTTTGCATAGGTGTATGCTCAGGATGGCGGTCATAACAAGATGTGAAGAAAGTAACAATTGATGGCATTTGGCAAGTAAGGGATTTGTTTCCTTGCTGGGGTTTAGAATATGTTGCCTGGTGATGGTCACTGCGTGGAAGCCTCCTGAAAACAGACCTGACACCCCACCTCCAGAGGCATGAGCAGTAACAGCAGCCAGACCCTTGGTGTGGTGGGGATTTTACTTTGCTGGCTAACTGTTTGATCTGATAGTCAGTCCATTAGCTGTCAAGAGGATAAGGGGAAAGTCCGTAGGAAAGTAAAGCTTCCCTCAAGTTTCAGAACTGAAACTGAGATGTTACAGAGAACAGTGGAGAGGTCCCGTCACATGGTGCGTAGGTCAGCATGACACTTGTGTTCTAGGCACCTGTCCAGGATTAGCCATGAAATGTCCTGAAACATCACAGCTAACCTTGGCAAAGCCGACCTCCCGATTAGTCCTTTTGTGACAGTGTGACGAGAGAGAGGGAGACGACAAATGTGAACTTTTTTATTCGTTTGTGCTGTGAAACTTGGCCCTTTGAGAGACTCCTGTGAAGGTGGGCACTTTGATTTTTGTGGATTTTGTGAATATACGTGAAGACTTTTCAAAACCATAATCCTAATGTCATTTTCACACTTTAGAAAAAACTCAAGTCATGTTTTAGGTGGCTGTCCAATCATTGCTCTTTGAATAATTTTTCATAAACTCTGAAAAAAGAAAAAAAATTGACAAGCCCCTACCCACTGAGTCAACCTACTGACCATTTTCCATTCCATTTCTCTCCATGGTCAAGCTCCAGTGAAACCAGCAAGCTTCTGGCTCCTCTCATGGGGTCTTAGTGCCCTCCACTTTCCCAGAACCCTTCCCTCATCATGTCAACAACCACAGTGTAACATTTTTAAAAATATTTCTGTTTAATTATGTGTTCACTGCAAATGCAGATGCCCATGGAGGCCAGAAGGGGGCGTTGGATCCCCTTGAGCTTGGGTTGTAGGTGGTTGTGAGCTATGGCAGTCGTTGCTCGGAACAGAAAACCAGCCCTGGTTTTCCTTTTTTTCTTTTTGTTACAAAGTCTGCCTGTTTTTCCAAATTGTCTCATATGGTCTACCATACCATAGCCAGGACCAAACTTTAGATTCCGTGCTTGCATGCGTGCGTACAATGCTGCTTTTCAGTTTCTGATTTATTTCACCTGACATGACCATCAGTCCATCTGTGTCACAGGATGGTCGGGATGTCTTTTATCATCAGTGGCGTTCTGTTGCGTGTACCCACCACATTGTCTTTGTCATCAGCAGGTGCACTTAGGTTGTTTGCATGCATGTTTGCATGATTGATAGCTGCAATCAAGATGGGCATGCAGCTACCTCTTTGACATGCTTGCTTGCTTTCCTCTGGATTGAGACCCAGACACCTGTCTGTTGCTGACAGTGGAATACTAAAGTTGTCAGCTAATGTTGAAATTTTATCTCCACTTCCTCTTGCTGGACTGAATCTCCCATCATTGTATAATGGTCATATTTATTTGTACTGCTTTTGTTTTAACACATAGTTTACCTATGAGGCTACCCTCTCTTTTAAATTCCTTTTTTCATGGGATTCTGCCTTCTTTACTTTCAGTTTGCATGAGCTCAAACAGTTGAACTTAGTTTTTTGTAAAGACCATTTAGTTTGATAGAAATTTGGGGTTCCGCCCACATTTACTCATTGTCTTTTAATTGGGGGATTTAATGCATATACTTCAAGGTTACTGTTGACCGGGTGGGTCCGAGTCTATCTTATTTTACAACTGGTTTTCTAGTTTTGCTGTATTTCCTCTTCTCTTACAGTCTTTGTGGCTACGTGACTGGTGATTCGGTTCCTTGCTTACTACTTTGGGGTCTTATCTGCTAGTCTTGAGTTGTGGTTTTGTTTTGTTTTGTTTTGTTTTTCCATGAAACTTGAAAGAAACAAGCCTTGATTGTAAGTAGCTGTTTCAAAACTAGTCCACTGATTTCCTTAGCACTCAGGCCGGGAATCGCTGTGCCCTGGTGTCCCAGTGGGAGACTGTCACCAAGGCTCTTACTCGGCTGCCATCTTCCTGGGAAGAACATGTTTTTAAACGTTATGCAACAGGTTCTCTTTATCTTCCTTTTCTAGTGAAAAGGGAGGGGGCTTTCAGTGTTGTGTAGCAACAAAAAGCACAGCACCAACATTTGCACATGGTGATTATAAACTTCCCCTTTCATGGTATAGAGTCAAGGTGGTTTTAGTAATTCCTTGATGGACTTGAAAACTTAAGGTTGATTGTAGGTTATGTAGCTCCATTATAGAGCACTTGCCTAGCATGCAGGAGGTCCCAAGTTCTATGCCTGGCACTGCAATTAAGTAAATAAATAATGAAATTATTAGCTGTATATCTTACACAGTGAATGCTTTAAGTGTGGAATAGTTGTGATAAAGAAATTTATTCTGAATCTGTTTCTGTTGATGCTTGAGTTAGATTGCTTACTTGTGAGAGTCTTTGTTCTGTTTTGGTTCCTTCCTGCTTCTCAACCTCCCTGGTGCTAGGATTACAGGCATTTGCCACCAGCACCTGTAAGAATTTACCAGCCAAGCCTATAAAGAATCAGGTCTGCCAGACAGGAGGCCCTTGATCTTATGGGGTACTTAGTTAGGGTTTCTAATGCTGTGAAGAGACACCATGATCACAGCAACTCTTATAAAGGAAAATATTTAATTGGGGCTGGCTTACATTTCAGAGGTTTAGTCCATTATTGTCATGGCAGGAAACATGGCAGCACACAGGCAGACATGGTGCTGGAGAGGTAGTTAAGAGTTCGACATCTGGATCTTCAAGCAGCAGGAAGAGACAGTCACTAGGCCTGGCTTGAGCTTCTACAACCTCAAAGTCCATCCTCAGTGACACACTTCCTCCAACAAGGCCACACCTCCTAATGGTGCTGCTCCCTTTGGGCCTATGGGAGCCATTTTTATTCAGACCACTTTATTCCATTCCCTTTAGGAGCATTTGCCAGGGCATTGCATCACAGCAATTGTCTATGCGCAACTTCAACCACCTGAACTTTCAAGCTTTAGGACCTCTGACAAGACCAGAAAAGCCTCCGGGCCACTGTCACTGGCTAACAGGTCACTCCCTGCCTCAGGCTTTTCAGCTAACTGGTGGACTGCCAAAGCTACGTAATAAGTTATTTTCAAAACAAGATGACTGGGCACAAAGCTCAGGGGCAGAGCACTTGGGCTGAATCCTTGACCCTCTATGGTGATGGTGGTGATGATTTGAATAAAAATGGCCCCCACAGATACATTAGGAGGTGTAGCCTTGTTGCCATGCTTCCTGCCGTAACGATAATAGACTAAACCTTAGATCTCTGAATTGTAAGCCAGCTCCAATTAAATGTTTTCCTTAATAAGAATTGTGTGGTCATGATGTCTCTTCAAACAATAGAAACTCTAAGACAGAGTTGGTACCAGGAACTGGGGCCCTGCTCTGATAGGCCAGGCCATGTTCTTGTTGCTAGAATGTGGGCTTTGGGACTTTGGATTAGAAACGCAGCTGAATACTTTTAAGTGGACCTTACAGTGCAATACTAGTAGGATCATGGAAGACAGTGGTGCTGAGCATGATTTGAACTGTGAGGGCCTGGCTCAAGACAGAGTACCTCCTCATGTCTTGAGGCTGGGCAAGGTGACCCAGTATGAGGAGCAGGGTCCCAAAAGCCAGTAGAAGAGTCAGAGACAGCCTCTCTTCCTCTGTTAGGAGTCCCATAAGAGGACCACGCTACACAACTGTAACATATATACAGAGTGCCTAGATCAGCCCGATGAAGGCTCCCTGGTTGTCAGTACAGTCTCTGTGAGCCCCTATGAGGTCAGGTTAGTTGATTGTGTGAACCTTACCATGTTGTCCTTGACACCTTTGGCTCCTACACTCCTTTCTCCTCCTCTATAGGATTCCCAAACTCCACCTAATGTTTGGCTATGGGTCTCTGCATCTGCCTCCATAAGTTGCTGAATGTCACCTCTATGATGATAATTAGGCCAGGTACCAGTTTGGTCACAGGAGATGGCCAGTTCAGGCTACTTATCTACTATTGCTAGGAGTCTAAGCTGGGGTTCTCCTTATAGATTCCTGGGAGATTCCCCTGTGCAAGGCTTCCACCCAACCCTGAAATGCCCCCCAGCATTCCCCCTCAACACTCTCCCCCTCCGTATGCCCCCAACCTGATCACTCATGTTCCCATCTCCACCTGCCCTCAGTCCACTCATAAAATCTATTTCCCCATCCCAGGGAGATCTGGGTGTCTCCCCACCCCCATGAACCCTCCTTATTTACTAGTCTCTGTGGGTCTGTAGATTGTAGCATATAATTTTCCTTTGTTTTACAGCTAATATCTACTTATGAGTATATACCATGCTTGTCTTTATCAGTCTGGGGTACCTCATGAAGGATGATTTTTTTTTCTAGTTCCATCTGTTTGAGGCTCAGTATGTTTCTAACATGCCTGGTTGACTGATACATAAAGATTCTATGTCCTGCCATTCTTGAGCATGAAAACTGATACAAACTGTAAGTAAATTTGTTGCAACTCTTTTGCAAGTCTGGGGAAAGGTGTCCTGACTGCCTGGGGAGTCAGGCAACATCTTGAGCTTCTCAGGACAGCTCTGCCCTGGAGGTGTCCTGGACACCTGGAGCTGCTTAGGATAGCTCTGATGGCTGGAGCTGCAAAGAGGCTGCCCAACCCTGGAGAGTGAGGTATCCCAGACACCTGGAGCTGTTTAGCACAGCTCTGATGGCTGGGGCTGCAAAAAAGCAGCCCAACCCTGGAGGGAAAGTTTTTCTGACTTGTTGGGAAAGTCAGGCCTGAAACTACTTCAGCAGGGAAGGTTATCCTGACTGTTCGGGACAGTCAGGGTATACCTGGTGCGATGGGGTATGGTCTCCTGCAGAATATAGCGATCCTGCTCCTCTCCTGGAGAGCCGCTACAGTGGAGCTTTGCTCAGCCCCCACTTAAGGTGGCTTCCCAGCAGAGCTCTGCTTCTCCAGCCTAAGAAATTGCAAAAATGTGGCAATCTCCTCTGGCTCATGAGAAAAGTGTTACTTTTTCAGCTCTTTCAGCTCCTCCTTGCTCTGTCCACTTCAGGACAACTTAGCAAGGTTCTTCTGTTCAGTTCCTCCTTGCTCTGTCCACTGAGGGACGTCTTAGCAAAGGTCTTCTCTATGCCAGTAAATGAAGATTTTCACACCCAAAACTCTTGAGAAAGAGATTTATTTGGAAAGGAGGAGTCCAGGTGGAGAGAACAGCTCTTTTTTTAACTGACCAGGCAGGGCACTTTACATAGGATGTCTTGGGGGTGGAGTCAACCAGGGGTTGACTTGGGGCCCAGGGTTCTATTGTCCTGCTCTGTGATTGGTTGGTTTCACAAGTCAGTTGGCCAGGGGCAGAGACGGCTCTGATCTGACTGAGCCAAACTATGTTTCTTTCTGCCCTGATCTGAGCCGGCTTTCCCTCGTTCTGGGCTCCAGCGTCAAGGTGGGTTTCTTTAGCCAGCCCCTTTTCCCTACACAAGCCAGGGACATTCTTCATTTCCTCTTCACATTTTTACAAGGATAGGTGTGATGCCTTCTCCGTGTTTCTCAACACTGATGATGAACATGACTGCTTCCTTGAAGACTGTGTTTCTGAGAAAGCCACCTGGTGAGCATGGGGTTGGATGTTCAGGTAAACCTCATTCTGACTCATATCTTGAGGACCCACTTCAAACCAGACTTTTACAAAGTCAGGAAACTAGCAATGTCTCCATAAATCAAGTTTGAACTCTCAAGAAAGGAATTCAGTCTTTTGTGCCCTGCTCCACCCACTTCCCACCTTCACTCCAGTCCGTGGGATGCCAGTAAGAATCCTCTCCATGAGCTCTGCATGGAGAGCCTCCTCGGCCAGTCATCTCCTTAGACACATGCTCTCAGTCACAGCCAATGGGGCGGTTCCAGCCTCAGAGGCTCTTTGTCCCCACATTCTAGAAGCTTCAGATAGCTTGGGTTAGGTTTGCTTTGTCTTGTCTCCGCAGGCTGTCGTCTGTCTGTCCTGTACCAGCATTATGCCTCCCTTTAACTGCCCACTCCACCCTCAGTTTGCCTCTTTTAATCAGCAGTCAGCCAGGAACTTGTTCACAGTGTGTCTAAAATTAAAGTCATTTTGTTCTTTTCTTGTACAAGAGTTGAGATTCAGTTGTTTTAGGAACACAGCCCCAGGGACAGACCTGGCTGGGGTGGAATGAAGAGAAGACAGACATGACACAGAAAGCTGACGTCGGTGGTCTGGGGTTCTTAGCTGGAGAAACTGCAGCCCTGGAAGCTCAGGTGTTTGTGACAGAGTTGAATAGAGAGATGGGTCATTGCATACCACTGGACACGTAGGCAGGATTAGCCAATCTATGTAGCTGTAGTCTCCAGGGTTGGGGAGGGGGGCATCTTTAGGCTGTAAATATGGGGTAGAGGGAAAAAGCTATGGTGGACATTTTCTGCACATATTGTCAACACTTGGTCCCAAGAAAGGCTTTGGCATCCTTCTGAGTCTGAGGCTATGAGGTCATTGACATGGCTGAGTTTATGTCAGCACACATTCCCTCAGGACTTCACTCACTCAGGCTTCCTTTGCTCCCTGCAGGGTGTGTCTTATTTAAAATGTTTACAGACCTCTGGACAATTGTGGCTGTTAACATTCATGCTTTAGCCTTTGACGTGATGCTTTAGCATCTAAAGCAAAAACTTGAAAAGGCCCTGACCTTTTACCACTCCTTCCAGTAACTCCTAGACAGTCACAGCGAGACATGCCCGCATTGTTCACTACTGTGAGCAATGGAGACATGCCCGCATTGTTCACTACTGTGAGCAATGGAGACATGCCCGCATTGTTTGCTCCTGTGAGTAACGGAGACATGCCCATATTAGCATTGTTGGTTTTGTCTCTTGTATCAACTGCAGGTTCAGAGCCCCAAGCTTAGTGGAGTTTTCAAGTATTCCTGTTATGTAGTGTCATCAGGAGCTGGGCAGTAACTCAGTAGGGCTGGCTTTATATTGCAGTTCTTACCGGGGTCCATAGGCCTCACGTGGTTAGCTTCCCTCTTCTCCTGAAGAGGGCTGTGGAAGCTAGCCTCAGGTCAGGAGGCATCACCTGCACCAGATTCTCTTTCTCTGAAGAAAAACCTCAAGACAAGGGATGTAAAATCAGACCTCAACTTTTGGAAGGGAGCATGCATAGCAAAGCATTTGTAGACATATTATCTTGGGGGGTTAGGGACATATCACCCAGTTCATGTGTGGAGGTCAGAGAACAAACTGCAGGACTCAGGTCTCACCTTGTAAAATGTGAGTTTCAGGGATGGAACCAGGTCGTCAGACTTGACAGCAAGCACCTATACCCACTGAGACACATTGTTGGCTCTGTTTTAAATGTTCCCTATTTTGTACTATTTCATTGTGTGCCATGGTATAGATTCGTATAGTTTCCTTAGCAATACCCCATCAGTGCATATTTTATTCTTCTAAGCAGTTTTGCAGTGATCTTACATGCACATCATTAGCAGCTTGAGCTAGGATTTAACTAGATTCCTAGATGTGGGATTTGGGGCATCAGTAGTTGTGAGATTCTAAGGACCATAAGGAGTGGATCTCATATAACAAGAAAACCTGAATATGTACAAACCTACCTGACAGTACAGCTCTTAGGAAAAGGTTTTAAATACTTTACAAAACCAGTTATGTTGAATGCAAAGAGCAGATGTCAGAAGACATATTGTGCAGAGTAGTTAATAAAATTTAAACCATGGAGAGTAGTAGCATTATATGGTGTAGAAACCCTGCCAACTGAGGTAGTGTGAAGAAACCCTCAGTTGGGACAGTGACTTCCTGAGAGGGAAGCAGGTAAGGGTACACTTGCACCTTGGGGCTTCGTTACTGAAGACCGCCTTAGTTAGGGTTGTACTGCTGTGATAAAACTCCATGAACAAAGTAACTTGGGGAGGAAAGGGTTTGTGTGGCTTACACATTGCAGTCCGTCACTGAAGGAAGTCAGGACAGGAACTCACACAGGGCAGGAACCTAGAGGCAGGAGCTGATACACAGGCCATGGAGGGTGCTGCTTACTGACTTGTTCCTCATGGCTTGTTCACCCTGCTTTCTCAGAACACAGGACCACCAGCCCAGAGATGGTACCATTCACAATGGGCTGGGCCTCCCCCATCAATCACTGATTTAAAAAATGTCCTACAGGCTTGTCTGTAGCCCATATTATGAAAGCATTCTCTCAATTGAGGCTCCCTCCTCTCAGATGACTCTAGCTGTGTCAGGTTGACATAAAACGAGCCAGTACACAGACTGATGAGAACACAGGTGTTTCTATTATTGGCACCTTTCTTGAACCAGTCAGTATTGGTAAGTGGGAAGGGGCTGTGGGTACAGCCAACTGGCAGGTTCAACCCCAGCAGGAAAACACAACAGGAATTAAAGTTGTGAGACACTATGATCTTAAACGCTTTCAAAGCGAGCTTTCTGCTTCTGGACTTTGTGACAAGTATCCGTGTGTGTCTTCCGATGCTGTCTGTAGTGCTGTGAGGACTGTCAAAGGGGAACCCGTGTCTGAGTGAGCACTTCGCATGGCAGAGCGCTATCAGCCCGGCCTTCGAGATGTTCCGATGGGACCACTGCACAATGGGCACTAGGCTTGCAAAAGAAGCCCTGTTACCCTCCTCCAGGTCCAAGAGATCACACAAACTTGAAAACGGGAAAACCACCTGGCATGGCATCTTGTGTGAATTTGGCCTTTCAATCTAATGACCAATGGGATGGAGTGGATTGGCCCGATGGGCGTGGTCTTCTGTGAGTATACGTGACCTTTTAAAAATCGAGGTGGGAGAGACGCGTGCCCTCTTGGACATGGAAGGCTTCCTGATGCCAAAGCTCAGTGACCTGGTCCAGGCCTTTCCTCATCCCTCCCAGGTGGATGGCGCCGCTCCATTCTGTATTCATGAATGTGTTATATAAATTCATCCTTGAATAAGTATGTCCTGATCCAAGACTTCCATGGCCTCGATTGTCTGGCACTAGCGCGGGCTCACATAGGCTGCTGCTGTCTGAAATCCAGGATTTTTAGAAAACATTAAGCACGTGTATACTTTAGTGTCTGAAGGTTTTGCTGTTCCTTGTCTTTCAAGAAACATTGGGCATTAAGTATTAAACTTGGTTGTGCAGAGTCAGCCAAGGTAGCTTCACAAGGCTGAGGCAAGAGGATTTCCAAGAGTCCGATGCTACCTTTTACCTAGTGTTTCAGGACAATCTGGGCTACAGAGTGAGGCTCTTGTCTCTAAAACAATTACTAGCATCAAAGCTGGGTATGGGGACCATGCCTGTAATCTGGGTACTCAGGAGAACGAAGCCAGAGAACTGTAAGTTTAAGGCCAACCTGAGCTACACAGCAAGTTCCAGGCCAACCTTAGCTACATAGCAAGACCCTGTCTCAAAAAACCAAACAACAACAACCAGAAAACTGGTCCCTTTCCACAGGACCTGAAGTGGTTGCCACGCTGCTCCTGTGTGCAGTCGTTGCCTCTCGGGGCTTCTCTGCTGACACTGAGCAGCTGCTGTTCTGCTGACTGGCTCTGTCTTTGTTGTGGTGCTCTGAGCTTGTGGATAACCACATTCTTTGGTGGCAGCTGCAGATTGCACATGCCTATTCTGTGTTTAGGCCATAAATCTTCTGTAACCGAGTGGCAGTACCATCTGCATAGCCTATGAAATTGCTAGTATAGCTTTAATAGTGTTACCTCAGGCATGATTTCTCCCTCATCTCAGCCCTACAGAGACAGTGCAAAGACACAGGGGTATGTGCGAGGTGGCTGTCAGTGCCCTGTGTGGGCCCCGATGGAGACGAGCCCATAGTGTTTCTTATGTGCAGATTCAGGGAACAGAAAAGTGTTTGGTGCTGAAATTGATACTTGAAGTAATTCTGAGCATGTTTGTGTTGTAATTTTTCAACCTAAATTCTTTTTAAATTTTTTTATTTTATATAAACTGGTCTTTTGCCTGCATATATGTCTGTATGAGGGTGTTGGAACCCCTGGAACTGGAGTTATAGTTGTGAGCCACCATGTGGGTGCTGGGGATTGAACCCAGATCCTCTGGAAGAGCAGTCGGTGCTCTTAACCACTGAGCCATGTCTCCAACCCCCTCAATCTAACTTCTGTCCATGGGTTTCATCATTCCAGCCAGGAGCATGTTAAAGGAGCACTGGGCAGTGGTGTACCTCCTGCCCATTCCAGCCAGGCTTTCTGACTCTGTGGCACTGCTGTCCCTTGTGACTAACTTTACATCATGGCCTCCACACTTGTGACCTTCTGTGTGCCTTTGTTTTTTCTGTAAGTGGGGCTGACATCTGCCTCAGAAACTCTGTAGAACAGTCTTTGGCATAGATTGGGAACCAAGGTAATACAGGGCCAGCGGCAGAAAATACAGAGGACCTGGACTCCGCTCTGCAGCGCACGCCAGGTCCCAGCTCAGCAGAAGACACTGGCCTTTCAGTTACGTTAGCTGACTTGACACTGAGAGAGCCCAGGGGCACGCGGAAGCCTGCAGTGCGCCCCAAGGACCACTTCTGGGGCGGAGCAGCCAGAACAGGGTGGGTCTTGGTCACATTTACATATAGTATGCATATTTGTGCCAGTTTCTATGTAAGAATCTTCCCCATTGCCTTATAGTATGCTTCCTAATTTTCTACAGAAGGAATTGTGGATTCAGCTTGTAAAATGAAAAGTAAAAACTGCTTAAAGTATACTTCCAGCATTAGACTGCCAATGCCTGAAGAAAGGGAAAAACCATTTCCTTCCTATCTGATTGAGAAAAGCCACTGCCAGCATGATAGAAAAACAAATGTTTAGTTATGTAGTGTGTGTGTGTGTGTGTGTGTGTGTGTGTGTGTGTGTGTGTGTGTGTTGGGTACATGCATTTTTATGCTGATCCCAAGAATCATTAATATCTAAAGTAATAGAAATATAATTAAGAACTATAAAAACTAAACCAGGCATTTGATTAAAAGGGAGACAGCGATGCCCAGGGAGAAGAGAAAGGCTAGCCTAGCCCCCAGCCTGGCTTGTAACTGTATTGGCCCTTGTCTGTCAAGTCCACCATGAGCCCCTCACAGTAAGGCCCATCTGCGCCAGTGGGGCCTCCGGGCATCATGGTCGGTGTGGAAGTAGCTAGCACTCACGCAGTCAGGAAGAGGTGACTGAGGACCCGGCTGCTTGTAACTCGGGTTAAGAGAGTAGGATTGGCCTGGTGTGGTGGGGCACGCCTTTAATTCTAGCACTTGAGAGGCAGAGGCACATGGATCTCTGAGTGCAAGGCCAGCCTGGGCTACACAGGGAATTCCAGGACAGCCAGGGCTACACAGAGAAACCCTGTCTCAAAACACAGAAAGGGGGGCGGAGAGGAGAGGGAGGGATGCTGAGGGGTTTGGAGGGTCTTGAGCAGGGACACAGGACAGTAATGCCAAGCGTGCTTCCTTCTTTTCACGAATTGGACCTTCTGTAGCTGGCGAGACTTTCTCCCTGTGGGTTAGGATGTGGTTGTGGACTGGAATGGGCAGGCCCTTGACGAAGGGACCTGGCTGAATGAGTCTTGTGGGCAGCCTCGTTGCCCTGAGCAGCCAGGCCACTGCCCTGCCTTTCCCATCCAGCCGTGGGAGTGAGCAGTGCTCCTGCTGTGGACTCAGTGCCTCAACAGACTAGACAGAAGCCAGGTTTGTCCTGGGGCTCTAGATGGAGCAAACCCTGTGTGTACTAATAGGATCCATAAGACATTCAATATTCACAAAAAGACACTCCCCTGTGGTGGGGTGCCTCTTACAAGGCCCAGTTTTCACCTAGACCCATTTTGGTACATATTTGTCTAGGGTTTGGTTTGGTTTTGTTTTTTGTTTTTAGACTGATTTTTTTTTTAAATCAGATTTTCAGTTCTGTATTCTCACTGTCAAATAATTTGAATTTAGAGGAATTTCTAGAACAAGTCTATGGACTCACAGTAAGGAGGCCTTTGGCTTTTAACAGTGTCTCTGGGTTTGCTCAACACTTCTTGCCAGGGTAAGGGTAAGGTGCACTCTGAAGAGGGGTTCTCAGGTGTTTATTTTATTTTTTTTTAATTCTAGGAACTCATTTTAATTTTATTCAAGTTTTCAAGCCACAAACCATGCTTAGAATCAGCTCCTCAAAATCCTACTTGGGCACCGGAACGTCTGGTTGTCTGGAAATGGCGCCTTGTTTTCAGCAACTGTACTGGACAGGAAGCTGCCACTGCAGTTAAAATAATTGAGTTTTAAACTGGGTGCGAATTTAAGTGTGCAATGGTGCCCTGAGGAAAACAAACAGTTTCCCTTCTGTTTTTTGGGACTTGGTTACTGGGAAGGGTGGTTGCTCCTCACAGCAGCTACCCGACACTGAGGCAGCTGGAGCTATCCAGGTGTTCGGGTCACGGGGAGGCGGCTTCACGGGGCATCACTGGCTCTGTCAGACAGTGGCTATTTGCCTCTCCCGTAGTTGAAACTTGTCATGACTGCCAATGGCTGCCATCGGAAATGGGAGCCTGGCCGCTGCCCCCTTTGCTTCCTGGAGGGAACTTTGCAGTGCCGTCTCTCATAGGCTTGATGAGCTAACATTACCTCAGCTAATGCTCCCAGCCCTGGGAGCACCTTACAGGCACAGGACAATGGCCCCCAGAGATGTTAAGAGGCTCCGAGCTCTGCTCCCTGTGGCTGGAACTAAGTGGGATAGCGGAGTGAAATCTGATCAGACTGGTGGAGGCCCCACACATGCGCGTGTGCACGTGCGCGTCTGCCTTTCTCTCTCTCACTGCAGCTGCTGGGAGGACATGGGCTGTTACTGGACAGCTTCCTTCCTTCCCTTTCCTATGATTATGTTCAGTGAAGACAGAAGACCTTGGGGATGTGTAGAAGCAATGGGCTAAGCACAGACACTGTGCCAGCTGTCCAGCTGCAGGGGCACTTTCATGCCAGTGCGTGGGACCCTGGAGCCAAGCACAGAGCTTGCCAGGACTGCCTGAAGCAGCATTGAGAATGGAGGGAGATGTGCATGTCAAAACCGAGAGATAGCGTCCCTGGGCGCTCTGGTGGTCAGAAGTGTAAGCAGTGGGCAAAAGTGCCTTCTCTGGGAGTCACAAAGGAAAAGGCCGGCCACCCATCCCAACATAATGTTTAAAGTGATAAGTAATAACGTGAGTGAGAGGGGTTTGCTCACTGCACTAGGAGGAGCAGACAGGTTTGGGGACTCCAGCCTTGTCTTTCGAGTACAGCCATGTGCTTCACGCCTTATTACAGAAGGAACTGGGGTGGGAAGAACAACAAGAAATTTCATAACTAAACAGTCGTGGTCAAGATTGAGGTCTGATTCATCTTTGATCAAAGTGGTTCAAAGAAGTTGCTGCTGCCGTCATCCCAAGAGAAAGTCTCATGAGATGATCACGTCTGCTGGGGTACAGCCTTGCCATAATGGGTACCGTTTCTGGAGAGCATGATTTCAAAATGCTGAAACGCTACAGTGATTCCGCACTGGACCTTAGATTTGCCAACACAGGCCGGCTCCGAGGTCACACATCTACCGGAAGAAGACGCTGTTGGCCACCTCTCCCGTCTACTTGTTTCCCTTACCTGGCCAGGCCCAACGGAGCTTAAGGAGAAAAGCCAGTTAGCTGCTTGATGGTTGGCGCCCTCTGGAAGACCCTCCTGATTCTCTGGGAGGTTCTGGCAGATTGTCCTGCTGAGGCCCCTCCTCCGTCCATGAAGCAGCTTTTCCTTTGCTGGCCTCACCCCACCCCGAAGTACCCTGCAGGCTGCCCCATGGCAGCTCTCCTCTTAGGGTCTGTGATTGACTCATGAACCACTTTGGTATCAGGTAAGGTGGCATCCTAAATTCTGCTGGTAGATAGATAAACTATCTCACAAACAAACCTTGCCTGGAGCAGCCTCTCACCTTGGCCAGTCTCAGGGCAGAAAGCTGTCTGACTTTTCAGATACATTCCTTTGTTCCCTTAGTTTCTCTCCGTGGGCCGAGGGTGGGAGCCAACATCCTCCCCAAGCCTGCCCGTTCAACCTTTGCTTAGAGCAGCAGTCTTCAGCCTGTGGGTTGGGACCCCTTTGGGGGTCAGATGACCCTTTCACAGAGATTGCATATCAGATATCCTGCATATCAGATATTTACATTATAATTCATAACAGTAAAATTACAGTTATGAAGTGGAATGAAATAATTTCATGGTTGGTGTCACCACAGCATGAGGGACTGTGTTAAAGGCTCACAGCATTAGGGAGGTGGAGAACCACTGGTCTAAGAGACTGAGAAGAGCGGGATGCAAAGCTGGGTGGATGACAGGGTTTCTCCCTAACAGTGCCAGCTGCCTGGCTGGCCAGGTGTCCTGACACCGCTGTACACATGACAGTTTTGTTAATGGTACATTTAGGTACTCCTCATTCCCTGGACAGTGAAAAGAGGGAGAAAATATTTTATTAAATGCATTCATTGTGAGGGTATGAACATGCATGTGTGTGTGTGCCATGGCACACGTGCGGAGGTTGGGGACACCTTGAGAGTGTTCTCCTCTTATCATGAGGGTCCTAAGGATCCGACGCAGCTCTCGGGCCTGGCAGCTAGCACCTTACCCACTGGGCCATCTGCCTCGCCCATTGTTTTTGTTCTCTGAAACAGGATCTTGTCTTGTAACCCTGGCTGGCCCCAAACTTGTAATCCCCTGCTTCAGCCTCCTGAGAGCTGCTTTTGCAGCTGGCTGCCTCCGTGCCCAGACTGATACAGTCCTTCACAGAGGGAACACATGACATTTTAGTAGACTTTAGAATAAGGGAGGTGAGTCACCAGGCATGAGCTCTGACCTTAAAGAGAGCATCCTTACATCCCAGCTCTTACATCTGCACCTTAACACCAGTTTACCCTTTGGAGTATTTTACCAATTTTTAGAAATTTCTAGCCAATGAGTTGTTTCTCTAGCACGTTTGATTTTTCCGAGTAGGACACAAATGTGCCCTCCCGTCCTGCTTTTGCTGGTGCAGCTTTATGGGTCTGAAGACTGTCCTGTGTGCAGGGGTGGGAAGCCGTGGTGTTTACTTTATGGGTCTGAAGACTGTCCTGTGTGCAGGGGTGGGAAGCTGTGGTGTTTACTTTATGGGTCTGAAGACTGTCCTGTGTGCAGGGGTGGGAAGCTGTGGTGTTTACTGTCTTCACTGTGTTAGTTTTACCACCATGGAATCTGTGCAGCAATTAAAATGTGATTAGATGTTATAGTACTCGGGATTGACTAGTAAAAGGTTAGTGCAAGTGTGGCACCTACTAGGGTAATGATACGTGTTCTCTTAATCTTAAAAAAAAATAGCTAATACCCCGTTGGGGAGAACACAGTGGAGGAGCGAGGTCGTGAGGCACACCCGGGAGTTAAGTGTCTGGGTGTGGAGAAGCAGTGCCCGGAAACCAGCCTGGACGGTTAAGCTTGAAATGCTCGAGTCTTCAGCCTAGCTGTGGAGGACAGGATGGTGACGTGTGGAGTCATCATTTCGCTCTGTAACACGACAGAAGGGCTGATGAAGACGGGCAAGAAGATGGGCCCAGGGACTCATCTTCTCCATCTTAACTATTTATGAGGAGAAAAATGGACAAGAACGGAAACCAGTAAGCTCTTGCATCTCTGAGAGATGGGAAGCCAACACAGAAATAATCACCACCATCTTCCAGAGTCAAACATGCATTACACGTCTCCCACACGTGTGTGCACTGTGAGCAGCTGTAGAGCATCAGAGTGGTACCCTTTGGACCATGGATGTAGGGCTTGGTTTTGGTCACATGCAGTGTTTTATACTCCCTCAAGGGAAATGCCTACTGAGTAAGATGTAAAGAAGACATTCTGTTGTTGGGAGTTTTACTTAAGGAGACTAAATGCTTCTGTCCCTTTTTCATGCGCACAATATTTCATACCAAAATATAGGAGCTGGGCATGGGCTGAGGCACCAGCGCTGTCAGCCACAGTGGAACTGGCTCTGAGATTTGAGGCATTCAGAATCACACCTGTGGACCCCATCACCATCACAGAATGACCACCTAACTGGTAGCATTTCATCCCCAGAGTCACCCCAGGGAAGAATAACTGCCTGCTCATATCCTGCTGTGTCTTGGAAGTCTGCAGCTGCTGGCTGTCCGTAGAGTTCTTGAAACAATGTGGCAGAGAACCTTAAACTTAAAAACCTTTTCACTTTCACATTCAGGGTTTATTCCTCTAGACAAGAACTGATTTGTTACAGGTTATGCAGGACCTGTAATCCCAACACTCAGGTAGGCTGCAGTGTGATTGCCATAAGCCTGGGTCCAGCCTGGGCTACATAGCAAGACCCTGTCCCAAAATAACAAACAAAAAAGTATCTTATAAAAACCAAAAATGTGTGGGTGGTAGTAGTGCACACCTTTAATCCCAGCACTCAGGAGACAGAGGCAGGCAGATACCTGTGAGTTTGAGACCAGCCTGGTCTACACAGAGAGACCCAACCAAGACAGCCAGAGCTGTTACACAGAGAAACCCTGTCTCCAAAAACAAAAACAAACGACCTAAAATGTGTCAGGAAGTATGGTGCAGCATTCCTATTCGGCGATGACTTGGTCTTACAGGTTTTTATATCCTTACAGAACTCCCTCGCTCTGTGAATGTGGGCCTGGTTTTGTTGACAGTTCGGGTGCCCTTGTCGCACAGATCTCCTGCCGCTGCCTGGTCAGACCCCCGCTGAGTGAGGCCATGACAAGTGGCAGTGTGTGGGATCTTTCACTCTAGATCCTAACGGTTTTTATTCTTGGCATTTTTTTTTTTCAGAGAATATCACTGTGCACATGACTTCCAACCAGACCAGGGAAATTAACAGCAGCACCGTGAAGCCAGTAGTAACTTCAAGACTGCCAAAAACTGTCACAGCTGTCACTTTGAAACCTGCAACTATTGCTAAAACATCAACACCAGAGGTCTCACCACACGCGACTTCCACTGCCTCCAAGTCTACACCCAAAGCAAGTGCTTCCCCAAACTCAACCCACACATCAGCATCGGTGACGACCACAGTCCCCAGTAGTTTAAAGACATCGATAACGAGTATGTATTAAAATGACTTATATTCTCTGTGCTGTAAAATAGTTGTTAAATGCCACGTTAAAGCCAGCATTCCATTCTGCAAAAATACAGAACCTTTATGTGCCTATATTTTCCCTCATCCCCACTTCAGCGCTCTTACAGAGAAATTCAGACTTCAGAGCATGCACTGTTTCAGACTACAGCACGGACATCTGTTTTGTCTCCTTCTAGTAACGGCGACTGTTCATTCTGACAAAAGCAAAGGATCCAGGTTTGACCCCGGCAGCTTTGTTGGAGGAATAGTGTTAACACTGGGGGTCCTGGCTGTGCTCTACATTGGGTGCAAAATGTATTACTCAAGGAGAGGCATCCGGTATCGAAGCATGTAAGTCTGGCCCCTCTACATAGTTATCATGTCCAGTGTTCTCTCCGGGACAGACTTCCGCTGTGCTTGGGTCAGACTTGTGCTCACAAATGAAAACACACCTGGGGTCAAACACTGCTTTACCAACTTTTAACCAACTCCTTTGTTGGCGTTTACCACACATCATAAGTGACATGCCTGGTCTCATCAACCTAGTGACTTGTCCACATGCATATATATATGTGATATATATCAAAGAGTATTTTAGTAAAAGCATAGTTTTTGCTTTAATGACAAAGATACAGACACAAAAGGAAATTCCTCTGCTTAGTTTTCCCTGGTAATAGTAGTTACTGTGAGTACAGACTCTGTAAGCCAGGTGTGGTGTTCCATGACTTGTAATCCTAGCCTTTAAAGTTGCCTAACTTCCTAACTTTACCCTTTATGGGCTAATTTTTTCTCATGTATACATGACCAGATAATGGCTTATGCCCTATGAAAAGTCACAGGGATTTGACTCTGGGCCTATTTGGCAATCTTAACCACTGCAGTATACTGGGTATGCACACGACTTAATGCTGAGCAACAGTAATTAATTTTGATTGTGAAAATAGAGACTGTTCTAACGTCTTCCTTACAAATACTAATTTGACAGTAATTTAAATTTTCTATTACAGTGATGAACATGATGCCATCATTTAAAGCACTCTACTGAGCAAGGAAAGAAGAGAGCCTGCAACCCTATCAATTAGTTTGTTTATATTAGCTTAAAATATTATTTTCTTGGAAGTAGTATAAGAAGCATGCATAAAATGAACAGTGTATTCCATGATATCCAGAAATCCCTCATTACTGAAGGTAAAGGTTGTGGTCTGGGCAGTTCAGTGAATAATTGAAGCAAACAGGTGATTTATCCAGTGATTACATTTACTTTAGAAAGTCCTCGCAAGACAAGTCCTCACAAGACAAGCCCTGTCTTTCGGAGTATGCAGATGGCACTGGTTGTCACTGGGCGGGATCCCGTGCAGCATACAGGGAGGAGCCTGCCGCAACACTGACTTTCACTAAACAGTGACCACGTAAAGAACCTGAGTGCCATTCAGAGCTGGGTGTACCCTAATTCATGCCTCGAGTTCCACAGCTGAGCTACCCAGCTCATCTTAAGAAGACGTCAACATTTTAGGGTTTAGAAGTCAGGCTTGATCTAGAGAGAACTTGCACTCCAATGCAGCCCTCACAACACCATGCTTGTGTTAAGGCCCTGGAGTGCCGTGGAGTGTGGACTCTACTAACCACCTCTTGTCAGCCGTCCGTGTTGCTGTTTCTTCATTTCTGCAGATTTAGGCAAAGCCACGGCGCTGCCTGGGAACCTGTCACACCACTGGGAACGCTGTTCACAGGCACTTGACAGATTGAGTTTCAGTGAACAATTTTTAGGCAATGTAGAGCTGCTTTCCATATATAGAAATTTGTAATGGAATGTAAAATACCTTTTTTTAAAAGTCCCCATTGTATGATTTCCAAATCAGTGTTTAGAAGTCTACATTGACAGCAAAACGCTGTGCTTTCTGAACCAGGGACTGTGAAGCCCCCCAGGCCACTAAACTACAGAGTGGAGATGCTGCATTTTTTACACTGTCAACTTACTCAGATTTGAGAAAATGGCGTTTTTTATTCTAGGCTGTATTTTCGAGTAAATTCCAGCTTCCATGTCCCCAGGCCCACTTCTTACCCTTGGTGTTTCCAGGGAAAGCAGCACCCGGTCCCCCAGTGGCCGTCACCCCAGCAGCCTGTCACTCCAGAAGCCCAGGCTGTCTGCGGCATTTAGTTCTATAGTTTAGATTCCAGGTCAAACTCAGGGTCAAGGCTAACAAAGGAGGTGTTAGTTACAAAATACTAATATATTTCTATTGTAGAGGGCCAAAAAATTACAGCAATTTTTGAAAGTGTAGAAATAAGCCTCAAATGTCCTAATGAGTGCACACCTGTTACAGTTAAAATTAAGTGTAACTTTTGTAATCTGCTGGTTTTCAGAAAATGCAGACTACCAAGAATTTTTTATATAAATAAAATTATTTCTACTTGCTGTGCATTAGGGCCAACTGATGTGGTAAACGTGGAATGCTCAGATCTATTAACAGGGAGAATGGAGGAAATGCTAGGAAATGGAACATGGGGTAGATTAGTTTCAAGTGTGGGCTGATGGAAAGTGAGTGCTTTCTCATTGGCTACTTTCCTTTCTTCAGAATGTAGTTTAGGCTCCTGCGGTGGTGAGGGCTTTTAAGTTGAACTTGTTTCGGTTTGCTGCGCTCTTGGTACTCAGTACCAGCGGGCAGTGTTCTTGAATGCTGTTTCCTTAGCACTTTGAAGGTCCAGACCTCTTCCTGAAGTACTGTCTTTCTTTGCCTCCTAGTCTCCACTGATTTGGGGGTTAAAAGTAATGTTGTTATGTCTTTTCTAATTTGTTGCTTTCAAATACCAGGACTTTTGTTGAAGAGATTTCTTTTTAATCTATCAAAATTGACCACATTTTCGAAGCGTAAATTTGTCTTCCGAGACTGGCTTAAGTGAACAAATGCTCACCTTTCCTAGCTTTCCTAGAGAATGTGTTTGTTAAGATAAAGCAATCCTAGATGTACGTGTGGACACCAGAGCTATTCTGGCTTTAAATTTCACTTCAGTAATTCCATAAAAAGAATAATTCAAAGGAAGAGAAATGAGAGTTGGCAACATATTTTATAGTGTGATAATTTTGTATCTTCAGGGGAAAGACTAGCAAATTCTTGTTACCCTTTTTTCTATAATGACCAATTTTGGTATTTCATTGTTACTAAGATCTATTTTTAGAATAAAATTTGTTCTCCATTCAAAGGTTTTAGTGTTTTGTTGAATGTGCACAGAGGTTCCTATTTTATTTATCCAGTATATAATCTTTTTTTTTTTTTTTTTTTTGGTTTTTCGAGACAGGGTTTCTCTGTGTAGCTTTGTGTCTTTCCTGGATCTCACTCTGAATACAGGCTGGCCTTGAACTCTGCTTCCCGAGTGCTGGGATTAAAGGCATGCACCACCACCACCCAGCTTCCAGTATATAATCTTGATGCATGTACAGTAAAGGTCTGCTTTTACACCTAGGCCAGACCTTGGATAGTTTAGTCTCACAACAAAAATGTCCATTCCTTGGCACAGGCTTTGAAAGTTTGCCATTGGGGTCTCTCATTTCTTCAGTATTCTTGGGTTCAGTTTCTTTTGCAACAGATTATCAGCCATCCGTTTCCACCAGAGGCTGCCACCTCCACAAACACATCACACACCACAAAGCAGCCACTTATTTCACTCCAGAAATCAGAGATGCCATCTCTCCTGCTGACCCTGAACAAACTCGAAACACTCCAAAGCTAAGCTCTGAGGCTGCATAGTACCTACCTCTGCTTCTGACACGGGAGACACCCCAGAACCAGCTTGTTTGCACGTGGACCCTCTAAAGTGGCAGCTCGGCCGTCAGGGATGCTCAGGCCTGGACAGCCAACATCAGTGGTGTCTTAGAAGGCCTCATGCTTGGGGCCCAGGGCCACTGTGTGATGTGCCTGTTTACTAATGCTAGCTCATGCGGTCACCGGAGAGAACACAGACCTCACTTCACCATGCAGCCACCATGGCCATGTGTGTGCCACATGCCCTTGTTCCCAGTTCTTGGCTGCTTCACAGGTGGAACCTAGATACTGTCATGAACTTCTCAGCAGGGGCCTCAGTCCTGAGAACCCATGTTCTAGTCCCTGGAGCCACAGCCTCTCCACGGGCACACTCTTCAGTGCCTTGAAAAGCCTTAGCGATGACCTCTGTGGTGCAGAATGACTCCAGCAGATGTCACAAGTGGACCCACAAAACCCTGAGCCACTCACGTACAGAGCTGCGAGGGCGGGCCCCACAGTGTCTGCCACAACCACCTCGGCCGCTGGCTGTCCTCGCCTGGGCCAGGTCATTGTACCTCTCACCAGCGCCCTCCATCCCAAGTGTGAGTCCTTTGTCCCAAAGCCACCCTAAAGTGACAGTACCACCAAATACAGAGTCCAACAGGAAATGGGAAGTCAAGAAGACGGGAATACCAACCAACCACTTCCAGTAACTAGAGAGCTCCACACTATTAACATATAAAAATAATTCGAGATAATCATTTTAAGGAAGGTTAAACAAGTGACAAAGTGAAAATTGTAATATAATGAAGTGTTAAATCGGCTTTACATTCCTGTAATAAAATAACTTGATACTCAGCCTATAAAAAATGTTTCTTGCCTAAGTGGGGGGAGGGCTGTTCATCCATGATTGATGGCTACTTGCTTGCTCTTGAGCCCATGGTGGGGCAGAGCATCATGGGAACATGTAACAGAGGAAACTGTTTCCATGCTATCTGTGGGCGACTGGATCCAGGACTCCCAAAGCTACCAAAATCTGCTTCAACTCATCGCTAGAGTACTTAGAGAACCTACCTAGCAATGAAGTATATGGTCATCAGAGGAAAAAAGATGTGAAGAAATGAGATCCTACACAGTTTATGAGCCAGCATCACAAGTGAAAATACTGAATACAGTATTAATGGAAGAAAGATTACTTAAAGAAATAATAACTAGAAATGCCCCAAGTCTGAGGGAAGAAATTATTTTAAAAAATCCAGGTACAGAAAGATCCAAAGTCACAACTCCTATTTGATTCAGAATGGGTTACACCGTGACATTGCAGTCAAATTGCCAGGCACGACAGGATCCTGAAGGCAACAGGAAAAAGATGTGCAACCCCACACAAAAGGCTCCAATTTTACCATCAAGACTTCAGTGGAAACCTGACATCCTGGAAGAATGGGGTGGAATGATCTAGTCAATGTTATAAGGGGAAAAACAAAAACCCGACTAAATAGCAAAGCTGTCCTTCAGACTTGCCACAAAAGTGTGGGTGGTGTTCCATTATCACACTACTCAAGGAGGGAGCCTTTCAGAATGGGCTTCAGAAGGATAAGCCTTGCCAGTGACAGCTGCACTGTCAGCCGTATGTGACAAAAGGTACATTGTGACGAGTAATAAAAATGGAAGGTGGGTGGTAAAAGTACAGAGTAGTTTACACAAAGTTGTTAGTTCCTAAAAGAAATAACCACTGGGCTAGGTAACAGCCAATGGGTACATAGAAGATAAATAATAAAGCATACTATCATTGCTGGTACAGAAGATTACCCAGGCACAGGGAGACAGCCAGAGGATTTGCAGGACCTAAATAATAACACAGTTCTTGCCTATGTATACAGGTTCAGTATTTCTGACCTGAAATGCTAGAGAGCAAATGTGTCTCAGATTCTGGACATTGGGATATTTACATATGCAAATGAGGTATCAGGGATAGAACCTGTCTAATCATGTGTGCGCGTGCGTGCACGCGCGCCTTAAACACTAACCAAAAGCTTCTGTGATATTCTTAGTGTGCCTTCATTTTGACTGAACACCATGGAGTCAGATATGGAAATTTCCTCGTGTCACCGGGTCAATGCTCAGGAGTTCCCAATTTTGAAGCATTTCAGGTGTTAAGAGTAGGGGTGACAGCAGGGTGGTGGTAGCATGCACCTCTAATGCCAGTATTCAGGAGACAAAGGCAGGCAGATCCATGAGTTTGAGGCCAACGTGGTCTACAGAGCAAGTTCCAAGACAGCCAAGGCTACACAGAAACTCTATCTCAAAAAACAAAAATACAAAAGAGTGAGGATGATCAACTTTGAATATATTTAACAAATAAATACAAATGAACTAAAACCTCTAATCAAAATCATTGACTGAGCTGGGAGGTGCTCAGTGGGTACACTGGTCTTTGTGTGAGCACCAGAGTTTGGATTCCCAGCACCCACATAAGAGCGAGGGGTGGCAGTACACACCACTAACCCCCATGCTCGGGAGCAGAGACACTGACAGACTGCTGGGGCTTGCTGGCCAGCCACCTAAAAAAGTGGGCTCTAGGTTCAGTGAGAGACCCTGTCTCAAAAAATATATATAAAGTAGTGGAGGATACATCCTAAAGTTAACTTCTGACAGCATACGTGTGCAGATGAACACACACCATTGAATGGATTTATAAAACAATACTCAGGTTTATTACCTGCCTCCTGGCAGGCCTCCATAAGGCTGCCCTAAAACCAGTAAACTATGAAAGACTAAGAATGATAATTCAAGATAAGGACAAAATCCATCTCATTTCTTAGAACGGCTTACTAAGGCCTTTGTTGAATATACTAGCCTAGATCCTGAAAGCCCAGAGGGCAGGCAGCTCCTTGTGACCCACTTTGTCTCACAGAGCTTCCCCAACATAAGGGCAGAACTTAAACACTTGGAGAAAGGCCCTCTGACCCCACAGGCAGAAGTGTTGGCGGTGGCATTTAAGGTGTACCATGGAAGAGATGAAAAAGCCCCCCAAAAAAATTACCAGATGCTGGCACACGCTGTCTGACTGGCTCCCCGGAAGCCGCCTGGTCCCTGTTTCAAGTGCGGGAAAGACAGCCATTGGGCCCAGGCTTGCACCACCGCCCCACGGGGGACACTGATAGGACCTTGCCCAAAATGCTGCCAACAGGGCCACTGGTCAGGTGTAGTTGGAGTTTTCTCCAGGCCTGCTTAGACCTGCAGCCACTCACACCCAAATAAACACACAGGTACTTATATTATTTAAACTGTTAGGCTTAAACGCTCAGGCTTCTTGCTATCTAGTTCTTGTATCATAAACTAACCCATTTCTATTAATCTATAAGTTGCCACATGACTTGTGGCTTACTGGTACCTTACATCTTGCTTATTAGAGCGGCAGCTGGCAGCGTCTCCTGACTCAGCCTTCCACTTTCCAGCCTTCTTTCTCTTTGTCCCGCCTATACTTCCTGCCTGGCTACTGGCCAATCAGCACTTTATTTACTAACCAATCAGAGCAACACATTCAGAGCATACAGAACATCCCACAGCATCAGCCTATTACTATCCAGTTACAGGACCATACCAAATATATCACCCAAGCTCAGTACCCTCTCTCACTCTAGAGCCTAAGAGGACTTAAGCCTATCATTTCTGACCCTCTCAGGAAAAAGCTGCTCTACCCAACCTCTTCACCTTTTAACACTCCCATACTTGCAGTTAAAAAGTCTAATGGAACCTACTGTCAGGTTCAAGACCTCTGGCTCATTAATTCTGCAGTGGCCCCTCTCCATCCTTTAGTGCCTAACCCTTATACTCTCCTGTCCACTGTCCCTTCAGGAATCTCTCAATTCTCAGTTCTAGACCTCAAGGATGCCTTCTTTTCTATTCCTCTCAGTCCTCAGTCTCAAAATATCTTTGCTTTCACCTGGACTGACCCTGACACTCATCTGTCCACCCAGCTGGCCTGGACTGAGTGACTTACCCAAGTGTGTTCTCACAGTCCTTGCTCCCAAGTCCAAGCTTTAGGTGTTGGGAGCTTTGGTGTCCTCATTCCATGCCTTACAAGTGGTAGTTTTTTCACTGGCTGTCTTCACAAGGCTTCTTAGGGTATATGGACTGTGTAGGCCCCTTGAGACAGAGTGGCCAGGGCCCTCCCTCAAGGACCTCCAACTGCCAGGTTCCACCCACAGAACAATCTAACTGCCCTAACAGCTCCACCCAGCCCCCGTCCTACAGAGTAAAAAGCCCAAGCTCTTGACTTGAAATCCAGACCCTGGAAAGCTCCACCCCACACCACCCCTAGGAAACTCTATAAGCCCTACCTTCTGCTCATTCTCTGCTGTTTCTCACCTGAGCAGAGGCAGTCACCCTCTGGGTTTTTCCCTCCCAATAAATCTCTTATGTGAAGTTTGTTGTGTGCTGTGATTTTGTGGTATTCCTTGGTGCCCGAATGCCAGGTTACCTTTCCATCCGAGATGTAATGCTTACATTTGGTGCTGAAACCTGGGATAGCCTCTCCTACTGCCTGCATTTCCCTTCATGGTCTAAGCTGCACTGGGACCCCATCCCTCATCTCCAGTCCACCGGCAACAGACTCACCTTCAGGCTCACCAATCTCTTGGCACCCCATCCACCAACGGCAATTTGGCGAGTTTCCTCTTTGGTTGGTGTAAACATTTGAGTCTGAGGAGTGACCGTTGAGTGTCCAGCACTCCTTTGTTACTCCTGGAGGTAGAGGTGCCCCCAGCCACAGTCTTTAAGGCTCCATATTATGGTCAATCCACATGAGTCTATTAAATGGTTAACAGAATTTATTAAGATATAAATTGAGGAAACACACTCTCAATTACAGAATGGAGTAGACATCAGAAGTCATCCTCTGATCTGACTGGGAGCAAATCACCTTGCATGGCAGGAGTGGAGAGAAAGGTCATGTGACCCTTCTCCCTTTCCTTATAAGAGGTCACTTAACAATGACAGGAAGCACCACCTCCTTTGAATCCTATAGCCCATGGCCATGGGCAGAGCAAATACCTCTACATTTCCCCTTTTTGTCTAAATAAGAACGTTCTAATCTTTAATGCAAACTATATATAATAAGAATGATTATCAAGTATTTTTCAGGAAAACAAAGGTTAATAACATAAACAAGGAACCAAGAGATGCCTGCACATCTGGATCTTGAGTCTTAAGATGTGCTCTTGGCCCCACCCCAGGGGCAGGTCATAGGTAGGCATGGCAGTTACCAGAAGCCTCACTGGGGCAGTACTTTCAGGTCTAAGCTGGAACAGCTACCCACTACATCTCCCCCTTTTGTCTAAATAAGAAAGTTTTAACCTAATACAAAACTATATACAATAGGAATGATGATCAAATATTGTCCAGGAGGAATAAGGGATAATGACCTAAGCAAGATGGAACTACAACCAACAAAAATAAAATCAAACAAGAGACACATACTAAAATCCAGAGAAGTCTAGAGCATAGGTAAATGGCGTATTACAAAGATCATTCCAAAAATGTCTTATCCTGAAGAAACTGATCTAATACTTAATATGTTCTAGCTAAGATACAAGAAAATTTTAACTATAACTGTTAGTCTTCAATTCCATCAAAGACCTGAGAAGGAATATAATACCTGAGAAATGGGAGAAGGATGCTAGCAACTTTCAGGAGTCTTGCAAGAGTGGACAGAGACAGCTGGGAGCCTGAATAGTGACCTAAAGTTTCTCAGCATCATTGGTGCATTCAAATTGGCTACAGGCCTAGAGTATCTGACAGATCATTTTCAGAAGTAGGTATTTTGAAAGACTATCTTACCCTGTTTTGGCAGAGTTCAATAGTCACTTTTCCTTGTGTCCTGCTCATTCAGAAGGGACAGTATTCGTACTGTCAGCAGTCAGCAAGGGCAGTTCTTGGTCCAATAGGCCATTTTGTGCCAAGAAGAATACAAACTTCCAAACGGGAATGTCTCAGAAGCCCAACATTCTCTCAGGATCAGATTGGTGCTGCCAGGAGCAATCATGTCTCATGTCAACAGAATTCTAAGTTATCAAAACATTAGATGTCATATTCTCTAGGTCTATGTAGTGTTTGAAGATTGCCTATCCATCTGACATATTTCTGTAAGTTTGGATAACCTAACTAACATAACTATAAAAATGACAAGCATGAATGACTATATCTCAGTAAGTCTTCTCTACTAAAATAATTTAAGGACTAAGGCTTCACATTAACAACATAAACAGTCTGTAAGCAGATGTATGATATAAGGACAATGACCTCAAGATTGTGACAATACAAAAAATAGCTTAAACAGAGATAAGAATGTATAGTGCAACATGTAATATGACAATAATCCTAAATATGTATCAATATATCCTAAACAGAGGTAGAACATACATACAGTATGAAAAGTATAATATTACATTTGTATCAATATACAAAATATTTCAAACAAGAGTAGGAGTATGTGTACAATACAACAAATATAGTTTTGTATTTGTATCAATATACAAATTATCATAAGTAAGAATATAAGAATAGTTTACATTTGTATCAATATATAAAAATCCATATCAGTGCAAATTATCTAAGGCTAATATTTTACTGAATTAGTGTACTAGTAAATACGATAATCTACCTTAATATCCTATACCTATTCATTCCCCCTTTTCTAAAAAAGAATACTGAGTCCAATATTTTCTTCCACCCCCAACCCTATAGCCATTATCCATAACCCTGAGAAACATGAAACCTTTGGAAGAAAGGACATCATTTTCTTAGAATTGCTTCCTGCTGTTTAGGGGGCAAGGGTATCTCTATTGGGTTCTGTAAGAAAGCTCAGATAGGTCTCAATAGAGTCTGCAGCCAGTCTCAGAAATGGGTAAGATTGAGATTCTGGCTAGAAGTGTAGTGTGCTGGACCATCTCATCTTAGAACTGTCTGGAAGTTTTCAGTCCAAAGTTTATCATTGAGTGATGTTCATGGGTAACAAGGCATCATTCTGGACTGGGTAGAGTTGTTGTTGTGGGGCCCCATCTTCCTTCTGGAGACTTCAGAGATTGCTATTGGAAAGACTTATTTTCACTGTGGAAAACTTAATACCAAAATGGAAAGTTTGAATTTAAAGATGACATGACATGTAAGAAAGGATTCTCTGAAAGCAAGGACAAACATGGAAAGAAATAGAATCTTGATGACAATGGTCCCTTTTTATTGGTTTTCTTCTGTCCCACACCAAATGGCTCCTCTGATATGAGACAGAATCTTTTAACTTTTTCTTTTAGCAACATGCTTGGGTTTAGAGAAGGAGGGAGACAAATTCCAACTCCAAAGTCAGCTTGATATAATTGAATCGAAACCACAACTTTTCTAGAGTTGAAGAGATATAGATGTGAGGAAGTGAGATATTACCCTGTGTATATTGTACCAATAGATTCTTTCCTTCCACATAGATGTCTGGATATCCAAGGTCTTATGATTTCTTGAAGATGGGTATTTCTATTATCCTGTAAAGACAAAAAACAGAACCCTGCTGTGGTGATATTTTATTTGTGCTGAAATGTGGCAATATTTATTTGTGCTTTAATAAATAAAGCTTGCCTGGAAATCAGAGGAAAAGATCCAGCCATTATAAGTAAACAAAGAAGTCAGGCAGTGGTAAGACATGCCCTTAATCTTATCACTTAGCAAGCAGGATCTCTGTGAGTTCAAGGCCACACTGGGAACAGAGCCAGGTGTGGTGGCACACACCTTAAATTCCAACACTAGTTAACCATGGAGGTCTGGAGGTCTGTACAGACAGACAGGAAGTGACAGAGCAGGGCAGGAAGAGGAAGTAATATACCTGGACAGACAGAAAATCAGATGGCAGAACAGCAAGGCATATAGACTTGGGTAGACAGGAAGTAACTCTCATTTGGAAGCTGCAGAGTTGGTAAGGTAAGGTTGGCTGGTGGCTTTCCCTGATCTCTCTAAGGCTTTCACCCCTATATTTGGCTATGTGTTTTTTTATTTAATCAGACCATTTAGAAATTCATACATTCTTACAACTTGTAGAGATGTCACATCAGTGGATGAGCTTTTACTTCTCCTCATCAAGGGGTTTCTCCCTGTCAAATCGAATTTTTATTAATTTTGTTGGTATCCGTAGCTTTTTTTTCTCCTTCAGAAACAAAAGCAAAACCTCTTCCCCAATGTAGAACATATCCTGGTTTCCATTGTGAAGTTAACACATCTTTGAAATAAACTGGTTGGTTTAGCTCAGGAGTTTTTTTGTCGTCCAGTGTCTCTCAGCAGCTATTATCTCTTTCTCATCAGCATTAAGAAAATTCAAGGATAATAAAGCATTATGCAATCTATTTTTATGAGTCATTGTTATCTCTTTCTTGCTTATTGAGAATATTCTTTAAAGTTTGATTAGATCTTTCTGATTGCTTGGCCTGTGGGATTGTGTGGTATACCTACAATATGCTTTATATAATATGCAAAAGTGTCTCATTTTATTGGAGACGTATGCTGGGGCACTGTCAGTTTTAATTTGTACAGGTATTCCCATGATGGCCATAACTTCTAATAGGTGTGTAATCACAGAATCAGCCTTTTCAGAACTCATAGGAGTGGCCCACTGAAATCCTGAATAGGTGTCAATATTGTGGTTTACATACTTTAATCTTCCAAATTCTGCAAAATGAAACACATTCATCTGCCAAATTTCATTTCTTTGTATGCCTTTGGATTGCTTCCTGCATGTAATGGAGTTTGGTTATAGAAGGAACAAGTAGGACATTTTTTTTTACAATATCCTTGGCTTGTTGCCAAGTGATGGAGAAATCCTTCTTCAAACCTTTGCTATTGGTGTTTCTTATTAAATTCTTAGGCTTCTAGCACATAACCTATTAGTAACTGATCAGTCTCATCATTAACTTGTGCTAGAGGTCCTGGCAGACCCCTATGATCTAATGTGTTATATTATATATATATATATATACATATATATATATGTATATATATATATAATTTTCCCTATTTATGATAATTTCCTGCAATTGTATGAAAAATGAAGTTAATTCTGTATTATCAGGAATAAACTCAGCAGTTTCAATATGTAAAACATCTCTCTCTGTGTATTGAGAGTCAGTGACTATATTGAGGTGTTCTGTGAAGTCTGTCAGTACCATAAGAATGGCATACAGGCCGGGTGGTGGTGGCGGATGCCTTTAATTCCAGCACTTGGGAGGCAGAGCCAGGCAGATCTCTGTGAGTTCGAGGCCAGCCTGGTCTCCAAAGCGAGTTCCAGGAAAGGCGCAAAGCTATCCAGAGAAACCCTGTCTCAAAAAACAACAACAACAACAAAAAAGAATGACATACAGTTCTGCTTTTTGTACAGAGTTGTATGGACTTTGAACCACTTTACTTAAGTCTCCTGATTTGTATCCAGCTTTCCCTGATTTATTTGCATCAGTATAGAATATGAGGACTCCAGAAAATTGGCTTTTGTTGTACAATGTGAGGAAGGACCCATTCAGTTCTCTTTATGAATTCTATTCTTGTGCTTTTGGGATAATGATTGTTAATCTCTCCCAAAAAATTACTGCAGGCTCTTTGCCAGTATTCATTATCTTTCCATAGTGAGGAAATTTCCTCACTAGTTAAAGGTACTACAATTTGTGCTGGGTCCATTCCTGTCAACTGGCAAAGTCTTAGTTTTCCTTTTTGAATTGAATCAGAGAAATTTTCTATTTAAGGCTTTAACTTCTTCCTTGGTTTACATGGTAGAAATATCAATTCCAATATAATATCTTCCCTCTGCATCAAAATTCTGTTGGGGAATGTCTGGAGGGCAGTATGACCAGAATGCATTCAAGTTCTGGATTCACACAATCCACATGTGCTTCTCAAATAGTCTTTTCTACTAGAGTCAATTCTTTCTCAGCTTCAGCTGATGATTCTCTTGGACTGTTTAACTCCTTGTCCCCTTTTAGAGTATTAGCCAAATTTTTTAGTCCATCTTTAGGTATTCCAATGATAGCCTGTAAGTTGGAAATGCTTCCTAACAATTTTTTTTTTTTTTTTTTTTTTTGGTTTTTCGAGACAGGGTTTCTCTGCGTAGCTTTGCGCCTTTCCTGGAGCTCACTTGGTAGCCCAGGCTGGCCTCGAACTCACAGAGATCCGCCTGGCTCTGCCTCCCGAGTGCTGGGATTAAAGGCGTGTGCCACCACCGCCCGGCTGCTTCCTAACAATTTTTGAAAATCATTAAGAGTCTGCAATTGATCTCTCCTGGGTTGTACCTTTTTGGGTCTAATTTTTTGTAGCTCTATTTTATTTTTTTTCTTTTTTGATTAAGGAAGTTTTTATTCATTTTTACATACCAACCACACATCCCCTACTCTTCCCTCCTTCCTCTCCTCCAGCCTTCCCTCACCAACCCACCCACCCACACTCCCTCCTCCAATAGGGTATGGCCTCCCATGGGGAGTCAGCAGAGCCTGGTATATTCAATAGAGGCAGGTTCAAGCCCCTTCCTCGGCATCAAGGCTGTGCGAGGTGTCCCACCATAGGTAGTGGGTTCCAAAAAGCCAGCTGATGCACTAGGGATGGATCCTGATCCTACTGCCAGGGGCCCCTTTAGCAGGTCAAGCTACACAGCTGTCTTTCTATGCAGAAGTCCTAGTCCAGTCCCATGCAGGCTCCACAGCTGTTGGTCTAAAGTTCATGAGTTCACACTAGTTTGGTTTGGTTGTCTCTGTAGGTTTCCCCATCATGATCTTGATGCCCCTTGTTTATAGAGTCCCTCTTCTCTCTCTTCTACTGGACTCCTGGAGCTTGGCCTGGTGTTTGGCTGTGGATATGCTTCCATCAGTTACTGGATGAAGGTGCTATGATAAGAGTTAGGGTGTTCACCAATCTGATTACTGGGGTAAGCCAGTACAGGGACCCTCTTGACTATTGCTAGTAGTTTAAGCTGGGGTCATCCTTGTGGATTCCTGGGAACTAAAATCTACCTTATGACCCAGATATACTACTCCTTGGCATAATCTCAAAAGGTTTTGAATCCTCCTTACTCTACAGATAATTGCTCAGCCATGTTCATTGCTTCTCTATTTACAATAGCTAGAATTTCTTTTTTTTAATTTATTCATTTCTTTTTTTTGTTTTGTTTTGTTTTTGTTTTTTGTTTTTTAATTTTATTTTACAATACCATTCAGTTCTACATATCAGCCACGGGTTCCCCTATTCTCCCCCCTCCCACACCCTCCCCTTACCCCCAGCCTACCCCCGATTCCCACCTCCTCCAGGGCAAATCCTCCCCCGAAGACTACAATCAACCTGGTAAACTCAGTCCAGGCAGGTCCAGTAGCTCTACTTTATATCCTAAGTAATTAATAGAATCTCCTCCTTGTATTTTTTCAGGAGCAATTTGTAGTCCCCAGCAAGGCAAAATTTTCTTTACTTCTTCAAACATACTTTCTAAGGTACCTAACTTTGGATCAGCTAATAAGATATTATCCATATACTGATAAATTATAGATTGTAGAAATTTCACATGAATTATCTACAATGTTTTTTGCACAAAATATTGGTACAGGGTAGGGCTGTTTAACATTCCCTTTGGGAGGACCTTTCATTAATATCTCTTGACTGGCTGGGAATTATTATAGGTACTGTGGAGGCAAATTTTTCTCTATCATTTTCTTATAAAGATATGATAAAGAAACAATCTTTTTTTTATTTTTTGAGACAGGGTTTCTCTGTGTAGCTTTGCGCCTTTCCTGGGACTCACTTGGTAGCCCAGGCTGGCCTCGAACTCACAGAGATCCGCCTGGCTCTGCCTCCAGAGTGCTGGGATTAAAGGCGTGCACCACCACCGCCCAGCAGAAACAATCTTTTAAGTCAATAACTATTATAGACCATTCTTTGGGTATCAGAGGGGGCAAGGGCATCCCAGTCTGTAGGGAGCCCATAGGCTAAATTATTAATGGCCCTCAGATCCATCAGCATTCTTCAATTGCCAGACTTTTTTCTAATAACAAATACAGGAGAATTCCAAGTGCTGGCAGATTCTTCAATGTGTTGAACATTCAACTGCTCTTGAACCAGCTGTTCGAAAGTTTGTAGCTTCTCTTTTGTCAAAGGCTATTGTCAATCCAAACAAGTTTATCAGTTAGTAATTTTAAAGGTAGGGCTGTAGGTGCTTCTGAGAGTTCAACAGCAGTTGTACTCTGTTTATGTACAGCCTGAATGGTTGGTGACTGTTTTTTATAGTATGTTATAATATTATTCCTAGAAACATGCATTGGTCTGTATTCCCTTTGTGAGATTGTAGGAATTTTAATCTGAGTATTCCACTGCTGTAACAGATCTTGTCCCCAACAATTCACTATTACATTTGCCACATATGGTTTCAGCCTTCCTCTCTGTCCTTATGCCCTCAACCCATCTTGAACTTTGTTTTACCTGAGTTTGGGTTCCCATCCCTAGAAATTGGACAGCTACCTCTTGAAGAGGCCAATTCTAATGCCATGATTTTGGTGTAATTAAAGTCACATCCACACCTGTGTCTACCAGGCCCTCCAGAACAATGCCATTAATTCGAATTCTAAGTTTTGGTCTTTTTTCATTTATGGAAGTCTGCCAAAATACTCATTTTATTGTATTCTTTGGAACTTTTGATTCATCTATCAGGGCTGTTCTATCATCCAATACAGTATCATTCTTTACATTAGACACTGAGTTATCTAATTGTCCTGGAGAGGAATTTCCTCCACATTGGCTGGAAATGTTTGGACTATGTTTGATTTGAGGGCCTGCAAGAGGCCCCCTGAAGCATTTCCTGCCAGTAAAGCATTACCTTCTATATCTATTGTTGATTTGTACTCATTGGTCCAATGTTGACCTTTGCCACATCTTCTACATAATCCAGAAGGTTAGGCTCTCCCATTTGGGTTATTTCTAGAAGGAGTATTGCTTCTAGGAGCACCTCATGTATAATTTCTACTTATATGACCTGGTATACCCCAGTTAAAACATTTGGTATCATGGGGCCTTCTTCCACCTCTGGGAATTGCCCCTCCCATCCAAGCCTCATTACTATAGTTAAGAGATCCAACACCATTAGTATACTGAATCCTTTCTTCCAAAGGAGATGATCTGACCTTTAATGGCATAAGTATTATTTTGAATTCTATATTAGCATTGCTAAATGGCAAGGACTCAGTCTTAATCCTTATCTGACACAGCCTGTTTTATAGCTGTGGTCAGCCTTTGTAAAAAAAAAATCAGTAAAATGTTCTTGTGTGCTTAGAATATCTTTGTGTATAACTCAGTTGGTTTTCCTGGTTCTATAATTTTTTCCAAGCATTTAAATCTGCTGTATGTATATTGTATGCTCATCATAAGTGGCTCTTATCAGCAAAACATCCCTCACCAAGAATTTGATCTTGGGAGATCTCAAAACCTCTGGCCTTACCCTATTGTTCTAGGACCCTTGCTTCCTCTCTCAACCAGCTTTTCCATTGTAACTGCTGCCTATATTCTAGAACAGCTGAGATTAACTGATTCCAATCATCTGGTATGATTCTATGTGGGGTAGACCACATATTTAACACTGTTTTATACATGTTGAGGGTATACCATAGGTGACTACCACTTCCTTAATTTTTTAAATCTCTCATAGGAATAGATTATAACATATATTCCACAGTAGGCTCAGGATGTCTATCATCTGCTGGCCTCACACAGAGGATGACCAGATAAGCCATTGTATGAGAGCCATCTGAAGATGTTATGACCTGTATGGTCTTGCCCTTCTATCTATTAGGTCCCTTGTCATCTTTTTTGACAGTTTCCTTTAGGGCTTACAGACAAACACCTAGGGCCTGTTCCAACAAATGAACCTCCTTTGTTATAAGAGATTCCAGAGGTTTCATGGAATCATGCAACCTTTTATGTTCTTATCAGTTAACAATAATATTTCTTCCTTATAAAGTGTCTGAGTAGCAACAACTTCACCCTGGAGAGCTATTGTTCTACCCATTAAGTATTCATATTTACTATTAATAAAAATCAAATACATTTGTACATTTATTATTAATGGACTGAATTTCTTGTAGTAAGTTAGCAGATTCCAAACTAAGGAGCCTGTTTTGTAAATCTTTATTACTACCTTTGTAAATCCTGGTTAGCAGATTCCAGAAAAAGGATCTTTTTATGTAAGTCTTCATAACTACCTTGTAAATCCTGGGTAGCAGATTCCAGAGAAAGGATCCGTTTATTCAAGTCTCTATTGGTACCTTGTGAAACCCAGTTAGCAGATTCCAGAGAAAGAATCTGTTTATTCAAGTCTTTTTTGCTACCTCATAAATCCTGTATCAGTCCCAATAATGACTCATCTTTGTTATTATTATTAAACCAGTTTTTCAATGCTATGTGAATTATTATGGTAAATGCCAAAATGATGTATACCAAATATGTCCTAGGAAGGTTGTATATTTCCTGTAAAATGTCATTCATTATGCAGGCAAAAAAAGTTTATAAATCCTTGTGAACTATATTAGTTCTGCCATGTTTTGAGAAACAGACAAAATTTGTAAAGAAAATTTTATTTATTAATCCGTTTTAAGATGTAAAATTATCAAGTACTCTTACCTAGAATGAAATACTGGCTTCCTTGTATTACCATCCACATGATGGTTTTGGGGTGTAGTAGCACTGTTCAGCCAGCAGGTGTCACCAGTGTAGCGCTAAAGCAGGTCTGGTGAAAGCTGACTGAGGTCTCTGAATGGTTCCTGTGGATTAAGCACTCACCCAGGCAACCCCTGAGCACTAGGTAGGTTTTCTGAGACCACAACAGATTGTAGGGTTGGTGATGGCGGGTGGGGTCTCAGCACTGGGACTGGACTCAGCCAGAGTGGTGGAATCCAGAGGGTGGCTGGGCAGGCAGGCATGCTCTCAAGGGCAGAGTGAGGCATCCCAGGGTGGTGGGAATTAGCAGCTGCTACACTGAACAATTTTAAAAGTAAAGGAACAGTTTGCTGGTAATCTCTAAACAGGCAGGGAACTGTGACCCGATCCTGTCGCTAAAAACATGGAAATAGAAAGGAGCCTAGTGTTGCCTTGTGAGTCGCCTGGCCAGAGAGTGACTGACTCATGTGCCACGTGAGCTCCTGGTCTCCAGGCACTGGGCTGCTGTATGCAGCTGGTCACCTGAGCTGGGGTCAGGCCCTTCCTGGGGGTTAGGGCTGTGTGCGTTCTGCAGGGCAGAGCAACTCACCGCAGCCACCCATGTACTTTAGGGTTTGATCATGCAAGTAGCCACGGTAGGGACACAAGGGGTTCAGATCCACGTGGTTGGGACCCAGTGGCTCTAGGGTGCTAGCATGGTTGACCTGCAGCAGATGCACAATCCTCTGAGCCAACTTGCTGCCGCTGCCACAGAGGCTGTGGGCAGGAGCTATAGGGAGTGTGGGGTCTTTTTGTCACGTGGCTACCACTTATTATGATTGATCCCCATGAGTCTATTAAATGGTTAACAGAATTTATTAAGATATAAATTGAGGAAATACACTCACAATTACAGAATGGAGTAGACATCAGAAGTCATCCTCTGATCTGACTGGGAGCGAATCCACCACGCAGGCAGGAGCAAGGAGAAGGAGCATGTGACCCTTCTCCCTTTCCTTATAAGAGGTCACTTACAACAGCAGGAAGCATCGCCTCCTTTGGGCCCTATAGCCCAAGGTCATGGGCGGAGCAAATACCACTGCAGCTCTGGCTGGCTCTCTTCATCTGACCCCACCCCACCCTTGGAGCTGCAATCCTGCAGTGTCCTTAGACCTGACAGGGCTACTGCGCCCCTTCCCACCCTCTTCTCCCACCCTTTCCTCAGAACTGCAGTGTGCACATTAACTCTCCCCTACACACACACACACACACACACACACACACACACGCACGCACGCACGCACGCACGCACACACACACACACACACACGCACGCACACACGCACGCACGCGGACGCACGCGCACACGCACGCACGCGCACACACGCACATGCTCACACTCACACTCTTCAAGGGCTGGTACACCTTTCAGCTCCCTTCTGCAGTATCCTCTGTCTATAGTCAGGACTCAGAATTTTCCTATCTCTAAGCCTTCTTTGTTCTCAGCTTAAAGGATTCAGTTTTACAGGGATTCAGGTGTCTTTCAGGTATGAGAGACATTAGAATATTATTCTATGTTGTCCCACTTCAATTAAAAGCTGGCTTTGGAGTTAGCATATGGCTGTCCCCCCTCTAGACCCAAGGCTTGTTTAAACGTTTCCTCCAAAATCTCCCATATCAGGAGAGCCACCTGACCGGAACAGAGAAAGGAGAGCAAAACAAAATAAAGAGACAGACTATTCCTGATATTGCTACTCATCTCATACTCTTGGTTTTGGTTTAACTCTCTAAAACTTTTGCTAAGGTATGAATATATTTTCTTTTGTTTGTGAGACACATTTTTGTCTGATTTTCAAGACAGGGTTTCTCTGTGTAACAGCTCTAGCTGTCCTGGAACTCTCTTTGTAGACCAGACTGGCCTCAAACTCATGGAGTCTCCTGAGTGCTGGGGTTAAAGACATGTACCACCTTGCCCGGCAAGGTACAAATCTTACCTCAAGATTTGTAAGCATATTGGGTACAATTAAAAACCTCTAAAATCTGTAACAAAGGGGTTAACTTAAAACTCATAACACCAGGGCTGACAGCTAAAAATCTACACATAGGTAATCTTGAAGGAAACATGTGACTTGCTGCCATCTTAGTTCCTGTCCCCCGACAGGGACGGAGGCGGCCATGAGACTGGCAGCCGTCTTTGCTGGGGTTGGAAAGGATGGACTTTACCATGTGACCTCACTCCCATCTTGATTAAAAGTGCCCACATGACATAAGCCAACCAAGTGTTGTGCCCAGATCGTGACCCCCAGAGAGACCACCAAAGACAAGCACGCCGGAATGCAAAAGCAAGGTTTAATTCTGGATATCCAAATGCAATACAAGCCTAGGCAGGGACTTTGTCCAATACATCCAACGCAGTGGAGGCTGGAGGAAGCGCCACCTGTCTGCAAGCTCAGTTTTTAAAGGGAAAAGTCACAAGGTTACATCATTTAGGGGTGCTAGTATGGATACAATTCTGATTGGCTCACTTCTAGGGACTTCTAGAAATTACTTCTAAGGGAATGGTTGCCCACCACCATTCCTCATTGGCTGCCCTCAGATGGGGGCATTTCTGTGGACAGTTACCCTGGAAACCAGGGAGAGGACATTCCATAGTCTGGCAGGTATTACCTCGTGACTATCTTGTGACTCTGTACTTTTACACTTCCTGGTTTCTGGAATCTGAACTGACTGGTTTCAGTAACTAATGGCCTATTCCCAAAAGGAGAAATCTTAGGCCTTAATTTTAGGGTAAAAGCATTTTGGTCTTATTTCTAAAATGGCTCATTTTGGTCTCACATTTCCCCCTTCTCATGTGCCTAATGGAACCCAATCATGGGTTTTGGACAGTTAGCTCCTAAGTATCCCTCTCTAATAATGGCCATGTATAGTTAGCCATCTTGGCCCTATGCCAGGGGATTTTCTTTTGACCCAGGATTTCAGCCTTTTCTGAACAGGGAACATGGGTGATGTATTCTCTTCTGGAACTGCTTCGAGCTGGCATTGGGGCGCTGCTGTCAGGGGCCCACAGAAGGCTGAAAAGCTAGTCAAAGACTGGGCAAGGGGGCATTTGTCAGAAGCATGTAGCTGCCTGACCCCATAGGGACAGGGAAGAACCATGTTAGCTGGGCTGGTCCATGTCAGCTTTTAGCAAGTCCAGAGCTCACAGTCATCTGGAGCAGTGGAGTCAGCGACTAAAACCTGGAGGTGACTGCCAGCTGAGTAGAAATCTGTTGAGACAAATTTAAACTAGGAACAGAAGTTAAAATTTATGAACTTATTTGGAACCCTTAGGTCCATACCCTTAGTAATGGGGAAAGCAGTAGTCCCAAGACCAGGAGAGAGGAAAAATACCATCTTTAGGAATACTTATCTGGGGTCCTTTTAACCCCTGTAAAGTGGGTCTAGGTTTTTATGACTCTTTTGATCCTTTGAGGCCTACTTACAAAATGACATAAAAGTTTTAGATACATTAGTATTACCAATATGTACTGAAATCCATATTGTAGACAAAGCAGGTAATGGGTATCTGTAAAACAGCAGAAGTGGACTCATACCTTTGAGTCCCAACATGTTACATTTAAATATGACATCTAAAACAAATCCAAAATATTGAGCTTGTGACTGAACAGTAAGTAGTCATTGCTCTACCAGCTCATCAGGACTCCTAAATGTTAAGCTCTGAACCATAGAACAGGAGAGTAATCTGAAACTTATCTCATTTTGGACTCATATCTGAACCTTTATGATTTACTTAAACTTTTATATCTTAGAACATTTTCTTAAAAGTGAGTTAACAAGCTGGCTATAGCCTTGCAGAAGGGTCTGGTTGCCTGATGCTGCCACGCTGACATAGTTAGAGCTAGCCTGGCCATCAGTACTGTCAGAGATCTGAGAAGAATACACTATCTGAGTGCAGACCAAGAAGCTTCCAATCCTATAAATTACAGGGACCAAACCCTACCCAGGTCTCCATAGCATTGGAGGCACCAGTCAGAACAGCATCAATCTTCTTCTGCCATCAGGTCCATAAGGCAGAGTATTTTTCCTGTGGAATAGGGACACGAAAGACTGACCTTGATCAGGCAAAAGGGTGCAATCAATTCCAGTGTCCTACTGCTTGTCCACAGTCTGGGTTGGGTCCTGGCGGCAGGCGTTGCATTGGGGCATCTTGCCTTGTGGTTAGCGTTGTCAAATTTCAGGCAGAGACGTTGTGGTGCCTCATACATAATCTTCTTTGGAGACCCTGGGTCACTGCTAGGATCTGGAAGCCTGTCTGTTATAGTAAGCTTTTAGATCAACATTTAAATGCCATATTCTGCAGATCTCTGAAGTATGAGGACTGTCCAGGTATGTCTGAATAGACAGACTTTGTTTCTAATTACTTGTTTCAAGCTCAACCCTGAAAACATAACAAACTTAGCAAATACAAGGAGGCTAGACAACATTCTTAAGCCTGAATGTACCTTGGATAAGAAGAAACATTTTTTTAAGCCATTGGTTTTTAACTATAAAAAACTGTTCTTAAAAGACTGAGATCTCTCAAATGTCTTCCACCACCGCAACTAGACTCTTTTTGGAACTCTAGTCCTGCCATACATTTGCAAACCTCAGCTGTTTCATATGATTCCTTTATATTACAAAGTTTAGCTGCCAGAGCAAGGTGTAGTCCTGTGTATAAAATCATTGATGTGCAGCTTTAATATTTACTAAGTATCTTATTTATTAAACATATGTTGCCATCTATTTAAATTCTCTAGAAACTTGCTGTTGAACACTTGGTAAAGACATAAGTATTAGGTGTTAACCCGAGTAGATCTTTATAACCTTAGTAAAAGATGGCTGCCAGCCACATGGCTGCCCATGAGGTCACCAGCCAAGATGGAGGGAGCCACGTGGTTGCTGTTTAAAGCTCATTTTTCTAAACAATAACTTGCACACATACACACAGTTGGATCCAAGTTACACACATACATACATACATACATACATACATACAGTTAAAGCTTGCTTACATTTTCAAGTCACATACCTGTACACATACACACATAAGCAGTTTGCAGAATCATTAGGCATTCTTAAGATGAAAACCAATAAGAATTAACTTTCAAATTCAGTATTTGCAGGTATAAGAAACCATAACAAACAGTTTACATCACACCCCCTCTGACCTTCTACAACCTTCCATGTACCCTCAGTCCGTTCCTTTGATCCCTCAGACATTTACTCCAGACAAATTCTGCTTTTTCTTTTCCTTTAAAACAGAAACTCTTACCAAAGTCTTTCTTGTGATTTCCCTCAGTACTCTAGAATATATTGTAAAGTTACAATATTTTAAACAAGAACAGAAATACATGCATATACCATAACAAGAATAACTCTCAATTTGCATGAGCACTGTACCACAGACAAGAAACTGTTGGTAACATTCCATTCTTGGAGCCAGATGTTGATCAAGTTTTAGCCCCAGGGCAGGTCTTGGGAGCCCCACCCAACAGCATGGAAGAGAACCAGGAAGGCATGCACCATGGAGACAAAGGATTGCTGTCAACCTCAGACCATCAAGTACACGAGAACAGCAGACTGAAAGTGACTCCACGCTGGGCCCACAAACCTGTAGGCCACTCCTCAGCTGTGACCCTGGAGGGGCAGGTAGTTCTCCACCAGCCCCCACACTGAGCTCCTTGAGGCTCCTGGCTTCTGCCAGCTCTGCCCCATGTCCACACAGGAGCCCAGCCAGAACCTGCTGGCCATATCTGGGCCCCACAGTGCTCACTGCCTGCTCTAGCACAAAGCCATGCCTAGTTCCCATGTAGCCAAACCTCTACTCCACAGTTTTTTGAGTGAGCCAGGGCCCCGAACCCGCTGCATCTAGGCCCCGTGATGCTCACGGGCCACCTAGTCCTCTCAGCGGCGCCCTGGGTCCCCGAAGTAGCAGCTGTGCAGCCGCTGCCTGCTGGACTCATTGCAAGCTTTCTGCTGCCTGCTGCCTGTGCTCTGGTCAGAGAGAGCAAGGAAGCAATGTTAAGTTAGTCTGTGCCAGTTCAACCACCGAAGGGGTCTCCATCCCTTTGGCTGGCAATCCGGCCCACAAGTCCCAATGCATACACAAGCTCAGGCATAAAACACTCACACATATGGCCACAGTTCTCACACATTTGTACATTTATGAAGGTATAACAAATAACAATGACGAACAAGATAGGAAGACAAAAAGTAAGAACAAGGGCCCTACAGATGGTCCAGGCAGACGAGAGTCCGGAGAGGGAGCCTCGATAATGCTAAAGACCTACGGATGGGACAGGGACAACAGAGTCTCCCGATCCCCAGACGGACCCCTCATGGGCATCCTAACAGACGAACCCCTCTCAGGTGTCCTATGACGGGGGGGGGGGGGACCTGTGGGGACCCCCGCGTCCTGATGAGGGGTTGGAACATCTTCCAACTCCTCCAGGGTCACCTTACAGGCGCGTCCGCCAAGGTGAGCCTGTCAGATTCAACCGCCGGCTTCGGATAAGAAAATGAAAGTAAAAGGAAAGCAAAGACAAGAAAATGGAGTGCTCTTACAAATCGGTGCAGATGGACCTCCGGAGCTCTTAGGGGTCCCGGCAGGGGGTCTGTGGGGATCCCAGACGAGCCCCCAAATGTTGTGCCCAGATCGTGACCCCCAGAGAGACCACCAAAGACGAGCATGCCGGAATGCAAAAGCAAGGTTTAATTCTGCATATACAAGCCTAGGCAGGGACTTTGTCCAATACATCCAACGCAGTGGAGGCTGGAGGAAGTGCCCACCTGTCTGCAAGCTCAGTTTTTAAAGGGAAAAGTCACAAGGTTACATCATTTAGGGGTGCTAGTACAGGTATAATTCTGATTGGCTCGCTTCTAGGGACTTCTAGAAATTACTTCTAAGGGAGTGGTTGCCCACCACCATTTCTCATTGGCTGCCCTCAAGTGGGGGGCATTTCTGTGGACAGTTACCCTGGAAACCAGGGAGAGGACATTCCATAGTCTGGCAGGTATTACCTCGTGACTATCTTGTGACTCTGTACTTTTACACTTCCTGGTTTCTGGAATCTGAACTGACTGGTTTCAGTAACTAATGGCCTATTCCCAAAAGGAGAAATCTTAGGCCTTAATTTTAGGGTGAAAGCATTTTGGTCTTATTTCTAAAATGGCTCATTTTGGTCTCACACAAGGAAAAACAGCTGCTGCCAGTTGAGGCCCAAACCAGACTTCCCACTGTTTCAGATCATGCTAACGAGCCTCCCCTGTCAGCTTCAACCCACAGTCCCTTCCGTCCCTCCCAGCCTCTTCGGTCTCCCTTTCTCCCTCCTCAGCCACAGGCTGTCCAAATCAACCCTCTCAGGTGCCACTGGCAGCCCTTAGTCCTGCTCCTCACACCTGCTCAGACATGGGACTTCCTTTACCTCCCCCCCTTCATGTGACCTAAACTGGCCACAGTTCTCGTTTGTGGGAGGTTGCTGGAGTAGATGGCCTGGTCAGGATAAACATCACCTTCTCATTAAGATACTCTGTCAAATAGAACAGAGATTGGTTCCTACACTGCTAATTCTTCTACCCCTATTAAAGAGTTCCAGTGTATGACCTAGTCCCACACCCTCACCTCCCATGGTGTTTATATGATTCTCCACAGCAATCTTTTACCAGGAATGCAGGTGAGTCTCGACCAGGCTGTGGGACACATGCAGATGAAACCCACCAAACTAACGCCACCCAGCTGTGACCGAGGCAGTCCCTGACCAGAGCCCTGGATGGAATTACAACACCCCAGTGGCATCCTTGCCAGGGATCAATTTGTAACTTGCCTCCTGAATGGTCTTCACAAGGCCACCTTTAAAGTGGTAAATTATGAAAAAAAATTAAAGAGGTCATCCAGGATAAACACAAAACCCCAACCTAATTCCTAGATGGCCTCACAAAGGTCCTCTTACAATATATCAGTCTAGATCCTGAGACCCAGATGGAAAACGGCTCCCTATGACCCACTTCTCCTTCCAGAGATTCCCTGATATTAAGACCAAACTTGAATGTCTAGAGAAAGGACCCCTGACTCCACAAGCAGAAGACTCAGCTGTGGGCTTCAAGGTGTACCATGAGAGGGATGGAGAAGCTCAAAAACAAAAATACCTGATGCCGCCTAAGGGCTTTCAGCTGGCCATGGCAGCTGCTCAGGCATCCAAAGCCCAAGAACCTCCGGGTCCCCATTTCAGATGTGGTCAGTAGGGTCATTGGGCCCAGGTCTGTCCAAACCCTTGCAAACTGTTCTAACCATGCCCATGGTGCCATCAAGAGGGACACTGGGCTACTGACTGTCCTCATGTTCTTTGCAATGTGAAGACATCAAGCCCAGATCACCCTCCAGCTAACCTCCTGGACCTGGCTCCCAGGCTCCCTTGGCCTGACCACCACCATCGCTTAGGAACCTTGGGTAATCACCACAGTATCAGGACGACCCATCTCCTTCCTTCTGGACACCAGGGCCATGTTTTTGCTCCTGATGGAATTTTGGGACTCTACCTCTCCTTGTTCCTCTGTTGTCAAAGTAGAGGGACAGCCTTACAGCCTCACCAGACCCCACCACTGAGCTGTATTCTAGGGGCATTCCCCTCACCCACTCCTTCCTAATTGTACCAACCCGTCCTGTCCCCTTGCTGGGAAGGGACCTCCTAACTAAGGTGAGAGTCTCTATGTCTTTTGCTCCCCTTATCCTTTTAAACCCAGGCTCACCAGCTGTCACCCCTCTTCCTTCTCCAAACCACACAATCTGACACATCTTTTCTCTTACCAGCTTCCCAGGTGGATCCTGGGTATGGGACTCCCAAAACTCCTCTACAGTCAAACATCATTCCCCTCTCATTCAATTACAAAATCCTTTCACTCCCATCCATGGCAAAAGAGGAGATGTAGCCCTGTTGCTTGGTTCTGGTTGTTTGGAAAGTTTTGTCTGTCTGTTTTCCCTGCACAGATGGGGCTATGTTTTCTGGTGTATCTGTAAGTTTCATTGTAAACATGGGAGCTGAGACGGAAATCAGTCAGGCTCAGTTGAATGACACCAGCCACTGCTGTGTTTCTGAGTGGTCTTGTTGGAGTGTGTGAGCTCTCTGTGGTCTTCTTGGAGTGTGTGAGCTCTCTGTGATCTTGTTGGAGTGTGTGAGCTCTCTGCATTCTGTGTTGGTTGGTTTTGTTGGGCTCTTGCTGGTGCTGCCAGCTGCCAGTCACCACTGCTAATACTGCCTGCTATGGCTGCTCTGGTGTCCAGAGCTCAGAACACTGCATGAGTTTCTGAAAACATTTAAAACAATTCTTGAATTGTTTTATCCAGGGAAGATTTAAAAACAATTCTTGTTTAATGAGGTTTTTTAACACTACACCTCCATGTATTAACATACAATAATGTACCTCTGGCCACAGCCTAACTTCTTATACGTGAATCAAAAACGTTACCCTTGGGGTCACCTGTAGTGCTGTCTCCCCAACACCTGCCCCACCTCCTAACATACAAGGTCCTCCAAACACTCCTCCCTTCCCAAGTCCTCTCTCTTCAGGTAGCACTGGTAGAGGATGTTCTATACTTTTCAGCCATGACCACATCTCAACATTTCAAACTAACTCAAGTTACTGATTTGATGTCTAGACTTGCTCTCTCCTCCTGTTTCTTCCTATCTATACCTGTCCAGGGTAGCTGACATATGAATGTTTAACATCCAAGAGACCTCCACCTCTAACCAACAGCCTATTCTAATAGGGCTGGGAAATTGCTCTATATCAGGCTGCCAAAGGCTGATTCAGTACCCTACAACCCCCTTATTCATCTCTCCTTCACCATGGCTTACCCCGTGCCTGTTTCTCTATGACCAAAAGGAAGTTTACTATAAGAAGTGGCCAGAAACATGAAGAGGTACCCATATTGTCCTGAAAATACCATGGGACAAATCTGGGCCACCCTAATTGCAATCAGGCACCAACACTCTGACCACCATGATGGCACTGGTTGTGTGTGTGTGTGTGTGTGTGTGTGTGTGTGTGTGTGTGTGTGTGTGTGTGTCTCTCTCTCGTCTGTGTGTCGTCGTCCCCCCCCACCCGGTGACACTCATGACCATCGTTCATTGGACTAGACTCTCACCCTACCTCTCTTAACTGCTCTGAGCCAATTACCACTCCCACCCCTTACCTCTCCCATCTTTCCCTTCGGTATCACAGACTGTTTTAACTACTCAGGGACACACTTCATGTGGGCACACAGGATGCCTCAGACTGTAATTATACTTTGAGCACTGCGACCCAGCCCTTGTCTGAATGTTTACAATGCCTCAATCCTCTGTGGCACTCAGGGTGACTACTGCCCACCCACTGGGTGGTCTGGGACTTGTGCCCCAGTGTTCTTTTCTCATCACAGGGTTATGGCGCAACCCTTTCTCACAGCCCTGGGTGTAACACCGCTGCATCACCACTGAAACGGCAGGATTGACCATCCGCTTTCCTCTCAGTTCATCCAGGACCTCCAACACTGCTGCTCCATGGCCAAATAGTGGCCTTCATAGTGCTCAGAGTCAGCAAGGGTGAGATTTACTAACAGCAGAGAGAAGTGGTCTTTGTCTCTTCCTCGGGGAGAAATGTTGACAAGATCTGACAACTCCAGATAAATCTCCAAAAATGTAACAAACAGCTCTGGCCAGTGGCTCACTGACAGTCTAACATGGAATTGGATACTACCCTTAACCCCCTTCTCCTGCTTTTCTTAATCCTACTAGTCACACCCTGCCTTATAAATTTCTTGTCTAGATTTCTTCAACAATAGATTCAAAAGATTTCTAACCAGATTTTTAACCAGCTGCTATTACAGGATTACCTAGAAGCCAGACCCAGAGGCCAGCGACTCCTGATGATACTGATGATCAAGTCCGCCCAAAGGACTTGAACATCCTGATTCAGCAGGAAGTTATCTAATGATACTATTGCCTCCCTTTCCCATAACCTGATTGTTTATCAATAATGAACAAAAAGGGAGAAATGTAAGCCCCTCCCTTGAGCCACACAAGGGGCCAGGCCCCTCCCCGAGGACCTCCAACTGCCAGGTTCCACACCCAGAACATTCTAACTGTCCTGCCCTACAGAGTAAGAAGCCCAAGCTCTGAACTTGAAATCCCACCTATCCCCACCCTGGAAAGCTCCAACTCAACCCCAAGAAGCTATATAAGCCCTGTCTGCGGCTCAGTTCTCTGCTGTTTCTTGTCCAAGCAGAGGCAGCCACTCTCCTGAGTTCTTTCCTCCCAGGCTCTTGTGTGAGGTTTGTTGTGTGGTATGGCTTTGTGGTATTCCTTGGCTCCTGACTGCCAGGATACCTTGCCCCTCAGAGGTGAAACACAGACTGGAACTCACCAACATGATACTTCTCCTTGATTACTGCTTTTAAAGACCTATTTCCAAATGCAATTGCATTCATTCTCAGTTCCCATATTATAAACTCCAAAATCAAAACTCAGGCCAGAGGACAGCTCAGTTGCTTGGCAGACAGTGACTCCTCAGTGCATACTAGCCAGTAGTAAGCAAAGGGCTAAGAGATTAAACAGCAAGTTGTTGTTGTTTTTTTTTTTTTTTTTTTTTTTTTTAAAGATTTATTTATTTTGTCTACAGTGAGTATTCGCCTACAGGTCAGAAGAGAGCGCCAGATCTCATTGTAGATGGTTGTGAGCCACCATGTGGTTGCTGGGAATTGAACTCAGGACCTCTGGAAGAACAGCCAGTACTCTTAACCTCTGAGCCATCTCTCCAGCCCCTAAACAGTAAGTTCTAAAAGGACTGGCTACCACTTACGAGGGCATGAAGGGCTTGTTTTTGTTTTTGAATTGCGGAGTCTGAGATAAAACTCAGATGGCCTGGCACTGAACTGCCTACATCCTCATCTTGGGGTAAGTTCTAACTGGGTTGTTTGACTGGAAAACTTCTAATTTTACTCCCTGAGAAAGCTGAATGACTCATCAGAAATCATTCATAATAGGTCCAAGATGAAGATAAAAAGTTTGGCATGTTTTAGACCTACTATGTTTAAGAAACTTCTTTGCATTTCCCCCATGGTGGTATGGACAAACTTTCTCTTGCTAATACAAGATTCTGAACCTTGGCAGTGGCATTTACTTATCCTGACAGAGCTTCAGAAATGGCCCAGGGATTTAGAGCATTTGCTGCTCTTCAAGATGACCAGAGTTCACAACCCCAGCACCAGGGTTACAACACCCTCTGTGGACAACTGCACACATGTACAGACAGAAACACAGACATAAATAGAAACAAATCTTTACAAAAACAATCAAGACAGGATGGGAACATTCCCAGAAGAGTAGAAGGCAAAGATTTTATCCACCTTCCTCGAGTCTAAACACTACCCTAACCTTGTGGAGTAAGAAAAAATGGATAGCTATTCTTGGTTGTCAACTTGACTATATTTGGAATTAACTAAAACCCAAAAATGGAGGGCACACCTGTAATGGATTTTTGCTTAACTTGAAGTAGGAAAATTCACTTCCAATCAGGATCTTGAGTTGAGAAGACACACTTTTAATCCACATCCTTTGAACTGGGAAAACACATTATTCTGGACCACACCTTCTGCTGAAAGCCTATTTAAGGACACTGAGCAACTACTAGATTATTGGATTTTCCATTCATGGCCAGCCACTGTTGGATTAGCAACACTGCAGCCTATAAGTCATTCTAATAAATCCCCTTTTTATACAAAGTTCTGTTACTCTAGAGAGCCCTAACACAGAGGGGCTTGGTTTCTGGCTGGTTGGTTTTGTATTATTAGCTATCCCTGGCTGCTCTGGAACTCACTATGTAGTCCAGGCCATGTTTGTTCTGTCTTGGTCAGGGTTTTTATTGCTATGATAAAACACCATAACCAAAGCAACTTGGGAAGGAAAGGGTTTATTTCAGCTTAAAACTTTCAGGTCACAACACTCCATCACTGAGGGAAGTCAGAGCAGGAACTGAAGCAGAGGCCATGGAGGTGTGATGCTTACTGGTTTGCTTTCTTATACCATCCAGGACCACCTGCCCAGGAATGGCACCACCTAAAATGGGCTGGGCCCTCCCACATCAATTTTAAATCAAGAAAATGTCCCGCAGACATGCCTACAAGCCCATCTTATGTATGTTCTCAATTAAGATTCCCTCTTCTCAGCTATGTCTAAATTTGTTAGGTTGTCAAAAACCAACCAGCAGAGAGATCCACTTGCCTCTGCTGAGACTGAGGCAGACTGAGGTACCACCAGGCCATTTTGTTTCGTTTGTTTTTCGAGACAGGGTTTCTCTGTGTAAATTCTGCCCATCCTGGAACTCTCTCTGTAGACCAGGCTGACCTCAAACTCAGAGATCCACTTGCGTCAGCCTCCTGAGTGCTGGAATTAAAAGCATATACCACCATGTTTTTTTTTGTTTTTTGTTTTTTTTTTGTTTGTTTGTTTGTTTGTTTTTTAAATATACTTAAATTTTCACAAGTCTACCAACCTACTTTTGGGACTGATCATGTATGATTTGGTCCACAAAGAGGGTACTACTTATCATTGACTGTGTCCTATCCCCAATCCTATCAACACCTACATACCAGGCTAGTATACTGTTTCTTGTAAATTCTCAGGTAGCTTTATCTGAGTTTTTTGATAGTGAAGTCTTCACCCATTGCTTTATTTGCAAAGCATACACAGTTTGTTAGCTAAAGGAATTCTCATGAATTGCATCATTAGAAACACTTTAATAATTTGTTTTATGAATTCATTTTTTTACCTAAGAGCAAATGAGTACAATGAAGTCTTAAGAAAATTACTTACTTTTTTTAAGTCGGGGTAGAAAATACACTGTGATGATGCAAGCCTTTCAAAAACACTTTATTAGTACGTTTCTCACAATTAGGGGAATCTTATTTACCAAGTAACAGAAAAATTCTTATTCTCCAGGAAGGAGAAAAAGAAGCACCATGAAGCATGAGGCACTGTAACTGCTGGGTGACAGGGCTACTGGTTTCCAGGATTTCTGAGCTCCACGTCACCCGAATCTAAAGCTTTCACAAACTCCAAACCCAGTAACTCCTGAATGACACACAGCAAGCACCACCACTCCTGTTTTTATACATTCACGCTCCTTAGCTGACCAGCACGGACCTTCTCTTGCAACTAAACAAATTAAATATACAATACTATCTTTCATGAAGCAGGATTACTAACTCTGGAGAAGAGCAAACATGAATGTACTCGTTGAATCAGTAATTCATTCTTTGTTCAGCTTCTGGTGTCCAACGATACTTTAAACCACTCTTCATTTATGAGAGAAATGTGCGCACAGTCCCCTTGATCGTGCCCCTGCAGATGGGGCACTTCCTCAGGGAAGGGGCACACTCCTGGCAGACTACCAGATGACCACAAGGAATGAACACAATAGAAACCTCTCTGTCCATACACACTTTGCAAGTTCGTTCTTCTTGCAGTCTCCGCAACTGCTCTTCCAAGGACAAGCCTAAGTTAGAGAAAAAGAGCATTGGTAAATGCAGCTTCTCAAGAGTGACAGAAACAATGTCGAGTATTAACTGTGCTTTACCTGAAACGTCTTCTGTTGGAATATACTTCATGTTCTTTTCCACTGAAAAAAGAAAGCATACAAAAATCTATCTCTATCAATACAAAACACTTTAAATCTACTATTTTTATATGGATTTTTAATATATATTATAAAGAATACAACCTAGACAGCAAAATACACCAGGTTTCTGTTTTTGTTTTGAATAGGTAAAATGTAAAGATTACAATTTAACTGGGTTTATTCTGCTTGCTCAACAGAGAGATGAACAAAAACCTATATAGCTATTTAAATAATTTTCCCAAAAAAACTCACCAAATAAGTTTTCATATAATGTGGAGTCAATTTCCTTCAGACAGTTTTTGAAGATATTGGCTGCAGCATTTCCTTTGACTAAAACAGTGTCAATCAGCTCTCGTGCTTGTAAGGGCACCTGTGTTTTCTGTCGGATGATATCATGTTCCTGTCTAGTGATTACACTGGCCTCAAGAAGATGATCCAGGATCGGAAGGACACACGTCAACTGTTGAAAGAGGGCCATCCTATTCTTCCGAATTAATGACAAGTCACCTTCAGTTCAAAACAAGCAAGAAAAAAGTGCATTACATTTCAAATGCCCCCAACTACACCCAACCAACCCTATGCACAAATGAGGCACTAAGCTGAGCTGCAGGAAACTGACTTGTGTGCACCTCGCTGCTGCCATCTCAAACTTCCAGATTAAACTCAGACGGCCCACAAAGCACATACACAAGCTTTCAAGTCTAAATACTGATGAATAGTAAAGCATGTGCCTCTTTTTCTTTCTCTTTCCCCACCATGGAATGCAAAAGTAATTTATTTTTATCTATATTATATCACTTTGCTTACAAGCAGAGGCACACAAATTATCATATTCAAAATGTCAACTATCTTCCAGATAGGGAGCCTCAGAATAGCATGAGTGGCTTGTCAAAGGCCACAAAATGAGCTGTCAACCCAGTCCTAAACTAGCTGAATTTTTTGGTTTGTTATTTACTAAGATAGGACCTTAAGTATTCAAGCTCCATATGTAGCCAAGAATGGCCCTGATCCTCATGACTCTTCTTCCCTTCTAAGTGCTGGGGTTCCACACATGAACCACTAAGCCTGGTTTGCATCGTGCTGACATCCTTTGTGACATCTATGAACTACAGCACTCAAAAGCTTAAGCTACAAGTCAAGACGGACTTAGCGGGCTCACAGTTAAGTCTAGCCATTCCCCTGCCATACACCTCAGCTTCCTGATCTGAAATATGAATAACAGCACCTTCCTTAAAGAGTTCAATAAAATACACATAAACCACTTAGCACAATACCAGGCGCATTTCATAAATCTAAATTTATAGTGCAGCTTTAGAAACTGAATCTAGCTTGTTCATAAGAGAATACCTTACTTCGGAGGTAAGAAACTCCAAATTTAGTTGAATGAGCTGCTTACCTATTAACCAAACAGGCCAGAATTTAAACGCCAATCTGTCTCAATCTGGAAGTTAGACTTTTAAACACGTTGCTATATGGTCATACAACAAGGCTATCTTGGACTAGTCCTTTTTTTTCCTAACATTTTCTTCCTGGGGGTGGGGGGGGGATGTGCCACATCAAGCAACTTGTAGGAGAACTGATCAGTTCTCACCTTCCACCATGTTGGTCCTGGCAGCAAACTCGGCCGTCAGGCTTGGCAGCAAGTGCCCCTGGCCTGAACTATGCCTACCTTTACTTAAGGACAAAGCTGTCTTCCAACCCAGTACCCCATTTACACTACACATACAGCCGCCACTTCTCTGTCAGCTCTTTTAGGGTTTTGTACTGTGTGTGTGTGTGTGTGTGTGTGTGTGTGTGTGTGTGTGTGTGTGTATGAGAAGCGCCATAGCAGCAGTCAGAGGACAGTCTGTAGGAGCTGGCTCTCTCCTCCGACCATGGCGTCTCAGGTCCTGAGCTAGGCTGTCAGGGTAGACAGCAGGCACCCTTCTCCACTGAGCCCCCTTACCGGCCCTCTGCTGGCTCTCAGACCGTCTTCTGTAACCTAGTTTTCCCAGCTGCTCTGCACGCTCGAGAGCAGCCAGCACTTTCACATACTTACCTCCGCGGTTCACATACTTAGACATATGAAAATATTTCTTAGATGTAATTACTCAGACTTGTTCTGGGAGGTTAAGATATGAAAAAAAAAATCTACACAAATAATCAAAATCCTTGGGTTGGGCAAAGGACCACAGGCCAGGATGTCACCTTAAATTGTTTTTTTGGTGTAAGAAGCACCTACCAAGGATTACTAGTAAAATACCATATAGATTTGAAGGAACTTTATTTAAAAAGTAGGAAAATCAGAATCTTTTAAAAAGAGATTCTTGCTATGTAGCCCAGGCAGATTGTGAACTTGGCATACTCCTGCCTCTCTCTCCTGAATTCCAGGAGTATAGGAATTAGGCATGTTCCACTACAACAAGCTCAGAATCAGTTTTTAAATACTGCTTTAGAAAAAAAAAAGTATTCATTTTTATGTGTGTGTATATGAGCCTGAGTGTATGTATGTATACCAGGTGCATGCAAAGGTCACAAGTATTCATTTTTGTGTATGTGTACGGGCCTGAGTGTATGTATGTGTACCAGGTCACAAGAGGGTGTCAGATACCCTGGAACTGGAGTTTCAGACACTGGACTGACTCCACATGGGTGATAAGAACCAACTCAGGCCCTTCGCAAGAACAGCAAAAGCTCTTAGTCACTGAGCTGTCTCCCCAACCCTTGAAATCATGCTTTTTAAATTTAGCTATGTAAAAAGAAAAACTGCAATATAGCTTAAGAAAAAAGTTTATTATGAATCTGGGTATGGTGGCACATATATGTAATCCCAGTACTTTGGTGGTGGGGTTAGGGAATTCAACGGCAGTACTCGCTACAGATCAAATCTAAAGCCAGCCTGGGCTTGGCAAACAGAGTTTAGAAATACTGGGGCGGGGAGCGGTGTCAGCAGCAATGCATGGGTGAGCTGAGGGTGCTGCCCTGTAACGTGTGACTGAGAAACTGTCGCCACCAACCCTACAATACCTGACGCCGCTTCTTCAGTCTGTCTGTCCCTCTCCTCCTCTCTTCTTTCATCCTCAGCATTAAGAAGTGCGGAGACAATGTCACTGACGGTCCTGTAATTGTCCCCGGTGGCCAGGATCTGACGCTGAACCGTCTGTCTCACCAGGCTCCTACTGAAGCCCATTTCCAAAGCCGCTTTAACCACGGGCGTGCTCATCATGACCGCATCTTCTGAACTTTCGCCAGGTCCAAAATGCACAACTGATCATAAACAAATTTGATAATGTTAAACTCCATATATTTAAAAGTATGGAAAATAATGACTGTAGCACCTTTATTCTCATATCCTGATAAGAGAGATATAGCATATGCATCAATTAAATTAAATTAACTTCAATAAAATTTAAACTTGATAATGGGTAAATGAGAGTCCAGTTAATGCACTATGCATTTAACAAATTACTTCCTATGGTTCATACATCCTAGACACACTTAATAAAAAGAATCTCTTAGCAACAGGCCTAGGCATCTGTGCTGTTAAACATTTCACCAGTGTTGAGGAGATGGCTCGGTGGTAAAGGCACTTCTTGCCAACCTGAAGTTCAAATCACAGGACCCATAAGGAGGAGAAAAGAACCAACTCCCCAAAGCCTTCCTCTTTTTTTAAAATTTATTTATTTATTTATTTATTTATTTTATGTGGACTGGTGTTTTGCCTGCATGTGTATCTGTATAAGGGCATCAGATTCCCCTGGAACTGGAGCCACAGACTCCAGTTGTGAGCTGCCATGTAAGTGCTAGAAATCGAACCTGGGTCCTCTGGAAGAGCAGCCAGTGCTCTTAACTGCTGAGCCATCTCTCCAGCCCCCAAAGTTGTCCTCTTAACCTCCATACACATGCTGTGGCATGGGCACCCACACATGCTGTGGAATATTCCTTTACACTGTGTGAATACATGTTGCTGTGATTGGTTTAATAAACAACCTGACTGGCCAATAGCTCAACAGGATACAGTTGGTGGGAAAGCCAAACTGAGAACAATGGAATGAGGAAGGGCAGAGTCAGGAGTCTCTGGCAAAATGCAGAGAAGCAAGATGAGAACGTCATACTGAGAAAAAGTACCAAGCCACATGGCTAAACATAGGTAAGAATTATGGGTTAGTTTAAGTGTAAGAGCTAGTCAGTAATAAGTATGAGCTAATGGTCGAGCATTTATAGGTAATATGAAGCCACTGAGTGGTTATTTGGGAAATAGCTGGTTGGAGAGAAACGTCTGACTACACACACATACACAATAAATAAATAAATACGCTCTTTTTAATTTTTCAAAAATTAAGCAGGCAAGATGGGTCATGGTACAAGTGTTTTCTGCACAAGCCTACCCAAATTCAATTCCTGAAGCTCACAATAGAGGACTGACTCCCGAAGTAATTAACCCTCTCTGTCTCTGTGTCTCTCTCACACCCAATTAAATGGAATACAAGATCTTCCTAAATGATTCTAATATAAATCCTTTTTAAAAAACTAATGTGCTAGCCAGGCGGTGGCGGCGCACGCCTTTAATCCCAGCACTCAGGAGGCAGAGGCAGGCGGATCTCTGTGAGTTCGAGGCCAGCCTGGTCTCCAAAGCGTGTTCCAGGAAAGGCGCAAAGCTACACAGAGAAACCCTGTCTCGAAAATTAAAAAAAAAAAAAAAAAAAAAAAAAACTAATGTGCTACAAAAATAAAGGAGTGAGAAATTACCTCCAAGCAGGAAAATCGGGGAAACTGAACATGTGACAGCAAAAATAAAGCCTTGGGTCCTTTCCTGACACTCAAAAACAAGATTTAATAAGCTACACCCTTAAAAAATAAAAATAAAAAAATAAACACAGGAAATAGGGTTAACATGGAGGTACAGCTCCTTGGTAGAATGCTTATCTAGCATTTGGTTGATAGCACATTAAAAATTTTAATTAAGAAATAGGGGTGTAGCCTAGGTAGAGGACTTGTCTGGCATGCTTGAAGATTCCATTTCTAGCAATCATATATCCATCTACTCCCTTCCCCCATAAAGGGATTAGGTGTGGGGCTGGGGCTTTGCACAGTGTGGTGAGTTCTTGCCAAGCACACATGAACACTTGGGCTGGATTCACACCACCAATGGAGATCTATCAGACTTGAAGATGAAGAATGTCTAAACAGGTACATAAATGAGACAGAAAAAACAACAAAGATGGGAAGCATAAAGAAAGAATGAAAACACATAGTTAATAAGCAAAGCAATGATATTCTAAACAGAGAGGCTATCGAGATGAAAATCTAAGGTGATGAAAACAGGAACTGGGAGGCCATTTCTGAGAGGATGGGCTGGGGAAGCATTTCTGTTAACGGAGTCAGTGCGAGCTCATCCTGTGCTGCGCTGTCACAGATAATTTTCCAAGACACTCTACTGCCATCTGCTGGAAACTGGTACAATAAACACACAAATGTCCAATGTCAAAAGTGTGGAGAGCAACCTCCCCAAAAGCATGTCTGAAGAGACCAAAACAGCCTTGATCTCTGACACCTCCTACAGAAAATAACACTGAAAAATAAATAAAATCTTGAAACTGATGTGATAAAGTAAGTGATGGAATGTCTGAAAGAGACCAGCAAGCGTTAAGTCTTTTTTTTTTTAAGATTTATTTATTTATTATGTATACAGTGTTCTACCTACATGCATGCTTGTAGGCCAGAAGGAGGGCACCAGATCTCATTACAGATGGTTATGAGCCACCACATGGTTGCTGGGAATTGAACTCAGGACCTCTGGAAGAACAACCAGTGCCCTTAACCACTGAGCCATCTCTCCAGCCCCGAGTTAACAGTCTTAAACAGGACAAAGCTTGGCATGATCAAGAAATAAAGACAGTAGTAGACAGTGAGGACAGCAGCCAATGGATGGAGTGTCTCCACCACCCCAAGTTTGCCAGAATACTCTAGGAGGGTCTTGAGCAGAGGACTATTCCAAAGGTGACTAGAAATGCTGCAGATGGGCTTGGGGCAACCTAGGATGAGGGAGAACTGTGCAGGCAGATCAGGTAGCACGGATGAGGCTGGCAGTGGGTAGTCGGTGAGCATCTGGACATCTTGTGCAGGCCCAGCTGGTTCTGTAGCTGGTGCTATGAACTGCAATGAGGAGAGTGAGAGCAGAAGCTCTGAGGAACAAAACTGAGGAACCCTGTGCTTTGGCGTGTTTACTGAAACGGCTCTTCAGCCAGAAATGGAGGCACTTTAAATTTAAGCGGGTAACTGGACATTGCCACCTGGCACCCATCTGACTGACACTTCATATGGTAGCCTGTCACTCAGAAATATGAAAAAGGAGCTAGCAAAGGAGACTGCTCAGAATCAACACAAGACACAGGAAAAACCCAAGAATGTCAAGGAAGCCAACCAAAGGGTGTGCTGAGGACAAAAGCCCACGTGCTGGAGTGTGCTTGTCACCCAGTGCTGGGGAGGAAAAGCTGCAGGATCCCAAGTTTAGGGCAGCCAAGAATACAGCACTCAACTGTACCAAATAACAGCTATCGCTAAGTAAGAGGCCTGCTAATACAGCAGTTTCCGGTGACCACGACACGAGGGGACCTTTGCCTCATGTCATTACCAAAGCTACATTTACAAATTGGCAGCCGGGGGCATGATCCAGAGGATGAAGCCAGGTATGACGGCATTTCCTGTAACAGAGCATGCAGAGGCAGAGCCAGAGGATTCAAAGTTCAAAGCCAGCTCGGGCCACATTATGAAACCGCGTCTCAGAAATGAACGAATAAAGGGGAAATAAAGAAAGAATGAACAGAGAAGAGTTCATGGAGACCAGTGGTTCTGATACGTAGACAAGAGTTCTCTTCTCATTCTTCTGTTTTCTCAGTGAAGCACATGACCTAGGAAAACTGTGGGAAGAGCCTAGTGCCGCTGAGATGTCGCCCAGTGGAAAGCACTTGCCAGGCAAGCCAGAGTGATTCCCAGACCCCACCCATGTAAAGCTAAGAGAACTGACTCCTGAGAACTGTCTTCTCATCTGTGTATGTGCACTGTCACACACACGTCCAAACATGCATCAGACACACATGTACACAATCTCTTACACATTCTTTTAAAAAGAATTTTGTAAATTAAAAACAGAAATCTGTGAAGAAAGAAAAGGTCCAACAGTCATTCTGAAGACTGACAAAGTGATTGTATCAACAAAAGTAAGATGTAAGTTTTAAGAGGCTGGAAATATAGCATGGTGCAGCATGGCATACACAAGGCCCTGGAGTCTAGCCTCAGCCCCCGCCTAAAGAAACACTAAATAAGAACAGGTACCCACTACTTCATCTCCCTGGTTCTTCTACACAGGGGTAGTACCACACACTTAGTACTCCTTCTTCCTTCCATGACCAGGTCCCTTATCTACTGCAGAGTCACAGCTTCCATGACTTCTAGGTCTTGGTCCTCTTTCTCTGTTCCAGCTAAAAAGCTGCCATTGCCTCTCTTGAAATGGTGAGCCAAAACTCCCCTTCTGATGTGATTCGCACATAAAGTGATAGTTACTCAACCACTTGGGGACCATGACACATGGAGATCACATACATCAACTACTGAGTATGGTTAAGATTCAGCTCTAGCCGGGCGGTGGTGGTGCACACTTTTAATCCCAGCACTTGGGAGGCAGAGCCAGGCGGATCCCTGTGAGTTCGAGGCCAGCATGTCCAGTTCCAGGACAGGAACCAAAACTACACAGAGAAACCCTGCCTTGTAAAAAAAAAAAAAAAAATTCCGCTCTAATCCAGAGACCCTGCACTGAATACTATGCACCTCCTTTATACTGACTTCTGGCCCCATCACAGATCAAGTGCACACTGGGCCTTTTCTAACACATTCGCACAGCAGCCTCGCCCTCTGGAGGCAGAGCGTACCCACCACACCTCTCACTGGCCCTGCTTCAGCCTGTTTGTTTTCTGCCTGTGTCCTGTTGTCTCACATGGAATGTCAGCACTGTGAAGACCAATAAACGTCCTTGGATCTTTGAAAATGTCACGAATCTTAGTGGACACCTAAATTTTCTAGTTAACATCCTGCAGTTCCCCACATGACTTCCTCTAATATACTTTCATTCCTAACATTCTTACAAAAACTCTGTTGTATTTGAGATGTTTTCCTACTTACTTGGAGGTTCAGAATTTTCTTCTGGGGTGTCTGAAGTGGACAACAGCTATGAAATAAGAGAACACTTGACAGGTAAATCAGAAATCTCAAACAGTCTAAACAGCACAGTCAGGGACTTGCCTTGCTGTGAGATAGGGTCTCACTCTGTTGCTGAGGCTGCCTAGAACTCATGGCAATCTTCCTGCCTCAGCTTTCCAAGCACTCGGATGACAGGGGTGAGCCACCACACCCAAGCAAACAACAACATTTACTTTAAGTAAATGCACACACCCTTTGGAAACGGGCTGGTGCAGACAGACATCTTAGGCCAGGTACGCTAGCACATTCCTGTAAGTGCAGCACCTAGGAGGTTGAGGAAGGAAGTTCAAGGCATCCCTCCCTCGGCTGCATGTCTCAAACCTCTAAAACAAATAATGCACGTGTGCACTGCACTTGGTTTTCTTTCACCATAATATTCGCACGGCTATGCTTACACTTGATCTACATCCAAGTCAGGATTCAAGTGTATCTCCACTTCAGAGAACAGGAAGATACATCAGTGGCTCCTCACTCCATTTGGAAAGTGATATTTCATTTGGATAACTCTTAAAAGGTTTAACTCCTAACAAGGTTTTTTGCTTGTTTTCTGGAAAAGACGAGAGACATTGAAGATACCTCTTCAACCCCATTAAAAAATTCTGTATATGGCAGAATGTAGTATTTTTCAAGAGTAAAAGTAAAAATCAGTATTTATAGAGAAGCCTGAACAGCAAGCTAGCAACAAAACTGCCAAGGATGCCGTTACCATAGCTACAAGACAATACCATGAACTCCACCGCTCTACTAAGCACACACCCACAACCTCATGTGTGTCTTTCTTTCTTTTTTTTTTTTTTTTTTTTTTTTTTTTTTGGTTTTTCGAGACAGGGTTTCTCTGTGTAGCTTTGCGCCTTTCCTGGAGCTCACTTGGTAGCCCAGGCTGGCCTCGAACTCACAGAGATCCACCTGGCTCTGCCTCCCGAGTGCTGGGATTAAAGGCGTGCGCCACCACCGCCCGGCGTGTCTTTCTTTCTAAGAACATTTCTTTTTCCTAACTATGGTGCTTAAAATCCGCTACAAGAACTTCTTGATCAACTCCAATTTTGCCTCAAAAATTTTGTACACAGAACTAATAAAACAGATATAAATAGGGTCTCTGTCTCATTCAACCTGGAACTCCCTGAATGGCTCGATTTTCTGGCCAGAGAGCTCCACAGATTCATTGGTCTCTAACACCCTAGTTACCGTGCATGCTGCCACACCCAGCTTCCGGTGCTGGGATCTGAACTCAGGGCCTCATATTGCCTAGTAGACACTTTACCAAATGAGTCTCTCCCCAGTGCTCATGTTAATTTGAAGAATCAGTTTACCTGTTCAAGAAGATGAGGATATCTAGCTTGAATCTCATCAACAAACTCCTGCCCCTTCATCCGGATCAAGAACTCACACCTAAATGTGAAATAAAAATGATTCTAAATTATTTCATATCAAACATTTTGATATTTCATATCATAAAATTATTCTAGAAGAGTAACTTTCAAATCTTCTGATTATACTCCACAGCAAAAATTTTACATCACAACCCAGTAGACACTTCTATCTAAGAGAACCCAAACACCAGCACACATTCGTACTGTGTTAGTACATTGCATTATTTTTCTGTCTCCTTCCACTTACACACAACAAAGGGAAAATTCTGGACTCATAAAGGGCAAAAGTTGGCAAGTGAAAAACAATGTTACAGACACTGTCTTTTTGTGCTTAACACTATTTCAAAAACTATTGTTCATTGTCTATTAAAAGTTTACTGTTCGAGGGCTGGAGAGATGGCTCAGAGGTTAAGAGCACTGACTGCTCTTCCAAAGGTCCTGAGTTCAATTCCCAGCAACCACATGGTGGCTCACAACCATCTGTAATGAGATCTGGTGCCCTCTTCTGGCCTGCAGACAGAACACTGTATACCTAGTAAATAAATAAATCTTAAAAAAAAAAAAAAAAAGTTTACTGTTCGAAATGTAGTAATGGCCAATCCTGCTCCAGAGTTCATGCTCCTATCTTGAAATACAAGCCACCACACTCCCTCCAGGAAACACATGATCAAGTGCTTTATCTCCACATTTTGTAGCAGTTTCTCAAATATTTAAACTATAACTTCTTAAAGGAAGTTCACATAACATCCATTGCCATATTCAAATTTTCTTTTAAAAGCACAAAAACAAAAAAAAAAATCTTGATCTACATTCATACTATGTGCAAAAATAAACTAAATATGAACTTAACTGTAAGAAAAGTCCTTTTGTCCTTCCTTACGTCGGACAGTTCTTCCATAAGAAGCTTGGAAGGAAGGCTGGAGACAGCTCAGTGCTCAAGAGCACTTGCTGCTCTTACAGAGAACCAGAGTTCAGTTCCCAGCACCCATGTCAGGAAGCTCAGTCTTCTGTAACTCTAGCACCGGGTGATCCAATGCTCTGGCCTTCTTGGGCATCTTCATTCATGTGCACATGTCCACATGTAATCACACACTGTGCTAGATAGTTTATGTCCATGAGCTCAAGCTGTGAGGCATTTTTATAAACAGTGACTGAAGGTGGAGGGCCCAGTCCATTGTGGGTGGGGCCACCGCTGGGGCTGGTGGTCCTGGGTTCTATAAGAAAGCAGGGGGAGGGGCTTGTTCCTGCCTCAACTTGATATGCCAGAGAGGCCTTATCCTCTCTGAGTAGTAGATAGGGGGGTGGGATAGGGGAAAGGTGAGGAGGGGATGGGAACTGTGGTTGGTATGTAAAATGAAAAATTAAAGAAAAAAGAAAGAAAGCAGGCTGAGCAAGCCATGGGGAGCAAACCAGTAAGCAGCACCCCTCCGTGGCCTGTCATCAGCTCCTGCCTCTAAGTTCCTGCCCTGTTTGAGTTCCTGTCCTGACTTCTTTTGATGATGAACTGTGATGTGGAAGCATAAGCCAAATAAACCTCACTAAATTGCTTTGGTCATGGTGTTTCATCACAGCAATAGAAACCCTACCTAATACACACATAATTAAATATGGTAAAAATAAATCTAAAACAAAGTAAAGAAGCCTGGTAGTATAGCTTCATCAGATACAAAGCCTTTGCTTAGCATGCTGAGCCCACAGGATTCAATATCCAAAAACAGAACTTTTAAGTAAGGGCCAAAAATATAATTCATAAAAGATAAAATGAAAGACATCTGCTCTTCAGAAGACTCTCTGTTAAAGGAATGAGGAAAAGGGAGGGGGAGCTAGAGAGATGGATCAGTGGTGAAAAGCAACTGCTGCTCTCCCAGGTGCCCAGCACCTATGTACAGGGCTCTCAACTGCCTGTACCCAGCTCTAGGAGTTTTTATGCCCTCCTCTGGTTTCCACAGGCACCTGTATTCACATGGTATACACTCAGACAACCCGTATACATAAATAAAAATTAAAAACCAGAAGTGAAAACACTGATGGACCAGACTGGCTCCATCTTAAAGATGGAGGCCATTTTGTTATAAGGTCAGAACAAGTTCATTACTGTTTGCTGCCAAAGTTGACCATGCGTTAACTGTTTCTGGAATGTGACACGCTCCCCACCCTATGGAGTTGACTCACATACTGAATACACCCTGATAAGATCAGATGGTCTGCCAAATAATGTTAAAATGTTCAGCCAAGTTCCTATGTAGCCAAAATTCCTCTGGAAATCCTCCAACCCTTGAAAACCCTCTAGTCTTACAGTTTTGGACTATAGAAACCCTCTTCTCTCCTGTGTCCAATGCTATTTTTGCAAACCCCACTTTAGGGAGACAGCCTGAATGATAGAAAACAAGGTTTGCTAAATTTAACCAGAGAATCTGGGTAATGGTCTTTACTCTCATTCGGTGGGATTAACAAATATAAACCACAGATTAAAGGAGAGTTTGCAAGAATGTTATCAGAAAGATGGCAAAGTAAAAGGTTCTTGTTTCCTTACTTCTATAACAAACCCAAACTAAAAGACAGCTGTCCGTGGAATACACAGCCTAGGAAGAGCTCAATAACTCAATTAACATAAAATGAAGACAGGTATGTGGGTGGAGACTGTGGCAGTGGTGGGGTGTTTGAATGCTCGAGGCCAGGGATCAATCATCAGGATCACAGCAGAAAAGAGAGAGAGAGAAAGAGAAAAAAAGAGGGGAGGGGGGTGGAGAGGAGGGACAGAAGGCCCACTGGGGAGGACAGGCTTAGCAGAGACATCTGGAAACAGGCGGGCTCAGAGGAGCATGGGAGTCTCTGTATCAGTAGTCTGGCAGGCAGACACCACCATGGTTCCTAGGGCCTTACTTTGGGGAGAAACCCAGAACCTTTGCCACTGAAGTCATCAACAACCTTGAGATAATCACCGACCTCCTGAGGTATCACAGCAAAAGACTCTCTAGTGTGCACTGGCACTGAATTCAGAACCTCCTCTGCCAAGGAGCAGCCAGTTCACACCACTACTGCTGAGGAACCCTGCAGGCAGACAGGAGCAGTTGCTGAAACACTCCACAAGGATCCACCTTCCTCCCTAGCCCATGCGCTGCATCCATGCTGCAGAATAGCCTGCATGTCAGAGCCCATCCTATATCCACTCTGGTCTTGTGCTCTAAGCCCCAGCCCTACAGCTGTTCTGCACACACCTGTGCTCCTCATCTACTCCAGCTGCTCCAGCTGTGTGTCCTCACCTCAGACATCAGCACAGCACAGCAGTCAGTGCTCTCTCCGCACAAACAGAGATCGCTCCGTGGCTGCTCTTCAGGCTCTCTAACATCAAGACAGACACCAGTGCCACTGCCCCCACCATTGACAGAACACTCCCAAGCCACAACAGGTATCAACGGGGGTCCCATTGGTCAGGATGTTTCTCATGACAGTAGAGAGCAAGTCTTCAGCCTTGCCACCAAAACCTTTAATGCTGCCCTGGACACTGAGTATCTCTAAAACCTTCACTGACAAAGACTTCAGCTAACAGAGCTGAATGGAGATTATGACACTGGACTTCACAAGGAGTCAGAGCATACCATACCCCTAACAAGCCCAAGCCCTCACCCACCTGCAGTTAAAGGTCTTTGCTCAACACAGTCACAAAATCTAAGATGCAAGACATTTAAAACACAAACAAAAACCATAACAAAGGAATGCAATAATTTTCCAAGAACCAATTCAAAAAAAGGAAGAGAGAGGCGCATACTGCCAGATAAGCAATTAATATTCATCTCCAGGGAGCTTGGTGAGTCTCAAGAGAACAAGACAGATAATGCAGGCTAAAGTGAAAGAACACAATGAACAATTCTCGAGAGCATAGCAAAGTACAAAATTTACAGGTGAAGACAAATACAAAATCACCCCATCATATACTTTTAAACTACTAACAATTTTTAACAATTTATTGATCCACTATAAATACTGCTACTTCAAAATTCCTGTTCAAAAATGACCAAAGGTCCTTCTAATTCCCTGAAGGAAGCCAACAGATTCCTCATTATTATGGAAGGCATGCACAGGTCCAAACTCCCTTTATTGTATGATTTCACTTATATGTGGTACCTAAAGTGAAAACCTCAGATACAGCAAGTAGAAGGGTGGTTGCCAGGGATAACAAGTGTGTGGGATACAGAGTTTCAGTTTGAGAGGATGAAAAGGCTCTGGACATGACTATAAAACAGTACACATGTACTTTATGCTACACAATACATTTTACATGGCTAAATTGGTATATTTTATATCATAATAATTAAAAATACCTAACATTACCCATTCATTTTAGAAATGAAGTCCAAGTTCACAGAGCTAATTGGTTACAAACACACAATTTCCAATTCCATTTCACTGACAACTGTGCCCCTAAAATCTTGTTTTATTTTGTTTGTTTTTTTGAGACAGAGTTTTTCTCTGTGTAGTTTTGGTGTCTGTCCTGGATCTCACTCTGTAGACCAGGCTGGCCTCAAACTCACAGAAATCCACCTGGCTCTGCCTCCCGAGTGTTGGGATTAAAGGCATGCGCCACCGCCATCTGGCCCCTAAATTATTTTACACAATAATAAAAATTAAGAGGTTAAGGATATACTTTAGGGGTATAGTACTTGCCTACCAGATGTGAGGCCCTGGGTTCAATCCTCCATACCACAATAAATTATCAGTTTTTAAGAACCAATTACCGGGGCTGGAGACATGGCTCAGAGGTTAAGAGCACCGACTGCGCTTCCAGAGGTCCCGAGTTCAATTCCCAGCAACCACATGGTGGCTCACAACCACCTGTAATCAGATCTGGCGCCCTCTTCTGTATACATGATAAATAAATAAATCTTAAAAAAAAAAAAAAAAAAAAAAAAAAAAGAACCAATTACCAAGCTGGGTGGAGGTGGCACACACCTTTAATCCCAGCACTGGGCAAAGGCAGGCAGATGACTGTTGAATTCAAGGCCAGCCTGGTATACAGAGCTAGTTTCAGGACAGCCAGGGCTACACAGAAAAACAAAAACCAGTAAACAAACAAGGAAACAAAGAAGCAGTTACCTTGGAAACCATTTGGCGTGCTCCACCCAGGGGTCGTCTCCAGACTCCCAACATCTCAAGCCACCATCACAGCAAAAGCACTTGACGTCATCATTGCGATCTAAACAAGAGAAAAAGACCAGAAACTGGTCATGCATATTCCCATAAGCAAATTAGATAAAACTCTAGTTCTGCTGCATCTTACCCATGTAGTAAAATCCAGCACTTGCAAGCTGCTCAGGCTGAACAGGAACACTAGACGGCCAGTACAAAAACGTCCTCATTCGAGCAGAGTGTGTCTGCATACTCAGATTTGATATACTAAATCTCTGTGTTTCTGAAGAATTTTCCAGAAATGGGCAGCTGGGGAAATGTCTCCGGTGCTCTGACATGGCGTCATCCTTCGGTTCCCAGTTGCTCAGTTTCCCACCACAGGCAAAGCAGGCCACCCTGTCTCCAGGTCCTACATAGTAGAAGCCGGCTCTGGCCAGGTCGGCCGGAGACAGAAAGGACAATGGCCACGTGTTGTAAGTAAGAAGTCTGGCCTCTTCAGTAGTCATGGTATGGCTGCAGGGACTCACCCTCGATGGGGAGTCTTCCACTGCTCTAGAACGGAGAGCGTTTGAGGACAAGCTGGAGTAAGTACCACCGCGTTCCGGAGGAGGTAACGACTGTGCAAACCCACTCCTCACAGGAGCTGTGCTCTTGGTCGGGGACGGCAGACTGGCGGGATTCAGAGTGTGGACGAAGCTGCAGCTGGGGTACAGCTGCCTGTGCTTTTCAACAGGGCTGTCCCCTTGCTTCCAGTTGTCCAGCATCAGGCCACAGCAGAAGCACTTGACCTTGTCGTTGACACCCGTGTAGTAAAAGCCAGCACGAGCCAGACTCCGTTCCGAGACAGGAACTCCAGCGGGGAAAGCCGAGTACGTGGACATTCTGTACAGCTCACACGAAAAGTCGTACTTCATTTTTTCTTTGCTCTCTCTTGTCCAATTTGGCAAGGTTGTGCTATTTTCCATTATACTTTTGGTTTTTTGGTGTAAGGTACCTTGGACAACTGTCTGGGAGATAGTTTTGTGCATGAGTAGTGACGGTATTTCTGACAGCTTAAACTGCCCTGTGAGGTGTCTCACCACTTCACACTAAGATCTCCACCACAGACAGAAATGGAATGGCGGGCTAACTAGGTAGAACTCACTCTGATTGGATTTATATAAGTTCACTGTCACATAGGACAAATCTGTCTCCTTTTCCAAGATACTACACTACTCAGGACTCTGGGACAGTATTAACTCTTGTGGGTAACCCAAGAGCTATTTACCCATAATTTACTTTCATGAAAAGTTATGAAGTCTAGATACTAAGTCAATTGCTGACTATATTGGAAAAATTATATGCAGGCTTTTTTTTTCCCTTATAAAGACTTTAATACAACATTCAAACTACTCTATTCATCTACCAAATACAAGTAACTAAACTCTCCACATGGCCACATTTCCTAAAAGCTAATTTCGTACAGCTCATCATGACAGCATTTTCTAAAGTGGGTCAGAATGATGTCAGTTACCTTCTGAAGTTAACACACAGCCCTATTAAGACTATAGACAGTATGTGCGGTGAATGACCTTTGCTTAAAGCTTAGACTGTTCTTCTTCTTACCTGCTAAATCTTCTATGTCACTAGCTTAAGCCTTCCTGTGTCGATCATTTTAAGACATCTGGTCAACAGACAGCAAACCTAACTAGACTGCATTTTAAAAAGTCCACCTGCACTTCTTTTAAGTCTGCTAGAATTAAGGATGAATCAATTTATTAAGACATAGCCTTCTTCTGTTATCACAAGTATCTAATAACCCTGCTTTACCACAGCATTCCTGTTGCACAATGTACCATACTTACTAGCACTCTGTGAGAACTCAGTATTTTATATAACTATTCATACACAAAAGGACACTCCACAGAATTCAAACTGGATTTTTTATAACACTTTTCAGATTTCTATGATTGGGTTTATTTCTAGGGAAACATGGGAGGAAATGAAGACTCTCAGTGATCTAAGTCTGAAAGGAAAAAAAAAAGATATTTTAGAAAACTAATTGCATAGCAATTATAGCCTCTTCAATTTATTCAGTAGTATCTAAAAATGTCTTTCTAGATAATGCATCCTAACTACAGCGGTTTCCCACCCAACCAGTCTACTTAGAAAAGGTTGAAATCAAAATATATGCTTGCAAAAAGACTTCCTAAAGCACTAATTATGCTTGTCTTTAAAATGCACAGCTTTATATATTTTATAAAGCAAAACTTTGAAGACAGATGGACATTTCCACCCAGGAAGAAAAACTGGTCCCCGATTTCACAGTTGTTGGTTTTATTTATTGTTTATTTACTGTTAGACAAAATGTACCATATTTCATGGGCATCATTTTATTTTTTGCAAGGACATGGTCTCAATCTGCAGCCTAGGCTGGCTAGAAGTCAATGTAAAACAAGCTAGTTTTAAATCTTGTTAGAAATCTCTTGTCTTAGCATCCCAAGTGCTAGGACCACACTACTATCTGGCTCCTTTCATTTCCTGATTTAGGTATTTTGATACGGCACTTCACTGGAGACAAAAGGCACCCGTGGGTAGTGGAAAGACAGTCTGCAGGGCTGCTGGTGTGGCTCCGTGTTAGAGCTTTTGCCTTGCAGGTAAAGGACCTGGGTTTAGTCATCAGCAATTACAAAAAAAAAAAAAAAAAAAAAGGACGAGGAGGAAAGCTGCTGAACAGAAAATTTCTGAGGCCTGCTTGCAATGTCAATCTCAACACTTGGAAGAAAAACCAGGATGAGATGCTCCACCAGTTAGAGCACTTATTTAGTCAAGGCTGAGTTGTCATCAACGCACTCCGTTAAGGACAACCATTCCCTAACAATTCCGAAGCAACCACCTCAGAAAGCATCTCAAAGCAAAAGGTACAATAGCTTGTAAAGCACTGGCCGGTATGAGGCTTCCACTGCACGCGTGGCTTAACCACACCAGGTGTTAAATCTCCAGCAAGCTCTCTGCACACTGAAGGGGAGAGACACCTAGGTCAGCAAGACAAGATGCATGTTACCCCACTAAACCACGGAGTTACTCCTCACATCACTGCAGAGCACAAGCAGTAAAACTACATGAGAACCGAGATGTCCCAGCCGCACAACTGTCTCCGTTTAAAGGCAGTTAAAAAAAAAAAAAAAAAATGCCTCGGGTAAGCTTAAAACCCTGCGAGATGGGCGTGGTGGTGCATGCTAGTAATCCTAGCACCTGGGAGACTGAGGCAGGAGGATGCCGCAAGTTGAAGGCCAGCCTGGACTGGCTCAAAAAAATAAATAAACCGAAGGGAAAAGAAAGCAAAACTGGAAAGCAACTCCAAGGACTGGGGGAGCGAGCGGCGGTCGGGCGGCCTTGAGAACAGAGGGGTTCTTACGGCACCAGCTGGACTGGCTTCGGGGAGCCGAAGGCGGCCGCTCGCCCCGCCGGGCCGGAGGGAGCCGCACTCACCGCGGAGCCGGGGCACTGGGGCCTCCGCGCCCGGGAAGCCGCAGCACCGGACCGTTCAGCCGCCGCCTTCCCGAAAGCCCCCGGAGCCAGCGGGACGTTGAGGACGCGCAGTGACGTCAGCACGGCGTGCCTCCACCGCGATGGAAGGAGGGGCTAAATTGATGCGCGCGACTGCGCCTGCGTGTTCGGGTTTTGGAAGCCGAACATCCGGGCCTCGCTGCCCGGGACCGGAAGAAGGCTGGGCCTTCAGGAACGCCGTTCCGGGCGAGCTGGCGCGCTGCCTCCGCGGCGTGCCTCGGGCTTGGCTTTGGTGTGGTTTACCGTGCCGCGGCTCCGTAAGGGCGGCAACCGTGAGCCGTGCTCGTGGCTCGGGAAACCCTGGGGAAAGCCCGGGAAGAGACAGGCGCCGCGGCGAAGGCGGCTGACGCGGGTGCCGCGGACCGCACTCGGGCGCACGAGCGTGGGAAGGACGGTGTTTTCTCTGGCAGGCGCACGGTGGCGCGCACCGAGTCCGGGAGCTCAAACCCGCCGTGGCCAGCACGCCCAGGCCACCGAGACCCCTTGGGCGCGGAGGCAGTTACGCATTTTTCTTTTTCATAAACGCAGCAGGCCCCAAACAAAAGATAAGGAGAAGGAGCAGGGGACTGCTCTGGAGGAGGGCTAGTGGTCTAAAGGGGGAGCGCATGGTCGACGCGCGTTACCTATCTGTGATGAGATGGTGGAAGAAGACATGTAAAAAGGGAAAGCTGAAACCTGGGTTCTTTGCGCACGGGCATGTGTCTCCCCACCCCACCCTCCGCTGCCGCTCCCACACAAAGCGCTAGCACACTGCCCAGGACTTCCAGTGTTTTTCTCTGCACTCCTCTGTTTGCATGTTTTGGTTTTGTTATTTGGTTGTTTGGGGTTTGCTTTTGCGGGGTTTTTTTTTTTGTTGTTGTTGTTGTTGTTGTTGTTTTATTGAGAAAAGATTTTACTGCAGGGCTCAGGCTGGCCCAGGATCTAGAATCCTACTTCAGCCTCCTGCATGCTGGGATTAGAAGCGCGCCACTAAGGGGGGGGGGGGGATCCTAGAGTTTAATTTACGTTGGGTTAGACGGTCATAACCAATGAAATCAAATCTCTCCGGGGAACTCCAGGGGGCAAACAGTTCAAAAATTTAGAAATAACAGGCCACTAGGTTAGGCAGCCAGGGGAATTCCGGGACCCTGAACCATTTCCCATTTCCTTTCCCCGTCATTTCTGCCTGCCAGTCAGTCACAGAACAAGGCAGTCTTCTGTCCCAATGTTGATAGTAAAAAGAAAGTATTTGTCACAGTTTGTGATACAGAGAAAAGACGTGTCGTGGTTACCAATGACTAACTTCCAAGCACACACGGATGCCAGTCACTACTTCTCGGAAAGTTACAAAACTTTTGTTTGGAGGTTCTAGCAGGGGAGCGCAGCTACTGGTATACCCTTGACTGAAGACCGGCCCTCCTCTATTCGGGGAAGGTCGTGCGGACGTGGCGCACGCCTTTAATTCCAGGCGGATCTTTGTGAGTTCGAGGCCAGCCTCGTCAACAGAACGAGATCCAGGAAAGGCGCAAAGCTACACAGAGAAAACCCGTCTCGAAAAACCAAAAACATTCCTAATATTTGTGGGACTCTAGCAAGATTTGTGCACATTGAATTCAAGAGTGTCTACTTTTCAGTTCTTGTCGTGACCAAAACATGAGATAGTGAGTCTACTTCAGTACATAGGCAATTCAGAAGCTTCAGAACTTACTACTTTTTTTTTTAATATTGTATAATCTTGGAGCCCACTCATTTATTTTGTTGACCATTGATTCAACTAGAACTTTCAATGTTGAGGTAGTTATGACATTTCATCTTTATATACAAAAAATATACGATTCAAGATATTTTTTGAAGAAAAAATAAGATTGAAAAGATTTCTGCCATGTAAGTTGTATAATAAAACCAGGGACTGGAGAGATAGTAGTTAAGAACACTGACTGCTGCTGCCGAGGACCCTGGTTCGTTTCCTAAAATCCACATCGTGGAGTTCCAAAGAATTGGACGCCCTCTTCTGGCCTCCGTGGGCATTGCATACAAGTGATGCAGTGCCCAAACATACAGGCAAATTACGCATAAAATAAAACATATAAATAAAGAAAAAAGTAAAATTTCAAGTTATTAGTAGCATGCCTTTCTCCACTTAGTAACTGCACACCACTCAGTATTAGCACATAGTGACGAACGTTATAGGTGCTGGTGATACACGGCAGAAGTACACCATAATATATTCAACTTTAACGATTTGATTCAAAAGCAATTAAGAGCCAGGAATAGTGGCTCAGGCCGAGGATTGCTGCGAGATTAAGGCCAGCCTGGACTACACAGTGAGTTCCAAACTAGCTTGGTTCCTTTTGTCTCTGCAGCTACGGTAGTAAGATTAGGTACCGCCAGGGGGCGTGTGCGCAAGATCCAGAGAAATAGTAGGTCCCTGAACCACGAAATAGCATCCCCGCCAGTGGGCCACAATGGTGTTACAGTGATGATATAAGGAAGACACAGCCAGCTGCCAACCTTCATGACCACCATGGTCCACTCTGCCCACCATCAGATAACCATGCAACTGCAGATATCAGAGCCATCCAGGCAAGACAGGCCTGTTACTGAAGAGGAGGTGAGTGGGGACGGCCAGGAGAACTTGAGCCCTCCACCTCTTTCCTGCCTGCCAAAAGAAGTAGAGCCAAGACCTGTTCTTTTTTTTTTTTTTTAAGATTTATTTATTTATTATGTACACAGAATAGGGCACCAGATCTCATTACAGATGGTTGTGAGCCACCATGTGGGTGCTGGGAATTGAACTCAGGACCCCTGGAAGAGTAGTCGGTGCTCTTAACCACTGAGCCATCTCTCCAGCCCCTCTTTTTCTTTATTTTCGAGACGGGGTTTCTCTGTGTAACAGCCCTGGCTGTCCTGGAACTCACTTTGTAGACCAGGCTGGCCTTGAACTCACAGAGATCTGCTTACCTATGCCTCCTGAGTGCTGAGATTCTAGGTGTTTGACACCACATCCTGTGACCTTTTCTTTACCAAAAGAAAAGTCAAAGTTTCCTCTAGCCAAAGAGAAAAAGTATTACCACTGATCTGGCTCAAGGATATTAAAAATTGAAAAGATTGCCCATGTTAAAAATTGGGTTATTTCTAGGCCGAGTGTGTGTGGTATATATAGCATTTGAGACAGTAAGTTGAAAGCCCAGCACTACAAGGAAAATACTAGAATGAGTTCTCTAAAGAAAAAAAATATTGTAAATTCAGCTACTTCCCCACTGACAGGCATTTGGGTGGGCCCCAACCTTCCACAAACACTATTGTAATTAGCAGTTTTGGATAAATGTCTGATTTTATAATACTTTGCTAGGAATGGGTTGTTAGCTTCCCGTGTAAATCATGTAATTTTGCTGGACACATCCATATGAGGGAATGTTGGCAATTGTAACCCAAGAAATGAGACAGGGTGGATCTCTGAGCCCGAGAGCATCAGCGATCCTGTCTTCTGCTCCACGTCACTGGAGCAACGCGTCACAGGCACTGGGCAGCCATGCCCAGCTGTTTGCTAAGGTGCTAGGGATTTGAACTCAGGTCCTCAAGCTTGTGCAGCAAGCCCTCTTAGGCGCTGAGCCATTTCTCCATCCTGAATGTGGCTTCTTCAGAGAGGGTAGAGACTGTAAGAGAGGGCAGGGATGATGGGAGGGCAATGATTCAGAACAAAGTGTAATGACACACATGGATGGAAAAGAAGTATTCCTCCACCATATGTGGGGTTATGTCTCTTGTCAAAAATTTCCAAACTGCCTGCAAATAGACTAGAACATCTTTTCCAAGATATTCATGGCAAGGTTGTGAACCCTGTTGTGATGGTGAATCTTCAAAGCCAAGCAGGCGTGGCTGTTTGTGTAGACGGACATTCCAAGGAGTACGTTAGCACCCTGGGACTCCACTTGGCTTGAGCCATGCATGCACTGCTGCTACGTGAACAATGTACCTCGCAACCTGTGGGCAACCTAGGTACCCTCTCTCAAATCAGCCTGCACGTGTACCTGCTTAAAACAACTGAAATGAGTTACTTCCCTTAGCAACCTCCTGATAATGCTCCATTTCTATTCAGATATGTCCAAGACACATCATGAAAACAAAAGAGATGAGCCACTCGGCCTAGAGGGGATTTGGGTCCGTGCCCAGTAAGACACACTGTATCCTTTGAGTGAACTTTTAGGGAAAATCCCCTATTTATTATCTTATGTTGGGTGTTCATTTGATTAAAATCAGATGCATCACAGGAAGGAACCTGTGCAGTGAGCAAAGGCTCCCATAGTCCAGTCCTATCAGTCCTAAGAGGGAGCCCTCACCATGTCCCTTTGCAATCGAGCTCTTCCCTTGAACCCCACAGCGCCCTAGACGAGCCTTGCTTACTCAGGTCACCACTGTCACTGTGACACTGTTTCTTTCTGACCTGCTGTCTTGCTCTACTTTGAAAAAAATATTCGTGCTACTTTGTAATCGGTGTGCCATTTATTTCATGCTCAATAAGATACCAAAGGCTGCAAATTCCCAACCCGGACCCAGATCACTGTGAGACACCCTTTCAAGCTCTTCGGTCCAGACTCTCCATCTTGCTGTTGTGCAGTGCTCTTAGACAAGAAAGACCCTGCTCTGGCTTCCTTCTGAAACTTCTCCCACCAGCTTTCTGTCTGAGCTGTGGCTCCATGCTGCTTCTCAAAGGCTTCCCCTGTGAGGACTTCCTGTTTGCCACGCTGTCTACCCCCGGGTCCAAATAAGGCTCCTTGCAAACTCTGCCACTGGGACAAAAGTGACTGAGACTAACCTGGGCAGGAAAAGGCTTATTTTGTTCATAGGTTACCGACCCTTACTGAGGGAAGCCCACACAGGAACCTGGAGACAGGAACTGAAGCAGAGGCCGCGGAGGAACGCTGCCTACTGACTTGCTTCCCAGATTTGCTCCGCGAGCTTTCATATACCATCCAGGACCTCGTGCCTAAGGATAGCACCACCACTGTGGGCTGGGCCAGTACCACAGGAATGAGCAACTAAGAAAATGCTCCAGATATTCCCTCAGGCAAATCTGATGGAGGCCACTCTTCCACTGAGACTCCATGTTCCCAGGTGTGTCAACTCGACAGCTGAAGCTATAACGCTAGCTTGTGAGCACATACTTACTTTGATTAGCTCCCAAATCTTTGAACTCAAGGGTGGCCTTCAGGTAAGAGCTTGCCTACTCTGTCATTTCTCTCTTGAGTAAACTGTCACCAGGTTCCCTTTTACATCTATTTCAAGATTTCTCTATGGATGGCAACAACCTGAAAACTGTGAAAGGGACTCTGGGTCCCTTCCCCCATCCACGGCAAACTCATGTATGACTGGGGAAACATCATTGCAAGAAATATCAGTGGCAAACACAAAACCAAACACCTTCTCATTCTGTACACATTTCCAGTCACCGAAGCATTGAGCTAGTTCCCAGAGACGGCATGTCATGCTGCCACACCTGACTTTATGGGGCTCTGGGGATCTGAACACGGTTCTCATGCTTTTGTGCTGGGTACCTCACTGACTGCACAGTCTCCTCATCCCCATCAAATAAGAATTCTTTAAATGGTATGGCAAGAATCTGGGTGCAACTAAACTGCCAGGGATCATAAAACAAACAAACATAAATAACGAGTAATTTTGTTGCTTTATTTTTCCTTACAACTTCTTTATAAAAACTCTATATCTCTAAGATGTCATTCAATAAATAACAGGTTTTTCCATGCATAAGACATTTAGAAAAGAAATGGAAAATCTGTGTTCCCAGTTCTTAAAGCAACTGGAAAAGCTTTCAAATTCTAAACCATAAATGCCGACATCGTAAATCTCTGAGAATTTCAGGAATGCAGGCAACCCCCACTTTTCTCTCGGCATCTGAACATGCACATACATATGCTTCAGATGTTTACAGGAAAGAGCCTTGTGAGTTGGAAATAAATAGCACTTTTACGGAAACCCACTCAGTTTAAGAGTTAAATTATTATATAGTTGACCATTCACTCTGGAGTTCAGACATTTTTTTTTACCCTTGTTCTCATTTTCACGGGTGTTTACTGATTTATTTTGAGGTGGTGTCTCATGCAGTCCAGGCTAGCTCAAGGTTCCTATGTGGCTGGGGGTGACACTGAACTTGTGTCCTCCTGCCTCCACCTCCCACACGCTGGGGTCGGAGCATCAGTCCGGGTCAGGAGAGAAATGTTCGCACTGTGCCCTTGATGGCCCCTCTGCAGATGGGGCACTTCCTCAGGGAGGGAGCACAGTCTTTGCAAACCACCAGATGGCCACAGGGAATGAACACGATGGATACCTCTCTGTCCATACACACTTTACATGTTCTTTCTTCCTGTAGCTTCCGCAATTGTTCTTCCATGGGTAGAGCTATGAAGAGGGGGAGATTTTTTATTTTAAACACTGGGTCTCTCTGTGGAGCCCAGGTGACCTCAGACTTTGGTACTCCCACATCCAATTTCCAAGTGCTGGTCACATGGCATCGCATGCCATGTGAGGCAAGAAAAAATTTTTAATGGAAAGCAATTTGCTTTTCCTCTAGTGAACTATCAATAAAATAAAACTGATTTTTTTTGCAGGTTTAAAGTGTTAGTAGTACCCTTACCTGCAATGTCATCTGTGGGAAGACGCCTAATGTCCTGTCGCACTGGGGAAGGAAAAGGGAAAGCATTACTATGGCAACCAAGGCTGGTTTTAGCTATTTGTTTTTGTTTATTCATTTTTGTAATGCAGGTGTTCAAACCCAGGGCCTGATGCATTCATGCTAGGCCAGGCTCTCACTGAGCCAATTCCACAGCCCAGAATACACTGTACAAAATTTTATTTATCTACTATTAATATTTATTTGAGACATAGACTTATTCTGTAATCCAAGCTGGGACTGAACTCACAATCTTCCTGCTTCAGCCTCATGAATTACAGGTGTGTATTACTATGTCCAGCAGCAAATTTATTTATTTACTTCTGAGTGTGCGTGCGTGCGTGCGTGCGTGCGTGCGTGCCCTAAGGATACCACAGTGATAATGAGATCAATGACTTTCAGGAATATTCTCTTTCCACAGTAGATTCTGGGGATCAAAGTCAGGTCATTGGATTTGTGAAAGGCTTATGGGTGTGGTGGTTGAAAGAAAATGGCTGCCAAAGGGTATGGCATTATTAAGAGGTGTGGCCTTGTTAGAGTAGGTGTGGCCTTGTTAGAGTAGGTGTGGCCTTGTTAGAGTAGGTGTGGCCTTGTTAGAGTAGGTGTGGTCTTGTTAGAGTAGGTGTGGTCTTGTTGGAGAAACGGTGTCATCAAGGAGGCAGGCTTTGAGGTCTCATATGTGCTCAAGCCACTCCCAGTGAGACAGACCACTTCCTGTTGCCTGTGCAAGATGTAGGACTCTCAGCTCTAGCACCAAGTCCACTGCACCCTGCCATGTCCCACCAGGATGAGCCTCTGAAGGGTAAGCCACCCCATTAAATGTTTCCCTTTGTTAGAGTTGCCTTGGTCACAGCAATAGAAACCCTAATTAAGACAAGGACAAGCACTTACCTGCTGAGCCATCTCACCAGCTCCCCCAGCAGATTTTAAACATTTTACACTTTGAACAAAAGCTCATAATATTAACAACAAAAAACCCTTAATTTTTGTGCAATTAGAATTTATAAGTTGGGCTGAGTTACTTTCAACAGTCCCTCCTAGAAAATTCCCCCAAATAATTTTCTAGCACTCACCAAATAAGTCTTGGTATAGCTCAGGGTCACTCTCCTGAAGGGAGTTTCTGAATGAGGCTGCTGCAGCGTTTCCTTTGGCTAACACAGTCTCAATCAGTGTTCTTGCTTGCAAGGTCTGCGGCTTCTGCTTGACAGCATCAGACTCCTGTTCAGTGATCGCCCTGGCACGTAGGAGACAGTCCAGGATTGGTGTCACACTCGTCAAATGTTGAAAAAGCACCATCTTGTTCCTCCGGATTAATGTTAGATCATCTTTATGGAGAGAGAGAGGGTGGGGGGTAGAGGGAGAGAGGGAGGGAGGCAGGTTCAAACGTGGTCACAAACTTCTTTCTGTACCTACATAACACGTGAATGAAATCATACATGTATGTATTTATTTATTTAAAGGCCTCCTGTACCTCAGGTTGGCCTCCAGTTTCACCATGGCATTAAACTTGTGATTTTTCTGCCACTACCTCCTGAGTGCCAGCTTTCCAGACGTATGACACCAAACCCAGTTTATGCGGTGCTAGGAATCAAACCCAGGGCTTTGTGCATGCTAGGCAGGCACTCTGCCAATCAAGCCATGTCTGTAGCCTGATGTTTACTTCCTCATCGTTTCTAATGTTCTATTTTTTACTGTAAAGCGATATCCATAAAATGATGGATACTAATACGAGGGGTCTGAAAAATTATTGTAGGAGAGGCAGTTAGGTGTAGGAGAGGCAGTTAGATGCCGTGAGTTTGTCGCCAGGACAGGCATGGACCCGTGTTAAGAAGAACAAAAGAAATGGCACTTAGTTAAAAACTCCGTCCTACATGTGCTTTTGTTCCCTGTGTCACAGGTTCTGTCTTTTCATGTAGCCCAGGCCAGCTCAAACTCACCTCATCACCTTCTATCTGCCTCTCCACCCGAAGGTGCTGCAGTTAAAGCATGTGTACCACGCCTAGGGCTAAACACAGGTGTCCACAAGTGCCTGGCAAGTTCTCCACCAATCAGCTACACCACAAGCCCGGCTTGTTTTGAGACAAGGTCCTAGGCTGCTCTAACCTAGGCTAGTCTGGAACTCACTTTGCAGCCCAGCACTTGGGAGGCTAAGGCAGAAGGTCATGAACTCAAGGCCAGCCTGGGCTACATAGCAAGACCCTGTCTCAAAAGTTAAAAGGCTCGTGCTCGAAAGCAGATCAGCGTGGCTTTGGTCTGCACCAGAGTGAGGAGATCAATCAGAACCAGAAGAGATCTGCACATGCCCAGGGGAAGGTGGTTCTGAGCACAGAACAGAGAACAGGGTCACAAACAGCTCACGTGATGGATAACTTGCCCTGGGGGGACAAGAAACAGACATTGTAAACTAAGACATTGTAGGGAAGGAAGCCAGCTCTTGTGTGGGCAGGGAGGGGACTTAAATAGGAATCTGTGCATTAAGCCAGGCACAGTGGTCCATGCCTGTCATCACAGCTCTTGGGAGGTGGAGGAAGGAAAATCAAGATTCAACTACACAGCAAGTTCAAGGCCAATCTGAGCTACCTGAGACCCTGTCTCAAAAAAGGGGTTGGAGTGGGGGGAGGCTGGAGGGATGGCTCAATGGTTAAGAGCACTGGCTGTTCTGGCAGTGGACCTGACACACACATGTTGACTAACAATCTCCATAACTGCAGTTCTAGGAGATCCAACACTCTCTTCTAGCCTCCAAGGGCTCCTGCACACACAAGGTACACATAAAACTCACACAAATACACATAAATTTAAAAATTAATTTAAAATGTAAACATTGAAGCCGGGCGGTGGTGGCGCACGCCTTTAATCCCAGCACTCGGGAGGCAGAGCCAGGTGGATCTCTGTGAGTTCGAGGCCAGCCTGGACTACCAAGTGAGTCCCAGGAAAGGCGCAAAGCTACACAGAGAAACCCTGTCTCGAAAAAACCAAATAATAATAATAATAATAATAATAATAATAATAATAATAATAAAATAAATAAAAATAAAAATGTAAACATTGTAGTCTAAGCCATACTATTATCCTAATATTCAAATTAATAATTCTCCTGGATCCCATCTCAATTTATGACAAAGGGGAATGATCCGTCTTGGGATCAAGAATGTGCTGTGGGTCAATAAGACGGCTCAGTGCAGAAAATGCTCAATGCAAAAACCTAATGCATGTCTTTGATACTTAGAACACAAAGAGGGTGGAAAGAGAGTTCTGACTCCACTAAGATGTCCTCTGGTCTCTATCTATGTGCCATGACATGCGTGTGTGCACATACACACACACATACACACACACCACACCTTCAAAATCGAGAACTGATTTGACATTATGTTGAAATCGAGCTCCTTAGTGCAAATTTCACTTTTAGAGGAAAATATGAAGGCTTGTTAATTGAAAAGATCTGTGTGCACATACAGAAAACAAAAATCACACATAGTGTGTGATTCTTTGGGGCTTTTAAAGGTTACTTGGCACTTAAAAAAAAAAAAAACCTGGTTCTTGTGACCTTGAAATCTGAAAGAAAAGTGTTAACGTTTGCTCAACATACACATTTTTTTAGATAATGAGAATTCGGCTATTTTTAATAGTGTGTGTGTGTCTGTGTCTGTGTGTCTGTGTGTGTCTGTATCTGTGTGTCTGTGTGTGTCTGTGTCTGTGTGTCTGTGTGTGTCTGTGTCTGTGTGTACATGTGCTGCAGCATGCATACAGAGGTCTGAGGAAACCTGTGTGAGTCAAATTAGTTTCCCCGTCCACCAGACAGGTTCCGGGGGTCAGGCTCCAGTACTCAGTATTCAGCAGGAAGCGCCCTCCCCACCCAGCCATCTCCTTGGCCCTGCACAATGCACGTTATTTATTTATTTTTTTCAGAATTTGAATTCAGAATATAAAGCATAAGACAGACCAGGCTGGCTGGATGAGCATCTTTTTAGAACTGGCAGAGGGTAACATTCGATCTCTCTGGAAAAGGGCCTTGGGAACTTGTACCTGACTCTGTTTCCTCAGCTGCCTGCTCCTTCTGTTCCTCCCGTATCTCATCTTCTGCATCAAGTAAGCCTATCACGAGGTCACTGACGGTCCTGTAATTGTCCCCGGTGGCCAGGATCTGACGCTGAACCGTCTGTCTCACCAGGCTCCTACTGAAGCCCATTTCCAAAGCCGCTTTAACCACAGGCGTGCTCATCATGACCGCATCTTCTGAACTTTCGCCAGGTCCGAAATGCACAACTGTATGAAAAGGGAGATTTAACAGACATCAGCAGTGCCATATACCTTTTGTTGTGCCTGCTGTTTTGAGACTCCTTCTAGCCCAGTCCAGCCTCGAGCTTATTATGTAGCCCAGGCTGATCTCAAATCCATAGCAATCCTCCTACTGCAGCCTCCCAAGTGCGAGGATTACAGGCACAAGCCAACACGCCTGGCTTCATAGACTTTAAATAGCCAAGTCATTGCAATATCAAAACCATGAAATCTGAACAATACATAGGCACTACACTGTATGCAGGTGGCTAACTTCATTTGGTGTTGGTGTTGGTGTTTTATTTTTTTACTTTGTTTTTCGAGACAGGGTTTCTCTGTGTAACTTTGGAGCCTGTCCTGGATCTCGCTCTGTAGACCATGCTGGCCTCGAACTCACAGAGATCCACCTGGCTCTACCTCCGGAGTGCTGGGATTGCAGGTGTGCATCACCACCGCCCGGCCTGTTTTGCTCTTTTAAGACAAGATCTCACTAGGTTACCAGGCTGGCCCTGAACTCACCCCCTGTAGGACCCTGGTGCCTTAGACTCCCAAATGCTGGGTTACAACCACACCCATCTTCACCTTCAATCTTAGTACCAAATGGCTCACTTTAATGCACTATGATCATTATACATACTTGGTGAGTCTTCGTTCTCATCTTCTGGGGTGTCTGACGTAGATAATAGCTACAGGAAAAAAATATACATGTTAAAATGTAAACTGCCTCCCACCACTGTGCTGAAAATGACCAACAGACCTGCTATTTAACCTACTACAAACTCACTTTGCCCGGTCAGAAGCAGTATTTCATGACATTCACCAGGAATTTGAACAATGGGGCTCTAAGCTAACAGCTTCCCCAGGGGGCTGCAGTGAGCAAAGCCTCCTCTCGTAGGATAGGCTGGATTCTGGATTCAGGAGAGGCAGCGGGTTGGCCTCGCATCTGCAGCTGCCATTACCCTAGTCATCTGCTGGGGTAGGTTACTTTTGAGTCGCTTCCTCTGGCCACAGCTGACAAGCTTTTGAGCCTCAGACTATGAAATAAGCTCTTATTTGGTTCTTCCAAAGAGTGATAACAAAAGCTTTCTCAAATCATTTAAGAAAAATTTACAGAGTAAACTTTTCCCCTCAAATGTAATTTATTAATTGCTTCAGAGTTTAATTCATTGCTGGTTGGTTAGACAAATGCTCAAAGAGAAATACAACCAACACTGTCTTCCATGTGGCTAATAATTGCAGATCTATTTTTCTCACCAGGGAGGCTCCTGGCATGATGATGTTGAGGTTTGTGAGGAAAGAGGAGAGGGGGTGTTGTTTTAAAACAACTTTCGCCTTTTCACTAAAATATTACTCTGTGATTTATTTTACAAATAAATTTTTAAAAATAATTTGTTAAATAATTAAAATTTTAAAAATAAATAAGCAGTTTCTCTGTTGGGAGGCACTAATTAAAGGGGAACAGAGACCTTTCCTACCTGTTCAAGTAGATGAGGGTACCCGGCTTGAACGTGGTCAACAAACTCTTGTCCTTTGATTCTTACCAAGAATTCACACCTGGAAGGTAAACATTGACGCTGTGAGCGCTCCTTAGCAGGACCACTTCGTTACTGCCAGCTTCAGAAGGACAGGTGCACTACAAGCCATCTTAGTATGCCCATTTTCATGATTAACACGTGACTCGGAATGCAGTGACAAACTCACGTCTAAGTGCTCACCTCGTGTGAGCTCTGGTTACCTAGGCAACAGTCACTAACTCTGCCAGGCTATTGAGGAGTAACTCTACTTGTGCCTGTTTGCCTTGTGAAGTTCCTTAAAGGTTCATTTTTTTGTTAGGTTTGTGTATATGTCTGTGTGTGTGCGTGTGTGTGCGTGTGTGTCTGTGTATGTGTGTGTGTGCGTGTGTGTCTCTGTGTGTGTGTGCGTGTGTGTCTGTGTGTGTGTGTGTGTGCGTGTGTGTCTGTGTGTGTATGTGTGTCTGTGTGTATGTGTGTGTATGTGTGTGTGTATATGTGTGTGTGTCTGTGTGTGTATGTGTGTCTGTGTGTGTATGTGTGTATGTGTGTGTATGTGTGTGTGTGTGTCTGTGTGTATGTGTGTGTCTGTGTGTGTCTGTGTCTGTGTGTATGTGTGTGTGTCTGTGTGTCTGTGTGTGTATGTGTGTGTCTGTGTCTGTGTGTGTGTGTCTGTGTCTGTGTGTATGTGTGTGTATATGTGTGCACACTCGCGTATGTGTGTGTATATGTGTCTGTGTGTATGTGTGTGTGTATGTGTGCGCGCACTCGCTCGCATGTGTGTGTATGTGTATGTGTGTGTCTGTGTGTATGTGTGTGTGTGCGCTCGCGTATGTGTGTGTGTGTGTCTGTGTGTGTATGTGTATATGTGTGTGTGCGTATGTGTGTTTATGTGTGTCTGTGTGCGTATGTGTGTGTATGTGTGTTCATGTGTGTGTATGTACGTGTGAATGCAGGGCCCATGGTGGTCCGAAGCATCTGGTCCTCCAAGAACCGAAATTTCAGGTGGTTGTGAGCTGCCTGATATGGTGCTGGGAACCAAATCGATGACCACTGAGCCATCTCCCTAGCCCTTGCGCATGAATTTTTGAATTTGCCGTTGTAAGGTGCTGTCTATTGAGGTTAGGGTGTATTTGATTGGCTTCTAGTACTTTTCATATACTTCAGCTGTTTTACAAAATTAGTTTATTACTTTATATTTTATAGTTTTATTAATCTAGCTATCTGGAGGCTGTTAACTGTTTCTCACGAGCTTGAACACACACACACACACACACACACACACACACACACACACACACACACACGAGTGCCGCACTGTGGACTTGGCACAGGGAGAGAGTGCAGTGAAAGGCGGGTGTTGGAAGGGAGGGTCAGCCGCTGTGCCGTCAAGGCTGAGCCACTGAGTGGTGGCCATGAGGAGCCCTGTTACCATCCTCAAGCCAAGCTCCCCAGCAGGCTCTGCTCGGAGCGCCTCCCTGCTCTCCACTCTTCTAAGATTCCTAAAATCACCCCTGAGCAAACGTGGAGGCAGAGAGGCCTCTGCGTGAGCCATCCGATCCTGGCCGTGACATGTCCGTGGGCTGAAAACATGCGAACAGACTTCAGGGGGAGGGTGGGACATTCAACACAGCCCCGCTACGGTGAGTCTGCCAATCCCTAGATAATGGAGATCCACCACTAAATGTAAGTACAATGTGAATCTCTGCGGCACTGAAGCAGACTCATGATTCTTCTTGTGTTTTTACAAACTACTGCAGTGGGGGCTGGCAAGATGGCTCAGTGGGCGCTTGCCACCAACTCTGGTGACATGAGTTCAATCCCACAGGGTAGAAGGAGAGACCAGCCCTTAAAAGTTGTCCTCTGACCTCCACACCACACACACACATAAAACAAATAAATAAGTATATAAAAAATTAACTAGAGTAATAGAAAGCACTTAAAAAATCTATGTGAATATTTTTTCTTTTTTTGGCTTTTCAAGGTAAATATTCTCTCTCTCTCTCTTTCTCTCTCTCTCTCTCTCTCTCTCTCTCTCTCTCTCTCTCTCTCTCTCTCTCTCTTTTTGTTTTGGTTATTCGAGACAGGGTTTCTCTATGTAGTTTTGGTGCCTGTCATGGATCTCGCTGTGTAGACCAGGCTGGCCTCAAACTCCCAGAGATCCGCCTGGCTCTGCCTCCCAAGTGCTGGGGTTAATGGTGTGTGCCACCCACCCAGCATAAGGGTGGCACACCCTTATTCTTTATAATCTTCATAATGTTTAAAATCTGAAGTAACAGGGCTGGAGAGATGACTCAGCAATCAAGAGCACTGACTGCTCTTCCAGAGGATGCAGGTTTGATTCCCAGCTCCCACATGTTGGCGCAGAACCATCTTTAACTCCAATCACAGAGGATCCAGTGCCCTCTTCTGGCCTCTGCAGGCACTGCACACAATGGTGCACAGAAATAAATATAGGCAGGCGAAACACTCACACACGTAACAATGAAACAGAATCCGCAGTACTTAGGAGGCAAAGGTGCTATAAAGGCAGCTAATGTATCTCATGAAAACCATAGAAGATGCAAAGGAGAACTTCAAAGCAGTTACCTGGGAAACCACTTGGCGTGCTCCACCCAGGGGTCGTCTCCAGACTCCCAACACCTCAGCCCACCATCACAGCAAAAGCACTTGACGTCATCGCTGTGTCCTAAAATGCATAAGTTTGAATCAAACTTATGAATACATAAAATTTGCACACTCATGTGTATAACGTAACACATGATGGATCTGTAAGAGTCTCAGATTAAGATTCTTACCTGTATAATAAAATCCTGCACTTGCAAGCTGCTGAGGAGGAACCAGAGCACCAGAAGGCCAGTTAAAGAACGTTCTAACACGGGCTTCCTGTGTCTGCATGCTCACGTTAGAGACAGTGTATCTCGAAGCTGACCGACTCCGATCTTTTAAGAATGGGCAGCTGGGGAAATGTCTCCGGTGCTCTGACATGGCGTCATCCTTCGGTTCCCAGTTGCTCAGTTTCCCGCCACAGGCAAAGCAGGCCACCCTGTCTCCAGGTCCTACATAGTAGAAGCCGGCTCTGGCCAGGTCGGCTGGAGACAGAAAGGACAATGGCCACGTTTGATAGGTGAGTAGTCTGGCCTTCTCTGTATTCATTGCAAAGTCGTAGGGACTTGTCCTCAAACTAGGGCAATCTGGATTTGCTCTGAAGTTCACAGGGTCTGAGGGAAAGCTGGAGTAGGAGCCACTGAAATAGCCAGTGTTCTCCAAACTTGCACCTAATGAAGGCATGGTGCTCGGCGCTGCAGACGGAAGAGAGGACTTGGGGCTGGCTTCCAGATGGTTGGCGGGATTCAGAGTGTGGACGAAGCTGCAGCTGGGGTACAGCTGCCTGTGCTTTTCAACAGGGCTGTCCCCTTGTTTCCAGTTGTCCAGCATCAGGCCACAGCAGAAGCACTTGACCTTGTCGTTGACACCCGTGTAGTAAAAGCCAGCACGAGCCAGACTCCGTTCCGAGACAGGAACTCCAGCGGGGAAAGCGGAGTACGTGGACAGGCGGTACAGCTCACACGAAAAGTCGTACTTCAACTCAAATGTGTCGGCACTCTTCCTCAGCTTGGACAGGACACTGTCTTGAACCATGTTCATGACGAAACGATGGGGAGGGGAAGGGACCAGCCTTCCTCTGGGGAGGTAGTTTTGTGCATGGCTTTTGGTCAGTTTTACTACTAGGCTGAACACCTAAAATAAGAACAAACTCATTTTTTTCCTTCTATGTATTTTGGGATTCAGTAGGATGAGAGTGTAAATCCTACCCTGATACATTTTAAGGCACAATTACACACAACCAACCACACCTTTGTACAATCTTCATGCACACAATAAAAACTAGATTCTGCCTAACAGCCAATGTGTGACAGAAGTTAGTTCCATTCTGGAAGCAGAGTGTTTGGGCACTTTGGGCCAGGCATCTTGGGGGCAAGCCTGCTTCTCTTTGCCAGGAGGATGCACCAGCGGTTCATCCAGCCTGCACGAAGTCTGATTCATAAAGAGTGAAACATGGTTCAGATGCAATTGAAAATAATAAGCCACTTCAAGACTGTTGCTTGTTTTTTGTTTCCTTTCAAAGGACCAGGATCAGACTTATTCACTGATCCTCTACCCTTTCCCTCATCTTCACAGCACTGGAGATCGAGCCCAGGGCCTTGGGCTCACAAAGCCTGTGTGCCTTACCACGGAGTTACACGGCACGCCTCAAACTTTGTGTTTTCTTTCCTTCTTTGTCTTTTTTTTTTTTGAGACAAAGTTTCTCTGTGTAACCTTGGCTGTCTTAGAACTCACTGTGTGTTAATATTCTGATATCATAACACTCTGTAGACCAGGCTGGCCTCGGACTCAGAGATTGGCCTGCCTCTGCCTCCTGGGTGCTGGGGTTAAAGGTGTGCACCACCACTACAAGCTTGTAACAGAAATTTTTAGTTTTGGTCAGAAATTATCTCACAGAGTGTTCACTGAGCACATACTTATCAAGACACAAAAAATTCTACTACCATCTGAACAGCAGAGACCTTCAAATTGGGAATTTCTCACATAAGGTTTACTAGACATTAGCAAATCCGTCTTATGTCACGGCCCAGGGCTTTGCTGCCACTGGCCGGTATGGCTTCCTGCAGTTCCCAGAAAGGCAGGTTCTCTACACGGACAGCAATTCATCATCTGCACAGCTGTCACCAGGAGCCTCCTTCAGGAGGCTCTGTCTGACCTCACTGCCCCTCCACAGGGTTATGAAAACTCGGTCGTTCTAGGACATTTCCTTCTGAATAAACTGCTTCATTTATCAGAACAACGCAGCTGCCGCTGTTCTCAGGCGCAGTCTATCTACAAGACCTGCAGAGCAGAGCTTTAAAATGCCAACGGCCTTGTGGGTGGACAGTTTCTCAGCTCTCAAGTAATGTCTGTCTCACTTCCTCTGTACTTGCTGTGTCCCAGAACATTTTCCTCCTGTTTCTTCTCTGCCATTGTCGCCATCTCTCGGCATGTCAGCGACCTCATGAGCACACTTCTCTACTCCCGAGTAAGCCTGATGACTCACTTCCTCTGGATAACCGGCACTGTGCTTGGATCTTGAACAGAGGCACTTTTTTAAAAATGCCAGCCAGTGGGCCAGGCAACTTCAACACTGCACCCACCACAGAACTCCTTCCCTTCTGGGAGTCAAATTCACAACCAAATCATAAAAAGCACACCTCAGAGAATTAGACCACATGCTTTAAATGAGCATCTTTGAACAACAGTCCCAAAAGTCCACTTAGAAATTAATTTGTCTGTCCATGCACAAAACTACCTCCCAAGGTTAGGCTACGTCCCTTTTAAGGGTTTTAGGCCTCCATTTTGAGATGTTTTGGTTTACAGAAGAAACTGAGAAAAAAACTACAAGTGGTAGAGGTTTGTGTCCTTTGTCAACCTGTTTAAAACAGAGAAATTAAGGTCAAATAACTCATGGTGTAACACAAGGTCTTTTTTCTCCCTCTCTCCCCCACTCCCTCTTTCTGGAGCCTGGGATTTCCTGACGTGGTCTAAGATGGCCTCAAATTCACAACCTTCCTGTCGGCTTCCCAAACGCTAAGGTGACCAGCAGGCTCCACCATGGTCTTTCCCTTAACATGTTTTCTCCAAAATGGAGGCTGGTGTGTAGCAAGAAGCTATGCTAATTTGGGCTGGAGGTGTGGCTCAGTGGTAGGGAACGTGGATAGCACACCCAAGGCCCTGCCTCAGTCTCCAACACTGAGAAGACAATGCTACACTGGACATCGAGCCAAGAAATCTCACACAGAACTCAGGAGTTACAGACGGAGCTCATGGAGATCCATATATAGGAATATATATGTGTGTATACCTAGAAATTAATTTATACTTTAAAAAAACTTGCAGAGTTCACACACACTTTGCACTCAGCTTCCCAAAATCAACATCTTACATAACAACAGTACAGTTACAAAACTGGAGGGAAACCCCTTTATTCCTGACTGTAAACGCAGCGTCCGGGGACTCCTAACCACTGGGCCAGCATCTCCATGCTCTTTGCAGCAATTTCTCACGAGTTACAATACTTTACTCTTCATGTGCCTTTTGTTTTGTTTTGTTTTTTGAGACAGATACTCACGCTACAGCTCGGGCTGGCCTAGTACTCAGTCTGTAGCCCAGGCTGGCCGTAAACTCACAGTAACATGCTGCCTGAACCTCCTGAGTTCTGAGGTTACAGGCATGAGCCACCAACTCAGCCTCTAATTGTTTTTATTAGAATTCCTAATGCAGGGGCTGGAGAGATGGCTCAGAGGTTAAGAGCACTGGCTGTTCTTCCAGAGGTCCTGAGTTCAATTCCCAGCAACCACATGCTGGCTCACAGCCATCCATAATGAGATCTGGTGCCCTCTTCTGGCATAAAGTTATACATGCAAATAAAGCACTCATACATAAAATAAGTAGATATTAAAAAAAAAAAAAAAAGAATTACTAACGCATATTGATTAAACAAGTTAGTGGATCTGATTGTGACATTTACACATTTGCCCATGCTGTGCCTTGGTCCTTTCTTCAGCCTTCTGTTGCCCCTCCTACCTCTCCAGCTTTTTTAGTAACAGTCCCTCTTGAGAGAAGTGAAGGCATGCTTGTCTTTAAACCTCTGCATTCTTTTGCTTAACACAATTTCCTGTTCCATCTATTTCTTCAGATGATACCTTTAATTCTCTTTACAACTGAATATTACTCCAGTGTCCACACACACACACTTTCTTTATCCATGTATCTGTTCTCAGGCATTCAATCTGTCCCATTTGTGAACAGTGCAATAAACAGCGTGTGGTGGTCTGAAGGAGAATGGCCCCCATGAGGTCATAGATCTGAATGCCTGGTCTCCAGGTGGTGGACCGTTTAGGAAGGATTAGGAGGTGTGTCCTTGTTGGAGGAGGTGTGTCACTGGGGATGGGCTTTGAAGTTGCAAAAGCTCACACCAGGCCCAGGTTCTCTCTGCCTGCTGCCTGCATCCTGTCACTCTTCTGTAGGGACGATCATGGACTGAGCCTCCGGCACTGTGAGCAAGCCCTCGTTAAAAGCTTTCATAAGTTGTCTTGGTCATGTCCCCTCACACAACAGTGCAGTGACTACAACCTGGGGCACTCAGGAATCTCTCCCAAGTTGTCCTACATCCTCCACGTGCCTATCCAGGAGGAGGCGAGCTGGGTCCTATGGTAGTCGTGGTTTCGGTTTTCTGAAATGTTGCACTGATTTCCATAGACACTAGACTAGCTTCCCTTCCCAGCACCGGAGGGCTTGTTCTCTTCACATGCTGACCAGCATCTACAGAAACATCTGGAGCCCTCGGCCCCCTCCAATTTCCCTTTCTCACATTGACTCGATTGGCTCTCTTCTTCAGAAAAGAGGTGCAGCCCTCTGCCTGCCTGTGTTCACAAACCTATTGGCCACTTCAGAGAAACAACTGTGCCTCATGGACCTACCCTCTCCCACTGCTTTGACCAGACTCCACTTCTCTTCAAACCCTGCACAGCCCTGGGCCTTCCACACAGTACTCACGCTGAGTCCCTGTCAGCTTCCAAAGGAACACAGCCTGCTTCCCACTCCAGCCTCTCCTGGGGCAGGCCCTCCCTCCACAACCAAGCCAACAGAACATCTGTCTATGAACCACACCTCCACACAACCACAGTTAGTCCGTGTACCAACATCCCTTCAAACACTCTCCACATTCATAACATCAAATCCACAGGAAGCACTGGCATCTGCCACTGGGGCCTACTTCCTCTTCAACGTGTCCTGATCCCGGGCCCTGTCCACATCAGTGTGTGGGAGTCCTCTTTCCTTTACAGTGGTTCCTTCCAGACGAGCTTGGTGCTCCTGTCTCTTCTCTGCTTCCTCTACCATTTCCAGTAGACCTGGAGGGCTGCTGGGTGTCCTCACCCTCTGGGGTAATCAGCCTGATCACCTCTCCGACACAGCAGAGTAAATGTGTCTGTTTCCCTCTCCTTGGACTAGATCTCCTTCAGAAAAGGAAGTACACTTTCATTTCTGTAGCAGCCACAGGACCTAGCAAAGACCCTGAGGCTTGCTGCTGTTGTGGGAGACATATAACCCAGGCTGGCTTTGAACTCCCAATCCTCCTGCCTCTACCTCCCAAGTGCTAAGATTACAGGCCTGTGCTGCGAATCCCACCAAAACTTCTTGTTGCAGAATTCTTTGCACAGCTGACAGGGCCACCGTGTCCACCGCCCCTTCTTTTACTAAGGGCATTTCTCATGACTGCTAACTTGGCAGTTTACTTCCAGGCTCTGGAATCAAACATCAGAGGGTTTCAAGGAAGGGTGTCAGTCCCTTTTACAAGGGACACCACCACGTGGCCGGACATACCTTTAATCCCAGCACTCCAGAGCAGAGGCGGGTAGATAGATATCCATGTTCCATTGAGTTCAAAGCCTGTTCTACTTACGGAGTTCCAGGCCAGCCAGGGATACATAGTGATGCCCAGAAAAACCACATGCGTCTCAGTTTCCTCAGTGCAGAATGGAGATAATAACGGCGCCCACTTCTTACAATTGATGATTAAATGTAAAATATACGTCCAAGTCTTCAGGGCGGAACTTGGCGTGTGGTAGACAGAGAAATGACTACAGCCATTTACTAACTAGATTAAGAACGCTGAAGCCCAGCACTCAAGGGGTTAAGGCTGGAGGATTTTCCAGAGTTCAAAGCCTGTCTCAGCTATAGTGTGAGGCCAGTCTCCTACGTACATCACTTTCCCAAAAGGAAGAGCCCTGGTGTTTTTCCAGGCTCATCACTAACACACCCCACTGCCCGTCTGAGCTCACTGTATCAAGTCCGCCCCCCCCCCCCCCATGCCTCTTGAAGCAGTCGAATTAAAATTCCACGGCCTCACTCCAAAAGGAGACAGACCTTGAGCTCCAGGCAGGCGCGAGGATGGCAGCGGGGGGCAGTGGGGAGAGCTGCAAGTCACCATCCCGCAGGACCGAGGTGCACACAGCCGGCTCTGCAGGCCTCGGAGCCACCCCTGGGCCACCTCGGGGACCCTCCCCCGCTCTCCACGCGCGTACTCACCGCAGCCCGCTCCCCAGGCTCCCCACGCCAGCAAGGACGCCGACCTCCGGGGTGGCCCCTGCCGCCCGGCCTGTGGGGTGCGGCTGAGTGTCACGACGCCTTTAAGTGGTGCCCGCCCGGCCCGCCCCCGCCCTGGCCCGCCCTGGCTCCTGCCGGCTCGCCCAGGCTGCTGCCCGCCCGCCCGCGGTGCTTTCCTCCCAGGCTCGGGGAACTCCAGGGTGAAAACCACACGCACTTCCTCCTCACCCGCCGTGGCAGCCCCGGACGGGGATTTCCGTGGCCTTCGGTGCGTGACTTCCTGGGCCCAGCTCGACAGCGTGGCGTTTACTGAAAGTTCTGACTTCTTGGTGGCCAGCTCATTGGAAGCCTTGAAAACAGATGTGCAGCCTTTGGGTCCGCATGCCTGGAAGAGGCCCTGCCCTCCCCCCCCCCCCCCCTCGCCTGCAGCCTCCAAATCCTTCACAGTGAAAAAAAAGGCCACAACTTTCCAGTCTACAACTGCTGAATTAAAAAAAAAAAAAAAAAAAAAAAAAGGCAAAAAAAAAAACCCTGTAACTCTCTGGTTATTTTCACTTTTTGTTTTGGTCAAGAAAGAGATGAACGTTTTTTTAAAAACCATGTAGATCTCTTGTTCAGTTTATCTTTACTGTTTTAAAGATCAGAACTAGAGCTGCAGGTGGTAGCTAACGCCTTTAATCCCAGCCCCGGGAAGGCTGAGGCAGGAGGATCCCTGTGATTCCAGGTCAGCCCCGGCTACACAGTGAGACTTTGTTTTAAAGAGGTTAGAACTATGTTAGTTCTGGAATTGAAAGGATTGTTCGGGGGCGGGAGAGACCGCTAAGCAGCGGCTGCGCTTGCAGAGGTTTGGGCTTCTGCTCCCAGCATCCATAGGTGCCTCACAGACCCCTGCAGCTCCAATTCCGGGGGTGGGGGTGTCCAACGCCCTCTTCTGGCCACCACAGGCACTGCACCCGCATGCGCACAGGCGTGAAGCTAAACAAACATACTTTTGGGGGGGGGGTGGATTTCGAGACAATATTTCTCTGTGTAGCCCTGGCTGTCCTGTAACTCCCTCTGTGCATCAGGCTGGCCTCGAACTCAGAGATCCACCTTCCTCTGTCTCCCAAGTGCTGGGATTAAAGGCATGTGCCACCACCCAGCCATACTTTAAAAACAAACAAACAAAAAAAAAAACTGTTTTGATCTGTTTTAGTGGGTATTTTCTTGTATTTTTGTTTTGTTTTGCCTTGCTGTTCTTTGTTTTATAAACAGGATGAATAGATCTAGAAAAACAAAGTTCTTTCCTTTCGATTTTTCTCTTATAAGAGATGAGCTAAGCTGTATCTGCTCTAGGAAAATCTTGGCGTTTGTCGTCTAACTCGTCTGTCTTCTTCCATTTTCAGCGGGTTGGCAGCAAACTTAAAGCAGCTTTACTCTGAGGTGAGGGGCCCACTCTTCATTCTAGGAATAGGAGGCTGGACTGTGGGCTCAGCTGAGGTGAGTGGGGTTGTGGTGGCTGCCTCTGACCGCATAGCAACCACTGGAAGTCTACCAGATAGCTTAAGTTTGTCAGTCCCATGGAGAGTTCCATCCACCTTTGAGCCTCTTTTTGAGGGCAGAATCACATCATCAGTCTCCCTTGCAATGTTTGCACATTTTATTGCTGACTCTTTTTTAGTTATTAAGCAAGGTGTGGCTCTAAGCCTGTGAACAGGACTTGATAAGCTGGAGCAGAAGACAGCTGTGGCCTCCAAGGCCACCTAGGTTACACAATGAAGTCCAGGGCAGCCTGGACAAGAGTTAGACTATTCCTCAAAACTGATGATGAGAATTAAAGTTATTTTCTGGATAAACTCTAACTTGCGTATGGGCAGGGACAGTATGTCTTTTATTCTATGCTTTATTCTAGCATCAGCAGGATGCTTGCTCATGATAGGTGCTTAGTATCTTGATTAATAAACTGAGCCAACCAATCCTCTGGGTTTTCTCCATTCTCAACTTGCATTCAGATCTTTAAGTGTAGAGCTCTTCTACTATTGATACTCCAAATATATTTGCTCACTAAATAGCCATCTAAAGTTATTATTAACTTATTTTTAAGTTGGGTGTATATGTATGTGTGCACACGGTAGTGCAATGCTTACATGAGCCAGAAGGGTCAGTAGATGCCCCAGAACTGAAGTGACAGAAGGTAACTCAAGTGCTGAGTCCCCTGCAAGAGCAGATGCTTGAGTTTCTAGCCATCTTTCCAGCCTAAAATAGGCTTTTCAAGCAGGAATTATTAAGGAAACATTTAAATAAAGAAGAAAGGTAGCCAGGCAGTGGTGGTGCTTGCCTTTAATCCCAGCACTCGGGAGGCAGAGGCAGGCGGATCTCTGTGAGTTCAAGGCCAGCCTGGGCTACAGAGGGAGTTCCAGGATAGCCAGCACTACACAGTGAGACCCTGTCTCGACAAAACCAGAGGAGGAGGAGGAGGAAGAGGAGGAGGAGAGTAGACACAAAACCATTGTTTTCTCTGCTCAGTTTCCTCTGCCATCAGTACCCAGCCAGCTGAGAGTGGCAGGGATTGCAGACCCTGGCTGACACACGGCGATGCATTCCCAGTATCTTATTAAATCATCCAGTGTATTTTCCCTCAAAGGCCATCACAATTTCTTCCTAAGTAAGAATTTCACATCAAAAAATAGTATAAAAACTTTGCTCAACCTTTCCCAACTGTAACTTTTAAAGTTTTAACTTTATTTTATTTTATTTTATTTTATTTTATTTTATTTTATTTTATTTTACTGATACAGGTTCTTCTCTACATAGCCCTGGTCATCCTGGAACGCTGCATAGACCAGGCTGGCTTCAGGCTCACAGAGATCCACCTGCCTCCACCTCTCAAGTGCTGGGATTATTTTTTTTATATACGAAGATTCTAACCAAGAGCTTAGAATCAAAAGTGAGGATAAAATCCAACTGGAGCCATGGCACCCTGGCTCCAAAGTAAGTGACAGGGATTTCCTGGTTTAGTGACAATTTCATGATGTCCTGTACACAACCAGGGTGAGGCACAGTGATGCACCTTTAGTACCATCACTCGAGAGGCAGAGGCAGGTGGATCTCTGGGAGTTTGAGGCCAGCCTGGTCTACACAGCAAGTTCCAGGCCTGTCAGAGCTATATCATGAGTCCCTGTCTCAAAAATAAACAAATAGATAAATATAACCAGATCAGTTTTAACAAAGTCCTCATAAAGCTCCAATTGAGAAAAAAAATTATTTAATATTAATATCAATATTCTGTAATGATGAAATTTGCCCCTTATAAATTGCAGCTTACTTTAATCCTGATGATACTATCATGAAATGAGGTTTATCTGGCATCAAAGCACACGTTTTTTATATTACATTTGTTTATTTACTCATTTATTATGTGGATGTGTGTGCATGCCACAGCACACACATGTGAAAGGACATTTTGTGGGGGTTGGTTCTTTCCTTCCACCATGTGGGTACCAGGGAATTGAACTCGGGCCACTAGGTTTGATAGTGATATCAAGTGATAGATAATGATACACGAGCCATCTTCCTGATCTTTAAGTGTACACCTCCACAGGTTGTTTGATTGTTTGTTTGTTTTTCTAATAGGGTTTTATGCAGTCCAGACTGGCCTTGAATCTTTGATCCTCCTGCTTCCTCCTCTGGAGTTCTGGGACTGTAAGTGTGCACCACTGCTGCGGGCCGCAGGAATATCATAAGAACTCAGCTGGTTATGGCAAGGTCACTACCTGGAGGGATCATGGAATTCCTCCAGAGGAAGCCAAATTCCAAGGAGCTTTTGGTGTTACTTGGCTTGTTGTATATCAGCTGTCTTCTGTTATGAAAATCATGTGTGCCTTCAGAGTTTTCTCAATTGTTTTTTCCCTAAGAAGGGCTAACAATGTGGACTGATCACTATCTGGACATATACATTCAAGGTGTTTGGAGAACAGCCTCAGGAAAGGCTTCCTTCCTCCCAGCCCATCTGTTTCTCCCCTTTCAGCACTGGAATCAGACATCTCCCTTAGCCACTTTCAAGGACTAACAGAAATAACAGTTGAGACCACCACATGCTAGTCTCCTGATTTAAGGTGAATTCCACAAGGAGATACCGCCTAGGTCAGGTGGACCTTAAGTAATAGCTTTACACAATTTAGCTCAGACCCTCCTTTTCTTACAGCCTTACTAACTTTATAGACCTCTAACTACTTACCTAACTGCTGTGGATATTGCTCTGAATAAATAAAATGCTGATTGGCCAGTAGCCAGGCAGGAAGTACAGGTGGGACAAGCAGAGAAGAGAATTCTGGGGACAGGAAGGCTGAGTCAGGAGACACTGCCAGCCACCGCCATGAGTACCAACATGTAAGATACTGGTAAGCCAGGAGCCATGTGGCAAGGTATAGATTTATAGAAATGGGTTGATTTAAGATATAAGAACTAGATAGCTAGAAGCCTGAGCCATTAGGCCAAACAGTTTAAATAATATAAGAGTCTGTGTGTTTATTTTATAAGTGGGCTGTGGGACTGCTGGGGCTTGGCAGGAGCTGGAGAGAAACTCTCTAGGTACACCTAACCACTTCTAGGAATGTAGACTGAGCACATAGACCCCCTTTTTCATATACTAACTGGTCATTAGCACTCAGTTGACCTCTTCTTTCACCACTCCCATTTTGGGTTGTAAAAGAAAGCCTGACTTCACTGCCTGAGGGAAATTCTTACCTGCCTGCATGAACCCCTAGAATTCAAACCTGGTGACCTTGCTTGACCAGGGGATTGACATTGCTTGGGTTTATAACTGGATTCCAGAGAGACTTGGGGAGAGTTAGGAGGTACATAGACAACTGAGAGAACTTAGAGATGGAGAACAGAGAGGGATAAGGAAGATTTTGACCAAAGAGAATGTGTGGACAAGATGGAAGATGAGGAAGAGCCAGATGGGGAAGTACTAGCTGGGTAAGAGCAAGATGAAAAGGACCTAGATGAGGGAGAATTAAGATAGAACTTGGAGGGAGCAGTAGATGAATATAGAGAGAAATCAGGCAAGAAATGAGCTAAAAGATAATAGAAGCTGTGTAGAGAGAGAACTCACACAGAATAATAAAGTGTATGGACCAAGGAGTTTCATGTACATAGATTCATTTCTTTTCATCAAAGATTAATTATCAGCTGGTTGTAGATTCTTCCTGGACCCCCTAAGTCCTCGATACATCACCATGCCTATTTATGTGGCACTCGGGTGAAACCCAGGGACTTACACTTGCTGGGCAAGCGCTCTACCCACTGAGATCCAATGCCATCCCAGATCCACGGATTTTTTTTTTTTTGAGATGGAATCTTATTGTGTAGCCCAGATTGCCCTGGAACTCACTATGTAGCCAACGCTGGCCTTAAACTTATGGCGATTTTCTTGCCTCAGTCTCCTACGTTGCCCCTCAGCCCTCACAAGCCACAGATTTCATTTGTCTGTTCTTGAACACCTTTTTCTTTCTTTTTTTTTTTAAGATAGTTTCTCTGTGTAGCTTTGGAGCCTTTCCTGGAATTCACTCTGTAGACCAGGCTGGCCTCCAACTCACAGAGATTCGCCTGACTCTGCCTCCTGAGTGCTGGGATTAAAGGCGTGTGCCACCACCACCTGACTCTTGAATGTATTAAGACTGGAACTATTGATATGTGTTCACACACCTGCTTCTGCCAATCAATACAGTTTTCAGTTTCATCAATGTTGAAGTGTATCCATAGTTTGTTAATCTTTATTGCCGACTTGATTGGATTTGAAACCACCTAGGAGACACACCTTGGATTTGGGTCACAGACTGAATAAAAACAGGGGGAAGAAAAGAGGAAGCCAGCTGGACACCCCGTCCTTTCTCTCTGCTGCCTGGCTGTGAACACATGACCAGCAGCCTTACAATCCCGCCACCATGCCCCCCATTTATGGTAGAGTGTATTGCGTCAAACCATGAGCCAAAATTAACATTTTCTTTCTTGCATTGCTTCTTTGTTGGTATTTAGTCACCACAGTGAGAAAGGTAACTAATACATGGTCCTTTTTATTACCTCATAGCATCCCTTCCCTGTACGCCACCGTCCATTTATGCACTCTCCTGCACAGACAATTCGAGTTTCTTAGTTCAGTCCCTTGTGAAGAAAGTGGGATGCTATCTCAGAAGAAAATCAAACGAAACAATTGCCTGAAGTTTTAGTGTATACTGTTCTAAATTCCCTCAAGCAAGGTGTAAGAAGGATTTCTGTGGCTTCACAAACTTTGCAAAACTTAGCATCCTCAGCACCTGCCACTGCAGCTCAGCAGATAAGGGGCTGCTGCCCCCTGCTTTGGGTCCTGGCCTCTGGTGGTAACAATGTCAAGCACATGGTGGTGTGTTCTCTGGTGGCTTCGGTGTCTTTTGTGATGGTTTAAATTTCAAAGCTACCCTTTGATGTTTGGTTTGTTTAGTTGTTGTTGTTCACTTTTTGAGAAAAAGTCTTATGTAGCACACCTGGCCTGTGATGACATCATAGTATGAGCCGCCATGTCCAGCTATTTCTTTCTTTTTGATGTGTGTTCCTTTTATTTCTTTTTATTTAATTACCACTTTAGTTAGAACCTCGAGTATAATGAATAGATGTGGCCTGTGTTACATCTTTGCTCATCCCTAACCTTGGGGGACAGTAGTGCTAATTACAGTTTGTGATAGATATTCAAACTGAGGGTGAGTTTTCTTTGGGGGTGTTGAGACAGGATCACATATCTCATATATCTTAGGGTCTCAAACTGCCTAAGTAGCTGAGGATGGCCTTGAATTTCCAATCCTCCTGTCTCTACTTCCTGAGCACTGGAGTTACAGGGGTACACTACTGTGCTTAGCGTATGTGGTGCTGGCGATTGAACCCAGGGCCTTGTGCATGCCAGGTGTTCTAGTGTCATTTTTCTTGTTGTGATAAAATATCCTGATGAAAAGCAACACAGGCAAAGAGAGGACTTATTTGGCTCACAGTTCCAGGTCACAGTCCATCCCTGAGGGAAGGGAAAAGCAACAATTTAACATCACATCACAGTCAGGAACAGAGATAATAAATGCCCCCATACCACCTGCTCACTCGGCTAGCTTTCCTTCATCTTGTTATATTGAGAACCCCACGTTGAGAGCGGTGTCTTCTGATATCAGTGATCAAGGCAATCCCTCCCATAGGCATACGCACAAGACAACCTGATCTAAATAATTTCTCCACTGAAAATCTCTCTCTTCCCAGATAGTTCCAGGTTGTGGCAAGTTGACATTTAAGACCAACCATCACACTAGGTAAGTACTCTGCCAACTGTGTGACACCCTGAGACCCTGACTGAAGTTTGCAGGAGCCAAACCAGCTGAACACAACTTCCCAGTGACAGGCCAAGCATTGGGTCTGACAGCCCCCTAGGGCATAGTTATCCCAGGTCAGGAAACCTTGATTAGCACAGCCAGATGGGCTGAGACCAGAAACAGCAGGACAGGAATGTCGTCAGAGAGCTGTGTGTACTGTCCACGACTGTGAATGTTTGTCCAGTTCACTTCATGGCCAGCTTGCTTTCTTTCTTTCTTTTTTTGGTTTTTTGAGACAGGGTTTCTCTGTGTAGTTTTGCGCCTTTCCTGGAACTCACGCTGTAGTCCAGGCTGGCCTTGAACTCACAGAGATCCCCCTGCCTCTGCCTGCCTCCCGAGTGCTGATATTAAATGCTGAGGGCCGCAGGAATATATCATAAGAACTCAGCTGGTTATGGCAAAGTCACTACTGAAGGGTTCACAACACGCCTCCACGGTCGCATATACCAGGTGGACACTTCCACCTAGCCAATTCCAGTCAGGATAGGCATTTCCGGGTCAAGGCATCTCTCATAACCAGGATACCTGGCGGACCTGGACACCTCCGCCTAGCCAGTTCCAGGTCAAGATAGCCATTTCCAGGTCAAGGCGTCTCGTGTAACCAGGATCCGTGACGTTACATGGCCACGTAAGCGTGCAATGTGACCATGTGATCTATGCACACACGTGGAGTAGTGACATGACCTGGCCACGCCCCCAGCTGGTTTTAAAGCAGAGTGCCATGTTCCTGGTTCCCTCTCCTCTCTTCTTCTCCACGCACATGTCTCTCCCACAGACCTGCGCACTCTCTATCCCTTTATCTCTAATAAACTCTTATAAGCGGATTCTGTTGTGTTTCGTGACACTTCCTTGCAGGGTAAGAACACAACGCAGCTAAATAACTAACATTTTGGTGCCGAAACCGAGCCGGCGTTTCTGGGCGCCCTGCACCTGGAAGCCCTCAAACCGGGGAATCTGCTCTGTACGAGACAGACCGCTCTCCATTCACCTGAACCGCGTCCAAATTGCATCCAACACTGCTTTCTTCGATTGGTGAGTTCCCCCATCTTTTGGCCAGCGTAAAAGGTCTCCTGAACCTGTGAGAACAACCGTTGATCGTCTGGCGCCTTACACGTGTTCTTGAGACGGGGGCGGGGTGGGGAGGGGGACGGACCCGACCATGGTCTTTATTGGCTATGGTCGGCCCCTATCGCATGCCTAACTTTTCTAGCCGTCTCCCAAGTCTGCAGCCTGAGATATTTCTCGCGTTAGGGCCGTTGGTGCGTCCTGGGAGCCACGTGAGGTCAACGGGTTCATCCTCTCGACGGAGGGGCAAATGCCGTCCGGATTCTCGGAGAATCCTTTCCTTCACTGTGGAGGGGGACACTGCTTCTGACTGATGAGTGGAGAAGCAGGCTGCGCCCGGGATCCGCCCTTGACCCTGGGGACGCCTGAGGTCTTGGCTCTAGATCACGTTTATTTTTTATTATTTTTTATTATTTTTCTGCCTCCGCTGCAGACATGGAAAACAAGGCTTCTAACCCTGTTAGTCCTTCCTCTCCGTTAGGCTGTCTTGTTGAAGCTTTAAAACCTCTCAGTTTAATGCCTTACATAAAGATTTCTAAGCTAACTCGTCTATGTTCAAAAAAGTGGCCAAAGTATGCTTTAGAGAATAACAAAAAATGGCCGCCTAGCGGCTCCTTGGATCCCGATATTTTGCAGGAGCTATCCAATTACTGTCAGCGTTCAGGCAAATGGAAAGAGTTACCCTATGTGATAGCGTTCTTCTTTCTCAGTGCTAAACCGTCTCTTCTAGATTCTTTTTCTCCTGCTCATATGATGTTAGCTATGCCTAAACTGGAGGATTCTCCGACTCCGGAATCTCTAACTTTAGACCCTGCTAATGAACCTCCACCTATCCGACCTCCGGCTCCAACTTCTAGAACAACTGTTCTTTCCGCTCCCCCTCCAGACTCTTCCTCTTCTAAAGCTGTTTCTTCCGAATGCCCTGCCAGGCCATCAACAGCCTTGTTAAAAGTGCCGCCTAGAGAGACAGAGTCAGCTGACTGCCCCCAGGCACCAAGATGCATGGGTACATCAAGCTAAGACCTCCAACAGACCTAGGCTTGGCTACAGACATGGCAGGGAACCCAGACCACAGCAGGGAAGCGATCTGTTTCTTTCCTTCTGGACACCAGAGCCATTGAATCAGTCCTGGGAGTTTTGGGATGCCACCTCCTTTATTGTCGGGTACAGAGGACAGCCTTACCTGCCTCATCAGACACCACTCAATTGTATTTTCAGAGGCATCCCTCTAACACACACATTCTTAGTGGTGCCAAGCTGCCCTGTACCTTTAATGGGGAGGGATCTCCTAGCTAAGGTAGGAGTGTCCATTTCTTTTGCTCCACACATTCGCCTCCTCCCAGACACGCCAGCAGCTCTCCTACTTCTCCTCCTAGCCACTAACTCTACAGACTCCAAATATGCTTATCATATCCTCCTGTCCCACGCTGCTATTTGGAGGGAGCGTGGACTTCTCACAGCAAAAGGAGGATCCGTGTCTAACTCAGGCCATATAATGGCCATGCTGGAGGCTTCCCACCTCCTCAGGGCTACAGCTCGATTTTACCCATATGCCCACTGTCAGGAAAAGTTAAATATCTCCTCAGACCAGTTCTAACACCAGGTCTTTTTTCCAAGCCTCCAAGTGTTCCAGATAGCCTGTTAACTCCTCTTTTATGTCACCTAAGGTCTATTCTATGGAGCTATGCCGACTGTTCACTGCCTCAGCCGTGTGACAATCCTTGCCCATCTCCAATACACATTGGGGATCAGGTTCTTCTCTTTCCTCCAGGCCAGCACCCTTTACCCCTTTCCCCTAAGTGGCAGGGACCCTTCAAAGTAATTCTTGTAACCCCCACAGCTGCTAAACTCGAGGGCTTTCCTCACTGGGTCCACCTGTCTCATCTAAAACCTTTTATCTCACCTCCATCCCAGAAAAATCTCTCTTCATATACAGTGAAACAAACAGGGCCTCTCACTCTCAAGCTCCAGAGGACATCAGGATCCACTGCCTTGTCACCAATTCCAGAAGAATAAGGTATCACCCCTTCCTTTCCCAACCAGGGCCACACAGAGCCGGAGGCAAAAGGACCATCAAAAATATCCAGGCGGTAAGGAATAATGTAATACAACAATTTATCATTGTTCAATACTCAGCAACTGATCACCTGCATTTCCTAAGTGCTAACCTAATAAGGGAAACAGGTGCCTTAAATGAACTACCTCTAATGAGGCTTGTCTCAGATAGAAATTAAGCAGAGTACTAAGGCCAGATCTACCTCAGGTAAATGTCACATGCCTCTGTCTGGGCAGGCCAGATCTACCTCAGACAAATGCCAACTCCAAAATAAAATAATAATGATTCTTTCTCTCTAAGCTCTTTCTATGTCAACAGTATCTTGTCAAAAAGAAGGTCCCCAGCCACAGCACGGATGGACAGCTGCAGAACGAGGGGACGGCAGAACGTCATTCCAGGATGTCCACCATCATCCCAGGACTTCACAAGATACCCCTCACCCCCCCAAGAGCCAACCAACGCCCATTATTCAGCTGGAAGCAGTCTTTGAGAGAAACGTAGCCCCCATACCCAGTCAACCACAATTTTTTCTTTTTTAAAAAAGGAAAGAGTAGGGAATGAAGGGTTCACAACATGCCCCCACGGTCGCATATACCAGGTGGACACTTCCGCCTAGCCAATTCCAGTCAGGATAGGCATTTCCGGGTCAGGGCGTCTCTCGTAACCAGGATACCCGGCGGACCTGGACACCTCTGCCTAGCCAGTTCCAGGTCAAGATAGCCATTTCTGGGCCAACGCGTCTCACGTAACCAGGATCCGTGACGTTTCATGGCCACGTAAGCACGCAACGTGACCATGTGATCTACACACACGCGTGGAGTAGTGACGTGACCTGGCCACGCCCCCAGCCGGTTTTTAAAGCGGAGCACCATGTTCCCAGTTCTCTCCCTACGCACTCTCTATCCCTTTATCTCTAATAAACTCTTATAAGCGGATTCTGTCGTGTTTTGTGACACTTCCTTGCAGGGTAAGAACACAACGCAGCTAAATAACTAACAACTACCTGGAGGGATCAGGGAATTCCTCCAGAGGAAGCCAAATACCAAGAGTTTTTGGTGTTACTTGGCTTGTTATATATCAGCTGTCTTCTGTTATGAAAATTATGTGTGCCTTCATAGTTTTCCCAATTGACTTTTCCCTAAGAAGGGCTAACAGTGTGGACTGATCACTCTCTGGACATTCCAGGCATTTGGAGAATAGCCTCAGGAAAGGCTTTCTCTGGAATCAGATTATCTCCCTTAGCGACTTTCAAGGAGTACAGAAAACACCACCCAGGGGGGCGCCCAACTTCCAAGGACTAACAATGATAACAGCCCACATGCAAGTCTCCTGACCTACGGTAAATTCCACAAGGAGACACCGCCTAGGTGAGGTTAAGTAATAGCTTTACACAATTTAGCTCGGACCCTCCCTTTATATACCGGGACTTCCAGGGCACAAGACGGAGAAGAGAAAAGAGAATGGAAGAACTAGATGAGTAAGAACTTGAGAGGAACGAACTGAGATGGGGAAGAACTAGATTGAAGGGCTAGAAGAGAGGACTAGAGGAACGAGATGGAAGATGAGGAAGAGCCAGATGGGGAAGAACAAGATGAGGAAAGCCAGATGAGAGAGAGGGAGACGAGAGAGGAGCTGATAGGGGAAAGAACTAGATAGATGAGAACCTAGAAAGGACAGAACTAGATGAAGGAATTGAGATAGAACCTAGAGGGAACAGTAGATAAATATAGAGTAATTAGGCAAGAAAGGAGCTAGACATGAGAGCAGAATAGAAGCTGTGTAGAGAGAGAACTATCGCAGAATAATAAAGTGTATGAACTAAGGAGTTTCGTGTACATAGATTCATTTCTTTTTATCAAAGATTATCAGCTGGTTGTAGATTCTTCCTGGACCCTGGGAGGGGACTATCAAGGGGCTGGACTCCCATAGTCCCCAATAATTAAAGGCATGCACCACCACCGCCCGGCTATGCCCAGCTTTCTATATGAAGTATTTCTTACCCATATAAGCCTAGCACAGCCCTAAGAAGCTTTAGCTGCTGACAAGATGAATTCAAGACATTTATGGCCCTTGTTTCAAACCTTTGTGCCCACTGGGGAGCATGGGTGATTTATCAGGATCTCTGGGTCCACTGGACTGTTGATCGGAAGGGCGGGTGCAACCACAGTCCCTTTCTCAAGGGCACAGGAGTGTGGCAAGAGAGGAGGAACATGAGTGCCAGACCCATCCACCCTCGTGGTCACGTGACACTGTCCCAGCTCTGCAGAAGTATGAAATGCACACCCAACCCCCTGAGAACATGGAGGAGAGAAGCAGGGGAGGGCTATCCAACCGTTCCTGCACATTTTCTCAAAAACAAAAGCTCTGACCACTCCAGAAAGCAGGAGACTTGGGCAAGTCACAGCTCTGCTGGACAGTATCCAGGGCAGGAGCAGTGAGCTCGAGCAGGACTGTGTGGCCACGCTGGGGCTGCAGCTGGGCATGGTAGAGCACCGGCCTTGGGCTCAATGCCCAGGTCTTCAAAACAGTAAAGAACAGCCCAGCCTTTTAAGTGTCACAGCTAGAGCCCACATCAGAACTCTTCTCGGCTTTTGTCTAGCTGTGTGACTACTGTGGTCACACAGGATCAAGGTCACCCACCCACACCACCCCCGGGTCCCTGGTGCTTGAGAGCTGCTTACACCTGTGACCTGTTCAGTGGCTAGAAAAGGCGGGTACCACACCCCCGCCTGCTGCCAAGACACCACCATTCCTCTGTGCAGGACTATGCCTAGCTGCCTTCCTGCTCAGCCTGTGCCCTGTCACGTCTGGCTACTCCGACCCGGGACAGACTTTCCCAAAGAGTAGTCCCTGCAGTCGGGCATATGTTCCTAAGTCCATCCAGCTCCTACAGTCTCGATGAGTTACCATTAGGCACCAATCTCTACTTCAGCTGGGAGGTGGGAGTTAAACATGCCCCTTAGGGAGAATTGGGAAGATTAAGTAGCTGATACTTTTCGATACTGTATTAGTTACTTTTCTCCTTGCTGAGACAAAATATCTAACAAAGCTAACTTGAGGAAGGGCTTGTTTGGGGTCATGGTTTGAGAGCACCACCTCTTGGGGTAGGCATGGTGGCTAGGGCAGCAGGAGCATTATGCAGCTGGCCACATTCTGTTGCCGGCTGAAACGCTTCCCTGTAAATACAGATTTATGGTCTGGAGAGAAAGCTCAGTGGTTACAAGCATTTGCTTCCCTGGCATAGGACCCAAGTTCTGTTCCCAGCATCCATGTCAGGCAGCTCACAACTGCCTGCAACTCCAGCTCCAGGATGTCCTATACCTCTGTCCTGCAAGGGCATCTGCACTCATGTGCACATACCCACATACACACTCACATACACATGATTTGAAATACCAATTCATACAGGATACAGTGGGGCATGTTCTGTCTGCAGAAAACATTTGAATAACTCTATCACCATATTAACCATCACATTTAAGCCATCTTGACACCAACTAGACTGGCAATGTATGCATGACTTGACACATTTACTCACAATACACAGCACGATGTCACAATAACTGCTGACATACTGCACCAGTCCAGATGAAAGGCAGTCCTGTCAAAACAGCACAGCTCTGTTAGTGGGAGAAATGAGCTTAAATTTGTTCACATTTGTTTATTTAAGAGGCAGGACCACAATTACACAAGATAGCCTGAAACCTACCAACATAGCCTTGAACTCACAGGCACCATCCTGCCTCAGATTACAGGCATGTGCAGCAGACCTGGCCTGATTTGTTTAATTTTGACATTTTAAATGCGAGTTCATTCAAATTAAGCTGAAATTAACAATTCATTCTCTTAGTGGTGCTACTCCCCTTTAAAGTACTCAGTGTCCCTGGCACTAGTGGTTGCCAGTTCTGATGCAATTTCTCTCACCCCACATTTCCTCCCTCAATGGCTTAGTCTGATTTCTGTTGCAGTGATAAAACCTTCTGACCACAAGCAGCCTGGGGAAGGAAAGAGTTGTTTAGCTTACACTTCCATGTCATAGTCTGTCATGGAGGGAAGTCGGGGCAGGAGCCTGGAGGAGGGACTCTGGTTACTAGCTGCCTGCTGACATGGGGGGGGGGGCACCACCCGCAGTGTGCTGGGCCTGTCACACCAATCATAAATCAGTACATGCTCCCACAGACAGGCCCAGGACAATCGGACTTCGCAACTTCTGAGTTGAGGTCCCCTCTCCCGAGATGACTCTGGTTTGTGTCAAGCTGACAAAAACCAACCAATGCAGCTTCTGTCTCCTTTTTACATGCTTGATTTCTGCTTTTTCAAGACAGAGCCTCATGTAGCCAGGTCTGCCCTCATACTTACTATATAGCCAAAGGAAACCTTGAACTCCTGATCTCCCTGCCTCTACCTCCCAAATACTAGAATTACTGCAGAGGCACCACCCCAACTTCAGGCTTGCCTTTCAATTGAGTTTCCACCTTACTCTTCGCTCAGCCCTGGATTCTGTCCTTGCAAGGCAGGAGCTGAGGGCAGAAAAAATGGAAGAAAGGCCTCTAAGAAATAAGGTCGTCAAGGTGCGTAAGGAGGAAGGGCTGAGGATACAGCTCAGTTGAAAGCGTGCTTGCCTGACACTTCCCAGCACTAGAAGGTAGGGAAGGGATATAGGCAGGAAGATCAGAAATCCAAAATCATCCTTGCCTACATAGCAAGTTCAAGGCCAGCCTGGGCTCCATGAGACCCTGTCTTTTTAAAAAGATATATATAGGACTGGAGAGATGCTTCTGTCGTTAAAGGCTAGGCTCACAACCAGAAATATAAAAAATACATACAGAGGCCTAAAAAGGCAAATAGTAGTTCTAAGTAATTCCTGGATTTTGTCTTGGATGAATAACTTTGAAAAAAGATACAGAAGATAATACACAGCCATTAGCACAATAACTTGAAAATCACACAAAGAAGTGGAAATACATCAACGTTAATTTTCAGGGGGAAGAAAAATCCTACAGAAAATCCCACTTACACACATTTATGACCGTCTGAAGCAAGATCCCCATATGAACTTGCCAAATTGTGGGGTTGGGAGTGTGATCAGAAATGCAGCGGTCACGTTCTTAGTGAGGGTTTCTACTGCTGTGATGAAACAACATGACCAAAAAACAGGTGGGGGAGGAAAGGGATTATTTGGCTTACACTTCAGCATTGCTGGTCATCACTGAATGAAGTCAGGACAGGAACTCAAAACAGGGAAGGATCCAGGAGGCAGGAGCTGATGCAGAGGCCATGGAGGGTGCTGCTCACTGGCTTGCTCGCCATAGTTTGCTCAGCCTGCTTTCTTATAGAACCCAGGACCACAGCCCAGGGATGGCCCCACCCACCATGGACTGGGCCCTCCTCCACTGATCACTAATTGAGAAAACATCCTATGGGCTTGCCCACAGCCCAGTGTTATGGAGGCATTTTCTCAATTGAAGGTTCCTCCTCTCTGGTGACTTTAGCTTGTGTCAAGTTGACATAAAACTAGACAGTACACCCTCCATCATGTATAGAGAGAACACTCTGGACCCAAGACACCTTCTTCCTGTTTTGCTAAACTATGAGACTGGTGGTAATGCTGCAGATGCCTGAGTTTCACCAAAGCACCTGAAAAAGCTTCTCACCAAGCAATGGGCACAGACCATCACCAAGCCTCTGCCAGATGACAGTGCTGTTGGCTCTCCGGTGTTCAGTCAGACTTGGGACTCATTTATTTATTACAATGCTCTGTCTGCATGTATGCCTGCCGGCCAGAAGAGGGCGCCAGATCTCATTACAGATGGTTGTGAGCCACCATGCGGGTGCTGGGAATTGAATTCAGGACCTCTGGAAGAGCAGCCAATGATGCTCATAACCTCTGAGCCATCTCTCCAGCCCCCAACAGGTTTCTTTCCTATGGCAGAAGGTTTGTCGAATGTCTCTGAGGAGGTGACGAGTGGGGACCTAGTACCAAATCTGTTCTTGGTGAAACATTAGAGAATATAACCAAAAATAGATTGGGAACCACCACATTTGGTGGCACACACCCTTCCTTAATCTCAGCAATCAGAAGGTAGAGGCAGTCAGATCTCTTGTGAGTTCCAGGTCAGCCTGGTCTACACAGCAAGTTCCAGGACAGGTAGGGTTGCATAGAGAGACCATGTCTCAAGATCAATCAGACCGGTGACTAGGAGACAACCCAGCGACTTTGCTCTCTTAGCTTGTATGAAGCCTAAGAGAGGGTTTGGTCTTCAGCACAGTGGGCGTGTGGGGAGAACTACTGGATAAAGACTTTCTACAGCATTTTTACAGACAGAAGAAACCTGGGTTTGAAAGCCAGTGAACTGGATAAAGTGTTTACAACTCGAGAAGATCTAGGGTTGGAGAAGTAGCTCAGTTGGATCAGCTCTCCCTTAGTATGCAAGGAGGCTGCACTGACCACAGCACTGCACAGCTGTGCATGTGGTACACTCCCACAACCCAAACATGGGCGGGGAACACGAGAGGATGAGGATTCAAGGCAGCCCTCCACCGCTTGGTGAGTTCTTAGCCGGCTTGGACTATAAGAGACCATGTCTCAAACAAAAAGGGGGAGGAAGAGGAGGACTGTAATAATTGGGATTTATGTTTAAAATTCCTGTCGTCAGGGCTACTGCGAGGACAAGCAGGAGAGGAACTGATCTCAGGAGCTGGACTCCAGACCGGGCAATGCAGAAAGACTTAGTCTCAAACAAAACACATTTGCTTCACTATGGCATAAGCTAGGCCAAGACAGAACTGTGGAGATGTGACACACAGTGTACCTTGTGTTGACCTGTGACCACACAGGCGTGGAGGAAGCAGGGTGTGGAGAGTGCTAAAGTCTCCGGAACACAGATTGTGACGCCAGCAGTGTCTGGAGACTATAATCTCTCCACCCATATGACTCCCCAAGACAGAACCTGGGAGGCTCCTTTTTCTCCCAGTGGACAGTGATAGTCACCTCCTAGCTGGCATTGATGTGGCCAACATTGTTGCCTTGTAACCTCTGCCCTTTGGGTGGTCACAGGTTGCAGCCTCCACTGCTGAGGGTTGTCTCAGGTTGCAGCCTCTGCCCTGTGGGTGGTCTCAGGTTGCAGCCTCTGCCCTGTGGGTGGTCTCAGGTTGCAGCCTCTGTCCTATGGGTGGTCTCAGGTTGCAGCCTCTGCCCTGTGGGTGGTCTCAGGTTGCAGCCTGTGTCCTGTGGGTGGTCTCAGGTTGCAGCTTCTGCCCTGTGGGTGGTCTCAGGTTGCAGCCTCTGCCCTGTGGGTGGTCTCAGGTTGCAGCCTGTGTCCTGTGGGTGGTCTCAGGTTGCAGCCTCTGCCCTGTGGGTGGTCTCAGGTTGTCGCCATTGTTCCATTCCTGCTACACCCCCAGCCACCTCCTCTGTCCTGCTGCTCTCGGTCAGCTCCCGCCAGACTTTTCAACCGCTCCATGTCCTTGGTTTAGTGCAGAATGGTGACTTTCAAATATCAAAACTTTTGGTTGCACATGATTGGGCCTGTCATCAACATCCTGTCATGAGAGGGGGAGAGACTCACAAGGCCTGACCCCTCCCTGAAGATCTACAGGCAGTTCATGGTCACTGGGGGAAGGAGATGGAGAGACACTTTAAGTGGAAGCCACTAGAGGTGTGCATGCTCCAGTAAGTAACCGTTCACTTGTGCTCTGTAAGCACCCCTAAGGAAACTTACTGAGCCTCTCTCTCTCTCTCTCTCTCTCTCTCTCTCTCTCTCTCTCTCTCACACACACACACACACACACACACACACACACACACACACACACACGCTTGTGCGCAGCCACACAACCGTAGAACGAGAAGTAGTTAAGAGAAAGGAGTCCAGCAGGAATAGGGGAGGACAAGAGAGGGTAATGAAGAGGGCTAGGTAATATGATTTAAATTCATTAAACATATATACATGTATGAAAATGAAATAAATTAATAAGATGTAATAAAGGTAAAATCTGTATCAATTGTTTTTGTTTGTATGGAAGGGTACTCCCATGCCACAACACAGGTGTGGAGGTAAGAGGGAGACTTCCAAGGGTCTCTTCTCTCCTTCCGTTGTGCTGGCTTCAGGGATCAACCCAGGCCCTCCGGCTTGGCAGCAAGTGCCTGCGTACTGTGAGCCTGTGATAAAAAAGGTTTTAAAACGAGCTTTCTCACAAAGGAAGAACGTTTCTTCTCTAGAGGACAGAAATGAAAGTTGATTTCAGGAAACTGTGATTTCATATCTGAGCTTCCAGTTTCTCTGTGAAAGGGAAAGTCAGTAGCCCCCTTGAGAGTCGCTCCCCGCCCTCCAAAGGTATTTACTGACCAGCAGCTTTAGACCTGACCAGAAGTTGAACTGATGAGAAGATAAGGCTGGAACAATAAATCTATATATCCTGGACTTGACAAAATAGGATATGGGGAGTAATGGACTCAACTGACCAGAAACTGAACTCATGGGAAAACAGGACTGAAGCAGTAAACCTGAATGTATCTATCCTGGGCTCAGCAAAAGCAGGACATAGGGAGTAAGAAATTTATATCTCTGTAGATACCCTGCATCCTGTGAGCCATCAGTAACCTCAGGCTTATAGTTCATCCAGTAACTTCAAAGAACTACCTCACCCCAGCCCCCTCATCCAATCCCGAGATATGTAACTCTCTGCACATAAACCTTTCCTATATAAACCTCGAAGTGAGTGCTGGAGCCGTTCTCCTCCACCCGCTGTGTCCAGTGTTGAACACGGACAAAGCCCGGGCTTGCTTTGTTTTTTTGTTTGTTTGTTTTTTGTTTTTTTGGGTTTTTTTTTTAAAGGTTTATTTATTATGTACACAGTGTTCTGCCTGCATGTATGCCTGCACGCCAGAAAAGGGCACCAGATCTCATTACAGATGGCTGTGAGCCACCATGTGGATACTAGGAATTGAACTCAGGACCTCTGGAAGAGCAGCAAGTGCTCTTAACCTCTAAGCCATCTCTCCAGCCCTTGCGTTGTTATTAATAAACCCCTGTGTGCTTGTATCGGATATCGGCTCTGTGGGGGTCTTGTGACCTGGGTACAACATTTGCAGATCTACCAGTGCTGACACTGGAGGGCTCAGGGCTCTGCCCACCACTAAGGACCCTCCCTAGCTGATAACATGTCTAACTGTTCTGGTGGAAGCCCCCACCTCTCTGCCCAGACCCTGCCTCTCAGAAAGTCCCGCCAAACACAGCTCCTCCCGCAGAGATGCTCAAGACCACTCCCACAGGGTATTTAAACTGCCCCCCAGAAAACAGACGCATGGTTTTTGGTCTCTCTTTCCTGTCTCTTCTGTGGGGCGGGCGGGGGGGGGGGGGGGGGGGGGAGAACACGTTACCCGTTAAAGCGGGGCTTTTTCTAATTTGGTCTGATTTGGATTGTTGGGGGGCAAAAACTTTTCAACAACCACAATCGATATTCCACATCTCCCAGCGCTGACATCGGAGGCCTAGCAGCTCTGCTCACCATCGTGGACCCTTACTAGAAGATGGCATTTAAAACCATGGTCCACATTCCTGCCCTGAAATCTGCTGTTTTCCTTCCTGGTATGTGCTATTCTAGTATATTTAGTATAGTCCAGAGTGCCGCCTGGGTGGGGCATCTCTTTGGTTCATCTGGTCTTCACGCCTGTCTGAAGGTAAATGAGCTGAGGGAGGAACTTGCATCCTTAGCACACAGAACCCAGACCTTTATTGGATGAATATACATTTTTCTCATTAAGGGATAACTTTATTTCAGAATTTAAGACACAGCCAGGTGGTGCCTCCCTGCACTCTCAGCACTCAGGAAGTGGAGGCAGAAGACAGAGTTCAAAGCCAGGCTCTGGTACTTATGGACTTCAAGACCAGCTTGAGCCCTATCTAAAAAAACACATTTCTAGGAAATGTCATTAACTAAAATGACTTAAAAAAGACACCCTGAGAGGCCTCCCTCTAACTACTGGTCACTGTTTGGCGAGCATATGCAAGGCCCAGGTTCCCTCCCCAGCAACCAAGAAGGGAGCATGTCAAACTGAGCAAGCACACAATCCTTTTTACAAAAAACAAACACTACTGGGTGATGGTGGTGCACGCCTTTGATCCCAGCACTTGGGAGGCAGAGTAGGGGATCTTTATGAGTTCAAGGCCAGCCTGGTCTACAGAGCAAGTTCCAGGATAGGCAGGGCTACACAGAGAAACCCTGTCTGAAAAAACAAGCAACAATAAAACAAAAAAGCCCACCAGATCTAAGAAGTTTTACAACTTATTCCTAAGAAATATTCCATGCAGTTCAGGAAAAGCAGTGCAAGAATTCCCATGGAGCCACGAAAGACCACGAATAGCCAAAGCACTGTCAGTCACACACAGCCGGAGGCGTCACGACATCCGGCCTCAAAGGATAAACATGTCCGTACTGGGAAGAGAACAGACAGAATGGAGAACCCAGAAGAAAACGGCAATAATTTTTGACAAAGAAGGCAAAAACTGGAAAAGACTAGTCTGTTCAACAAATGGTAAGACTGTCCTCCTACCTGGGAAGAATGAAATTAGATTCTCATCTTTCCCCTTGTGCAAAAATCAATTCCAAATACATTGAAGACCGTAATTTAAAACCAGAGACACCCAGCACTTACGAGGCAGATCTCTGTGAGTTCAAGGCCAGTCTGGTCTACAAAGCAAGTTCCAGGACAGCCAAGACTACACAGAGAAACCCTGTCTCAAAAAACCAAGCCAAAACAAAACAAAACCAGAAACACTAAAACTTCTAGAAGAAAGCATGTGGAGGATACCCTCCGAGATATTAAGACAGGCAAGAACTTTCTGAATGGAACACCAACAGCACAGGGACTAACCCCAAATATCAACAGATGGGACTACATGAAATAAACCTTGTCTGCACAGTGAAGGAAGCCATCAGCAGAGCACACTGCCCATGGAATGGGAGAACATCTTAACCAGCTACACTTCAGAAGAGGTTAATACCCAGAACGTACAAAGAATTGCAGAAATCAAACACTAAGGAACTGATACTGCCAATCAAGTAATGGGGCAAGAGAACTGAACAGGTTTTTTAAGCCAAGAAACACAAAATTGCCAATAACATTGTTTAAAGTTCAGTTCCCATTGCTATCAGTGAAATGCAAATTAAAATTACTTTGAGATACCACCTCACCTCAATCAGAAACCTGACAATAAATGTTGAGGAGGATATGGGGAGAAAGGATCCCTTACTCACTCATGGTGAGATACAAACCAACAGAGCTGTTAGGAACAGAACCACTGTGACTGAACTATTCCTCTCCTGCCCTATCCCTAGAGAACCCCATACTCTACCATGGAGATGTTTACACCCCCATATTTATTGTTGCTTTACCCACTATTGCAGAGTTGAAATCAACCTCTTTGTCCATCAACAAATGAATGGATAATGAAAATCTGGTTCATATATAAGCCGGAATACTACTCAGCTCTCAAGAAAAATGAAATCACAATACTTGTAGGTGAATTTAGAATGTCTAATATTAAGAAAAGTCACGGGCTAGAGACATGGCTCAGAGGTTAAGAGCACTGACTGCTCTTCCAGAGGTCCTGAGTTCAATTCCCGGCAACCACATGGTGGCTCACAACCATCTGTAATGAGATCTGATGCCCTCTTCTGGCCTGCAGTCATACATGCTGTATACATAATAAATAAATAAATCTTAAAAAAAAAAAAAGAAGAAAAGAAAAGTCACAACCTCTGAAAGAAAAGAATAGTATGTTCTCCCTCATAGACCCACCCTAGTCTGTAACACCTATGACTATGTAAACAAGTGTTTGTGCAGGGGCAGTGTATCGTGCAGAGAGAACACAGAAGGGTCATAAAGGTGATATAAGGCTCTTGCTAGTGTCGACTTTTGTCATAGATTGTTCGGGGCGTGGAGCTGCGGAGCGCCAGGGCAGCTGTCCTGGCGGTAGGAGAAGCTCATTCACACGTGGGCTCTGGCTCTGCCGATGTTTCTCATATGCAAGTTCTTTATAGTGAAGTACTAATGAATAAACAGAGGGAAAGGACAACTGTAACTGATGTCTAACACTAAGAACACACAGACAACTGGGATAATTGACGACAGAATTTTCTGCCTATTTCTGTATGCTCAGCACTCTTTAAAACTATGTGTGTGTGTGTGTGTGTGTGTGTGTGTGTGTGTGTGTGTGTGTGTGTGTGTGTGCTGACTTGCTCACGTGGCCAATGACATGAAAAGAGCCATCACCTTCATATTGCTGAGGAGCTGAGAGCACAGAGGGAGTGTTCTTTAAATCCCCAGGTCACACAACTAGACATAACCATATTTTTTTGTACTTTCACCCTGTCATTTAATTCTTTAGATATTAACATTAAAACCATGTAAAGTGCAGTTATAATTTAACAGTATCACGTGGCTTAGCTTCCACAGCAATAAACATAGCTTCGCCATCATTCACGGTTACAGAGTTCCACTACACAAAGCTGCAGCAGACCGTACTGCACACTGGAAAGATAAGCACCTTAACCACTCATTCCTGGCCATTGTTCTGACATGATGGTGCAGGTTTTGAGACGCATTGTCACTGACTCCAAGAGTATGTGTCACACGGCCTGTCTGAGGGCAGCAGCTGCTTTTGCTGATGCTGTTTTCTTAGGCTTTATTTACTTATTTGTTTTATGTGTATGGGTGTTTTGCCTCATTAGTAGTGGCCAAGATGGAGCTGGAGAGGTAGCTCATCAGTTAAGAGTGCTCTCTGGGGGTTGGGGATTTAGCTCAGTGGCAGAGCACTTGCCTAGCAAGCACAAGGCCCTGGGTTCGATCCTCAGCTCCAAAAAAAAAAAAAAAAAAAAAAAAAGCCAGGCGGTGGTGGCGCACGCCTTTAATCCCAGCACTTGGGAGGCAGAGCCAGGCGGAGCTCTGTGAGTTCAAGGCCAGCCTGGGCTACCAAGTGAGTTCCAGGAAAGGCGCAAAGCTACACAGAGAAACCCTGTCTTGGAAAAAAAGAAAGAAAAAAAAAAAAAAGGAGTGCTCTCTGCTCTTGCAGAAGACCCCAGGTCAGTCCCCAGTACTCATATCAGGCAACTCACAATCACCTGTAACTCCAGTCCCAGTGGATCCAGTACCATCTTCTGGCTTCCATGACCACCAGCATGTATCTGGTGCATGCACATACACACAATTTTTTTATTATTGAAAAGGTTTAACACTAAAAAGACTGTAGTTTTTTTTCTTTTTTTAACTAAGATAGTTTGAAGCCACTTCAGAGCATAATCTCATCATAAGTACAGTTTTGTCAAGAATAACCATGCCAGGCACTGTGGCACACCTCTTTGATCCCAGGATTGGGGAGACAGAGGCAGGAGTATCTCTCTTAGTTCAAGGCCAGTCTGGTCTACAGAGCGAGTTCCAGGACAGCTGGGGTTACATAGTGAGATCCTGTCTCAAAAACAAACAAACAAACAAAGACCACGGTGTTTCAGAGGGAGCTGGTGAGGTGGCTCCGAGGGTAAAGACATTTGGCATCAAGCCTGATGCTCAATCCCCAGGGCCCCTCCCACATGGTGGGAAAAGAGAAATGATTCTCCCTAAGTTGTCCTCTGACCTCCACGTGACACATTAAGCAAACACACAATAAATTAAGTAAATAAATATAAAGGAATTAAAGATACTTCTGAAAATTTGGAACTGTGGACTTCTCATAATGCTGATTTATAAATGTCCACACAGCCTGTGCCTGCAGGTCATCCATTACTCTGTGTCTGGCACAGCATCACACCTGGCCCTGAGACCTGACACTGATGATTAGTAGAAGAGGAAAGAGAAGAAAATGTGCCTGGAAAGCACTGAAGAGCTCACGTCCCCTACTACCTCCAGTGCGTTCCTGCAGCAGACCATGCAGCACAACTCTGACCTCCCTAAATAAGAGCACGAAAGCGGGAGAGCTGGCACACATCTGCAATCCTGGCATTGTGCAGACAGAGACATGAGGGTCAGTAATTTGACTCCAGGATGGGCTGTACTGTAAGTTCCAGGCTAGCCTGGGCTACAAGGTGAGAATGAGGCAGGAAGGGGTCGCATAGGCTGTGTGCACACTGTTAAAGATGATAAGCAGCTCTGGTTACCAGCGCTGGTTACCTCGCAGAAAGGTCACAGGCACGACAAAACCCAGTATCAGAGCTTTATTTGGGGACGGGGGCAGAAGAACCAGGCCTAGGGGAGGTGCACGTGCAGAGAGCAGAGAGAGAGAAGAGAGAAGAGAGGGGGGAGGTCTGTGTCCAGCTTTTTAAGGGTTCCTGTGAATTTGTGCAGGCAGACTTACAGAGCTACAATACACATGCGCTGACTTCGCGGCCATGAGCTGTGTGCACGTAATCACCAGTGCGCACTGATGACGTAAGACGCAAGACCCCTTGCTTACCTCCTGAACTGCGCATGTGCAGTCTCGCAGCTGGAGTGAGGGCAGAATCCCAACACACTCCTTTCCTAACAGTGCACTTGGCAGCCTGGGCCCCTCAGCTGCACACACGCATGCCACTTTGAGCAATGGTGGCTCCTCCTCTCTGACAGCTGGAGGGCAGTGTCCCATTTCCCTTCAAGCACGTCCCAACACATACCCGGGAATGGAAGACAGGGTCTATCGAACCTAAGCAGTTCCAGGTGCATGTATTTAAGGCAAAGCCTGTCCCCCGTGTGAGCTCCACTCCCTCCCAGGCCCCATAAAAGGAGGACTCCAGCAGCAGTCCCGTACGCTTCAGCACCAGGCTCAAGTAGCCGCCTGTGTCTTGCAGAATGTCTTGTGCTGTCTCTTGAGGTAAAACTGCTTGCTAGTTTCTGTTTGTGTGTGCATTTTCACTTCTTTGAATAAGCTGCCAAGAACCTGAAAACATCCAGACAGTGACCCCCAGAAACAAGACCCTGTCTCAAAAACCAAAGCAAATAAAAAAGACTACATTGACAAGGAGCTCACAGTAAGATACCTACACTTTATTCTAGTGTTAACAGACTAAATGTTTGAGCTGTGCCCCTGGTATTCATAAATTAAAACCACGATTCTTGAGTACATTGTTATTAGGAGGCAGGAGTTTTAGGGTGATTAGGTCATGGTGTGTGTGTGTGTGTGTGTGTGTGTGTGTGTGTGTGTGTGTGTGTGTGTGTATAAAATACTCATGAGTTGGATTTGTGCCCTTAAAGACACAGAATTTGCATTCTCACTCTCTACTAGTGAGACTACCTTCCAGACACAGGATCTGCAAGAATTTCAGTTTAGGGCAGTCTCTCTAACCTCCAGAAACATGGGAAGTGTTTTTGTAAGCTGCCTTGTCTATAATAGCTTAGCATAACACCCTACAACATGGGAAGCCATAAGATATTAGAAAGAATGACATGATCCCAATAACTTGAAGGTCATCCTTAAAGGTTCCCTTTGAAGCTGACTTACTGGAGGGCATGGCCTCTGACTGGGATCTGCTGGTACCCAGCTCTCCTCATCCTAGGATTCCTATACCCTCACATCCCCACAGGCTCCCAGAAGTAACTTCTGCTGGTCAGGGCAGCAGCTATTGCTAATGCAGCCTGATGTAGCCTGGGAGAAGCATGGCCTCGAATATATCAGTCATCAGCAGCATGGGATAATACCCATCTCTGAGAGCTGCTGTGGGAGCTGGTGCTTGGCATGGTACCTGGACCAGTGACGACTCTATAAGGCTTCCAAGAAACGGAGAAAAATCCACTTGTGGACCTGATGTCAGCCCCCACAGGCCTTCAGGAAAAACCACGGTCAGTCATTAATAGTCAGTTGGATGACAGCTTTCATTAGTGCCTTTGGGTCCGGCCACACATTAGCTGGAGGTATGCTCTTCCAGGAGGGGCCCTACAGCCTGGAAACTTTTGCCAAAACAGGCCATTATGTCCCAGGGGTTCTTGTTAGGGAGACCCCATTTGCCACGCTGTCTGTAGCTCTCTTCCAGGTCCCCTGTCTCTGTAGTCTGGTCCAAACGACAGGCCTTTGTCTAGAATGTTCCCTCTGTGCTTCCAAGTTCCTGCTCAGCCTCCCAGGCTCAACTCCAACTCAACTTCTTCATGGAGTTTTCAGGAAACTTCAGCAGTCAGTTGTTCCTCCTCTGTGTGCCCATAGTCCCCAACTCAGCTCAGCTCATACCAGAGAGAGGAAGAAAGAAAGGACATGTGTTCTCATTTTTGTTTTTGGGGGAAGTGGGTTGTTTTTGTTTTTGATTTTTGTTTTTCTCAAGACAAGGTTTCACTGTGTAGCCCTGGCTGTCCTGGAACTTGCTCTGTAGCCAAGGCTGGCCTCAAACTCACAGAAATCCACGTGCCTGCCTTCTGAGTGTTGGGAGTAAAGACATGTGCCACTACTGACCAGAAAAAGAAGATATTTTGAACACTCGCTTTGAGTTAGAGATGGATGGAGGTATGCCTGTACACACACACACACACACACACACACACACACACACAGTCTGAATTTTCATACTAGTTCGGGCAAGGATTAGTAATCTTATTTTGTAAATAAATATTTTTGCTGTAGTGACCTTTATTCCAGAGTATTTTTTTCTATCAAAAGACCTTACTAAAAAGAAAGAAAGAAAAAAAAAAAACAAAGAAAAAAAAAAGAAACAAAAAAAAAAAAAAAAGACCTTACTATTTATTTCCATTCCAGTGGTGGGTGCTTAACATATGTTTTGTGTGATTTTGGTGGGTGCAGCTAGAGGATAACCTCGGGAACCATTCCTCCAGAGCCACCCATCTTAGTTTTTAGAGACAGGGTAGGTTGTTTAACCATCAAGGCTCAGGAGTCTGCCTGTCTCTGTCTCCCCAACAAGGGGATTACAAGCACATGTCACCCACCATGCACACTATTTTACAGGGCTTGCAGGTTGGGACTCGTGTACATACAAGGCAAGCACTTAACTAACCAAAGCGTCTCCCAAGCCCTTAAATTATTTTCCCCTAATTGCATGTCTAATTTTGACAATGAAATGCTTTGTTGGTTCTTGTAAACAAAAACAGCCCTGGTTCTCTGTGATAGGGAAGAGAGAGAAGGTTACTGTTTGAGTAAGTGACAGCTGCCGGGTTGTGAGTCTCTGGGAAAGGTGCATTTGGATAACCCTGCTGACATGCGGGGCTGCAATTAACACGGGATCAGCTGTGACAGAGCTCATCTGCTGAGGCACGGCTCCATGAAACTCAAGCCACTGGGATCCAGGAGGCCGTTCTGGAATTTGCACTGGGGCCTTTCACATTTAAAAATCTTGTCACTCACCACGAGGAGAGAGAAAAACAGGCCAGCTGGCGTCAAAGCTGGTCTGAGAGTCAAACTTTACAGCCAGCGGAAGTGCAGCAAGCAAAGGAATCTCAAAGTTTCTCCAGGAATGGAAAGGAAACTGCCAGTCCACACACAAATTAGGTAGGAGCATTTGCCTGTAACCCAGCACTTGAGAGGCGGAAGCAGGGGGATCAGATGTTCAAGGGCATCCCTGGCTACAGGACTACAGAATAAGACCCAGGCCAGCTTGGGATATGCGGGGCGGAGCTGGAAGTTTAATGCAATGGTTGAAGGCTGAAGGCTTGCCTGGGATTCAGGAGGCCCAGTGGTCTATCCTTTTTGCATGGCAAGAAAGGACGGAAGGATGAAATGACACAGGAGGACCCACGGGTCAGCTACAGCACACAGGGGATGGGAGCTGACTTCAGTAACTGATCACATGTGTGCACAAGGAGGGGCATCAAGTCCGTAGGGAAACTCTCCTTTCAGTGTGTGCATCCTTAACGCACAAGTATGTCAGCACGTCATACTTATTTTTGGACCCCAAGTTTGAGGCAGCTGACTAAATCCGTTACTGAGAACTATTCCACCACTGTGGAGTTTGGGGTTTACCTATCTCCTGTTTCCTTGCCCTGATGTTGAAATACAAAAGATGCTATCTAAAACTATTTCCAAAGAGGAGAAAAAAAAATCTCATTAATTCTCAACACCCTGGAAAGCTGGTTAGCGATATAGAAGTTATAGGTAGCTTAAACAAGGGGGCTTCAGGTACATGGGAAGACAAAACCCTGAGACAGAGTACTGGCTTTTGATATGGAACACAATGTCACTTACAAAAGTTCACACTATTACAAAAATGTTGGTCCCTTCCTTCTTCTTCTTCTTCTTCTTCTTCTTCTTCTTCTTCTTCTTCTTCTTCTTCTTCTTCTTCTTCTTTTGTGTGTGTGTGTGTGTGTGTGTGTGTGTGTGTGTGTGTGTGTGAGAGAGAGAGAGAGAGAGAGAGAGAGAGAGAGAGAGAGAGAGAGAGAGAGAGTCAAATAGCCCAGGTTTGCCTCAAACTCGCTAGATAGTCAGCCGTCATCTTGAACATCGGATCCACTGGCCTCCACCTCCAGACTGTTGGGATTATGGTAGTGTATGACCACAGCTGATTATGCAGTGTTGGGGATCTGACCTAGGGCCTTTGCGCAAGCTAGGCATGCACTCTACCAACTCAGCAAGATCTATCCTCTCACAAAGTTTATGACTTTGTACAAGTGAGTATTGCCATCTAGTGGCAACGCCTTTGAACTTCACCCATCAACCCATCGTTTGGATCCTGTGTGCTTCGTGTCAGGTACCACAAACATGTAATCTCATCACCAGTGAGATCCCACCCCACAGGGACACAGCCCAAGTCTCACAGTGATATTCCACCCTTCACAGCTGACCTAGCTGAAATTGATTCAAACTTGAAAGGCAAAAACAAAAGTAACATCCTGACTGAGCCAAGGCTTGTTCTTGTTTGATCGTTGTTGAGAAAGTGTCTCACTATGCATACCAGGACAGCCTAGAACTTGGATAATCTTCCCACGTCAACCTCCAAGTGTGGGGATTAAAAGCGTGAGCCACCCCGTCCAGCCTTGTTCATCTTCTTAATAAAGTGCGAATTCTCTTCCACGGAGAAGATGGACTAATTACATATTCACCAAGCAGTTCTGGAGTAAGGCAACTTGAAGGCCCCTCCCTCCCAGTGCGGTTATTTCTACTATCTCAGCACGCTCCTCTGGCTTCCTAACATGCTCACGTGTTTTTCTGTAGCCATTGAACACAAAGAAAACAAAATAAACTTCAAGGGGACTATTTTAGAATTTCGTTCTTTTTTTTTTTTAACAAAAAAAAAAAAAAAGAAAAAAGCAGGTATGGTAGCTCACACCTATAACCCCAGCTCTGAGGCAGGAGGGTTGCTGTGAGTTTAAGTCCAGCCAGGTCTGTCTGGTAAGAGCCTTTTTTTTTTAATGAAGTTTTATCTGAGCTGTGAGAAGTGGCAGAGAGCTAAAGCATTTCTTTCTAAAATCTCAGGTAAACTTTCACTCTAGAAATGCCAGCCCACAGGAAGTCACCTCCTTCCTGTAAGAGGAAAAACAGGCTGCTGGCCCAGGTGGAAGGGCCTCAGCTTGCCTGTGGTGGAATCCTGAGCTCCCAGCCAAGAGACTCCAGCCAAGCCTGTCCTCTACCCCAGATTCAGGCAGGTTGAGACAAACCGTGTTCTCTGAGAGTGAAATGGGAGCAGGAGTGTCTGCACCTTGGGAACACACATGCCTGAGGTCTGTGGTGAAAGGGCCTGACAGGATATTTAGAGGAGCTCGTCCAGCTTCTGCAGAAACTCTAGCCCAGGGCAGCCTGGAACTCTGCCTTCCTGCCTCAGCCTCCTGAAGGCTGAGATTCCAAGTGTGTGCCAACATGCCTTGGCTAGAGCTAAGATTCTAAGACCCACTACAGAAGGCAAAGAGGCCTGAGTGCTTGATTAACAACTGAGGAGGTCTACAGGAACCTCCTTTCTGTCAGAGCATCGTACTGAGCAACAACGGGTTAGAGCACCGACTCTCAGGCTCACCAAGGAATATAGACTTCTCACTCAAGACAGTGGTACCTGGGGTGTAGAATTCCTATCCAAGGACAGTGCAAGCTGTTTAAAAAAATGTAACTCAGCACATGCAACTACAAGGGGAAGTCAGTTCTGGAGAGATGGCTGCTCATGTAGAGACCCGGGTTTAATTCCCAATACCCACATGGTGACTCACAGGCACCAGATACACATGACACGCACAAATACACAAAGACAAACATCCATGCACATAAAATAATAATTAAACCTTTTTAAAAAACAGGGGTAACCACCTATTTTCTCCCCTTGTATTTTATTCCTGTCTACCAGGTGATACACAAGCTGAAACTCTGCTCCAGGGCGCATGGCCTGCAAGAGCCTGCGGTGAGAGTTGACCCAGAGACCTGACCCTCGGTTAGTAGTTCTGATTACATTTCACTTTCCAGCCCTTTGAAGTCAGCAAAGCCCCCCCCCCCCCCCCAAGCACTTGGCAAACTTGAAAGCATCATCTGTGAAGCCCTGGGCTTCGCTTCCCTCACATTACCTTTCACCTACTTTAAAAGAAACCACTCATTGTTTGAGAGGGGAAAATCCAATTTGTCCTCCCAAAAGTCGTCTATGATGGAGGGAAATGCTGCCAGGAGGTTCACAGTGAACTGATTGGTGCCTGGGTGGGAATTGTTTGCCAAGCTTCAGCATTTAGGGCTCCATGTGGGGAGTGCAAGCACATTTTTCTTGTATATCTGCATTTTTTCTATATTGAAATAATGACAGAAAATGTACAATAATATAAGAAATTTGTTTGAAGATTTTTAACAGACTTAACTTTCAGGCTTATTGGGCATTTTCCCAGAGTTTATGATGTCTCTTATGGCCTGGGCTGTTGCTCAGTGGGACAGCACTATCACATTAAAGGCCCAGAGCTTGGTTATCTCAACACCACAAAACAGACAATTAATGGTTATTTAAAATATAAAACAAAGAAGGCCTGTTAGGTGCCGATCACGGATGCCATAGGTGATGTGAGTAACACAGAATTCCTTTTGTTTTGTTTGAGATAGTCTTCTCAGAGACAGGCTGGCCCTAAATTCTCCATCCTGAATATATGATTCCCCTGCCTCCACCTCTCAGGTATGAGAATTACAGGCATGCACCACCATGGCTGGATCAGAACTCTTTAATGGATCTTTGTAGAATATGAAGCAGAAATCTCATACCTAGAGATATGGCTAAGGTGCAAAATGTCCACCCATGTGCTTGTATATCCAAGCAGTCAGTCTCCAAGTGATGGTGATACTCTGTGAGGCTCTGGATGCTCTAGAGGAAGTGGATCTCCAGATCCAGGCTTTGGTGTTTATAGCTTGGTCCCACGTCCTGCTTTAATGTCTTGATCTGCCCAGGTGTGAGCAAGTGGCCTTATCTCCTAGCTACCACAGCGCAGAGCCTCTTCCAACACTGCCCTCCTCCCCATGACAGCCCATGCGGTCAAACCCTGATCCAAGCACACCCTTCCTTCCTCAGGCTCCTTGCCCAGCTTCTCTGTTGCATCATGCATACCTCACCCTGGAGCCATGCAGACTCCTCCAAATGCTCCAGCCCCTTCCACCGAATTTTTGCTTCTGCAAGTGCTGGTCTCTACCTGCAATGTCCTTTCTCCTTTAGAACATCCCATGAAGTTCCTGTCACCCTTCATGAATCAACTCAAACATTGCTTCCTCTTTTATTACTTCCAGGTCTCCTAGTTAAGTCAATTCAGCAACCCTTTGTCCTTGGGACCACAGCACCCTAAACACACCTATGAAAGGGTCCCTCACAGTACTCTGTAATTATCAACTTTTGTTTTCTGTCCAAACTCTAGAGTGAGCTCCTAAGAACATGAGAGGGAACTATGGCTGTTGATGTTATTTTAAGCCAGAGTCTCACATACTGGCTTTCAACTCACTGTGTAGTTGAGGATGACCCTGAACCCCTGCTTCCACCTCCCAGATGCTAGGATAATAGACCTGGGCCACTTCCAAAGCAGTTTCCACTTGGCTTTGATCAGAAATCTCTCAGGAAATTCCAAGTGAAGGAAATACTGTGTAAAAGTATATGAGTCGATATGAAAGCAACGCAGGTCCTAAGAGTGAGCTGTGGTTGGAGAGATGACTCAGAGGATGCTTGCTGCCAAGGCTGACAACCTGAGTTCAAGCCTTGGACGGAAAGAACTGACTTCCTCAGGTTGTCCTCTGACCTCTACATGCATGCCATGAGACATGCACCCACACACACATACATGTACAAAAGGAAGAGATATGAAGTAATAAAAATAAAAGCTTTAAAAAGATAAAAACCAAAACCAAACATAAAACTTGGATCACAGCCAATACTGAGCTAATAGTCATGGGAGTGGAGGAAACTGCGAAGATCAGGGAAAGAATGGAGACAACAGATTAAAAAAAATCACACCAGTCTCGGAAAGTATCATATGCTAGATCACATGCTCCACATAAAATCATACATGTGCAGGTTAAGCGAAAGTAGATATGAAATTATCTGTGGAGGTGGTGGGGACAAAGGGAGAGTAATGGGGAGAAAAGGCTGGACTGGGGGCTGGGTGTGTGTTTGTAAAGTGCTTGCCTAGCATGCATGAAAGCTGGGTCGCGTCCCAACACCCAATAAACACAGCTCGGTGTCACACAGCTGTAAATTCAGCCTTAGGGTGGAGGCAGGACAATCAGATGTTTAAGGCTATCCTTGCGAAGACAGTTAAAGCTGGATTGAGGGTGTGGCTCAGAGAGCATTTGTGTGGCACAAAGCCCTGGTGCAGGCAGCATGAATGAGGTCTGGTGGTGCATGCTTATAATGCCAGTACTCAGGAGGTTGAGGCAGGAGGATTAGATGTTTAATGTATACTGGGCTACAGGAGAACTGTATTACAGACACCGAGTAGATGAAAAGTCCCAGTGTTCTTGTGTCTGTGGCCATGAGCCTTGCCTTTAACAGCTGATCCACCTCTCGGCCCAACTGCAGCCTTCTTCAGGGCCAAGTGGACAAGAATGGGGGAAATGGCAATCAGGCAAAAACAGGTAAGAATCTGAAGGAAACATACGTCACAGCCTTTGGCTTAGAAAAATGTTTGTTATCATTGCACAAACAGTTTCAGGAGGAATATAACTATATCCAGTGCTTATAGATTTTGGTTTAACCTTCAAGTCATTTACACTTAGGAGACTTTGCCTACCGCCCTGTCCGAGGATCAGTCCCTACAGAAACTTCTGACCCCAAGGCTAATAACTGTGTTAAGTTACAGTATAACCTGGATGGGATCCCGCTGGCTTTGATAGGGAAGGAAATGAATAACTACAGAGCAGCGGCCAATGCAGGCCAGCGTACTGGCAGGAGCCGGGAGACTGCCTGCTTAGGAGGCTGAGGAAGCTGGAACATAGGATGGATATGAGCTAATTAACCTGGAGCAAAATAAAGGGCTCGACAACCTGAAATAGTATCCAGGAGTTGTGACAGACACCACCTGTGTGGTTTTGAGAAGTAAGGAAAAGTGGGGATCATGATATAAGCTTCACATTAAATCTACTTCACTGGAAAAAGCACTTATTTGTGCTCAGATCTTCAGAGATTTCAACCCACAGTCTTTCGCCCCTTGCTTTGGGCTGAGGTGGCACAGATGTGGATGCGGGAGAATCTCACAGCGTTATCTCTCGGCATCTCGGGTGTCTGGAGAGAAGCACCTCCTTCCGTCCGCTCCGCCCCCACCGGTTCAAGCTACCACCGCTTTCCAGTAGCTCACAGGCTGGGGATTCAGCACGTGGCCATTAGGGGGCGATCAAGAGCCAAACCGCGGCGGAGGGAAGGCAGGGAGGGAAGCAGAAATTCGAGAAAGGAGAACGGGTAAAGGCTTAGTAAAATCCGGACGCTAATGTGGCTGCTAAGTGAGAACATGCCACCAAGGCTGAAGAGGACTGTGTGTCCTGGGAGGCCATTACCAAACGGCCACACTGTTCACCAACGCTGTAAGGATGCCCTGTGAGAGGGGACCAACATCGTGCCTACGGTTTGAGTATGTCCTCTCCAAAACGCAGGCGTTACCAACGTGGCAGCAAAAAGAAGTGGAACCTAAGAGGCCATGATGAGACCATGGCAGCTGCCTCCCTGGGTGGGGGACCATAGAAAAAGTTTCACACTGTTTTCAACTAGCTTGCCTTTCCTATTCCCGACAAGCAAGCCGCAGCCCTGATTCCGCTCCCAGGATCACAGAATTGGACCTGCCTTGGATTTGACCTTCTCTCTCCCACGACTGTGAGAAATCAGTGTCTGCGGCTGCACTGACTGGTCTCAGTGATTTTGCTGCAGTAGCACAAACTAAGACAATCTCTAGTGAGTTCAGCGATGGCTCTTCGAGGCCGGAGACACCATCCAGAACAGAGGTCTTCAAGAACTCTGGGGATGTTAGACCTGAAGCAACTGGGCGGGCGGCCTGCCTACGGAGAAGCAGAATGTGCTGTTGTCGTAATGACTGACAAGATCAGGAGGAACCGCCAGGAACGCCCAGGCTACGTGCTTCCTAGGGGCAAATACAGAGCAGACAAGGGTAAATTCTAGCCCTACAGTCGGCAGGAATCAGCGTGAATAAAAAGGAAGCTGAAGATGATCACAGTGAAAAGTCCCAAGTCCTTTCTAAGTCTTTGGTTGAGTCGGTTTTTATTTTCTTTCCTTTACCCTGTATGGGTGTTTTGTCCTTTAGCATGTATGTGGTATACCTGTATATCACATGTGTGCACAGTATCTCAGGGGGCCAAAGGAGGGAGTCAGGTCCCCTGGAACTGAAGCTACACCGAGTTGTGAGCCACCATTCGGGTGCTGGGAATCAAACCTGAATCCAGTACTCTTGACCACTGAGTCTAGCCCCTTAGTCAGTTTTCCACCTTGGAGAACACTGACTGAAATAGAGGATGAGTCCTCAAGAGGAAGAGTTGACTGGTGTAGCTCAGTGCAGAGTGCTTGCCTTCATAGCAAGTCTAGGCCAGCCTGGGCTATATGGAATCCTGTCTCAAAGTGGGTAGGGGAAGGAAGAGGTGGCTAAAGAGACAGTGATAAGGAAGGGAAGGGGCACAGACAGTGGCTGAGAGGCTAGGTCTAGCACCCGATGGGGGTTAACCTCGGGAGTGTGGACAAACGCAGGCAATGGGTGCTCTTTCTGTCCAGACTCTGGATTTTCTCTTCTGGTGGCTTCATTCAGTGAAAAAGGAAGAAAAAAGATTAGCTAAGCACTCTTCGGTTTACCCTCTGAGGAACACAGAACTGCTGGTACTTGGAACAGGGCCATAACACACTCAGACATGGGCCCAGAGACCAAGATTCAAGGTAACGGAGGAGGTAGGATGTCCCACCAGCCAGCTCCCAAATACCAACATGGAGACTTATTAATTATGAAAGCTTGACCTTAGCTTAGGCTTGTCCCAGTAGTTCTTATAACTTAAATTAACCCATTTATATTAATCTATGTTTTGCCTTGTGGCGTTTACCTTTCTTTCATTGTATATGTCTGACTCCTTCCATGTCCGTTGGCTTCTGTAGCATCCTACTTCCTCTCTCTCTGCCCAGAAGTCCTGCCTATACCTCCTGCCCAGCTATTGATCATTCAGCTTCTTATTACACCAATCACAGCAATACAGTTTCACACAGTGTACAAATAGCCCACAACTGTAGGAATAGCTCAGATGGGGGATGAAGCATCTTGATAAGGTCAGTGGGATGGAGGGATGTGAAGAGGCATGGCCAGGCTCTCTCTCCATCTCCTTGTAGCAGTAGCGCCTGCGTTACCACTAACCGTTCACCATGTCTGAGCGAAGGGCTGCGGATTAAAAAATAGAGACAAGAGACAGCGAGTCATTCGTACGTTTGGATGTCGAATGCCGTTTATTGAAAGAGGGAGGAAACCTTAAATACAGGCTTACAACACAAATGGAGGATCCCCTGAGGGCAGAAGTTCGCTACCAATGGTCTACATTCTAGACCCAAAGTTCTGCATTCTTGCATCTAAGTTGTTTACACCAAATACAGGATGCACCTAAGTTGTTTACATCACAAGCAGGATGTAGGAACAAAGAACCTCCGGTAAGCTCTCCGATGATCCTAAGGTGAGAAGGACATCGGCAGGGAATCTGAATAGGAAGGACACCTGGTCAGGCAAGCAAGGCTACAGCCACTCACAGTCGGGGGTCAGGGCCCATGGCGCCCACAGGTCCCCCCTTTTTATTAAATGAGCTTCTGACTTAGGTTGCGTGGGACCAGCAGACCACCTTACCCGTCATAGAGACACTTGCCCAGGCCACACAAGTGCTCTGTCTTAGGTTGGAGGCAGCGGCCCAAGCATTACCCGTCTCTGAATACTCATTATCATACAGACTCAACCATGTGAGCTGTAGAGTGACTGCCGCCAAAGATCTCAAAGTGGCACTGGGCTTGCAATCTGTGCGACACAGAAAAGACCAGCAGGAGTCCTAACCCACCCATAGCCAGAGGGCTACAGGCAATTGAACCATTCCCTATTTAAACGAGCCTTACCGCAAATAGGAGTCCTGTAAGGTGGTATCCTGAGCAAATGGAACTTGAGTTTTAAATAATTTACAACTTACAAAGCCAATTATAATGTATAAAAGTGGAATTAAATTTATCATGCCCAATAAGAAGAAAGATTAACTAACTGTGGTAGCTACTTTTGCTGCCAGGGTCTCCATTGTGCTAGCTGTAGTAACCAATTATGAAATAGCAATCCCAGAAACAATAGCAGCAGTGGCAACAGCGATGTCAGAGTCTCTTCTGGAGCGTGTGAGCATCATCTGTGTCTAGCTGCCACGGTCCACTGGCATGGACACGGCTCCAGGAACACGAACCACCAAGGCCCATTTTTCTTGATCCCAGCACTACTTAGGCTGGCAGGTCTGCAAGAGAACAACTGAGAAACATAAAGAAAACAGAAAACAAAAACAGCAAACAAGGAGCAGAACTAATGGCCTCAGTAATGGCTACATTCAGGCTCACAAATTTTGAGGTATCTTCAAAAAGGCTAGATGAATTTCAGGAGGCAAATAAATGTTGCACAGAGCCATTCCTGAAAAGTAGGTACTACACCAGCTTGAGGGGGGTTGCAAAATGCGAAAAGCTTAGCTGGCATGCTACTGTTAGCAAATGAAGTTCATTGACCTTCAGAGTTATCTTTGATCTCCAAGGTGTGATACATTCTCAATGTTTTTTGAAAAAGGTTACCATACATTACCTTCTGAAGAATCCAACCATATGGCTACAGTTCCTAGGCTTACAATAATGTTTGCCAAGGCTGGCCATATTGGGCTCTCAATCCCCATTGGCATCAGAAGGGGAGAGTTTTTTACGAAGGCCCAATAGGTCTCTGCCATGTTGGGATTCAGCAGCAGCCACAGAGCGTACACAGCGTTCAGGAACCCACAGAGGAATTTCATTGTCCTGCGGAAAGACACAAACAGATCCCCGGGCCCACACCAACACTGGATCGGGTCCCCTCCAAGTGCCAGTAGAAAGATCTTTCCATCGCACCAGAGGATGATTTGCAACAGGAGCCCTCCAGTGCTTATCTGCAGCAGATACTCCAGCAGAATCCACCGATAAAAAATTTAAAATATATAAAACAAGGGAAAGAATAGAATGTGGAGAGGAGAGATGAGCCCCTAACTCCCCCCTTTTTACTTTAGCAATATAAGTTTTTAAGGTACGATGGCAGCGTTCTACTATAGCCTGCCCTTGAGGATTATAAGGAATACCAGTCTTATTAACAATAGAAAAATCTTGGCAGAATTTTGAAAATCCCGTACTACTGTAGGCAGGACCATTATCAGTCTTTATGCATTTTGGCACTCCCATGTAAGCAAAAGCATGAAGACAATGATTCTTTACATCCTTAACCTTTTCCCCTGAATGGACAGAAGCAAAAATTAGAGAAGAATATGTATCAATAGACACATGGACATGTTGTAATTTTCCAAAGGAAGGCACGTGTGTGACGTCCATCTGCCACACATGATTAGGTAAAAGTCCTCGAGGATTAACTCCCAAATGAGGAACAGGTAAAAATTCCACACAAGTAGGGCATGATTTAACTATCTGGATGGCTTGTTCCCGGGTTATGCCTGTATGATAACGGAGAGATCCAGCATTAAGATGATAACGCTGATGCAACTGAGTAGCCTTATCAAAGGCAGAACAGACTAATGTGACAGCCATACGAGTAATGGCGTCAGCCCTCTGATTACCTTCACTTAGAGGTCCAGGCAATTGAGTATGAGCTCTGATGTGGCCCACATAAAGGTTATGAGAGCGAGACCATATAAGTCCTTGCACTTGCAATAAGTATTCATGAATGGAAGAAATGGATGGTATGTAGGCTGTTGTTTCCAAAGGCATAATGGCATGTGCCACATATTGACTATCGGTATAAATATTTACACTCTCATTAGAAAACATCTGTAAAGCAAGCAACAGCGCCTGTACCTCTGCCACCTGGGCAGAAGTGCCCTGGACTTTTATTCTCTTTACTATGTTACCAGAAACCACCACAGCAAAACCACGTGAAGTGCCATCAGTAAATACCACACGGGCCTGAGGAATAGGAGTCATTTGTACTATCTTGGGAAATATAACAGGATGCAATTTAAAAAATTGACACACATCATTGGAGGGGTAGTGAGTATCAAACTGACCCTGCATGGAGCATGTCAATATGGCCCAATCATTATCATTAGCTTGCAACCATGCTACTTGAGACTGGGTGTATGGGGTCACCACAATATCTGGCTCCTTACCAAAAGTTTGAACACTGATCTTGATTCCCTTAAATATAATCTGAGCAACAGCTTGTGGATAAGGAGTGATGATTTTTGCTGGAGAAGCTGGGGAATGTACCCATAAAATAGGACCTGTTTGCCAAAACACTCCAGTAGGTGAATGAGTAAAACAAAATATCAGATACAATAAGGGAGAATTAAGATCTATATACTGTACGTGAGCCTGTTCCAGGGCCTCTTGCACACGTTGTAGGGCTACACGTCCTTCAGCTGTTAATTTACGGGGAGATGAAGGGTCAGGGTCGCCCTTTAAGATATCATACAAGGGGCGAAGCTGACCTGTTGGAATTTTTAAAGTGGGCCGAAGCCATTGAATATCTCCCAGAAAGGTTTGGAAATCATTAAGTGTGCGTAGCTGATCCATACGCAGAGTAATCTTTTGTGGGCGTATGCCCGTGCGTAACAATTCATGACCTAAATAATGATAGGGAAAAGATACCTGTACCTTTTCTGGGGCTATCTGTAAATTAGCCAAGCTAAGAACCTCTTGTAAATAAGAAAAGGCATCAAAAACAAGTTTTTTATCTTTAGCAGCCATTAATATATCATCCATATAGTGAATTATATAAACACCTGGAAAAGCTTTTCGAACTGGAGCTAGGGCCAAAGACACATAAATTTGACATATAGTAGGACTATTGGCCATTCCTTGAGGCAATACCACCCACTGATATCTCTGATAAGGTTCCTTAAGATTCTCTGAAGGAACACTGAAAGCAAAGCGAGGACTGTCCTCGGGATGCAAAGGAATGGTGAAGAAACAATCCCTCAAGTCAACCACAATTAACTGCCAATGCTTAGGAATTGCCACAGGGGCAGGCAGGCCAGGCTGTGTTGCTCCCATGAGAAGCATGGTTTTATTTACAGCTCTAAGATCCTGTAACAGCCTCCATTTTCCTGATTTCTTTTTAATAACAAATATAGGTGAGTTCCAAGGTGAAGTGGAAGGAATGATATGTCCAGCATCTAACTGCTCCTTAACCAATGCATACGCAGCCTCCAATTTTTCCTTAGCAAGGGGCCACTGCTCCACCCATACAGGGTCATCACTCTTCCAAGTGATTTTTATCGGTTGTATTATTGAAGGCTGCTGTGCAGTGACCCCTACGGAAAAGATCCTAATCCTCTAGTATCGCCAGGACCCCTAGTGACACAGTTTTTGTCTGCCGCAGGGAGCGGGTCTCCTTGCAACATTTTCCCTAAGCCTTTGCCCGGGCAGTAGCCCTGACTCTTCAGCATCTGTTGTACAGGCTGTGTAGTAAGCACCGCTCCCATGCCATCCAACACATCCCGTCCCCACAAGTTCACTGGAATGTCAGGTAGCACAAAGGGTTGAAAAGTTCCTGCATGACCTTCCTCATCCTTCCAATTTAAAAGTAGCTTGCTCTGTAATGGCGACTGAGCTGTGCCGATACCTTGTAGGTGAGAGGTAGAATCTTTAAGGGGCCAAGCTTCGGGCCAATGTTTTAAAGAAATAACTGAAGTGTCAGCGCCAGTATCTAAAAGACCCTGAAAATTGTGATCATTAACTTTTAAATTTAGCATGGGTCTTTGTTCTAAGGTGGAAACCCAGCACGCTAGAGGGCCCGTAGAGCCAAATCCGCCCTCACCTCTGTGTGGTTTAAGAAAAGGATTATTAGTATGAAAGCGGGGCATCAAAAGCAGTTGTGCTATGCGAGCACCCTGGGGAATAATAGTCACCCCTTTACCAGCCTCAACCATGATTCTAATTTCCCCTTCAGAGTCTTCATCTATCACTCCTGGAATTACTCTAATACCTTGCATAAGAGCGCTACTCCTGCCCAGAATCAGTCCTAAAGACCCTGCAGGTAGTGGACCCATAACTCCAGTACCGAGAGCCTGGGGACCCATCTGAGGTGTTAATACTGTTCTGGTGGAGGAGCAGAGGTCCAATCCTGCGCTTCCAGGGGTGCCTCTGATAAGGTCTTGGACAAAAAGGGGTTCCTTCGAGGAACAAACTGGATGGGATGGTGGGAAACTGGGGATGGGACAGGTGTATCCAGGGCTCCGTACACCTGGCTTTGGGGGGTCCGGAGCGGACCCCGCTGCCCGTTTCCCGACGGCGGTAACCTATTTCCCTGAGCATCAGCCTTAGATCGGCACTCATTACTCCAGTGATGCCCCTTTTTACATCGCGGGCAAAGTCCCGGTGTCTTTGCCGTTGCTTGGGCTCCAGGACAATTTTTCTTAACATGACCTTGCTGGCCGCATCCAAAACAGGTTTTTGGGCGGTTTCCTCCAGAATTAATCCCCCTCATGGCTGAGGCCATTACCTGTCCCATGATGTGATGCCCATCTATATCTCTACATAGTTTAAGATAATCATTTAAGCTCTTATTTTTATGAGGCCTAATGGCCTCCTTGCAATATTTATTGGCATTTTCAAAGGCCAGTTGCTTTACTATGGGCATGGCTTGATCAACATCCCCAAACACTCTCCCTGCTAGTTGAAGCAGGCGATCTACAAATTCTGCAAATGGTTCTGACGGCCCTTGAATGACTTTAGATAGTTGTTCACCAGCAGCTTTATTAGGTAGCCCTTTCCACGCTCTGGTAGCGGCCACACTAATCTGTGCATAAACTGCAGGATCATACAAAATCTGTGCTTGTAAAGTGGCATACTGCCCTGAACCCGTGAGCATCTCAAGATTACGAGCCGGGAAGCCTGCAGCAGCATTTCTATTAGCTGTAGTTTGACAATGTTCTTGAAACTCACTCCTCCAAATTAAATAATCCCCCCCAGAGAGAGCGGCGCGACACAGCTGCATCCAATCGCTAGGGGTGCAATTTGAGGCAGAAAAAGATTCAAGTATAGCGATGGTAAAAGGAGCATGGGGCCCATATGACATCACAGCTTCCTTGAGCTGTTTGATGCTTTTAAAATCTAGAGGATTGTGCTCCCTTTGTCTCTGCCCTTGAGCATTTTGAGTCTCTATAACCGGGTAAGCAACTCCCCCCGTCAATCCCTCCATGGGTGCGGAAGGAAGGACCTCCGTGTTGCAAAAGTCAGGATTATAGGTTGGAGGTCTATCCTTGCGAGAAATCTGTGATTTCCCTCTTAGGCATCTAGCATCCTTTTCTGATCTGACTTCTACATCATCACCCTCTAAAGATGACTCTGCAGAATCGGAAGACGACTCTGCCGAATCAGAAACATCAGAAGTTTGAAGGGTTCTGAGAGCCTCCTCTATCTGAGACTCCTCCAACACAGTTTTAGCTTCATTTAAATGTTCTTGGACTTCAATATCATCACTAAGCAATGCATCCTTAACCAAGCGCCACAAAGAAAAAGTAGCTAAGGATACGGAATCAGGTCCTTCTTTATGCAAATATTTCTGTAAGTCAACCTTGACCTGTTCCCAATCTGGTATATTAAATCCTCCGGAGACCAGAAACCAAGGACTAGCATTCTGGAGGATTTGAACAAAATCTTTAGCCGTCTTGCTCTTAATGATAGTGCCTTGCCGCCTCAACAGTCCAATTAATTGTTCCTCGAGGAGCGACTGTGAGCTAGTAGCACCCATTCCAATCCACTCTTACCGTAAAATGCCGGCCGGCCTTCCAAGAGTGTCCGTCAGCTGGTCCTTTCTTTCTCAGATCTCGGTAGGAACCTCCATTTGTAGCAGTAGCGCCTGCGTTACCACTAACCGTTCACCATGTCTGAGCGAAGGGCTGCGGATTAAAAAATAGAGACAAGAGACAGCGAGTCATTCGTACGTTTGGATGTCGAATGCCGTTTATTGAAAGAGGGAGGAAACCTTAAATACAGGCTTACAACACAAATGGAGGATCCCCTGAGGGCAGAAGTTCGCTACCAATGGTCTACATTCTAGACCCAAAGTTCTGCATTCTTGCATCTAAGTTGTTTACACCAAATACAGGATGCACCTAAGTTGTTTACATCACAAGCAGGATGTAGGAACAAAGAACCTCCGGTAAGCTCTCCGATGATCCTAAGGTGAGAAGGACATCGGCAGGGAATCTGAATAGGAAGGACACCTGGTCAGGCAAGCAAGGCTACAGCCACTCACAGTCGGGGGTCAGGGCCCATGGCGCCCACATCTCCTTGCTCTTATTAATTTATTCTTTGCTGTATAGCATATATCCATATCTGACAGTATAATATATACTTGATTATAAGGATACTGCGTCCCTCACTACAATGAAAGAATATGAGTCGTTTGGATATGAACATTGTCTTGCTCACTGGTGTCCCCCCATCCCACTGTGTGTATATTAAGGACTGGGGATGCAGCAGTATCTTCTTAGGATATGTGAAGCCCCAGAGTCTGTCCTTACCACCATATAAAGGGGGGAGTACAAAATACATGTTGAAAACATATATGTATAATACACACACACACATATATGATTAGATGTAAGTAGCAAGGTAATGAGGAATCTTGGGTGACTTGAGTGTTTGGGTTGAGAAACGGTCACTGAGGAACAGAGGCAGGAGCAAGCAAGACGACTTGGGTGGTAAAGGTGTTTGCTGCCTGCCCTGACGACTGAGTTCAACCTCCAGGACCCACATCGGGAAGGAGAGAACCACCTCACTGTGGAATGCATATGTGTGTGTGTGCACACACACACACACACACACACACACACACACACTCACACACACATACACACACACACACACACACACACACACACACACACACACACTTTTGACTTTTTGTTTTGAGACAGGGTTTTTCTATGTAGCCCTGGATGTCCTTACTATGTAAGGCCAGGCTGTCCTTGAACTCACAGAGATCCACCTGCCACGGCCTGCCAAGGATTAAAGGCATGCCCAACCACCCAGTTTTAAATATATATTACATTTATTCACTTTATGTATGAGTGTTTTGCCTTCATTTGTGTATGTACACCACACGCATGCTTGGTCCCCACAGAGGTTCTGATCCTTTGATACTGATGAGACAGATGCTTGTTAGATGTCATGTGGGTGTGAGAAACTGAACCTGAGTCTCTGTAAAAGGAACAAGGGCTTTTAACCATGGATCCATCCCTCCAGCCCCCACAAAAAAAAAATAATATAATTTAAAACTTTAAAAGAAATGGTGGTATATAAACATTATGGCAAATTCTAAAAGTATTTTAGGCACCTCAGGATTCTCTTTTTGGAAAAGAAAACAAGGGAACAGGTAGGATAGGATATTAAGGTAGATTGTTGTATCTACTTGTAAACTAATTTAGTAGCTATCAGCCTTAGATAATTTGCACTGGTATGGATTCTTATATATTGATACAAATGTAAACTATTTTTCTATTCCTAGTTAAGATAATTTGTATATTGTTACAAATTCAAAACTATAATTGTCATATTGTATACATGTTCCTAATCCTATTTGAAATATTTTGTATATTGATACAAATGTATAATTATATTTATCATACTATATGTATGTTCTACCTCTGTTTAGGATATTTTGTGTATTGATACAGATTAAGGATATTGTTGTCATATTTCACTATACATTTCTACCTCTCATTAAGTTATTTTATATATTGTCACAATATTGAGGTCATTGTCCTTATACAGTACATTTGTTTACATATTGTTTACTTTAATATGAAGCCTTAGTCCTTAGGCTATTTAGGTAGATAAGACTTACAGTTTAATAATCACCCATGCTTGTCATTTCTATAGGTTTTCCAGATTTACAGAAATATTTGTCAAATGGATAAGTAATCTTCAAACACTTAATGGACCTAGAAAAAATGGCCTTTAGATGTCTTGATAACTTAGGATTCTGTTGGTGGACACAATTGCTCCTGATAGCACCGATCTACTCCCAGGAGAACGTTGGACATCGAAGACATTCCATATGGAAATTTATCCTCTTCTCGGCAAAAAAATGGCCTGCTGGGCAAAGAACAGCCCTTGTCTCTGCTGCTGACAATTTGCTCGCTAACCTTTCTGGACAAGCAGGACACAAGGAAAAGTGATTGCTGAACCTTGCCAAGACAGGGTAAGATAGGTTTTCAAAATTCCTGCTTCTGAAAATGGTCTGTCAGATACTCTAGGCCTGTAGCCAATTTGAATGCACCAACAATGCTGAGAAACATTAGGTGACTGTCCAGGCTGCCAGCTGTCTCTGTTGATTCTTGACATTTTTCAGAAATTGCTTGCTTGTACTTCCTGTTCACTCAGATAATATTATTTTCCTTCTCAGGTCTTTGATGGGGTTAAAGACTAGATAGTTATAGTTATAATCCTCTTCTATTTTAGCTAAGAACATATTAGGTACTAAAGTTAGATTCTTCAGGATAGGACAGCTATTGGAGTAATCTTTGTAATTTGCCATGGTCCAGACATTTCTGGACATTTAGTATATGTTTCTTGTTTTATGTTATTCTTGTTTGTATTTCCATTTTTGTTTATGTTATTACCTTTCCCCTTTCCTGGACAATACTTGATAATTGTGCCTATTGTATATAGTTTTGTATTAGGTTAGAACTTTCTTATTTAGACAAAAGGGGGAGATGTAGTGGGTACCTGTTCCACCTCTGACCTTGAGGTACCAGCCCCTAGGGTGTGGCCTCGGGGCTAACTTAAGACTGAGGGGCATGCATGCTTCACTCTCTTCTCTCCCTCAGGGGCTTGAATGCTGCGGACTGACTCAGGTGGCAGGAGCAGCGTGGCACAGGACATCAGTCTTCCAGGACTCTGCAATGATTTTGCCTTATTCTGTTTAGTGAATTGTTCTCTCCAATTATATCCTAATAAACTCCCTATACCCCTTAAGCAGACTCCCTTGGATTTCTCACTATAATCTCGAAATTGGAAACAGAAGAACTCAGAACTCCCTAGTCCCAGCAGCCCTGCTTCACCCTCCTACTCCAGAACCGGTCCCTGGAGCTCGAATCTCTTGCTGCCTGTAACATACGCTTCTTAGATGCATTTCTTAGATGAGAGCTAAGCCTGTCACTGGACAATGTGGCTAGCACGGCGACAATATTGTGTCCTCAGTGCTAACACTGATGTAGTAACAGTTCTCCAGGGAGAAAAGAGCTCTCCGGAGTCCCCAGAGGCCTGGAGTTTAAATGGCGAGGCGTGATTTAGCTCTGCTTTCTGGAACAGTAAGTCAAGCTGTTAACCTTCCTCTGGTACTCACCAGCTTTAGGCTGCTTCGGAGTGACTTTAACCTATCTCTATGACAGACACATTATCTTCTGCGAAATAACTACCCTCCAACTGCAGCCTAGCCCAGACCATCGCTACCATCTCATGCAGTTTCTGCAGATGGAGATACTGGGGTGGCCTAGCTGTTTCCTGCTGCCTCCCGGTCTCTCCTAAAGTTACATTCCAGATGGTATCTGGACTAGGATCACACAAAAGCTTGCCAGTGATGGGAGGACCTGTTTCCAAGCCATTTTATTTTCATAACTGCCATGTTGGTGCTCATTGTTAGCAAAAGACCCCAGTTCCCTAACACCTAGAACTCACCACGGAACAACTTAAGAGTCCTCACAGTACAGCAACAATAGGAGGAGGGGTGAGGCAGAAGCCACATTTTCTGTCTTGGAAGATACACATCAGTTCTGAACTAGCCTGTGGGTCACACAGGTCAGCCCCCTTTAGTGTGGGAGGAAAGTAATGAAGGGCATGTACACTGGGCATGAGAATCCCTTGGAGACTGCCACCTTAGCAGGCATTATTCTGGGCTCAGGTATTAAAGTAGATAACTCAGCTTGGATTCTTGGTTCAAACATTTCTTGTTTTGCGTTCTCAGGCTGCATCCAGTCAGCTAATACCTCATTCTCAAACCACTCTTGTCTTCCCTTCATGTCTGTTTCAGAGCATTCCTTAAATCTAGTCAGCTCTGAGGCTTGAGAAGTGAGTCAGCTGCTAGGGAGCGCTTGCTGTGTTGTGAGGATTGTCTGATTCCCAGTCTCCACATGGTAGCATAAAGACAGCTGTATCTTGAGTTCCAGGGCATCAAACACGCACACAGTGCATATATGTATACAATCTTTAAAACAATTGTTTGACCCCACAATTTACATGTATCTTTGAATCTGAATGGTATTCTGAAGTTCATACGTGATACAGATTGAATTGCAACCCAATCTTCATATGTAGAAACTGTTGGAAGCATTGAGATAGGATGGTTTTAACTGGAAATGTTCCCCCGAGACATGCAGCAGTGCTTGGGTAGGAAACCTTCGGGAGGTGATTTGATCATGAGGACTCTAACCTTGTCAATGATGAATTCATTGTTAAATTGATTAATTTATGTCCTAATGGGAGATGATGGAGACTTTGGAAAGTGGAACCGAATTAGAGAAAGGTCACAGGGCTGTGCACATCTTCCCAAATAATGCCCCCAACACAATCATGCATTCACATAAAGATTTCTTTAAAAAGAATAAAGGAAGCTGTGTGGTATCCATGAGCACAAGAGAGGGCTGATTTTGTCCAGTGTGGGGAGGTGTGAACTTGCTCAAGGTCTGTAGATGTTCATGGTGGGACTCCAGAGGGACTGGCTGGCCTTCCACAGTGAAACACAGTTACTCTAGCAAGACTAGCTGAGTGGCTTCCAAAAGTGTGAGACAGTCGCCAGCTTCCTGGTTTTCAGGCGTTTGGTTCTGATGTTTTGGTTCTTAGCTGGACTAAGGTTAAAACTGATCCTGGCAGCTACCCCACCCCCTCTTTGAAAACCGTTCATTTCAATTCCTAGTACATCAGCAGCATGTTCAGTTAGCAGAAGGGAGCTAATGAGAAGTTTATCACTTGTGAGTGAATTAGTGAAATTATCTTTTCTCCCATTCATTCCACAATAGAAGGTAATTAAAAATGCTATAAAGGGGGCTAAGAAGATGGCCTAGACAATAAATTCCACAAAAGCATAAAGACATGAGTTTGGACCCCAACACCCATGTAAAAAGTTGGGTGTAAAGGCACGTATCTGTAACGGTAGTGCTGGCGTGGGGGAGGTGGACCCCAGAGCTCCTTGGCCAGCCGGCCTAGTCCAATCTACGAGCTTCAGGATCAGTGAGCATGCCTGAAATGGAATCACTGATCAGTGGGTTTGAATAGGAAGGAAAGTATTAGCTAATCCTACAAACTGCTGTTTCAAAGGCAGTGTTTCAGGTGCATCATTGAAATAAGAACATGCCCAGCCCATTCACCTATCCTAACACGATGCCAAGGAGAGGCACAACTCCACTCACTCATTAAGGCTTCTAATCCCTGGAGCCAGCCTGCAAGCCCAGGCCTGCAGCCTTAGCCCGCCCAGCTCCTCCTGGCACCTTTCAGAGAGGCCCGTCTTATGCAAGTCTGATGATACTTCGCAGGACCTCCTAGCTTCTGGGGAGAACAAGACAGGTGGAAATAAGCAAGAAGCAAGTCTACAAGAGGGTAGTTGAACGAAGAAAGCATAAAGATTTTTGTTTATGCTGAGGACTAAGGTTTGCTTTTGGATTAAACCTCGTAAGTTTATAAAGGAGGCATTAAAGCCTAACTCGGTACTCAGTGTGGGGAAAAACTGACCATCCATTAGTATCTGAGGATTTAGAATTACATAGTCTCACCTCAATTGTTTTCCCGTTTGTTTTTGAAATGCCAGCAGAAGAATGTGACCTTTACATGGTAGTGTTATATTTGGTATGGGGAATAATACTTTACTTTAAAAATGTTAGATCCTAGGCCATGTTTTTGTAGACTAGGACTCTCTAGTCGCTCTTAGCAGCTGGATCAGGCAGATCTTCAGATTCCTTCATCAAAATCAGACCATGGCACTCAAGATCCTCAGTGACCTGTTGCTGTTGCTTTAGGATAACAATCATGGGCTGTGGGTATAACCTGTGGTAAAGGGTGTCTACCATGCCCATGTGCAAGGAGGCCCCAGGTTGAATCTGAAACACACACACACACATACACACACACTACACAAATACACACTCATACACACATACATACACATACACACACACATACATACATACACACACTACACACACATAATACATACACAGGGTGGTGGCTCCTGTTTGCAATCCCAGCATTTGAGTTGGAATTGTAGTAAGTTTAACAGACTGGGCTAATACGGTGTGAGAGCACCGTCTCAACAAAACAAGCGAACCAGGATAAACCTCTACTGCCCGCGCGTCATCATTTCGGCGTTCGTTCCAGTCAGGCCTTTCCCACTGGACTCTAGAGTTCTAGCGACTTCCCATCTCTGGGGTCTGCTCGCATGGTTTCTTGCTTCCGTACGTACCCTGTGTTCACCACACAGCCCGGGCGCTCCCAGAGCTCGCCCCACCCAGCAACACTGTCCTCACTGCGCTTCCCCGGTGTGCTCGTCTGCCTCCCTTACTAGACAGTAAACGCACACAGTCATCTGGCCATTCCATCCGCATTTCTGGAACCGAGTGAACCCTTGACAGCTAGTTGTTGACTCTGGCAGAACATGGAAAGAAAAGAACTAGCAGGGATACATGATAGGGCTAGGCGTATAGATCATTTTCTCAGTCATCAAACAGCTGCACCAGGTAAAGATCATTAACCTCACTCTATGCGTGGGAAACTCAGTTTCCGGAGTTTGGTAGTTTGCACAAAGAACACAAAAGCAGGATTACAAAACTCCCAAGTCATTGCAGTGGCTTTCCCATAGCCAGAAGGCATAGGGTCCTGCTGGCCGCAAGGCCGCTGGGCTCCAGCGGGCAGGCATGCGCATGCGGAGTGCACAGACACCCGCACTCCGCCCCTCCAGGATGCCCCGCCCACTCAGCTCAGGGCGGGAGAGCTGAGCCTCTGGCAGGGACGGTGATGCACAAGTTTTGCCCAGGCATACCGGAAATGTTATGGAAAATCGGGAAACTAGTCACAGTAGCCAGGAGGCGTGGCAAGCAGTCGCCCATAAATCTGAGCCCTGCAGTTCCCTCTCTACAGACGCCAGGCTGGCAGGCCTAGGTGCGGGAAGTGTCTCGAGGTCTGGCTTCTAGCTTTAGGCGGATGACTGTGAAACTCCAATTATCACTGCAGGGTCTTTTTTTGCTGAAGTTGTCCAGCCGCATAAGGCTCTACACAGCGGTCCTACCTTTAAGGTGCAGCGGGATGAAAAGAGCTTGCGAGAGGGTGGAACGGCCGCGTCCCAGCTTTTGTAGCTCCTCAGTTCAGTTTTCAGGAATCGGGCAGAATGCTTCCCTCCCCATTCTTCAGTCCACCTGCCTTCGCTCCTCCCATGGTCGGACGTGAACTAGTGACTAGGGCAGGCAATGTCCCATGAGCAAGCCCACAACTAGTACTCTATTTGACCAGTACATCCACCTGCACATTCTGGGCCCCAAGACCTGGATTCTGTCTGCTCTGACCCAAGACACTGTACTTCCATCTCTCTCTCTCTTCTCTCTCTCTCTCTTCTCTCTCTCTCTCTCTCTCTCTCTCTCTCTCTCTCTCTCTCTCTCTCTCTCTCTCTCTCTCTCTCTCTCTCTCTCTCCCCCCCCCCCCCCCCTCCCTTCTTCCCTCTCTCGTCCTCTCTCCCTCTCTCTCCAATTGTTTGTAATATACAGGCCATGCTAAAAAAATATATTACATATTAAACAACCACACAACCCATGATTGTCACTTTGCCAATGCAGAAATGATCCATGTATAACAAACCTAATGAGTTATCATTATACAGCAATGAGGCAACCAGTTCCTCTATAAATGGGCTGTATGGGGCTGGAGAGTCAGCTCAGTGGTTAAGGGCACTTACTGCTTTTGTGGAAGCCCTAGGTCCCTTTCGGCTCTCAACACCCACTGGGTGATTCACAAATATCAATAACTGCAGTTCCATGGGATCTGACCTCGGCAGGCACCAGGCATGCTCATGGTGCACATTCTTACATGAATGCAAAACACTTTTACTCATGGGTAAGTTTTCAGATTATGACTAGGTTGTATAAAGCATTCTATTAACACATATTGTATTAACAGTGGGCTTCTGGGCCGTTTGTTTTTAGTTGAGCTTAGCTGACTTTAAAATAGATTTATATTGGGAGAAATGTAATACTTCCTCTGTTGCTGGAGGGCTTCTCTCCAGGTTCCACCAAGCCCCGCAGTCCCACAATCCACGTATAAAATAATCACTCAGACGCTTATATCACTTATAAACTGTATGGCCGTGGCAGGCTTCTTGCTAACTGTTTTTATATCTTAAATTAACCCATTTCTATAAATCTATCTTGCCACGTGGCTGGTGGCTTACTGGCGTCTTACATGTTGCTTGTCCTGGCGGTGGCTGCAGTGTCCCTCCCTCCTTCTTCCTGTTTCCCCAATTTTCCTCTCTCCTTGTCCCGCCTATACTTCCTGTCTGGTCACTGGCCATCAGTGTTTTATTTATATAGAGCGATATCCACAGCATTCCTCAGATAGAACTTAATCTACCTGTTGCCTACTCTAGGTACAAGCAACTTTCCCACTTCCAACCCCTTTTGCCTTAGAAATTTTGACCAACCCCAGGTATGTGGTGTATAGATAGACTAGGTATGCAAATGCAGCATTTGGTGATAATAAATCATAGAGAAATTTACTTCCAACAATGCTGTAGTATAGATAGACTTTTGCCACTAATTAAAGATGAAATAAGTTGGCATACTTACAGTGTGCTTGCTTATTTTTACATTAAGAATTGAATCCTGAGTAATTGATACTGCAACCTTAGAGCATCATTGTTTCTTTGAGTTGATCATGTTTTAATTTTGTAGTTGTCGATTTTGAGAATGCTGCTTTGTATAAATACATAGTACAGAACAACAGCAGTAAGTCTTCATCTGTTTCAGAAACTGCTAGAAATATGGCCTAGGCCCAAACATTAATTCATTGAATGATATTTTAAGAAACTCAAGTCAGAAACTGAAATAGCAGTTTTTTAATTGTTTTTGTTTTTGTTTTTTTAAAAACAGTTTTTCTGTGTAACAGCTCTGGCTGTTCTGGAACTTGCTCTGTAGACCAGGCTGGCCTAGAGCTTACAGAGATCTGCCTGCCTCTGCCTCCCAAGTGCTGGGATTAAAGGCATCCATCACCACCACCTAGCTCAAACAGCAGTTTTTAAGACAAAAATTTCAAACATAACATAAGCCAAAGATATATTAATGTAATTCGTACATGCTGTGAAATGATGGTAGAAAAATATCGAAAGTCTTTGCAGTCCATAAGGAACAATTATGCTTCTATAAGAGCAGATAACTTTGTATGCACAGTAGAAATAATGCAACTCCTAACCTGTGGCTGTCCCAAGCCTAAGCTAGGTGTTTAAGGCAGATCATGTCATCGAGGAGTGTGACTGTATGCACAGTGCAAAGTATGCAGGTTGTGGGTTCAGAACCACGACCACACACGCCACACAGAACACTCCAGAAACACCTTGAGTTTTTTACACATTTGAGTACAGAAACCTTTTATTGCTGCAGACTTTGGGGTATCTTCACATTCGGTTACACAGTGGGCCACACTTTAAGGAGCTTCATTTATTTGACCATCTACTCTCTGGGTGGAGAGAGTCTCTTCCTGGGTCAGCAAAGTATGTGAGGAAGCTTGGGTGTGCAGTGACTGTCACAGGGAAGCCACCTTCCCACAATACGGGTCATCTCAGTGGCCACAGAGGACCACTCTAGGACACACCCAGAGAAGTCTCAGCTTGAAGACAAGCAGGTAGCACTTCTTGGCCTGGGCTTCAGCTAGGTCTGGACACACAGGACTGCTCCTCCCGCATCTTACATCCACCTCCCTTCGTCTTCATTTTCACCCACACATATGCAATTATAACTTGGTCAGAACACAATTGGTTAAGTGTGTATAATCAATACAGAGATTTGTATTAGTTCCATGTCTATAATCTCACCAATAGGGGTATGATTGAAGGGGGTATGTAACTGCAGCTCAACCTATCCCCCACCTCAAAAAAACGGAGGAAGAGGAGGCTCAAGTGTTGTGAAATATTAGTTTACACTCTAAAGATGTGTCTTTGCCAAGGTGCCTTCTGATTGGTTTAACAGAGAGCTGAATGAGCTGTCACCATGCAGCACAGGCAGAAGGCTCTTCAAGACGGAATTTTAAGGCCTATGCGGCAGCTGGAAGGCCCAGCCTCCCGGATGCACTGAACCCAGAACAGCCGTAAAAGGCATATTTATTGAAAGTTGCACAATATTTTCTCATACCAAGGTCACTAATTTAATTACATGTCTTACTGAAGGAGAGCATCACATACCCCCCATGATTCTAGTCTTTTATTATGTATCATTTGCAATACACAATAATACAATAGTGTGCCTGAGGTGTCATGTAACCAAAGTCATGGGATGGTTACAATGCCCCCTTCAGCAAAACAATCACTGTTTCTACAAGGATTCTTCAAGGTCAAAGTACTTCTAAAAAAGGGTTGTTCATTCTAATATCTACCCCACATACAGTGACTCCACTAAATTCCCACAACAATGGCTAATAACTAGTGTTGGGCGAATCCTAAATAGTCTTATAATAAAAACCTGGAAATTGGGTGCTGGAGAGATGGCTCAGTGGTTAAGAGCACTGACTGCTCTTCCAGAGGTCCTGAGTTCAATTCCAGCACCTACATGGTTACATGCAAGGTTACATGGAGGCAGAATGTTGTTTACATAATAAATAAGTAAATCTTAAAAAAAAAAAAAACCTGGAAATTGTGGTAAATGCTGAAAGATCAGAGGAAACAAGCCACAGCCACTTCTCACCTGCCAACTCCTCAGCTGAAAGGGAAGATCCTGTCTCCAGGACTCCTCAGACTGAATGCCCCTGAGTCCTCAGCCGAAAGGACTGAGTTCCTGTCTCCTCCTGCCTTATATACCTTTCTCCACCCAGACATATCACTTCCTGTCTCAATCTTCCTAGTGCCGGGATTAATGGCAGCATGTGTGTGTGCTTCTCAAATACTGGGAGCAAAGGAATGAGATCCTAAGAGCTGGGATTAAAGGTGTGTGCTACCACTGCCTGGCTCTGTTTCTCTTTTAGACTGGATTAATCTTGTGTAGTTCAGGGTAGCTTTGAACTCACAGAGCTCCAGATAGATCTCTGCCTCCCAAGTGCTAGGATTAAATGTGTGTGCCACCACTGCCTGGCCTTTATGTTTAATCCAGTGGCTGGCTCTGTCCACTCTGATCTTCAGACAAATTTTACTTGTTAGAGTACAAACAAAATATCACCACAAACTAGGCATGGAGAGGTTAAGTAGAACATCCAGGAACAGAGAGGACTCTGGGAAGAAGGGCAGAGTAGCCAGCCAGATGAAGAAGAAACAGGAGGTACAAGATAAAAGAGAGGTAATGCCATGTGGCAGAAAGCAGATTAATGTAAATGGGTTAATTTAAATTATAAGTGTTAGACCCCAAAATCTAGGGTCTCAAGTGGGCGCCCCAAGAACCCAGACTCCAGTCCAGTTGATGCAACAGCACGAGGTTTTTATTGAAGCGACTGTACAGACGGGCTACTCTTGTCCTGGGAGCAAGAGTCGGATCTTACTGTAGCCACATGGGTGCTTTTAAAGGAAAAACCCACAAAAGCCATAAGATTACAGTTCCCATACAATTTCGTTTCACAAGATCATGGTCTGATCACAGAGTGGGTACAGTCACGTCGGCATGTACATTCTTCCTGAAACCTCAAGGGGGATATCAGGGCAGGAGTGGAGTTTACACAAAGGTCACAGTGGTCCTTCCTGGAACACTTGCAACTATCCCAGTCACAGTTGAGCACATCTCTTAACAGAAATCTTTTTACATTGTTACATTGTTACAGGAGTGATTGAGTAATGGCTGAGTCAGGTGGCCCTTGAACTAGTTTTCTTTTTAGTTCCTTATTTCCTGGAGCTTGGGGGTGTAAGCCTGAAGGGTTAGGGTCTTTCAATAAGAGCTAGTTAAAAACAAGCCTAAGCTAAGGCCAAGCTTTCATAATTAATAATAAGGTTCTGTGTCATTGTTTGCAGATTGGTGGTCCAAAGATAGTTTGACAAGAAAGCTTGCTATACTCAAGGTTAAGAGCGCTTGTTGCTCTTGCTGAGGACCTTGGATCAGTTCCCAGCATCCACATAGTGGCTCACAACCATCTAAAACTCCAATTTCAGAGGATCCAATGGCCACTTTTGTCCTCCTTGAGCACCAGGCATGCATATGGTACACAGACATATATGCAGGCAGCACAGACAGACAGACAGACAGACAGACACAGGAAAGAGAGAGGGAGAGGTTGATTGATTGATTTTGTCTTTATCAACTCTCTTCTAGTTGTTAGTTAATAGAAGCTGATAGTTGATAGAAGGGTTCCACTCTTCTGAATACTGAGAAGTATAGGATTTGGGGAGCAGTTTTCACAATCAAACTGGTGTGTCTATAATTCTTCATTTTTCAAAAGAAGTGTTGTTCATGCTTAACACCATTTCTGACATTCAATTACAGGTGGTTTTTAATTTTTAACGTAAGTACTCAAATGAGCTGGGTGTGGTGACATGTCTTTAATCCCAGCCTTGGGAGGCAGAGGCAGGAGGATTTCTGTGAGTTCTAGAGCATCCTGGTCTATATATCAAGTTCTAGGCCAGCCAGGACTATATAATGAGACCCTGTATCAGAAAGAAAGAAAGAAAGAAAGAAAGAAAGAAAGAAAGAAAGAAAGAAAGAAAGAAAGAAAGAAAGAAAGAAAGAAAGAAAGAAAGAAAGAAAGAAGAAAGAAAGAAAGAAAGAAAGAAAGAAAGAAAGAAAGAAAGAAAGAAAGAAAGAAAGAAAGAAAGAAAGAAAGAAAGAGAGAGAAAGAGAGAAAGAAGGAAGGAAGGAGGGAAGGAAGGAAGGAAGGAAGGAAGGAGGGAGGGAGGGAGGAAGGGAGGAAGGAAGGAAGGAAGGAAGGAAGGAAGACAGACTTCAAATGAATGCTGTGTCATTTCTCCAAATATTTAATAATATCTGTTAGGTCTCATCTGTTAGGTCCATATATCCAGAAATATATCCAGAAAGTAACTCAAACTGACTATGGCAGGATTTCTGGTAGTTAGTCTCCTGGTAGAAGCTCTGCCTCAGCCTCTGACACCCATATACCCAAAGAGTCTGGAATGTTCTGGTGGAACATCCACCTCAACTCCCCTCCCCCATCTCTTTCCCCAAACCCGCCTCCACAAAGCCTGCTAAATAGCAGCCCCTCCCCAAGAGCTGCCCTCCCATTCCAGACCCCCATCCCCTCAAAGTCCACCAAAAGCCAGCCCCTCCCTAGGGCTGCTCAAGACCACGCCTGCAGAGTACTTGGGGCTGTGCAACCCTTCCCCTGGTACTCTTTCCCTGCCTTCCCAAGGTGTGGTGTTCCACAGAGGCTATCTAAGGAGATCTTACTCAGGGTCAGAGAATCTGAGCTTGCTTTGCCCAGCAGGGTTGCATAATGGGATGATTTGGCCATGGGCTTGTTTACCAGGTGTTTGGAAGGGTCTACACTTGGCTGTGTGGTGTGCTTTGATCTTACAAGGGGGAGGTCTTTTGCCTCTCCCCTTGGCATATTATAAAAAGCCCTTTTGAATAAAGCTCTAGGTGCAGCTGGGTATTGACCCAGGCCCTCCTGAAGCTATCCTGCATCTCTCAGTCTTTCTCCTTGTAGTCTAGGTCTATCTTTCTACCCAATATTTCCTCATTCCTCTCTCCTCCATCCAAGAATCCTTCGAAAGGTGGGAGCAGGTTGAAGGTGGTCTCCCACAGACTCCCACACCCAAGGGTCACCCAAGATTGCTTTGCTCATTAAACCTGGATTTATTAATTCGGTTTCACTGGTTTATTACATTAGCGATGGTGGGAACCCAGCAACCAGGGATTTAAAACTTATCAGTTAGATAAAAGCCAGCATTTCTCAGGGACTGAAACTGGTTCAGATCTGTTAAAAGGAGTCATTTCCCTTACCTCTGGCAGAAGGGACTTATGGCTACCTGTGATTGCATATCAAAGCCCATCCGTGCTGGCCTCCAGGCTCCCTCACAAGTACCTGTTATACATTTCAAAGTGAATGTCCTCCTGGCCCTTCTCACCTCAGCTCCCTGCTCTCATTATCACACCCCCTCCCCTGCTGTGTTCACTATTCCCTCAAGTTTCCCTCAAGTTTCCCTCCCCACCTATTTCTTCTTTCACACACTATTTTTTTCTCTCAGGTAGCCCTGGCCATGTTCAGTCTGTTTCTTTCTCTCTCTGCTCTGGACTCTTCCACATGCCTCGGGATATTCTCTTTATTTTTACCTACAATAAAATTCTTCTCTTAAACCATACTATGGAGCAGTCTTGTTGGTAAATTGCATACAATATCATACCCCATTAGTAAAGCCAAGTCTTGTTACACCTCTAAAAGCCCTCAATTCAGAAGGTGAGGTGAATAGCCAAATAGCCAAATTAGCTGCCCAGTGACACTTCCCACTGGCCTTCTGGGGTTTTCAAGTTTACAGTTAATGTTCCTTGAACATGATCAAAACAGAACATCTATTTTCATGGTTTGTTAGCTTTACTTAGCTCAAGGAAATAAATGCATTGTTTGTTAGCAGCGCCCCTGGGTGGGCAGGTGTTTAGAACGGCAGCGCCTCTGGTGGAGCCTCTCCCACAGGAAGGAGTCCAGTGAAGCTCTCAAGCTTCACATAAAGTCTCAAGTTATATTTCCTGGGGTTCGCTCCTGGAAGTATTAGGCTAATTAGCAGAACATGTCCCTGAAAGTCAGTCTTCTCAGGTTCACTGCTTGGAATGAGTTAGGTCCCTTCATCTGCTCAAATGGATACCACAACTCCTTCACACATTCCCACAGCCAGAGACTTCCCAAAATTGGGGACCATCAGAGAACATAGAATTTCTTGGAGGTTTATTTTTGCTGAATGATAACCAGTCTAAAACATATTATATGAAACGTTTCTGAGAGTTTTTTAAGATAAATCAGGAGAGTTTCAGAAGTTTATTTTTTGCAGGGCCAGCCTTATTTTCCAGCCTTGTATTGTTGTGCCCAGATTGTGACCCCTAGAGAGACCACCAAAGACGAGCATGCCGGAATGCAAAAGCAAGGTTTAATTCTGGATATCCAAAAGCAATACAAGCCTAGGCAGGGACTTCGTCCAATACATCCAACACAGTGGAGGCTGGAGGAAGCGCCCACCTGTCTGCAAGCTCAGTTTTTAAAGGGAAAAGTCACAAGGTTACACCATTTAGGGGTGCTAGTACAGGTACAATTCTGATTGGCTCGCTTCTAGGGACTTCTAGAAATTACTTCTAAGGGAGTGGTTGCCTTCCACCATTTCTCATTGGCTGCCCTCAGGTGGGGGCATTTCTGTGGTCAGTTACCCTGGAAACCAGGGAGAAGACATTCCATAGTCTGGCAGGCATTACCTCGTGACTATCTTGTGGCTCTGTACTTTTACACTTCCTGGTTTCTGGAATCTGAACTGACTGGTCTCAGTAACTTCTGGCCTGTTCCAGTAACTTATGGCCTGTAGCTAAAAGGAGCAGTCTTAGGCCTTTAGTTTTGGGGTGAGAGCATTTTGATCTTATTTTGGTTCCACATTTCCCCCTTCTCATGTGCCTAATGGAACCCAATCATGGGTTTTGGACAGTTAGCTCCTAAGTATCCCTCTCTAATAATGGCCATGTATAGTTAGCCATCTTGTCTCTATGCCAGGGAGTTTTCTTTTGACCCAGCATTTCAGCCTTTTCTGAACAGGGAACATGGGTGAAGTATTCTCTTCTGGAACTGCTTCAAGCTGGCATTGGGGCGCCGTTGTCAAGGGGGCCCCAAAAGGCTGAAAAGCTAGTCAAAGACTGGGCAAGGGGGCATTTGTCAGAAGCATGTAGCTGCCTGACCCCATAGGGACGGACAGGGAAGAACCATGTTAGCTGGGCTGGTCCACAGCAGCTTTTAGCAAGTTTGGAGCTCACAGTCATCTGGAGCAGTGGAGTCAGCAACTGAAACCTGGAGGTGACTCCCAGCCAAATGGAAATCTGTTGAGACAAATTTAAACTAGGAACAGAAGTTAAAATTTATGAACTTATTTGGAACCCTTAGGTCCATACCCTTAGTAATGGGAAAATCAGTAGTCCCAAGACCAGGAGAGAGGAAAAATACCATCTTTAGGAATACTTATCTGGGGTCCTTTTGACCTCTGCGAAGTGGGTCTAGGTTTTTATGACTCTTTTGATCCTTTGAGGCCTACTTACAAAATGACATAAAAGTTTTAGATACATTAGTATTACCAATCTGTACTGAAATCCATATTGTAGACAAAGCAGATAATGGGTATCTTATAAAACAACAGAAGTGGACTCATACCTTTGAGTCCCAACAAGAACTACAGATTTGGGTTAAAAGCTTGTGCATTTTCCTTCTGTCCAGAAAGCCAGGTATAATTTGGACATATATTTTTTGACCTGATGAGAAGCACTTTTAGGTTTACATTTAGACATATTTAGATGACATCTAAAACAAATCCAAAATGTTGAGCTTGTGACTGAATAGTAAGTAGTCATTGCTCTACCAGATCATCAGGGCTCCTAAATGTTAAGCTCTGAACCATAGAACAGGAGAGTAATCTGAAACTTATCTCATTTTGGACTCATCTGAACCTTTATGACTTACTTTAACTTTTATATCTTAGAACATTTTCCTAAAAGTGAGCTAACAAGAAAGCTATAGCCTTGCATGAGGATCTGGTTGATGCTGCCATGCTGACAAAGTTAGAGCTAGCCTGGCCATCAGTACTGTCAGAGATCTGAGAAGGATAAACTATATCTGAGTGCAGACCAAGAAGCTTCCAATCCTATAAATTACAGGGACCAATCCCTACCCAGGTCTCCACAGCGTTGGAGGCACCAGTCAGAACAGCATAAATCTTCTTCCACCATCAGATCCATAAGGCAGAGTATTTTTCCTGTGGAATAGGGACATGGAAGACTGACCTTGATCAGGCAAAAGGGTGCAATCAATTCCATTGTCCTACTGCTTGTCCACAGTCTGGGCTGGGTCCTGGTGGCAGGCGTTGCACTGGGGCATCTTGCCCTGTGGTCAGCGTTGTCATATCTCAGGCAGAGATGTTGTGGTGCCTCGTACGTAATCTTCTTTGGAGACCTTGGGTCACTGCTAGGATCTGGAAGCCTGTCTGATATAGTAAGCTTTTAGATTAACATTTAAATGCCATATTCTGCAGATCTCTGAAGTATGAGGACTGTCCAGGTATATCTGAATAGATAAACTTTGTTTCTAATTACTTGTTTCAAGCTCAACCCCAAAAACATATGCAAGAGACTGAGTAAATGAGTAAACTTATATCAGTACTTACTTACCCTGACTACAATTAAAAAACTTGATTACTTATGACTGATTATTTATGTTCTCTAACTAGCCTAAAAACAATGCTTTTAAATTGAAGCTCTTCTAGCATCAAATACAGGTTCAGTAAAGAAACCAAAACAAAATATCATTATACAACATTCTTAAGCCTGAACGTACCTTGGGTAAGAAGAAACATTTTTTAAGCCATTGGTTTTTAACTATAAAGACTGTTCTTAAAAGACTGAGATCTCTCAAATGTCTTCCACCACTGCAACTAGACTCTTTTTGGAACTCTAGTCCTGCCATACATTTGCAAACCTCAGCTGTTTCCTATGATTCCTTTATATTGCCAAGTTTTGCTGTCAGAGCAAGGTATATTCCTGTGAATAAAAGCATTGATGTACAGCTTTAATATTAATCAAATAAACATATGTTGCCATCTATTTAAATTCTCTAGAAACTTGCTGTTGAACACTTGGTAAAGACATAAGTATTAGGTGTTAACCCGAGTAGATCTTTATAACCTTAGAAAAAGATGACTGCCAGCCACATGGCTGTCTATGAGGTCACCAGCCAAGATGGAGGGAGCCACGTGGTTGCTGTTTAAAACTCGTTTTTCTAAACAATAATTACTTGCACACATACACACAGTTGGATCCAAGTTACACACATACATACATACAGTTAAAGCTTGCTTACATTTTCAAGTCGCATACCTGTATACATACACACATAAGCAGTTTGCAGAATCATTAGCCATTCTTAAGATGAAAACCAATAAGAATTAACTTTCAAATTCAGTATTTGCAGGTATAAGAAACCATAACAAACAGTTTACATCACATCACCTCTGACCTTCTACAACCTTCCATGTACCCTCAGTGCGTTCCTTTGATCCCTCAGACATTTACTCCAGACAAATTCCGCTTTTTCTTTTCCTTCAAAACAGAAACTCTTACCAAAGTCTTTCTTGTGATTTCCCTCAGTACTCTAGAATATATTGTAAAGTTACAATATTTTAAACAAGAACAGAAATACATGCATATACCATAACAAGAATAACTCTCAATTTGCATCAGCACTATACCACAGACAAGAAACTGTTGGTGACATTCCATTCTTGGAGCCAGACCTTGATCAGGTTTTAGCCTCAGGGCAGGTCTTGGGAGCCCCACCCAACAGCATGGAAGAGGAGGACGGGGAAAGTGTGCACCATGGAGACAAAAGATTGCTGTTAACCTCAAACCCTCAAGTACAGGATAACGGCAGACTGAAAGTGACTCCATGCCCTGGCTGGGCCCACAGACCTGTAGGCCACTCCTCAGCTGTGACCCTGCAGGGGCAGTTAGCCTTGAGGCTCCTGCTGGCTCCTGCCAGCTCTGCCCCATGTCCACACAGGAGCCCAGCCAGAACCTGCCGGCCATATCTGGGCCCCACAGTGCTCACAGCCCGCTCTAGCACAAAGCCATGCCTAGTTCCCATGCAGCCAAGCCTCTATTCCACAGCTTTGTGAGTGAGCTGGGGCCCCGAACCCGCTGCATCTAGGCCCCGTGATGCTCAGAGGCCGCCTAGCCCTCTCAGCAGCGCCCTGGGTCCCCGAAGTAGCAGCTGTGCAGCCGCTGCCTGCTGGACTCATTGCAAGCTTTCTGCTGCCTGCTGCCTGTGCTCTGGTCAGAGAGAGCAAGGAAGCAATGTTAGGTTAGTCTGTGCCAGTTCAACCACCGAAGGGGTCTCCATCCCTTTGGCTGGCAATCCGGCCCACAAGTCCCAATGCATACACAAGCTCAGGCATAAAACACTCACACATGTGGCCACAGTTCTCACACATTTATACATTTATATAGGTATAACAAATAACACTGACGAACAAGATAGGCAGGCAAAAAGTAAGAACAAGGGCCCTACAGATGGTCCAGGCAGACGAGAGTCCGGAGAGGGAGCCTCGATAATGCCAAAGACCTACGGATGGGACAGGGACAATTCAACAGAGTCTCCCGATCCCCAGATGGATCCAAACAGACGGACCCCTCACGGGCATCTCCCGATCCCCAGACGGATCCAAACAGACGGACCCCTCACGGGCATCCTAACAGACGGACCCCTCTCGGGCGTCCTATGACAGGGGGACCTGTGAGGACCCCCGTGTCCTGATGAGGGGTTGGAACGTCTTCCAACTCCTCCAGCGTCACCTTACAGGTGCGTCCGCCAAGGTGAGCCTGTCAGATTCAACCGCCGGCTTCGGATAAGAAAATGAAAGTAAAAGGAAAACAAAGACAAGAAATGGAGCGCTCTTACCGATCGGTGCAGATGGACCTCCGGAGCTCTTAGGGGTCCCGGCGGGGGTCTCTGGGGATCCCGGACGAGCCCCCAAATGTTGTGCCCAGATCGTGACCCCCAGAGAGACCACCAAAGACAAGCATGCCGGAATGCAAAAGCAAGGTTTAATTCTGGATATCCAAAAGCAATACAAGCCTAGGCAGGGACTTCGTCCAATACATCCAACACAGTGGAGGCTGGAGGAAGCGCCCACCTGTCTGCAAGCTCAGTTTTTAAAGGGAAAAGTCACAAGGTTACATCATTTAGGGGTGCTAGTACAGGTACAATTCTGATTGGCTCACTTCTAGGGACTTCTAGAAATTACTTCTAAGGGAGTGGTTGCCTGCCACCATTTCTCATTGGCTGCCCTCAGGTGGGGGCATTTCTGTGGTCAGTTACCCTGGAAACCAGGGAGAAGACATTCCATAGTCTGGCAGGCATTACCTCGTGACTATCTTGTGGCTCTGTACTTTTACACTTCCTGGTTTCTGGAATCTGAACTGACTGGTCTCAGTAACTTCTGGCCTGTTCCAGTAACTTATGGCCTGTAGCTAAAAGGAGCAGTCTTAGGCCTTTAGTTTTGGGGTGAGAGCATTTTGATCTTATTTTGGTTCCACAGTATTTATCCTCTCCTTCCTCCTGTGTGAGACAACTTCTCACCCCATACCTGCCTAGCTGAACTGGAACTCACTATGTAGACTAGGCTAGCCTTGGACTCACAGAGATTCACTTGCCTGTCTTCCAAATTCCAGGATTAAAGGTGTGGCCACCACAACTGATTTCTTTTCCTTAAACACAACACAACAAAACAAAAAACAAACAAAAACTTTCTTTAAAAAAATTCTTGCTGGGAAGTGGTGGAGCATGCACGACTCAGGATCTCTGTGAGTTCAAGGTCAGCCTGGTTTACAGTTTCCAGGACAGCAAGAACTATATAGTGAAATTCTACCTTCAAAAACCAAAACCAGCCGGGTGGAGGTGGTGCATGCCTTTAATCCTAGCACTCAGGAGGCAGAGCCAGGCAGATCTCTGTGAGTTCAAGGCCAGCCTAGTCTACTGAGCAAGATCTAGGACAGGCACCAAAACTACACAGAGAAACCCTGTCTCGAAAAACAAAAACAAAAACAAACAAAAAAATGCTGTCCCTATTGTGTGGTCCAGGATGCTCAAGAAATGTGGAGAACTTGAGTGGCAAGTATTGTATGTAAGTGAATATGTTCAAATGTGACTTCCATCACCAGCATAAATAGACAGCATGAACGAATGGGAATAATCAGTCATAATTTAAGATTGCTGAAGAAAAAAATCAGATCAGGCATCCAAACTTCTCAGCAAGATCTATTATTTTATGTGTGTGGGTGCTTTCCCTGAGTGTATGTAAGTGCACCATGTGCGTGCCTGGTACCTGCAGAGACCAGAGGACAAAGTAGATCCTTGCAATTTGAGATTCTAATGGTTGTGAACCACCATATGAGTGCTGGGAGCCTGCGTTCTCGTCAAGAGCTGTCTGTGTTCTTAACCACTGAGCCATTCTCCAGCCCCACATTTCCCTTTTCTTAAATATTATTTAAGGGTAATTTAAGATACTATACCCTAATGTATCAAAATTAGTCAAGGGCTGACTAACCTTGAAGAAAGCTAGCCAACATCTCATTGATCTCCTTCTAATCTACTAACTCCAAACAAAGCTAACTACGCGTATATCACCTTTTAAAGCTTCCCTCCAGGAGTGGAAAGGGAGCTCAGCAGTTACCTACATGGCAGCTCACAACCCCTTGTAACTGGCGGCCTCAGGGAATTCAATGCTTCTGTTGGCCTCTGTGGGCACTGCACATATGTGATGCAAAGACATACATGCAGGCAAAACACTCATACACATAAAAATGAAATAAGTAAACAATTAAAGTGTTTATGTATATATGTATACCCAGTATATGTGTGTGTGTAACACACACACACACACACACACACACACACACACACACACACACACACCTCCAAAGATTGGCTCCTAGTGTAGGCTACACTTGAGGACTGCACTAGGTATCAAACTCTTGTGAGCTCTTTTTTTGTTTTCATAATTTGTCTACAATACCTAAGTGTTATATCTGAGTCCCTTGGTTTTAGGTCACAGTGGTTTTTCTCCTGAGTTCAGTTCTCAGCACCTACATCATGGCTCATGACTGTTGATAACTCCAGGTCCAGGGGTCACCTTTGGCTTCTGAGGGCACCCAGCAGCCATGTGCACACACCTCATATAGACACACATCTACACATAATTAAAAATAAAAATTAATCTTTAAAACATCAAAATAGAAGGCGGGAGATGAGGAGGAGGAGGGAAGAGGGCAGAGAGGAGAAGGAGGCGTAGCTGTCTGGAAAGCAGATGCACTCCTGGAGGACGCTGCCCTTGAGGGCAGGTTTCTGGACCCCACAGACCAGGCTAGCAGAGGCTCTGCAAGTCCCAGTGGGGATCCTGGGGTGAGTGACTCACGCCACTGTGTCCTTAATCACCTGTGAATACTTTGAAGCAACTATAAAAATAAGTGAGAAGTCTGCCAAGCCTGGGTTGTCAAGGCGCCAACATGCAAAGGGGGCTGGCCTCCTGTTCTGCCCCTTCCCGCCCGCCCGTGCTAATTGAAGCTGAGATGCCAGGAATTCCTCGGTGTAATGCAAAAGAAGTACTCAAAGCTGGGGGGGTGGGGGTGGGCTAAGAATGCTGGAGGGTTGGAAAGCCTCAGTCCTTGGACTTCAGCATCAGCCCAGCGGGGATGGGGATGGGGGCCCAGCCACGCCTCTGGGCCTGGATCTGGGAAGATTCGGATCCTCAGATCATTTCCCCAACCGTGCACAGAGTGAAGCAAAGCCTATGATGCAGGGGCAGCAGAGCTCCGGCTAGGAGCGTGACAGGTGTCATTAAGTACAGGTGGGAGGGGACTGAAGGGCGGGTTACCTGTTAAGAGCACCGCCTGCTCTTCACATACAGGCAGCTCACAACTGTCTGTAACTGCAGTTCCAGGGGATCTGGCACCCATGGCAAAGACCAATGCACATAAAATAAAAATAAATTAGAAAAAGAAAAAGAAACAAATACAGGTAGCAAGGTGAGTGTGGCTTTCAGCATGTTTAACCCGGGGGACCTGGCAGTGGTTTATTGTCTATGGGTCTCTACAAGCAAATTCTCATGCTTATGACAAAGAAGGGCCTCTCTGTCCTCTGAAACAAACAAACGAACAGCTTGGCATGAGGGCACATACCTGCAGTCTCAGGACTCAAGAGGTAAAGGCTGGAGGACTGGGAATTGAAAGCCTGCCAAAACTACACAGGGATCTATAAGACTTTCTCAAAATCAAACCAACCAACCATTACCACCACCACCAACATAATTTCAAACCAAGGCCCAGGGCAGCAGCTTCAGCTGTTGCCCAGATTTCCCGCCCCCCATGCCCAGGCCCTCATACAGCCCCAAATCCCCCACACACCCAGACCCTCATACAGCCCAAACTCCCCACACACACCCAGACCCTCATACAGCCCAACTACGTCCCCCCACACACCCAGACCCTCATACAACCCAAACTCCCTCCACACACACCCAGACCTTCATACAGCCCAAAATTCCCCCCCACACCCAGAACCTCATACAGCCCAAACTCCCTCCCCCCCCCACAGACCCTCATACAGCCCAACTATGTCCCCCACACACACACCCAGACCCTCATACAGCCTCCCATAGTAAAGGATTACATTATTTTCTCCTTGCAAAAATACAAAAAAAACAAACCAAACCAAACAAACAAGCAAACAAAAACCTAACAAAGGCAGATAAAAGAGGAAGGGCTTGTTCTGACTCACCGGTTGTAGAGACAGTCTATGTGGACTGGGAAGCCATGGTGGCAAGCGTGTGGGGTGGCTGGTCACATGGAAGCAATGATGAATGCTGTTCACCAGCCCATAGGATGGCACCCCTCACATTCAGGTATCTCTTCCCTGCTCAGGTAAACTTTCCTGGAAATGTCCTCATAGACACACCTAATATGTATTCCCATGGAGACCCTAAATCTCATTAAGCTGATCATGACTCAATGCCTTCAGGAATCTGTCTGCCAATGTGGAGACTAATGGGTGTACCTCCTGCCTGCTACCTTCTCAGAGGGCTGATGTCTGATGCTATTTCTACAATTATCATAGAGAATGCAAGGGGATGTAGTACTCAGAATTTGCTCATGAGGTCCACTACTAAAGTGGTTGTCCTTTTTGTCAATACATCTCTTTCCCCACACCTAGCCCATCTTCAGCCTCTACACCCCAGGGATGGTGCTGGCCTCCATGCCTGTCTCCTCTGTGGGGCAGCCTTTAAAGCAATCCTTTTGTTGGGTTTGCGACAGGGTCTCACTATGCAGCTCTCATTGGCCTGGAACTCATGTAAACCAGATTGATCCCAGCCTAAGAAGGCTACACAAGTGCTTGACCACATCCTAGCTCTCCCAACAGATTTTTTTTTTTAACTATCTTATGGGTATTCATCACACACTGGTTGAATAACATAATAGCTTCTCCATAGGGATTGGTCTCCCGTGACACACTTCTCTCTGGTGTTATTTACTCTCCTGCTGACTGAAGGACCTGCCTTAGTTCTGTCCGGAAGAAGGAACAGCATTCATTGGGGCTGTTGACTTGTCTGTGCCACTGATTTCCTGGCCCCCCTTGGAGATTTTCTGGAATACCTGGCAGTGCTCTCAGCATGCCTCTCTCAGATCTATAGGCGAGACTACTCTTTCTTTTTTACATAACATTTAAAATGTATTCTTTCAGAATTTCATACATGTATACAATGCACTTTGATCACACCCACCCACCATTTCTCCACAGACCCTCCCAACCGTTTGTCCTTTTGGTGTGGAGCCATCATGGGAGCATAGTCAATCTAGCAATGGCCACTCTCTTAGAGAAAAGTGGCTCTCCCCTCCCCAGTAGCCATCGGCAAGGGGTGAGGCTTCATGGCTACTTCATTTCATCCGCATTTGAACTGGCTTGATCTTGTGCAGGTTAGAGCGCAACAGTCATGCCACGTCCAAAGGACGGTATTTCACACCATTCCTTCCTACCTACCACACTTACGTTCTTGCTGCTCCCTGAGCCTAGATGAGATTGATATAGATGTCCCATTCTGCATTTAACAAGTGTGGAGCCCAGAGGTTCCTAGTGAGATCTGAGCTTGCTTTACCCAGCAGGGCTCCATAAGGGGATGGTTTGACCATGGGCGTGGTTACCAGGGGTGTGGAAGGGTCTGCACTTGGGTTGTGCAGTGTGCTTTGATCTAGCAAGAGGGAGGTCTTCTGCACTGCCCCTTGGCGTTGTAATAAAAGTCCTTTTGATGAGACAGAAGGGGCCGGTGGGTCTTGATCCAGGTCCTCCCGCAGCTGTCCTATGTTTGTCTCCTCTCCACTATCTTTCTATCTACAAATTCCTCTCTCCTCATAGGAACCCTGTGAAAGGTGGGAGCTGGCCTCCCCAAAACAACCACTTATTCACAGCCCTTTGACCAGTTATGATTTTCTGCATTAACCATTGTCAACCGTAAGCAAGAAGCCTCTGACCATGGTTGAGAGCAGAAAAGATTTATGGGCATAGACATTTAGAAGCCCATTAGGCAAGACCGCTTAGCAAAATACTAACAGTAGGTTCTCTTGCCCTTGGGGCTTGTAACTACCCAAGCTTTGACCAGGTTTACACATCAGGCATGAATTCCTTCTATGAAACTAGCCTCAAATCCTATCGGCAAACAATTGGTTAGCTCTGTACCAATCATGCCTTCATCGCCCTAGTGGGTCCACATTGCCCTGCAGACTGTATGTAGCATGGTCCAGGACTGAGACCACTGACATCTTCTCTCTCACTGGCCTGCAGTGCACCTTCTAGTTCTGTGAAAACTAGCCAATAGGGAGGAAGTTTTCTGGTCAGCTCCAGATTGATTTCTCTTATGTCCTATAACAAAATGTGTGATGCCATCAGTGCTGGGGTCTTATCACCCAGTTATGGCAGAAAACTAAGGCAATACCTGTGCGGTTCTAGAAACTCCTGGGGCTCCCTGACCAATACTCATACAAGTATTCCCATGGCACTGATCTTTTAATAATCCGTGTCTTCTGGGCGCAGTATTGTCATCACCCCTCAGTGCAGGGTACCTCCATTCAAAATCCTTCAAAAATTATGTTAGCTGGGCGGTGGTGGCACACGCCTTTAATCCCAGCACTTGGGAGGCAGAGGCAGGAGGATCTCTGTGAGTTCGAGGCCAGCCTGGGCTACCAAGTGAATTCCAGGAAAGGCGCAAAGCTACACAGAGAAACCCTGTCTTGAAAAACCAAAAAAAAAAATAAAATAAAATAAAAAAAAAATTATATGTTGTAATCAGCTTACAAATGAGTCTTCATAAAGGTTTTCATACATCCTTAGTGTTGGTTAGCCCACCCTTTCTCCCATCTCCAGTATTACCATCCCTCTTAAACCTTTAACGCCCAGTATTCCCACCTCTTCTTTTATATTACTTGTTTTCTATTATTCCTTCCTATTGTGTTTAATAGAGTTACAAGATAGGTTTCCCAGAACTGTGTAAAATTGGGTGTAATGGAGCACGCATATAATTCCAGGACTTGGGAGACTGAGGGATAAAGCTTTGATCATCCTTGGCTACACAGACAGCTTAGTGTCAGCCTGGGCTACATAAGACTGTTTCAAAATAAATTAATTTTGTTTAGAAAAAAATATGGACACCTTACTAGTTGGCTTTATAACATCTTTCTCTTCTCTTAAAATTATGTGTGTCTGTGTGTGAGTACGTATGCTGGTGCCGCTGAAGTCCAGAAGAGGGTGTTGGACCCACTGGAGCTAGAGTTATAGGTGACTGAACTTGGAAGGGCAGCATTCTTTTTTTTTTTTTTTTTTTTTAAGAATTATTTATTATGTATATGGAAGAGGGTGCCAGGTCTCATTACAGATGGTTGTGAGTCACCATGTGGGTGCTGGGAATTGAACTCAGGACCTCTGGGAGAACAGTCAGTGCTCTTAACCTCTGAGCCATCTCTCCAGCCCCAAGGCAGCAGGCATTCTTAACCTCAGGCACATCTCTAGCCTCCTCTTGAAGCCTCTGGCTTTGGTCACAGTCAGCATCTGTGAGCTGTACACTGGGAAGTTTCCCTTCACCCTTGTAGGGAACAGTCTGAGACTTCAGTTCCCCAAGTGTAGGGCCGCCAACCTGCCTGGTCTAATTTACCATCTTCAGTAGCCTAAGACTCGGAGCGGTGAGAACAGTGGCAAGGTTCAGGCCGTGGGGACTCTGTTCCAGGGACTTCGGAAAACTGAAGTCTGGTCAATTAGTTCAAATCAAGTGTTAAATTCCCTAAACAGCACCCCTGATTTGGCCAGCACTGGCCTCTCCACTCCAGGCCAAGTGGAGACCAGAAGCTCTGAGCTGGTTGATTATACTCCTATGCCCGATAAACTGTTTCCGGCTGGAATGCAGGAGACCTGTATTGTTCGATGGTGTGGACCACAGAAGACTGAAACCTCTAGTTTGCATCCTCTGTGCACTGCAGTGGGACTCATCCCAGGCTGAGCATTCATTGGAGAAGATGAAGCATATGTGACTTGGGTAGGGATTTCAGGTTAGTCATCTGGCTGCTCCTTAACACGTCTTTACATCTCTCATAAAATCCAAGGTTGAGGGGCTGGAGAGATGGCTCAGAGGTTAAGAGCACTGACTGCTCTTCCAAAGGTCCTGAGTCCAATTCCCAGAAATCACATGGTGGCTCACAACCCTCTGTAATGAGATCTGGTGCCCTCTTCTGGCCTGCAGTCATACATGCTGCATACATAATAAATAAATAAATTTTAAAAAAATCCAAGGTTGGCCAGAGACAAAGCTCAGCGTGTGTTTAAGAGCCCAGACTGCTCTTGCAGAGGACCTGGGATTGGTACCAAGCATGCGTACCGACAGCTCACAATCTCCGTAACTCCAGTTTTGGGGAATATCGTGCCCTCTTCTGGCCTCCACAGACACTCATGTGCATAGACATATACACAATTGAATCCATCTTTAAGAAATCCCGAAGGCCAGCTGGATGGTAGTGGTGCACGCCTCTAACCCCATCACTAGAAAAGCAGAGGCAAATGTCTGGCTTCAACCAAGTTGTCCTCTGATCTCCACATGCATGCCCATCACACCCACAAAATATAATACAAATTGTAAAAATATTTGTATTAAAATGGAAGGTCTTGACTCCGTCAGTGACCAGCTGTGACCTCATGGGGCAGGGCAACGTCTCTGAGTACAGGTGCTTGTCACCAAGCCTGAGTACCTGAGTTAAGCTCCAGGATCCACAAGGTGGAAGGCAATGACTCAAAGTTGTCCTCTGACGGCCACATGCATACACATGCACAAAGAATATACATGTAAAAAAAGATCTGAGGTCTCCTACACATCACTTTGGCCCTTTTGAGAAGCAGCCCACTTTGGATGCCTATTGAAACATCCTCAGCAGCCTCTATCCCCAGCACCGGCAGGAGGGGAGGAAGGGAAAGAGGAACTGACTAAGGCCCGTTTTTTTGGAGAGTGGTGTCACAGTTCTGAGCTCTGGCAATCTGCCTCTGCCTACTGAGGCTGGAACCTCAGGGGACCACCAGTGCACTCCATTCTAGTTCTCAATTCTGGAAGCAGTTCAGCTCTTAAAGTGGAATGAATAGTGCTCATCAGAAAGCAAACACCAATATACATTTAAAGTACCTGTAATTCCAGCTCCAGGGGACCTGACACCCTCTTCTGGCCTCTGTGAGCAACTACACAACGTGTGTGTGTGTGTGTGTGTGTGTGTGTGTGTGTGTGTGTGTGTGTGCGCGTGTGTGAAATAAAGTGGGACATAGGATGACATGGAGGACACTGCCAGAGCCATGAGACTCCAATCAGCATGAATGTGTCAACTCTGAGACAAAGGGGAGTGGCTTCCATATTTACTCTCACAGAGGCCAGTGTAGGGAAAGTGATGGTTCCGAGGTCAGGGAGAAAGGCAGGCCGACTCTTCCTGTGCAACCTCAGCTGCGAAGAAATGGCAGTGTGTGTGTGGGGTGGGGGTGGGGGTGGGGGGTGGGGCTAAGTCCCAGTCACCACTCCGGTCAGCAGCAGTGACTACCTCGGCCGCCTTTACTATGAACCGCTGCTGTGTCGAGGCAACCAGTGCACAGCCCTGGGCCCCTCCCCAGCAAGGGGCAGGACTGTGAGCACAAGGCATGTCTTTCTGTTTCTTCTGGGGCTGACTTCACGCAGGTTAACACCTCTAGCTCCAAGGCATCTGTCCTGAGGTGCAGAGTCCCTGTATTTTGTGCCAAAAGAAGAACAATGTCAAGTCTCCATAAGCTGTTTTAGCAATGTGAAAAACATTTCAATGTCTAAAAAGCTTTCAGATCTTCCTGATCAAAACTGCTTTGTGTCAACATCAGAAATTACATATACAAGAATAAATCAAATCGAAATCGACTTTTTTTTTTTAGATTTTATTTATTTATTATGTATATTGTTCTGTCTGCACATATCCCTGCAGGCCAGAAGAGGGCACCAGATCTCATTACAGATGGTTGTGAGCCACCATGTGGTTGCTGGGAATTGAACTCAGGACCTTTGGAAGAGCAGTCAGTGCTCTTAACCTCTGAGCCATCTCTCCAGCCCTCAAATCTACTTCTTGTTCAAAGTCCAGGTCATACCATTTTCTTTGTAATTATAAAAACGAGTCTTTCACAAACATAACCTGTTTTGAAGATCATGAGAGAATGCTTTGGAAAAATAAAAACAAAGGCCAGGGTGGAAAAGTAGCCCAGATGGTGGAGTGCTTGCCTAGCACGGAGAAGACGCAGCTCTAGCTCCATCGAGGACCAAGAGTTCAAGGCCACCATAAAAGCCAGTGCCAGGTCCACCTCAGTTTCCTCCGTGACGGCACATCAAGGTTTTAGATAAAAACAAAGCAGATACGATTCTACTTGAGACACAAGGCATGTACAGTGCACAAGGCACAGCGGTCAAGACAGCATCTGTAGAGCAACACCACAGGTCTTGGGGGAACGCTGACACCTGGAACCTGTCTGCCACAGACGACTGCAGCAACTTTCAGTATTGTTCCACTGGGAAGCCACTAAGCCAAAAAAAAAAAGTTTTAAAGTTTAAGAACAGATTCTAAGTATACATTTGAGCCACACAAGAAAACAAGAAGGCAGTACATAATAATAATAAACACCATGGTTAACAACTTACGGTTAAATAACAACAAACACCATAAGCATGCACTTATATCTAATAAAATGTAATATAGGTTTTATATATCTATGTATCTATACACACACACACACACACACGCAAATATATCTACATACATATCTACTCGTCCGTCCGTCCGTCCGTCCGTCCGTCCGTCCATCCATCTATATGACAAGTGTGCATTCTTTCTAAAATGAAGCACTAAAAACATGGAGAAGCCGGGCGGTGGTGGTGCATGCTTTAAATCTCACCACTCTGGAGGCAGAGGCAGAGGCAGAGGCAGGTGGATCTCTGAGTTTGAGGACGGCATGGTTTACAGAGCAAGTTCCAGCCCGGGCTACATACACAGAGAAAACCTGTCTCAAAAAACAAACAAAATAACAAAAACCATAGAGAATACTTTCTCAAAGTACAGACAACAATGAAGAGAGGACATCCATAGTCCATATAAATACATGCTTGCCAAGGTAAAGTTCTTCTTGACTCCCAGATGCACAAACACTCTGAAGTATCATAGATCTTGCCTCCCACTTTTGAGTTTCAACGCCAACTGGTATAGATTCTAAATTATGTAATTAATTTCTGTTCTTTTTCAATCTCTCTACTGTCTTCTCTAAGGCACATGTTCATTTAATATGAACTTAAAAGCAGTAACATCACACATTCCAGTTGCTTCCTCGTGGCCTTTTTTCTTAACAGTTGTCTCTGTATTTAGGAAACAGTTAATATAATGCAGAGCACTGGTTGCTCTGAAACCCCAGTCAATGCCTTCCTCTCTTGATCCCAAGGAACTCAAAAGAAGTCCTAATTGAAAAGAACACAAACATAAAAAGCTGATACACTGTAAGATTATAAAAATTGGTTTATTGTAAAAGAAATTCAAGAATAACCAGTTAAATTCTTATCCGCATGCTACCCACTACAGCCAGGAAGCATTAACCACGTTTACATAGGGAGGACACAAGGAAGACTACATGGAGGCCGTGATTCAGGGAAGGGAGCTCAGGTCCCCCGCAGTCAGCACAAGGGTTTGATAAGGTCAGAGCTGTCAGGCACCGAGGGCCGCTGGACACCGAGGTATTGCAGGCCAATGTTCCCGAGGGAGGGGAAGACAGCACATCTCACTGTGTGGGTGAGCTTCAGCGATGCAAAGTTTAGGAACAACTTCTTTACTGACAGCAAGAGGCGAGCTCAGTCTTTGTTGAAGAGAAAGAAGTTATGAAAGCTTTGCTATCACGGCCCCACTACCTTCACCAGCCCACGCCCACCTTCCCACCCTCCCCCACACTAAAGCTAGTTTGCCCACAGAGGATGCGGTCTGACTCTGTGGCTTACTGGCAAATGGTAGGCACTCACCAGTGCCCTATGGTCTGCACACTCACCACACACTGTTGTCTGCCATCCCGCTGCTCAGTTCTGAATTAGAGTGGAACTCCATTTCTGTTCTAAAGTCAATGCATCCTCCCCGGTGGCCGTTTCCCCAGACCTAATTCAAGGGTGAGTCTTCAGCTAGTTTCTTAGTAAAAGCCTTAGAGTCGATGGCTACAAATGACTATGAATCATCATGTATAATACACGGATTCTGACTATGAATCATCATATATAGTACACTGATTGCATTTTTTTGAGCACTCCAAGTACTGAATAAAACTTTTCTACTTCCATTCTTACACTCAACTAAAACAAAGGGCCAACAGATTTTTGCCTTCCTAAGCTGAGGCTTTTCATAGCAGCTTTAGCCAGGGAAAGAATTTGTTTGTTCATTAAAAACCCTTGAAAATAAGGGATTCTTCTAAAAGCATCCAAAGACCCTTAAATGACAGCGGTGCTAGCTGATGCCACTACAATTCATAACCAACTACTACTTCATAGCTTATATTGAAGAGTTAATTCATGCTTATTTGTTCCTTTAAAAAATACTCTTTGGAAACCATCATTACTCCTGGAGACACATACTCTAGCAATCTCTCTTCTTGTAAAAATAAAGGCATAATCATGCTTATCTTTAGCTCTTTGCTAAGTTCAACTACCCCACACATTCACTAGTCTGACCACTTTACCAGCCGACTCATGACCTCACAGCGTTCTACACACTCCCCCAGGGTCCATTCAGCAGGAAAGTGTGAGCAGGGTTTGTAAGAATGATCCTGTAGGTAACGTTTAGTCTGGTCTTCATTGCATTCACTACAAACGAGAACTCAAGTACCCATGCTTGCGTCCCAAACTGAGGCGAAGGCAAAAGGCAGGCCTGCCTCTAAAGCTCACTCCTGCTCAGTGACTGTCCAAGATGAATTGGTCCAAGGGGGAGTGAGGCCACTCGTTTGCTTCTGTCCAAGTCACCCAAGTGTATAGAGGGCAAGAGAGCGCCTCTAGGCTTCACCCACAACAAGAGCCCTTTCTAGAACACTGCCCTACCTCAAAACACCTGCAGGTTGCCCCAACCAGAATTTAAACTATCTGTGAAACATAAACTACTACTCATGTATTCTAAATGCATATGTTCAAGGCTACCATTTAAAAAATAAACTGAGGAGGGGAACCTTAGATACATTCTGCTATCACACTACCACAGACATTATAAGTGTGTGTACATATGTAGAAAGAAGATAACCAAGATTTAAATAGAATGGTAAAAAGCCAGGAAATACAGATTTCCCCCACAAAAGAACAATATTGTCCACCCAAGCTACACCTATAAACAACTTCACTAATTTGCCTACATTTCAACAAAATCAATCACCTAAAAAAAAAAAGAAAAGAAAAAAAGAAAAACCAACCAGCACCCACAAAAAAAAAAAAAAAAAAAAAAACCACTCAAACCTAGCCTAGAGTATGTGGCAATAATTAATATATGTCTATGGAAACTGTCTCATGCCTTATAAACTTCTAAAATAAAATCCGGTCACCACGTGACTAATGGTGTCACCAGAAGAAACAAAAAGCCCAGCAGTCTTCGAGTCCTCCCGACCAGCACTGAGTACTTAAGGTCAGATGCCGTGCTTTTTGGCTTGTTGGACCAGGGGGCCAAAGGCAACTGAAGCAACCAGCTCTTGAACAAACACTCTGACGTGAAGCGTTTGAGTCCCCAGTCCGAGTGTCCAGCTGAAGTGATGGGTAAAGACACCCCTGGCCAAAAGGAAGATCATCCATCATCCAAACAGGGTATTCGCCAGCAACCCCGAAGAACAGTAGTTACCATAGCAAGAGAAATGAAAGGGTCTGTTGTTTTGTGGTTCTGACTCTTGAGGGTCTGCTGTGAAGAGGTCAGCAACATGAACAGCAGCGATGGGCGGAGGAGAGCAGAACAGCGGATGAAGATCCCTGCTGGACATCTGTTCATCTGTTTTCTGTATCAGCCAGAGACTTGCCCACTGGCTTATCTGAATTTCAGGGATGCACATCTTCGGCTCTGTGGATCCGTCACAGACTGGGAGGCGGGTGCCTGGCAGCTCTATAACCATGTGAGAAAGCTTTCTTTGTCTAGCTTGGTGGCGGCCAACACAGACTCCATGTCATTGAGGATGTCGGAACTCAGTGCTTCCTGCAGGCTGGGCATCAGCTCCTCCCCTTCTATGTTCATGGCGTCTCCTTCCAGTGTCCCAAGGTCCACATTTGTCCCAGGGATGGCTTCAAGGTAGTCTGGGAAACGACTCTGCTGTGAAGGCAGGGTGCTCTGGTTGATAGTGTCACCTAGTTTGGGGGGAGATAAACAGCATTTTGTGAAGAGCACCAGAGTTGTCCTGCATGAGCAAAGAAGCACCCAGAATCTACCTTAGAAAATGACACACAGATCACAAGGCAACGCCAAGTTTGCATGGGCCTCACCATCTCACAGACGTGCAATGTACAGCTTAGCTGCTCATTACAAAGTGGAACAGTCCCTGATGGGGGCCTGAAGAACTGAAACTTCCTTGGAAAGCTAAATGCAGCGCCGTCTTTCTCTCTCCCAGAAAGGAGGCACCATTCCTAAGAAGATCAAGACAGAGGGTCTTTCCTCTCAGATGCACTCGAGAACACTAACATAAAAGCGTGCAGACATGGTGCTCTACTCTTGAGTCACACAACAGCACGAGTCCTTGAGGACACGTGACCTCCCCAGACTCAGTTCTAAGTTCTCAGACTACCTACCTGCCCATAGGCCTTCATGTATCCGTGACATTAGCTCCCCTTGGAGCTTCATCAGAACTTACGTTCAGGAAAACAAACACCATTTTTAAGGGGCTAAAAAGGAGACGTGAGGGTGAGAAGAGCCGAGACGGGCAAGGCATGAGGTGGGGTCAAGTGGCTCCTACACGGGATTTCAGATCTAGGTGGACCCAGGGGAGGCAGGGAAACAAAAACAGTTCTCAAAATTCCACCCTCCTGCCTCAGATAAAAGCAGCCATGAAAGACTTCCTGGACACTTCACGCTCCCAGCTAGTGCTCCTCACCCCTCCAAGGCAGAGGGAGGTCTTAGCTCTTCAATACCTCTACAACTATTTCAACAATAAAACCAATGGGTTTTACCCTAAACTCTCCCACATCTAGCTTCCTAGATCTGTAAAACCTTAACCACATCAGCTGAACCAAAAATATCTAGAAAAAAGAGATAAGACAATGAATCACATAAAAAAATTATCCAAAATTTAGAACACAAACCTAAAATGAGAGACTTCTAACAGACCCCCCCAACTAACACGATAACAAAACAGACAGCAAAAGATGGTGTGTGCCTGAAATCTCAGCATTCTGGAGGCAGAGCAAGAGGGTCACAAGGCCAGCAAGGATTATACAGCAAGACCTTATCTCAAAGAGAAAGGAAAAACCAACCCATGTTTTTTAAGGCTCATGACTTAATCCCAGCACTCCAGGCGGGGCCTCTGTGAGTCCCAGGCTACACAGTGCAACCCTGTCTAGGGCGGAAGGAAGGAAAACAAGACACAAGTTCTTATCTTTGCTCAAAGTAGTTCACTAGAGCCAATGACCACCCGTAACTGAAAGTGAATACTTGCCTGTATCCATTTCATCAACACTGTTCAGGAAGTCATCTGGGGTCCGCGGGACACTGTAGCTGCTCATGCTGAGGCCACTGTCCGTGCTCTCATCTCTAGAGTGATAGGTGCCACTATGAAAACAGTGACAAAGACCGACAGAAAAAATTTCCATCAATCCAGGGAAAAATAAACATGAATTACGCATGACCATGACTGTCAAGAGGACCAGGGAATGATGCTTGTACTGTAGTGCCTCTTCAGAGCCTGACAGGCCCCATCCTACAACAGGACAGACACACTGACCCAACTAAAGGGACACCTAGGAAGGGGCTGAGAGATATCCTAAGCTTGGTTCCAACTTGGAGAAAATGTGACAAGTTCCATTAACTATCTTGAAGCTTGGGGGTTCCAAGGCCCCAAGTCCCCAGAGGGAGGTCAAAACCTACACTCCAGGTGGGCAAGCCTGCATGTTGAATTCCCAGCTCCAGAGGCAGAACTCTAGCCAATTAAGATCCAGAATGCTTTTTTGCCAAGACAGATGAGTCACCAAAGATAAGAGTTCCCACAGCTGGAGCTTCTTGCTTCTGTTGGGGGAGGGGAACACCAGATAAGAGGCCCAGCTTCAGAAGTGAAAGATCAACAAGGCAAAAGGACTTCAGGAGAAACAGGCGCCCACAACATTTTTACTTAAGGCTGAATGGAAAGTCTCAGACTGTACTCACGAACAACAGAAAACAGCCTTGAAAATTCCTAAATAGAACACTTTCCTAAGTGACGGCAGAAGAGCGGCTGGATCAACTGGAAACCTGAATTCTACTAAACTAAAACAAAGACCAAACCCCAAGGGCAGCCGCTATTCCTCCTGGTTTTTTCAGACCACAAATGTAGACGACTCTCCTCACATGATGGACACTTAAAGTGTTTGTTGTTTGGTTGTTTAAATAAAACAAAACAACCGGACTGCACCTGGGCATTAAAAAAAAGAAAAAAAGCTCTATTCCAGCCTTCTTCCCTAACTGTTCCACGCATTTGCCTCATCCTTTCCCGGCAGCTGACAAACATTGGTTTATGTCTCACAGAAATCCAAAAAATGCACAAACTTGTCTCTGAGACTGTTGGCATACACACAGTCATGTGGATCAGCCCAGGATGCCTGTTAGCTTTACTCTGAATGTTGGGACGCTGTCCCTACAGGGACACCCATCAGACAACTGAGTCGGTGAAGGAGGAGGTGGGGGCCTCACAGACTCAGAAGCCACAGGGGAAGCCCACTGGGATCTGGGGAGAGCTCATACTGTTTTCTTGGGTACAATTGCTCTCTATCAAACCCCAGTTTATGCTGAGCGCGTCTAGGACAGCCTGACAGGCATGAGAGCTGCTCAGGGGACAGTGGTGAAGACAGTGTAGAAAAGAGCACACACTCCATGGAACCACGTCCCGATCTGCAGCAGAGTGAGGACTTGGAGGACGAAGAGGAGGGAGCCTGGAAAGTCACGAGCAAAGCTGTACAAAGGGGCACCACTGAGACAGGTGGAGTGTGCACCCAGGGCAGTGCTGAATTTAAGGTGCAGCACAGAAGACATCAACAGTCTTCTTCAAGAAAGAAAACTGCCATCCATGTGCATTTTGGAATCTGGGTACTGATTCTGGGACCTCAGCCTTTAGGAGGCTGAAATGAGGACTTAATTCTGGGGAAAGTCTGGGTTGGGGGCCAAGACTTTGCTTGAAACAGAAAAGCCGAGAGCACAGCGAGTGAATGACGTGAGGGACAGAAGGCTGCACCCGGAAGGTCTGCACTGATCTCACAGGCTGACAACGTCATCGACAACTGTCAGGGAGATGTGCAGCCCGCCCTCCCCTGCTTCGGAGGAGTTTGATTTCATCCTCAGATAAGCCTTCAACAAAACAGGTACTGGAACAACTCTGGACCTTTTCTCCCGGGAGATTCTGTGGTGGGGCCTTTGCTCATCATCTCCAGCTCCAGTTCAGAAGCACAAGCACAAGCTTTTGTAAATGTACTTGACTGTAGACCGAAATTTAAACTCTGTGTAAGACCCAAGAATGCCTTTTACTGTTTTCAGACAGGGTCTCACCATCCAGCAGGCTGGCCTGGAACGCGTCACTCAGCAGCTGAACTCAGCTCCTGTGTCAGCCCCCCAAGTGCTGGGACCACAGTGAGCTACGCCCCAGGTCAGATTTATGTATCCTTTCACGGCTTTGAAAACCTAAGGCTGGAGAGATGGCTCAGCGTTTAAGAGCGCTGACTCTTCTTCCAAGAGGACCTGAGTTCGATTCCCAGCACCCACATGGCAGTTCAAATCTGTCTGTAACTCCAGTTTCAGGGGACCCTGACATGCATGGCAAAAACACAAATATACATAAAAATAAAATAAAATATATTTTAAAAAAAGAAAAGAAAAGAAAACAAACCTACCCACCGGGCCAACCCCAGAGTTTACTTTCTTTTGACAAGATGATTTCACTGTGTAGCCCTGGCTGTCCTCAAATGCACAAGCATCAATCCCCTGCCTCTGCCTCGAGTGCCGGAAGTGAAGGTGTGGTGGCACAAGTTTACTCCAAGACTTTAAGGATGATGGGAAATCCAGTTGTTCAAAAACATTTCAACAAGATTAAAAATACTTTTTGCTAAAATTAATTTTTTTTTTCAATTTAACTTGTGAGAATTGAAAATAGTTTTCCTAAACCTTTTTGTTTTGTTCTTTTTTGTTGTTGTTGTTGTTCTTTGTTTTCTCCGAACAGGGTTTCTGTGTAGCCCTGGCTTTCCTGAAACTAGCTCTGGAGACCAGGCTGGCCTCAGATTCAGAGATCTACTTGCCTCTGCTGGGATTAAAAGCATGCGCCACCATTGCCAGGCTCCCTACACCAATTTTACAAGTACGTTGCAAGCTGGGCATGATGGCTCAACTTTGTAATCCTAGCACCTTGAAGGCTGAGGTAGGAGGACCACCGATCATTTGAGTCCAGCGTGGGCTACAAAGAGAGATTGTGACTCAAAATAGAAGAGGGGAGAAAGATGAAGAAGAAAAAAGTATATTGCTTAAAAGTACTTTGGGGAGGAGGGAGTCTAGCCCACAGAGTATTCTAATCTTTTTCAAAAGCAAAATTAACACAGCAGTGTAGTTTTAGTTAAATATTAATTATAGATGGTTTTCAAGCATAAAAAACAGATGGCTAACCCGTGGCAGTTCTCAATGCAGTTCTGGGAACATCGTCCACTCGAAACCCAGGGACAGTGCACTTATTACAAGGCACCTGTAAGTTGCACTGTTTAAAATAATGCCACCAACACTTAGTTCTGGGTGGGACACAACCTTATATTTTATCTCCTTATATGAGAGTCTTAAAGAATACGAGGCCTTACATGAATAGCTAGCTATGTGGAAAATTCCAGCCACTGATCTTTCACTAACATGCTCAGGGGCTAAGGGGCTGTCCGCTTACATTCACAGGAAGGCATTCACATGTTTCTTCAAGACTGCATGTTGGAGCGTTGACCCAGATCCCTTCCACAAGTCTGAACAACTCGCCTTCTTGTACGGGATGCAGCTTTTTTAATCCCCAGCTTTGACTGCACTTGGCATTTGTGGAGAAATGGTTGACAACTATGGGTCCTGGCACACACAGATGTTCAAAACAGTCTCAACAAGCGCAATGAAGTGAGACTCCTTCCAGAAACTGGCCAGTATTCTCACTAACCTGTTAAGGAAGGGATCTGAACTATTGGTTGTCATTGTTCTCAATTCCTGAGACATCCCAGGAGAAGACACGGCATTCTGAGTTCCTCCATCCTGCTCCAGTGTGGGCAACTGGCTTCGGAGAGCTAATTCCTTAAACAAACAAACAAATGTAGAGAGAATCAGTCTGCTGATTAACAAATTTGTTGCTAGATTTAAAAGAGATAAAGTGCCACATAAGAGGGGTAGATACAAACAAACAAGGGGTAAAATATTCACATTTTTCTTAAAGCTAACATGTTTCCTAATTAGAATAACCAAATTCTTCTATACACTTCAAATGACTAGAAGGAACTAGAAGGAACTAAGCTGGAGACACGTCAGTTTGTCTAGTTGTACTAACCCCCAAACATGCACAATCAACTCTTCCATTTCACTTTTCTGTTCTTTATTCACAAAGACCCCCAAATCCTCCCTTGGGACAGAATGGCAAGTCCTCGCTTTAGACAATAATTCTTAGACTTTGTCATTACTTACCAGCTCTCAATGGTTTGGGGCCAGCAATAAAAACAGAACAGAAAGAACATGTGTTGATTTGTTGCAGACTCCAACCCTCCCCCAGCCCCAGCACTGTTTGTACTCTGCGACCAAGCCTCACTGACCTCAGGGACTTCCCTGCCTTGAGCTGGACAGAGCTGAAAGGAGACTTTGGGGAGACATTTCTTCAGGGCTCCAACAGAACTCAGGAGAATCCTACCTGGACATCTGGCACAGGCTGAAGGCCCTGGGGATGCTTCAGAAATTTCAGGCCAGGGTCTCCCACCAGCCGATGCCTTCACTGCTCTGCCCTACGACTTGTGGCTGCGTCTCCTGGGCACACAGCACCCTGCACAGGCTCCTCTCAGCCCACTGTTAACTGACTTTGTAAGTCACAAAGCATACTGCCAGGCCTCTCCGCAGTTTCCAAGAGCCAAGGCTGCTTTTGAGTCACACCCCCTCCGGCTCCTCCACCCACATTACCACCTCAGGGCGCAGGGCTGGAGAAACCTCTTCCTCCACAGCCACTCGTGATCTCTCCTCTCTGTAAACCCCAATCTTTTACCAGGTTTATTTACACCCCTGGTCATTTCATTCTGTAAACTGCAGCTCCTTAACTAGAGGTGCTTGAGTATTCAGGTTTTTGAACTTGCATGGGGATGTGGGAGGGAAAGATCACCTTAAATCTTTGGTAAATTTGAACGCAAATTTTACATTTTCTTCAATTATGAATGGACAGTAACAGTATTCATTGTAGTTCTGATCTTTCATCAGTATTTCCACAGCTCATAACTCTTTATCTCCATAACATATTATTGCTTCAAATCTTTAAGTACCACTTATTATGAAAAGCTGTGCAATAAATTCTCATTTATTAATTTGATAAGCATTATTAATAAAATTTTCATTCCTTAACCACCAGGAAAATGCAGACCAAAACTAGTTCAAGTGACTATCAAGGAAACAAACACTGAGGTAGGAAAGTTAGTTCAGCCACAGTGGAAATCAGCACAGACAGATGCCAGAAACAGGAGGACTGACAGACCAGCTGCACCGCTCCTGGGGAAACACCAGAGGGAACTGACTTCCTAGAGACACTTGCACATCCATGTTCGTGCTGCATTATTCACAACAGCCAAGATTCTGAGGCAGAAGTGGAGACCCAGTAACAGATGCATGGGTAAAGAAAATGTGATATACGAGCACAATGGCCTTTACTCAGCCACAAAGAACTGAACTATGCCATGAAGGAAAACACATGGAAATGGAGGTCAACGTAGTGTGTGAAACAAGCCAGACTCAGAAAAACCGGCATCATATGGTTTCTCCTATTTTAATCTCAAAAAAAAAAAAAAAAAATGTATGCACACTCATACCCACAAAGGCATAGGACTGAAAGGCAGGCTGTTTGGAGGAGACCAATGAGGAGAAAGAGAAAATGTGTGCGTGGGTAAATATGAGGAAAGCATACATGATACACATGTATGAAAATGTCATAATGAAGCCCACTGTTTTATATGCTAGACATTTTATCCTTCCTGTTAATTTATTTTTATTACATTTATTTGGTGAGAAGTGACTCTAATGATGATGGTGCACTCCTGTGGTTTCTCAAAACTGTTTTTTTCCATGGGAGACCTCAAGCTAAGCCCTGTTCTTGGATGACCTTTTTTGAATATTCAGCCCTTCATACTCCAGACTCTTCCTACTCTGGTCTCTTCTGGCTTCTTCTTTTGTCCCCTCTACAAGCCTGAACTCATGACTAATTAATGAAATCTACACAAGGACTTTTCAGGTTCTGACACAGTTTTATCTCCATTCAGGGAATCTCAATCTGGAGCTGGGTGCCTGGCACTCAAGTGAGTCCAACTCTTAAGCTGAGATTGCTGGAAAGTGCCAGGGCTGGGGAAGGGAGACCACACAACTATCCATAACGGAATCATTACAAGTAAAAGGTCTTCGGCTTTCTCTGGGCCCTGTATCTATGTAGGTAGAGTGTGTGTGTGTGTGTGTGTGTGTGTGTGTGTGTGTGTGTGTGTGTGTGTGTGTGTGTGTGTGTTTCTTATGCAGTGTCTGCATATTCATTCTTTAGTGGGTCAAGCACATGTCCACTCCTTTCCCATTTCAACAAGATGGAGACCACCAGGCCCAGCCTTGGATCTTGACTGTTCTTAGATCTTGCCATCTCTTCCTGTTCTATATAGTTATTTAACAACTCAGCCTCTCCTATCAGCAGATGCTGCAGACCCAGCTCTCTAGACTCTCTGAAAAAGGCATCTGAGGGATGTGAAGGAACCCAACCTCAGAAGGGTACCTGAGCCATAACCAAAAACTCAGCTAAAGTGACCTTGAGAGGATCAATGAAAACAGCTGGCCTTACTGTGGGTTGATGGCATTAGTTTGGCATGAAACCAGAACCAAAAACACTGGTAGCACACACACAGATTACAGACATTATACTCAAGGCAAGAATATTTATTTGGCTGAATTCTGAAACTTATAGAACAGAACTGATTAGGTACCCTACATAGTTCTGACAGAGATTCACACTGCAGGTCAATGCCTTCTAACTGCACAGTTCTGTGACTGCTGCTACAAACACCAGAATCAGCCCTCAGTTTTCTCCTGCTGCCGCTGCTGCTCTCACTTCTGACCTCAGAGAACCGGGGTCTGCACTTCCTGCCCTTCCCAGTAAGTGTTTAAATCAAGTTTTGTGTGAACAGACCCACGTAGTATGTACTCTTTCATCTAGTGCATACACACACACACACACACACACACACACACACACACACACACACACACACCCTACCGACCTAGACTTAAGCCAGGTGAGGTGATGGCGCACACCCATAATTTCAGCACCTGGAAGCTGTGGCAGAAGGATTCCCAGCTCTAAAACCAGCTTGGGCTATAAGACACGTGTCCTGAAAACAACCCTAGAACTAGTCTAAACCCCCCGCCCCCATTTCTGATTATTATTACTGTGTTTATCTTTAATTTTTAAAAGATGACATCATTATTTAATATGGACCCACATACTAACTGCCTTCCTTTTTTTCTGGGTAGTACTGAGGATCAAATTCAGCACCTCACACTTGCTGGGCAAATACTGTAGGAGACAGTGTTATTGAACCCAGGCAGGAAATGCAAGTCCACCTCAAGAGTCGCAAGTGCTTCCTTAGGAACCATCAAGGAAAGCCTCAGACCAGGCTGGGACCACTGACTTTGCTCACAGTGCAGAGCCAGATTAGCAGAGATTTACAGGCTCACTGGGAAAAGCTACTGCATGTTTGAATTATTACAGAAGAAAATGCACTAAAAATACTTACTTGACTTAGAAAAAGTCAAATACTCTAGAAGAACTATTTGACCTTTGACATAGAGCAAAAGCCTGACTAGGCCCTGGCCAAACTTCTGACTTGCTTACTTCCCCATTTTTGAAAGACTTTCACAAACTTTTCCAACTACCTTTGGGAAAAGAGAAGTTTGAGAAGTTTAACAAACTCATATTTTTAGCACAGCGGTCTAATTTTAGGCATTGTGTTCAAGATGAACTAATCCCCAAGCTCCTCGGAGATAGAAGCAACTTGCAACATCAAATGGTTTGGTGAAATCACTCTTGTAGCCTATCCAATTATGTTCCAGGCTTAAGTTATAACAGCTCCACCACACTGACCCAGTTAAAGAATAATGAGTGTGTTTTCAGTAACGAGTGTTTGCTCCTGTGCTGAGGACTGACCTGGTAAGAGGCAAGAACTCTACCACGAAAGCCACATTCCCAGACACCATGTGTTTTGACAGGATAGCTTATAAGGGATCCTTTGAAAAATCAGTTCACTTTGATGGTCACCCTCTTTCAGTATTTGACTAGGTAAAGCATGGAGTAGGACACACTCCCAAACTTCCATCTCGTTCTGAGAGCTGCCTTAAGTCTTCACAAAATCACTTGGACAATGTGCAGAATGCTTGTTTATTAAGTGTGGCTGTCATGTGCCATTTACCTCAGCACTTTCAGGTTTGGCTACTAAAATCACATACACGTACATTAAGGAACGGCTGGGAAAACTGCAATAACCCTTGGTTTTGAAAAGCACCATCTAAAACAGTGGTAGTGGACACACGTGATTATGTGTAAACGTGCCCAGGTGGATCTCTATAGGAAGAGAGGTTGCTGTTTATAGACAATGCCCAAGGTATGTGATTAAACAAAAGGTGGAGGGGAAGCCACGTATGTTCCAGCCTGTAATCAGTAGTAGGGTGGCTGAGGCAGAAGGATTGCTTCTAGTTCAAGGCCAGGCCAGGTCACAGAAAACAAAATAGAACAGAAGTCAGATCATGGGCAAAGTGATGCCTCCCCTGCCCCCCATCGTTTACTCAGAAAAAATTCACATTTATGTGGGAAATATTTATACTGACTGTTCATTTCTCTAGCTTCCAACAGCTCTTGAAGCCAACAACAGTTTAACTTTATTGAACTCAATGCATCGTATCATATTTGCTGCATATGAAAATACAAAGATTAGCCATCTGAGGAGGAGGCAGTCAAGTCAACCTATACTTTCTTATAACAGCTGTTGTCTTTGGCAGTCCTGAGCCATGCTGCAAACCTCTGCCTCTGGACACTACACGGCACTCGAGTGGGCAGTCGTCTGCCTGGGGGGGGCGTGTTTGTGAACTAGAAGTCTGAAGGTAGGAAATAAAGAGTAACTCCAAGATACATATTCTTAAAAACAGTCTGATTGGAGAGAGCAGTCTGGACCAACAATTCCAAAATGGCAGAACCAGCCATTTATTTTCATTGTTCAAGCATTAGCTAGGCATGGTGGTGCATGTTTGTGACCCAAGTTCAAGGCCACCCTGGTCTACCCAGTGAATTCCAGGCCAACCCCATCTCAAAATCTGAAACAAACAGACAGGGTCTTGTCAGTCTCATTTTCCAACTCATCTTTAAGTCACAGTTATTCATTATTTCTAAAACAAAAAACATTAAGTTAGACTGGGGATTGTAGCCTAGTGATAGAGCTCTTGGCTATCTATTACACACAAGGTCTTGGGTTCAATCCCCAGGCCCACGAGGCAAGAGAAGAGGACCTAGACTGACCGCTGGGAGTCATGCATGCCAAGCAAGCACACTCTAACAATGAATTGTGTGTCCTCACCCCTTTATTCTGAGATAGTCTTGTCTTGAACTGGAGATTCTCCTAGTTCCTGGGCAGCCAGGACTAAACAGCCTCTAACAGGTTTAGCTTACAACACTTTAAATCATTTTTTGGTGCTAGGGATCAAATCTAGGACACGACAGATATGCTAGCCAAGTGCTCTGCCACTGTGCTGCCTTCCTAGCCCTGTTTCTTAATGTCTGTGTCATCTACCAAATTATTTTCAAATCCAAGACAACTCTTTTGACTGATACAAGTATGAGGTGTACTTGACCAGCATGAGGACTACACACTTCTCAGCTCTGGTAGGCAACACCACAAACACCTGAAGTACCTGTTCTGAGGACCACACTGAAATTCAAAATGGTTTCTGATACATTTCTAGAGTTTGGTCTTTTGTAACTTGGCTCAAAGCAAAAAGCAAACAAGAAAAACAAAACAAAAAACAAACCAGAAAGCACCTTATGGCTCCACTCCCTTAAGAGAGATTTTAGTTAGTAAAATGAACAAAGTAAGAACTATTGGTGTGGGGAGGTGACCTGTCTCACTGTGTAGCCCTGGGAGGCTGGGAGCTCTCTATATAGATGAGGCTGGCCTTGAACTTGCAGCATTCTGCTTCCCATTTGCTGGGACTCAAGGCAAGTCCTGCAGTTCCAGGCATGTTCCTCGAAGCTCAGCTTTCCCTTCCATTTTTACACAAAATTTTCTTTAACACGCCCACCAAAAAATAAAGCAACCATTGAGAAACCAGTCAAATAAGTCTAAGATTTATGAAAATGTAGGACTTTCAAGAGAAGAGAGAAAATGTTGGAAAAATTGTTAAAAGGATTTGTCTGCTAACTTGAAAGCCAATTTTGGGTTGGGGAAAAGCCAATTCTTTGCTATTACTAAATTCACAAAGAAGGACTGTCTTTGGCAACTGTTTTCACGTGATTTTGCTATGTCTGATTAAAACCATGGGACAGCCGAGCCTCTTCCTACCAAGTGTCCATGTAGCTGGCCAACGTCCCCAACACTAGCGCTCCAATGCAGTGCTCCTGAGGCACACCGAGGGGCACTCGAAGAATGGCAAGTGCTGACCCACAGCCCCAAAACACTGACAGCGGCCCTTCTAGGAAGAGTGAGACTGACTTTCCACCACCCAGAGCTGGAGCTCACTGACTGCTGAGGTAAGACACTTTAATTGTCTATTTCTGGGCATTGCAACAGTCCTGATGAGGACACTCTTAGGGGAGACTTGGCCTTAGAGGAAGCAGCGGTAAGAGAGAAGGGGATGGAGCAAGGGTCTCACTGAGGAAGAACACCTTACCAAATGCAGAGCCTCCTGACCTCACAATGAGCCAGGGCGCCTCGCAGGCATGAGAGAACTCCAGATGCTCAGAACCACAATTTCAGAAGAGAGGGAGGGAAAGTGCACCCGGAAGCTATTTCCTCAAAATGTGTCTCCCTGAAGACCTTTGCAATGATAGAGCAGCACCGCCTTGTGACAGAGACCTGGTTAGGATGCAGGCAGTGTGTGCTCACACTCGCAGCAGAGATGTTCACAGCTACAGTTTCTTCTGGATTGTGGAAATGAAAACTTATGCTCTATGTAAGGACAATTTCCCTGAATCCTGTAAACACACTGTAATAAATTATGGCGACAAGTTCCATATTTAATTATGAAGATCTAAAAATGCCTTGAGAGTCTTTCTTCTTTTGATAGGATTCACACATGCCTTGAGGGGTTTCATTAACCCACAGGGACGAAGTACAAATGCCACAGAATCCCAAATACAGATGTGATTTGTTAACCTGATCAAAAGCACTAACAAAGTTTTTGACTTTAGTAACTTAAAAATGCTGACAGTGGTGGCACACACTTGTTAACCCGTAACTGAGAAGACAGAATCCTGAAGACTTCTAGGAGTTCAAGGCCAGCCTGGTGGAAGCAGGAAGTTACAAGACAGCCAGACCTACACAGTTAAGACCCCGTCTCAAAACGAAACCCACCAATGCACACTCTGGGACCTGGTGCCCGCCGCCACCCGTCTATACAGGTGCTGTCGGCTATGAAGGAGCCACATTTCCTTCTTGTTCACACAGGCGACTTCTACTAGAGGAGTAAAGTCAAGCGAAACAGTGACTGTGACATTTGCAAGTCTGGAGCCTTCCTTTCCCATGTCCTCATAGACTGGGGTGAGCAATGTCTGGCTGACGATGGCTGACTTGATTCTCTTGTAAACCTCTTAGGAAGATCTTCCCTGCCAAGTAGATTTCTGCAGGCCCTGTCTACAGAGTTCTAGGACAGCCAGGGCAACACAGAGAAACCCTAAAACCCAACCAACTAAACAAACAAATAACCCTCAAAACGAAAACAAAATCTTTCTTGACACTGTTGCATGTTGCTTTGGCGAGCTGAGAGCTCTGAAACAGAAGGCAGAGGAAGGGTCTCGAAGCCCTCAGGAGTCATGTTCCTTTCTGTCCCTCGCCTGCCCATAGTTCTCACTCCCTCTCTCCCCAAAGGCAGGCCAGATGGCAAACAGAATCCTCTCCTGCAAGGCACACCACACAGTCCAGAAACATCATTTTCCCCTTACTCTTCAAGGAAAGGGCGCTGAGAGCTCACCCCAGAAGTGGCACTATCTGCTGACTTTCCCCAGAGGTTTATCAACACTGGGTCTTACCCTCTTTCTACTGCTCACTGAACTGCAGTATCAAAACTGTTTCCCCTGGATCGTTTCTGAAGGCTCTTGGGTCATGTAAAACACTAATTAAATACATAGATTGTGCTTTCCTCTACTGTTCTGGCTTTTGTCAGAAGTAATAGTACGCCCCTTATGATAATTGAGAAAAGTCACTTTTCTCTTCTCTGTACGACGTCTTAAGGTCATGGAGAAAATCCCAGGCTCCACCACCACAACTGAATATACTGATAGACAGCTTCACAACCACCAGTATGCTGACAACTAAAACATGCAGCAAACCATTTTTTGTTTTCAGAAAGGGTCCTGTGTAAGTACAGGCTGGTCTCAAGCTCACTCTGTAGCCAAGGTAGGCCCTAAAGTCCTGATCCTCCTGTCTTCACCTCCCGAGTACGACCATGCCCATAAATAAAAACATGCAGCTTAAATCTTTAGCATGTGTAGTGGCATTTTAAAAAATTATCTCTCAAGTATTTTTGATCTAGATTACACAAATTTAAAGTATCAGTTCCAATTTTAACTCCTTATGATTTTAGCCAGGTGCCATGGCACACATCTGCCATCTGGCCCCAGGAAGTTAATGCAGGAGTACATGAGAATTCAAGGCCATCCTAGCTTACACATAGGGTAAAGTCCTTTCTTTAATAAAAAAGGGTGGTGGTGGTGCTGGAGAGATGGCTCAGCAGTAAGAGCACTGACTGCTCTTCCAGAGGACCTGGGTTCAAATCCCAGCACCCACATGGCAGCTCACAATGTCTGTAACTCCAGGATCTGACTCTCTTGTACAGACAGACACACATGCAGGAAAAACACCAATGCACATGGAAGTAAATAAATTTCTAAAAAGGAAGGTGTTTAATATCTCTGAATTCCTGGCAACTTTTCTACAGCCAAGTATTTTCTATTCGAGTATGAAATGAAGATCTGAAAGCATTTCTTTATCAGATTTGGGTTTAAGATAGGAGCAAGAACAAGACTTTCAGCATCTACTTCTGACTTATAGGACTTATGACCCGAATGTCAATCTTAGGAGTCAGCGCTAGCTCTCGAGAATCACTAATAGAAGACACTGTTTCAGAGAAACACAGAAGAGGGGACTCCAGTTTGTAAGATCCAGGTGCCGCACAGTGTCCCTCATCCAGAGAGAGCCTGCTCTGCTCCAGCTGACTACCACTCCCTTCCTGAGTTTTGTTTAAATGAAGGCATATATGAGATAAAGAGAACAGAGTTCAGGTCTGGTGGTACACAGCTTTAATCCCAGCACTTGGAAGCAGAGGCAGGCAGATCTGTGAGTTCAAGGCCAGCCTGACTCAAAAATTGAAAAAAGAAAAGAGTTTATTTTCTTACAAAGGTAATTGTTCTCTGAGGATGGCATCTGACTTCAGCACCGAGGAACTCCCCTGGCAGAGCATCATTCTGCTAGTCCCTGCCTCTAGAGCCAATCCAAACACGACACCCCTCTGCTTAGCAAAGAGCGGCTCCAAGACCCTGAGGTATCTGGCTGCAGGAGTGGCAGCCATCCCAGCACTGTGGGCTGAGGCAGGAGGGGTGGGGTGAGGGAGAAGAGGGGGAGCATGCTTCATGGCTGCTTCTGCTCACCTCAGAGAGGCGCATGGGCCCTCCAGCTCCCCACTACTTTGAGTGTCATACGGCAGAAACATATAGGATCTGCTTCAGTTTCTAGAACCCAACCATTCCCATGGCTCAGACAGGAGTCTGTCAGGCAGGAGAGCAGCCGGGTGCTTCCATGAGCAGTGTGCCCTGGAGCTCACCATGGACTGGGCAGAGCTCGATTCCCCTGGAGCTCTGACATTTACAATGTCCTCCTTCACAAGAGAAAAACTGAGAAAAACCTTTATTCATTGTGATTTCCAAAAACAGCCTACAAGTATATAAACTACTTTTTTTTTGCTATAGCTCAATTTACTGATTCTTTTAAAACATTAGGAAAAAAAAATTGAGACGAACAAAAATTTATTTTAAGCTGCTCAAACAAAAATCATACACATTTGGAGGCTGGCAGAATGACTACTGAGATCCTGTGTGTGAACTAGGAAGTCCTGGGAGTCTCCAGAGCCACACACACACCCTGGGAGGATCAGCACAGGCAGACAGTCCTCAGTCCCTTGGAAAAGCAATGCTCAGTGTCCTGGGAGAAAGATGACTCAAACATATCCACTCTGGCTCATCTCCAGTGAGGACAGGGCCAGGAACACGGTGTCTCTCTTTCCTAATTTAGTTATCTTTTTCCCCAATGCTAAAACATCATATAAGAGCCTACCTGACATTTTGGAGCATTTGCTGTGCTGGGATTGATATTCCGTATTGCCTAAGAGTAAAAAATAAGACGGATAAAAATTACTTTAAGCCACATGGTTTGGCTGTGTAGGCTGACTTATAAATTGTATCCAGATATCTTACCATAGAACAGAATTCCCAAGCTACCCAAGAAACAGCAGGCTAAGAAGGAGAGGAGCCAGCAAAGTCACCACAGAACAGACTGCCCCTCACAGTCTAGCAGCATGGAGGACAGACAGCAAGACTTGGCGCCAAGACAAAGGCAACATTTAGTAACAGTCAGGTAGGCTCTTTGCTTCTGTGTTAGATGAAGCGGGAAGAAATAACTCTCAATGTTTCAGTGATAAGACACAGCTGTGGATGGAAGAAGTTCACAAGAAGCCTTAGGATGTACTCACACTTTGGATTGCTAAACAAAACAGTCCATTCACATCAGAACAGAGGAGATCTGTCCCTTCAACACGAGGCAACAAACAGGAGGTAGCAGAGCAAAGGAGCAGACGTCACCTCTAAAGGGGTCATCTGTTCAGGACCCACCACCCGAGAACAGTTAGAAAGTCTTTAGAAGAATCATACAAGCAGCAGAATTGGTCCACCAAGAAAACCAGGCTAATTGATGCAACAGGGTGACAGCGGCTCATTTCTTGACTTTAAAACGAATGTAAAAACAGGAAGACATTGACATTATAAATTAAGTGAATTTCTTATTATGAAAGCTTCTTGATTTTTGGTAGCCCACATGCATGTGACACTGTGACTTGCATTTAATTTGACCAATTTATTCACAACAGAATAAAGACAACAAACTTGGCTTTATTTTTTACTTCTTTTTATTTCTTCTAACAGCTACACACTGAAATCCTTGCTATCCACTTGTTCTCAGCCTTTTATGGAACTGGAAAGTACCCATCCTTTCTTGCAGTGAGGAGTAAGTGAGAGGGGGGTCCCTTGCATGAGGATGCTTCCTCTGTGGTCTTTTAGAGACGGGTTTTCAAGACCATTCTCCCCTCATCCGCTGGCATAAACTTTGCCAACCACACCTGGATCATGGGGACACACTATGAACGAGCACCAACACTTAAAGTAGGAGTCTGGCTCAACTTAATATATCTTTAAGGTCAACATTCTAGGAGCAGAGTGTGTGTAAAACTGATTTTAAATATGCACAGTAGCTATGATTTGGGAAAGGCAACTTGGGAAGAACAAAAACTATTTTGTGTTTGTAAACATCTTGGGGGGGGGTGTTGAGTATAAACGATAAACTTGCCTTTTTTTTTTTCTTTTCAGAGCTGAGGACTGAACCCCAGGGCCTTGCGCTTGCTAGACAAGTGCTCTGCCACTGAGCTAAATCCCCAACCCCAAACTTGGTTGTTTTACAACCAAAAGAAAACTAGGGAATCCGGGTAAAGGAGATTTTATTTCTGAGCATTCTCCTTTTGCACACTCTTGTACTGTACTACTGTACTGTTACCATCTATTCCAAGAGTTCACACACAAATGTAAAAGATCTACTGCTTAACCAAAGACCAATTCCCCACTACAACAATAGCTTAAATACTAGAAATAAGGTAAACAAAACAAACAAAATTGTTGGGTGGGTCTGGGGATTTTGTGAACCCAAGATCTCACACATGTTAGGCAAATGTCTTTCACCAGACTACACCTCAGCCTCAAACGTGTTTTAAGATAATTTCTTCTTATTCAGCCTGAAGACCAATAGCGTTTTCTGAAGAGAAGAGTCTCACCCTGGCAGCTCCTCCTGCCCCTCAACATGAAAACAACGCACCCAAGACACATTGGGGTCTGCACTTGGGGATAATTGTATTCTGTCTTAAACGAAATTCTTTGTTTTAGCAATACTGAAACATTTGTCATTAAAGAAAATGTCACGCTGGTATACTCTACAAATAACTCATGTAAGGCAGATGTTTTCTCTGGGGATGGCCCAGGACCCCTCCGCCCGTGAAGCTCTCAGAACATGGCACCTGTGTCTTGGCTTCCTTTGATTTTTGCTTACCTGCAGTGACGATGGCCCAAACAGGTACTTTTCATTCATTATTTTCTTGTTTGCTTCGAGACAGGTTCTTATGAAGCTCGGACTGGCCTTCAAATTACTATGCAGCTGAGGCTGCTCTTGGAACTCTTGACCTTTTTGCACTGGCCTTCCAAGTGCTGGGTAAGAGGTGTGTGCCACCACTCTGGCTAACACAGCCCTTCATGATGCATGACCATGAGTTATAGTATGTTACCCAAGGCCAGTCAAGGAAGAGGACAAGGAGAGGCCAGACAGACCCGACTTACATAAAGCCACCATTTCCCTAACCAAAGCTGAGATCCAAAGCACAGACTTCTGTGGGAATGCAAAGACCGAAAGAGGAAGGCTGGACTCTAACCTGTGGCCTCACCTGCCGCAGTAATTCTTGCTGCTTCAACCGCAGTCTCTCCTTCTCCATCTGCAGCTGCTGCAGCTGCATCTGCTGCTGCTGGTTGGAGTTGCCCCCACCCAGGACACCTCCCTGTGGGCTCTGGGGAGCCAAGGGTGGCGGCTGCTTCACTGGAGCACTCTGAGTGATTCTCTGGTTCATGGCTGAAACGAGACAAAGATGTGTCCTGAAAAAACTAGCAAAGAAGAAAGTAGGTCTGAAGAGCACAGACGGTCAGCCGGACGCCTCAGGTGCCACCACAGGTGATGGCTGTGCCTCACTGCTGCCACCACAACTGCTACAGAAGCCCCCAGCAAATGGAACGTGGACAGCACCAGAGAATAGGAATATGCCACCCAAGTGGGCAACCTGTACAAACACAGCCAGAGGGGGCCAGCAAGGTACCTGACAGAGAAAGGTATGTGCCACATATAAAGCAGGATGGAATGGTACACATGTGTAAGCCCAGCACTTCTGTTGTGAGACAGGAGGCAGAGGCAGGTCATTGTTGGGTGATCTAGGGTACGCAGTGAGAAGACTGTCTCAAAAGTAAGGTGGGAAGGGAACTGATGCTAAAAAGTTGTCCTCTCACTTCCACACAGAATCTGTGGGCATGCATGCACACATGCATGCACAACCATTAAAAACAAAGTTGGAAAGAGACTTTCTACAAAGGATATAAATTTAATTTGAGGAGAACACAAGCAACAAAATAACCAACCTTGACTACTAATGTATCCCCACAAAGCAAACGCACAACAGTGACCCCAGTGTCCTCCTGCAAGTGGGTAGGTCTCATTAAACATGACCATAACCTGGGCATATCACCGGGAAAGTCAATTCTTTTGTCACTGGACCCACATTAATGTCTGCTCTCTCTTGCACCATGTGAGTCCCAGGGTCAGACTCCACTCACCAAGCTCAATGGCGCCTTTTCCAGCCAAGCCTCTTGCTTTAGCCATTTTTTTTTTTTTAAAATCAATCTTATAGCATCCCTTCAAGAGTCTGACACTTCCCAACAACAGGGCAGCATACCTGATGCTTTACAAGGACATTAAAAAGAAAGCAAAATTAAACTGCTCTTTAGCAACTAGCCTCCAAGGCAAGCTCCTATAAATCCCACCCTCTTTTTTGAGCAAACTAGGCCTTCTTACTGTCCAGTTATGAATCTTCCTAGGCTGTGGGTCTAGCTGAATGACATTAACACTAGGCTGTCTGTGAAAGGCTCAGAGTTCAAGCCTTGTCAGATTGATGGGTCTTAAAATGCCCTAGAAGACATGCCTCTGGGGCTGTCTGGGAGGATGCTTCCAGACAGGCTCAGCTAACAGGAGAGGAACCATGCTGAACATGGATGGTATTAACTCCCAAGCTGGGTGCCCAGACTGAATAAAAGGGGGAGAGAGAAGCCTACAGGAGAGAAGCAGCCTCGTTCTGCCACAGCTTCCCCACTGTCGTGAACTGCTCTCCCACACTCTGAGCCAGAAAAATCCTCCCTTCAGGTACTAGTCAAAGACACAAGAAAAGTAATATATCATCACAGGAGCAGACCAGAAACAACAAACAGGCGTGAAAAACAGTTGAATAATTATCCACCAAGGCAGAAATTCTAGCTATTAGGATAAACATGAAATAGGAACCCTATCTTCTCTTTCAACTACCTAAATCTTCGAAGATGTCAGCAGTTATTGCTACAGAACCAAGAACATTGGAAGAAAGAAAATCCGATCATTCCCTTACAGAGCCAGATTTTGGGAAGACCTGATCCATTTTGTCAGACCACACAATGGTTTATCAATTTTATTTCTATGTCCTTCTCTTGTTCCTATACTTCTACCCCAACCCAGATTTTCTGTATCCCTGTCCCTTCTCAATCTTTTCAGTCACATTTACTTAGTTTACATAAATTTACTCCCTCATAGGGTTCAAGTTAGTAAACTTACCTTCACATCCCACTTGCTGCATACCTGCATTTTGGAATAGACTCATTCACCTCTGGTTGTGACAGATACCTTCTACAGTGATTTCTATGAGTCATGAACTATTTAGAAGCATATTTCTAGTCTTCCAAGTTTATACTTTAGATCTTTAAAATAATTCCCATAAGCATGCAGAGAAACAGAAATACAGTGACCCCACGTGCCACTCCCCACGCTATCCACTGACAGCTCATCTCGTTGCACCTCCAGACAAACTCCAAGACCCTATGTGTGCACACTCAGCTCTCAAGCCAGCTCTTTCCTTCTGCCTTATTTTTGAGGCAAGTGTGACTCTTCCACATCACAATTCATCATCAAAGGAAGTCAGGACAGGAACCAGGACAGAAACCAATAGGCAGAAGCTAGAGGCCAGAGAGAAGAGCTGCTTTCTGACTTGCTCCCCATGGCCTGCCCAGCCTGCTCACTGATAGAACCCAGGACCACCAGCCTATGGATGGCACCACCCACAACAAACTGGGCTCTCCCCCATCAATCACTAAATAAGAAAATGCTCTACAGGCTTGCCTACAGCCCAATCTTATGAAGCATTCTCTCAACTGACTTTAGCTTATGTCAAGCTGACATAAAACCCTCCAGCACAGTCCCCCTTGCTGTGTACTCCTAATTAGACGGCTCATAAGCTTCAGGGTGATCAGCCCGTCTCCACCTCCAATCTTACAGTAGAGTGCTAGGGTTACAGATTCGATACAAGACATCATGCCTGCAAAAAGCTGCAGGCTCTTCAGGCTTTACTGATTCGTCTCACCAGCCCTCAAAAATGTGGAACTCAGACGAATAGTTCAGAACCCATCTCTCAAACACAGAAACACTAAAAAACCACAAGCAAAAAACATGATTAATTTGTTTAAAACAGAATCTGAACACTGTCCACAGGACACAAAGCTTAAATGTGTTTTAATAAAATGATTCTTTAGATCCACTTTTTCCTTAGAAGTTCCAAATGGTAGCAATTTATCATCCTTCACAGGTGCTAATCTCAAGTTCTAACTTTGCCATGTATCTTAATCACTTGAAATTTAGTTTGTGCAGGTTAAGAGCAAATGTCTGACTCACACCCTGAATACATTGTTCAGGTGAGCTGGCTCCAGAGCGTCTTCTCCAGCAAGCATGTGTGTCATACCAATGGGTATCCTGACGATGCTCACGGTACCATTTTGGAAGCTGGTGGAAGCCTTTGAGTTCTGTCCTTGTACTATGACAGGGTACCTGAGCAGCGCTTCTGCTGGCTTTTAGTCATCAAAGAGTATTCCAGACTCACTCTGACCCCGTTCCAGATTTCAGCCACATCCTCAGTGCTAACAGGCAAGGAGACCCTTCTCCCACAAACTCTTGCAAAATTCTCCAATTTCCCTCATTTGGGGGTGAGAGATAGTATGTCCATCCCAGGGTGTCTTCACTTTTGCTAAGCCTATTCTACAATCTTCACAATTTCCTATTCTCCTTTTCCCCCTTGTTGTGAAGAGCAATCCTAGGACCTCGAGGATGCTGCGGAAGCACACTACCACCCAACACGAACTGCAGCTCCGGTCCCCATACTTGTACATGAACCATGCTCATGTGGTTTTCTACATGATAATCTTCCTTTACGTTGGTTATTTGACCTCATCACCATGGAGCCCAAGCTGGCCTCAAACTCCCAACCCTCTTGTCCCAGCATCCCAAATGCTAGGATTCCAGGCACAGCGTATGTGGTAGGAATAGGAAATCGTTTGCTTGTGATGTAAGGTAGACATGAGTTCTTTCAGCTTTTAAACTTCCCTTAATTTCTCTCCATGGGTTCATAATTTTCACTTAATTTTTACCACCTACACTGGTTCTTTGTTGTTTCTATTTCTGGATATCCTACTCTGTTGATTACCTTCCTATATGGTGCTGTCACACAGTGCAAACCCAGCCATACACAAGGACAACCTTCATGTTTAAAGAGCTAATAAAGCAGGCTATGTTTTAAAAGTTAGCTTCTAATTTCTGGGTTTTAATTTAATTGTATTGTTGGTATAAGAACAGGGTATGCCATTTTTTAAAAGCTTTATTTTTTATTTTTTGTGTGTGTGTGCACGCGCACGTCTCTGCACCATGTGTGTGCCTGGTGCCCTTAGAGGTCAGACGAGGTTGTTAACACTCCCCTGGAACTAGAACTGCTGATGATTGGGAATCACCTTGCAGATGCTAGAAACCAAACCTGGACCCCTGCAAAAGCAACAAGTGCTCTTAACCTTGGCCATCTCTCCAGGTCCCATGGTACTGATTCTAGGAGTTTTGTGATTTCTTAGAGCCTTAACCTGCAGCTAGTTAATCCTTAAGTCCCTGTATTAGGGCAAGTCTGGGCCAGTCAGCAGCAGTGCCTTCCCTGTTCTTAACACTTTTAGTCTGTGGAATCCAGGGGCACCTAGCCCTTTGGCTTGGCAGATTCCGACACTACTTTCCATTGTCTTATGTCCTTTTATCTTCCATCCAGTGGTGATGTGTTTAGCACACCTCCTGGGGATATCCTCTTGGTTATATCTTGTTTACTAGTTGTCTCCAGAGCAAATGACCTCAGGGCACAATCATCTACCTGACCTTCTTCAAAGCCTTATCTCCACACAACAAAACCACATTAGACATAAAATATTTTAAGAATAAATGGGGAGCCTGGAGAGATAGCTCAGCAGTGAAGAGCACTTACTGCTCTCCCAGAGGACCTGAGTTCAGTTCCCAGCACCAACTCCGGTGACTTACAACCTTTGTAACTCAAGTTCTAAGGGCTCTGCACACACACCTACAGCCAGCCAGGCATACACACATAAACATAAAATGGACATTTTTAAAAAAATGAACATTTAGGTGTATCTCTGTGAGTTCGAGGCCAGCCTGGTCTACAGAGCAAGTTCCAGGACAGGCTCCAAAACTACACAAAGAAACCCTGTCTTGAAAAACAAAACAAACCAAAACAAACAAACAAGACATTTTAACAAAATCCTTAAAAACAAAGAATAAATTATTTAAATTATGTTGGAATAAGTTGTGTTTTCCTGGGGAATGGACAGGAAGCTAACAGTATTTGAGAGTAAAGATTTGCCAAGCACCAATAACCTTAATAAAATTATCTGTCACCAACACAGACAAATAGACAGAGGCACTGTGGTATATCACACTTCCCCACACCTACCCCAGCCTTTAGACTAATGAATCCAGGCTACAACAGATGGGTACACCGATTCAATAACCTACTGAGTCTTGTTTCCGAGGGAGCTTTGTAAATCCCACACCCCTCTTTCTTCAGAGACTGCCCTGTAAACACTGGCCCCTTCATACATAGCCCCCTCTCCTGTTTTCCCACTTGACCATGCTATTCACCGTCTCCAGGTTTTCCTGATTCCCAAAGATGTTCATGTTTATCTTTCCCACAAGTTTGAAAGGCATAAAGATGGAAGGCAGAGTTAAGCTAGAGGATCCTTCCTTTGGTGAGGCATGTTACGGGCATTCAAGAGAACACTGAATGTTCACATTTCATGAACACCACTGTGGCAAGCTCAACAGCAGGAGCTAAATATGGGTTGAGGACTGGTCTGAGAGGCTCCGCACATAGAGAACAAGTCAAAAGGCCAGACCTTAGACGGCGAGAATACTCCAAGGGTCAAGTCATTTACCACTCAGTCTGATGACCTGAGTTTGATCTCTGAAACCCACATGGTAGAGAGAAGCAACATGTGCGCCATGAGACATGCATGCATAAATAGAAAATTATAATGTTAAAAATTATTTTGAGCCGGGCGGTGGTGGCGCACGCCTTTAATCCCAGCACTCAGGAGGCAGAGGCAGGCGGATCTCCGTGAGTTCGAGGCCAGCCTGGTCTACAGAGTGAGATCCAGGAAAGGCGCAAAGCTACACAGAGAAACCCTGTCTCGAAAAACCAAACAAACAAAGAAAAAAAAAATTATTTTAAAAGTTGAGGCCAAGAGCAAATACCCACTGGCAAGAAAAATGTGTTTAACTCTAATTAATTAAATAAAAGAGTTCAAGTGGCTGGAGATGCAGGACAAAGACAAGAGCACCAATGCTCTTCCTGAGGCCCAAGTGTGAGTCTAACCCCACACTGTGCCTCACAACCACCTGCAGTTCCAACTCCAAGGGATCCAATGCCCCTTTCTGGCTTCCACAGCTGCCCGGCACACAGTAGTGCCCTGAAATATATGCAGACAAAACCCGCAAAAATAAAATGAATCTAACAAATTAAATAAACAAACAAACAATATTAGAAAATGACCCCTTTTTAAATTGAGAAGTACTGGCATTATGAAATATGACAAGTATCCAAACAGAACCCAAGCTTAATAAGCATTTCATTTATTAAAAAATAGAAAATGACGAGTCTTCCACACTAGATTGTTTTTGTTGACAGTGATGATAAGATTAAGTAAATTTCTTATAAAACATAATTGGTGAACAAACTGGTCTGGGAACAGTGCTTCCTGTCTGCAATCCCAGCACTGGGCAGGAGGATCGCCAGTCGAAGGTAAGCTGGAGCTGCACAGTGACAGGCCAGTCTGCATTACAGAGTAACCCCGACTCAAACAGTACCCCTGCTAACATCCTGACCCCTCATCATTGTCCTGACGTAAAAGCCTCATTCTAAGGAAAAACTCCCCCTTCCCCTTTCTTTCTCTCCCCCCCTCTCTCCTTCCTTCCTCTATATAATAAATTCTCCATGTGGATGCAGCATCTGGGTTGTGAATTACTGACCACCTCCACTACCACATGGCATGCATCTGCCCAGTATGTTTCCTTGCACACGCGGGATACCCTCAGGGGTCTCCCACGCAGTAATTCACAACATGGGTGGCGAACATCGCCAGGCAATCCCATTGCTTTCTCCTGCCCTGCGGCAGTCTGAGGAGCTCCAGGATCCTGTACCACCCTCCATTTTTCAGGCTGGAGCATTGCCAGGGTCTCTTCACTCTACTGATCAGTAAGATTCCTCCTTCCCTTCTGCCACTTTCCCACAAGTGAGGATTCCTCTCGCTCCACTCGCTGGTACCAGCGTCTTTTGGGCTCTAACCTCGGCTCCTGTCCCTGTGCGGCGGCATACGGAGACAGCTTATCCTCTCAATTCCACGGCCCCCAGCCTGTGTTCCGATGGTCTACCGGCTGGTCTGCACCGGCCTGCACCGCTCAGTGGTCCTCCATGACCCCTGGGAGGTCAGTCTGCTGGGCCTTCTACCCCACTGTGGAAAATGTCCCCATGGTGCCCCACCCCCACCCACCACTGCCGATGGCCTGGGTCGCTCCCCTGCGGCTGCTCGCACTCGAGCAGCCAGGGGATGGGGTGGGTGGGGTGGGGTGCGTCCCTCTCTCCTGCCCGGCTGCACCGCTACTTCCCCACCTTCCTTTCTCAGTCTATTTCCTATGCGCGAATGGAAATGTATCATTGATATCACCATCTATATTTCTTTCTGACTTTTAAATGCTTCAAGTTATCTGTTCTTTATCTGCTCAGTTTATTTTGGAGGGGAAAAACCCCACATGAACACATGGTCAGGTGGTACCATCTTATATAAGGGCAACCACATGGTCTAGCCGCCATCTTGGCTAAGGTCAAAACAGGCTGGTCCTATGACTTCACCGCCATCTTTACTAAGGGCAGCGAGGGCCGGGCACTCAGTGCTCAGGCTGTCTGTGGCAGCCCACTGTTTCACCTTTGTTTTGTGGGCTGAGGAAAAGTCCTCCGGCCTTGGCCTGGTGTTCCCCAGCTGTCTCTCTCAGGCTCCAGCCATCTGGGCAGGGCAGAGGTCCAGTCCCTGCCTGCTGTTTGTTCCTCCGAGGCCTCTTGTGTGGGCGGGGCCTGGAGAGGACGTGCTCCCCTCTGGGGCATCAGCAGAACCACATGCAGGTGATGTCATTATATTAAGATTTTAAAATTTCAGATCTCTTTTTAAAAATATATTTATTTATTTATTTATTTATTATGTATACAATGTTCTGCCTGCATGTGTGCCTGCAGGCCAGAAGAGGGCACCAGGTCTCATTACAGGTGGTTGTGAGCCACCATGTGGTTGCTGGGAACTGAACTCAGGACCTCTGAAAGAGCAACCAGTGCTCTTAACCTTTGAGCCATCTCTCCAGCCCAAAATTTCAGATCTTAACATTAATACAATTCTGATACTCTTTGGGTCACAAGCTCAGGATTTTAAAAGAATTTTAAATTTTCCTTGGTTATTCATTACATGCTTTCCATGATATGGATTTCAGTACTGATTGATGATATTAATTTATCTAAAACTTTTAATTTTTCCTCACCTGTCTCTTCCAGAGGATGGTATTTCTCTCCCTCCTTGTCTTCCTTTCCCAATTACTAAGATCATGGGCCAAGAGGTTCCAAATGAATTCATACATTTTAACCCCTGTCTCTAGTCTGTATCTCAGCAGTCTGGCAGAAACACCAAAGGAGCAGTGTGGACACAGCCTGCAGCGCTTTCCCTGCTACGGACGTCAGCAGAGACTCCTGTCTATGTGATGGGGACTGGCCAGCCCAACGTAATTGTTCCCTGCCTCTACAGCTGGGTCAGATAACCACATGCTTCTGACAACGGGCCCCATTGCCCAGCCTTTGACCAGACTTTCAGCCTTTCTGGGGGCCTTCACAATGCCCCAATGCCAGCTCGAAGCAGTTCCAGAAGAGAATACATTGTCCCATCTTCCCTATCCAGAACAGAGGACCGATTGGCTATCTACTGCCCACAAGCAGGAAAGAGAACAAGCTTTGTTTCTAGGGAGAGGGAGGGGGACAGCGTGAGACAGGCAAAGACGCGCTAGAGACTTCTTCCCCGAGGACCAGCTCCTGGACCACTCCCATCCACTATGCTATCTCCAGTTTTAATCAACTCTAAAAAAGGCAAAAGCAAAATGTCAACAACAACAACAAAAAAAAAAATTAAAATATGCTCCTGGATAAAATAAAGTCTGAGCTGTTTGCATGACAAAAGAAAAACTATCCTGAGTTGTACTTAAATCTGCTCTGACAGCAAACCAAACCACCCCATGGCTGTTGATAAAAAGGAGCCAGGGTCAGCCATAGGCCTCCCTGAGTTTCCTAGAAAATGTCTTGAATTTTCAGACTTAAGGTAACTTTTAGGGAAGAGAGGAGCCAGATGATCTGAGGTCAACCCTGGAGGTCCACATGGTGGAAGGAAAGAACTGAATTCTAAAGTTGTTCCCTGACCAACTTGAGTAGGACACTTTGTGTACACACACGCACACGCACGCACGCACGCACGCACGCACGCACGCACACGCGCTTTCTTCCCCTCCGACCCCACAAAACAGTTTGGATGGAACAGAAAAGAAAATAAAGTCAACAGAGTCAGGTATTGTAGTACATCCTATAATACTAGTACTCAGGAGACTGAGGCAGGGGGATTGTCATGAGAATAAGGCCTTATATTTAAAAAATGAAATAAGTCAAAAGAAAACTTTCTCAGCAGCTCATTTTGTACTCTGGGAAGAACATGGACTGCTAAATGAGGCGAGATGGAGGGTGTGTGTGTTCGAATTGTTTCTCAGCTTTCTCTGTCCCCAACTGCCTGGTTCTCCTGTACATGGAGATGAGGGAAGGACCACACTTCAGTTCACACTGTAGACTCCTGACTAAACGGCTTTAACTTACATGAAATTCTGCCATGAGGCCCGTCCCCAGGTAACCAATGGTCTGTAAAAGAAGTGCACCCTACACCGTGGTTCCCTTTCCTTCACTTTCCCTTGGCTGGTGTGCTCACAGAGCACCTTCCAGTCCTTCACTGTGAACAGTTAGTCCTGTCCCAAATTAGTGACATGCTGTCGGCAAGATGCAGGGACAGACTGAAGCAGGGCCGAGATTCTGGGGTGAGCTGGGGCAGGAGGACAGACGAAAATGACAACCAGTGAACAAAAGCCAGGGGCCATCCAGTCCAGACCCCGGACTGTTAAATCTTTTCCTTTTCATCCGGTCCGTCAGCAACAACTACCCCATCTTTAGCATATTTTAAAGTTAATCCAAGTAGAACCTGGAACTTATTACCAAGTTGCAAACATGTGTACAGATGTGATAGTTCTAGTTTCAAATCACAAGTAAACTGTTACTCACCACGCCTCAGGTGATCGCAAGCTTCTGGATTTTAAAAACTGCCAGTTTAGCAGAGTAGCTCATGTTTACAAATCCCAGCACTTGAGAGAGCAGGGCAAGAAGACAGCCAGCATAAAGGCCAAACATTTATTACTGCACAGTGAGTTCTTCTAAGCTAGTGTGGGCTCAAGTGTCTAAAAATTAACCCTGATGAATTAGATAGTTCACTTAAGTTTTCGTCATGTAGAAATTATACATATTAATTTAACTTACTAACATAGCGACTCACCCTGGGTGAATAAAAATGGCAAGCACAAGTATTAACTGTTTTTAGTTTTAAAACATTATTTATTGGGGGTATGGTCACCTTAAAGGAGTCAGTGCTCTCTTCCTACAACATGGATCCTGGGGGTGGGGGCAGGCGCTGATCTCAGTGGTCCTCAACTATTTTGGATATTTATTCAATAATCTTATGCATCAAAAACTCATGTCAAGAAATGCTCAAGTTGGCCAGGAAGTGGTGGGCACACCTTAGTCCTGACACTCGGGAGGCAGAGACGGCAGGTCTACAAAGCAAGTTCCAAGACTGCCAGGGCTACACAGAGAAACCCTGTCTTCCAAAACCAGAAAGAAAAGAGAAAAGCTTAAGCTGAAGAACTGCTGGGGGACAAGGCAGGGCTGGCAGTCAGTCACGGTGGCCTCGGTCAGTTCTAACACAGAAAGCAAGCCGACCAGGAGCACACCACCTTCAGGCAGCGGGCCGACTCTGCTACCGCCAGAGCAGCCCGCTCTGGCCTCACCAGGCATTTGCCAGGGCAGTCTCTGGAGCTGGTGCTTGTCTCTAGGTGAAAGGTTAACAGACCCTGGCTCCTCTTCAAAGAAAGTCCCAGCTCAACCAGCAGACGAAAGCTAGCCTTCCCTGGCCTCCGAAACCCAGGTTGTTGAGAAGTAACCATACACAAGAACCCAGACTACAAATATTTTTCTTTCTCTGTATGTTTGGTATCTCATATAGTGCACAGATATACATAAGGACAAAACACTCATATATGTGAAATAAAATAATAATAATTAAAAAAAAGAATCAATTTTTTTTAAATGGACATAAAGTTAAAAGAAATGATAAATAAAAAGCTGGGTGTGGAGGTGCATACCTTTAATCCCACCATTCAGGAGGCAAAACCAGAGATCTCTTATTTCCAGGCCAGCCTGGGTTACACAGCCAGACCTGTCTGGAAACAACACAAACAAACAAACAAACGCAGCCTCCTCATATTTACACTAAAGTACTTTACTCACTGAGCCATCTATCTCTGTAGCCAAAATATGAATAATTTCAAGCCAGCATAAATACTACATAACACTACCACATTCTTTAATGCAGCTAAAAGCAGAGGGCTAAGTTTACCAACCAGCATCTTCCACAAGTGTATGCTAACCACACATAAAAATAGAGATGTAAAAAGGGAAGTGGGGCCAGGCAGCGGTGGTGCACACCTTTGATCTCAGCACTCAGAAGGCAGAGGCAGGTGGATCTCTGAGTTCGAGGCCAGCCTGGTCTACATGAAGAGTTTCAGGAAAGCCAGGAATACACAGAGAACCTTGCCTCGAAAAACCAGAAACAATAACACCACCAAGTGGGTTATTCTATAAAAAAGAACCTAATAAAGAATATAAACTTGAGAGTTGATGCTGGAGCAGGTGGTAAGTTACAGTTCATCCTCCATTCTAGAAGACTCGGGCACATTTTTCCTTAGCTAAGACTCTAAGACTCAACTGTATTTAAGAACACAGAGAAGCAAGTCAACTCCACAGGCATGGAAGCAGTAACTGACAGCATGTGCTTGCGTTTGCATGGCCCCAGGGTCAGAAACAAGAGGGGCAGTTTGTATGTCTTTGGCAGAGATAAAACGTAACCCACTATGGCGAACTTTGGGTTTGAAGGCGGCAAGAGTCAAGCCCAGAGCTGACAGCCTGCTTCTCTCTGCTCTGCTCTGACACAGAGAAGCCCACTTGGTTTTTCTCCCCACCCTCAGTTACACTCCAGCTCTGACTGCAAAGGTCTGGAACAGATTAAAAGTCGGGCCACAAAATAAAAAGCTCTGGCATGTAGTCAAGCCTGTCTGGAATACACACACACAGCGGGGCCCAAAGAGGGAAGCGAAAGGAAGGGAGGGAGGGAGGGAGGCAGGAGACTTTTGTTGCTCTCTTTATCGCGTGTGCACACGCATGTGTGCTGGGGGCGGGGGATGTCTTTTTTCCCCACCTCAAATACCCGCTCTTCCTTAAAAGACTCAGCTGTAGGTACCATCACCAGATAAACTAACCTAACAGCCAAGTTTCTTTCCTTCACTACTAATACTTTTCCCGATTTCTTTTCTTTCAACACACACGTCAACACACACACACACACACACACACACACACACACACACACACACACACACACACACACACACACAGTGTGTGTTAAAAGTTGGAGGCAGCGGCACAACCTGATTCTTCCAAACTCCCAAGGGCAGGGGAATGGAATCATCAAATCCGATTACAGAAACGTAGCTGTTATCATCCAGTGAATATTCATGCAGCATTTAAGGGTTTTCAACCACAAGAACTATTCAAACATTAAAAAGAACCTGAAGATGCAAACTGCTAACAGGTACATTACTTTCTTAACACCACAACAGGTTTGAAAGCTTGAACAGCTGGTATTTGAGCCAAACTGGCTGTCAAAATAACCGTCTAGGCTGCAACCCCAGCTCTGACTTTCCTTGGGGGTGAGGGGAGGGGCAACCCATCCATAAAGCCGACATTGGAGGCACACCCCAACACTGCTTTTTATTGTTGTCTGTTTCCTAGTAAACAGATGGGGGGAGGCTGTATTGGAGGCTCGATGTTTTTACCCAGCCCCAGGGTTGTGTTTTGATGGTGTTTACAGAGTTAATTCTTCTTTCCAGTAAGGCCTGTGGTGTGGCCAGGTCAGCCCCTGGGAAGCTTCAAAGGCTCCGCCCGTGAGTCTGACTGCACTAATCCACACATTGTTTCCATTAAGCAGCATGGGGCCAAGATGAATGCTCAAACCACATTATCTGTTCCTCTTTAGATTCATTTTCCATGCTTTGGAAAGAGATTCAGAAAGCCAACAGACAAAATACTACCAGGAAAGAAATATGGACAAAAAAACCAGTAAACGGGCACAAAGACCCTTATAAAAACGCGCACATTTGGGAGGAGGGCTCTGTTTTGCCTTTCATATCCTAAATAAAAGTGAAGGAAAGGACCTTAACATAAAACGAGGTCAAAAAATTCCCAACAGTTGTGAAATGCTTTCCTTAGACTTGATGTGGTGCTTGGGGTCTGTCCCCCCCCCCCCCCGCCCCCCCTTCGGCCCTGATGGTTCAGCCAAGCACTGGCAGGAGCATCTCAAGGGAGACGAGGGCTGCAGGTTGTGGACAAGCCTGAGCAGCGTGGCCTGTTTCCAAGAAGATCACCGCTATGAATTAAGCAGCAGAGACTATGGCCCTTCCACAGCATTCACCATCAACCCAGGCTAGAATGCTGCTGCTTTGGATCTAGATTTCTCAAGTTTAAACAAAATACAAAGCATAAGAAAAGGCTGGGTGTGCAGCCACTGCTCACCACAAGGCAATGCAGTTTCACTGAGATGGGTTTTCTTAAATCCCCCAGCCCCCATACTATCATCAAAATGACCGCAAAGGTTCTGAGGTAAACCTTTACCAAAACGAGGGTCAAGCCTTGGGTCCAGCCAGGACGTGGTCTTGTTCTTATGGTTTATGTAGTAAACGTCTCCATCCTGAGTCATGGCTTGCTCCCATCCATCAGGAAGAGGTCCTGTAACACAGAGAACAGACTATGGTTGGTTTTGAGCTGGTGTACCTTAAGGAGCTGAGCAGTGCTCATTTAAACAGAACACACACAATTAGATATAAAGCAATGCATTAAAACAGACTGCAGCCTATGTCCAGAGAAAATAAGGCAGGACAACATACCTGATTCTCCTCCATGAAAACCAAACTTAAAGAATAAAGCCAGCTCCCCAAGACACAGATGAGAACTTTAGTAGTCAGATTAGAAGCACACTTCAGCTGACACAGCCTGCTCCATTTAGATCCACTATTTATGCAACTAACTTAGAGAATACAGAGTATGACGGTCCGAATACATTAAAGTTTGTTGTGAAGCAGAACAGAGACAGCTGGCATGAGAGGACTGTGGCTGAAGGTCTGTCTGTTGGGAGGGTGGGAGGGGCTAGGACATGTGACACCTGTTGGAAGGTAAAAAGATTTTCCTAGTTTCATGAGCGTAAGGAAGCGTCTGTAAAGTAACTAATGAAAAGAGGCCCAGAATAAAACTAGGGAACCACTGAACCATCCACTAGACAGACAACTCTCAAACCTTTAACCGAGAAGAAGGTTCAACTCTAAGATATTTTTGAAAAAATGCACAAGGCGTTTACAAGTTCAAAGGTAGACAGTGGTGGTGCACACCTTTAATCCAGAACTTGGCAGGCGGATCTCTGTTGGTTGAGGGCAGCCTGGTCTACAGTGTGAGTTCTAGGACAGTCAGGGCTACACACACAGAGAAACCCTGTCTTGAAAAACTGAATAAAGTTCAAAGTCCTAAGATACTGTGTGACTGACAGACTGGCAGTGGCCACTAGATGCCTCAGAGAGCCACAGCTGGACACTCCCAGGAGACTTCCATACTCTGACTCTGTTGCTTAGCAACACCATTCTGCACCTTAGCCATCATGGTCAGAACCATCAGTGATATCGGGACTTCCCCCATGTTCTCCCTAGCCCATCTGGGACAAAGGAAAGCAAGAGGCCATGACTGCCGATTCCCACCGTGCAATGTTCTTGTCCCCACATACAGATGAACCACCAGGCATGTCCAAGGTAGACCTGAAACTCAAACACTTCTGTTTCCTGGAGCTATAAATCTACTGCCCTAAACTTTTGTCAGCGTTCCTGATTATAAGAAATCTATCAAGCTTTAATAGTATTTATTTCACTAAGAATGGTAGACCCACAAGAACTAAATCCAAGTGGGCCAGGCATTGTGTTCTCGTTCTCGTGTTCTCTCTCTCTCTCTCTCTCTCTCTCTCTCTCTCTCTCTCTCTCTCTCACACACACACACACACACACACACACACACACACACCTGTAATCTAAATTATTCAGGAGACTGAGGCAAGCTCACACAATCAAAAGCTCAAGGCCAGCACTAATCCAACCTCATCTTTAAAACTGTTTTAAAGTGTTAGCAATGTAAATCAATGGGTAAGAGCTTGCCTAGAATGTGTTAGATCCTGGGTTTGATTTCTAGTTCTGGAAAAGGCATTAGTTCAGAACGTTTTCCATTAATAACAGTCTCATCTACCATTAAATAACTGAAGAAAAACAGTAAAACATAAGTAACAGACATGACTAACGAAGGCAACAGGCTAAGTGAGAATCAAGAGGGCACTCGCTGTATCTTCTCTTCATGGTAATTAAAATTAAATAATGCACTTACTCAAAGATTACGCTAACAACCTTATAAGCACTCAGTATCAAAATGCAACTGTGAAGCTGGGCAGCAGTGGCGCAGCCTTCAATCCCAGCACTTGGGAGGCAGGGGCAGGCGGGTCTCTGAGTTCATGGTCAGCCTGGGCTATAAAACCAGTTCCAGGACAGCCAAGACCTGTCTCAAAAAAAAAAAAAAAAAAAAAAAAAAGTAACTGCAAACTACCTATTCATCTGTGTCTTTAACATTTCCTGTATGTCGTGTATAAACAGAATGTTACACAAAGAAATCCTGTCTCAATAAACAAAACAAAAAAAAGAAAGGAAGGAGGGAGGAAGGGAAGGAGGGAGGGAGGGAGGGAGGGAGGGAGGGAGGGAGGGAGGGAGGGAGGCAGGGAGGGAGGGAGGAAGTTATGTGGACAAGAGATCAGGAAGGTGCCCCAAACAACTCTGCATGCCAATTCAACCTTTAACAGCAGAATTACGGAGAGTGAGCTGGAAAAGGAAGGCGGTCTGGGCTACAGCTCCACAGTCAGGTGCTCAGTACATGCTAGGCAATTTGATGTCCCAGAGCATTAGTCAGTCATCAATCAATCAATCAATCAATAGAAAGGGAAGATCTTTAACTGTAGTCAAAATTTAGTAAAATAATATAAATCTAGGCTTCATCAGACATGGTCCTGAGGAGGAATTTGGTAACTTAACATTTTTCTTTTCTTTTTTGTTTTTGTTCTTGTTTGTTTTTTTGAGACTAGGTCTCCATCATCTCAATTCACATCCTCAGGCCAGGCCTTTGGGAATTAAGAGATGGGGGTGTTTTTTCAAAACTAGACTACCATGCTGGATCCAGACACCAAAGCCTTTTGGGCAAGGCGAAAAAGATTGAAGGGAAAACAAAAACAAACAGCAACCCTTGGAGGGTAAGAAGAGGCCAACAGTTTAAATGAGACGTAAAGAGGGTGAAAAACTGGAATCAGAATAAGAAAAATCAAGGTTAATTTAAAAATAACTCAAAATTCAGATTTATCCTTAGGAAAATACAATTTTATGTAGGATTTGCCAATACTGTTTGATTGATAATTTATCTACTAGAACAGTATCTTAAACAAGTAAGATGCACTGTAACCCTAGAGATGACTCAACTCCATGCACTTGCCTGTATGCTCTTGCCTACAGCCTGTACTCAATCAGGAAACTCTTCACTGCCACCTAGTTAGACCAACCCCTCCCCCTGCCCTGCCAGATCGAGACAGAGCGATCATGGAGGACACTGAGTGGCCAGCATAAAGTACAGGGCTCACAAGGAGTTTCTCAGAAAGCAGACTCAATGACCTCCTAAAATAAGCAACCTAAAATCCGGGCCCCTCTCAAGGCGAAGTTACTGGGCCTGAGTTAGGAAGTGGCAGGTCTGGGTTTATGCTCTTCAGAACATCAGGCTTGACCAACAGCAAACTTCCTCCTCCTGAAACTTGTAGAAGTCCCCTTAGAGGCCTCGCACAAGTTAACACTAGTCCCTCTCCAACAGCTATGCTCTGCTAACACTTTATAAGGCGTGTCGCTGTGTTCAGAGTGGGTCTCACGCGTGCACACATGCACACAAAACCCTTTCGCCTCAGCTTCTGAAATACTGCCGTTTTTGTGTACAAGCTTAGACACCGAATTCTAAAGCAACCATACATAGACTGATGGAACCTGCTTTAGTAAATTGTCAGGACACTCCCCACCCCAACAAACTCTCAAGAAAATCCTTGCATCAAACCACTAGAACATGCTGGTTGGTGTGCCCCAAACTCCTTCCTAGACCACAATGGCAGCGTGGAGACAACACTTGGGACCACGTACCTGAAGACTTGGGGTGGATTCCCAGTGCTTCCGAGTCCTGCACACTGTGTGTCCTGAGCCCTGCCTGGAGCTTACAACTTGGTCTACTTTGACCCAATATTTATTAGCTTTCTAATCCTGGGCAAACTCTGTAGTGATACGTCCTCTCAGTGGCTACGGAATGGAGATGAACACTCACAATTAAAGAAGAAAGTTCCACATGGAATGCCTACAGCAGGTGTTCTTGAACAAATAGTTCTGCCTCCGGAAGAGCAACCAGTGCTCTTAACCACTTAGCCACGCACGTCTCCAGCCCAGGAGCTATGTTTTTAATGGAATTCTAAAAATTTTCAGAACAAGGCTCAGAAGCCCCTCCCACTAAGGTATCCGGAGAGTGTCTTCTGTTTGTCCCCACTCTCTACCACTGTTAGTGTTGTTTCAGGTCTGAGCAGGTGCCCACACACCTCCATCTCTCTCTCCCTTCACCCAGCCCCTCTCTCACCACTCACCAGCTACATTCCAACCATCCTCGAAGCTCCAAATACTCTCTGATTTCTTGTTTGTTGAATGAACAAATTCAGATCATATACCCTCTCTCTTCAGAACCTAAAAGGACCTAAATGGTTCACTTACTTACTAGCTTTGACTTTCCAAAACCTGGCTCAAGACCACCAGGAGGGCCAATGTGCTCTGCGTGGATTCTTCCCCTTCTCCAGAGATGCTCAGCCCCTCCGTGAGTCCACCCAGGTCCCAGCGTCACAGACAGCAGTTACAGGAGCTCCAGTGGGAAAGCCATGCAAGAGGCCGTCTCCTTCAGTCAACTGGTAACTGGTCTATCTTCCCCTTTCCATTTTAACTACAGGAAACACGACGTATGTTTAGAACCGTCTCATGATTTAAACAGTAGCTGGCATGCAGGAAGGGCCGAGTATGAGCTGAGGGTAGGAATGCTTCCCTGTTGCCAGCTTCCTGTGTCCTGCCTGCAGGTTCAGCAAGGGACAGACAGACATCCACATAGCACTCCCTGCTGAGACTTTGTTACAGAAAACACAACATTTCACATCTGTTGAATGAATGATTTTGGCAACATCTAGTCTCAAAGTAAAACAGTGACCACTGTCACAACTCACCCCTGCTTATCACGTTAAAATCCCTAGAATGCCACATGTACCCAGAGAGCCTGGGACAGGCCACTCTCAATTCATACATATATACAATACACAAGGCAGCCTGACCATATCCACTCCCCACTACCTCTGGACACTCTAGCAAACCTCCCTTCATAGCTAACTGAAGGACTGGAGAGATGGCTCAGGGGTTTAGAGCACTGGCTGCTGTTCCAGAGGACCTGGGTTGGGTTTCCAGCATCCACATGGCAGCTCACAACTGTCTGTAACACCAGTTCTGGGGGATCTGACACCCTCCAAAGGCATCAGGTGTGCACATGGCACACAGACATACACGCAAGTAAAACACCCCTACACATTTAAAAAGAAAGAAAAGTAACTCACTGAGTCCAATTAGTGCTGTTCAAATGGGCACCGTATATACAGTCTTGGAGCCGCTCACAAGCACACAGACAACCTCTCAGGGGCCACACCAATGAAAAAAAAAAAAGACTCCCTTCTTCCAGCAGCCACCAACTGCCCTTCCTCCTGGCCATGCTGGAATGTGGACTGACTTGCCTTTGTGCAGGTCACCACAGGCTGAGTTAATTCTTGCACAGTCACGCCAGGGCCACAGTGTTCACAGCATTCCCTCCCCCCCCCCCCCCCCCAGCTCTTACAGTCTTTCTGCCCAATCTTCCATGATGGCCCCCGGACTAAGGAGACATGGGTCTATTACGCATGCCCTATTTAGGGTTAAGCATTAAGTTTCAGATTTAACTTAATGCAACAGCTTATGGTTTGGCAAAGTGCTCATTTAGACTTCAAACTGAAGTAAAACAACCGCCTTTCATTAAAACCAAAGTTAAGTTTTATCCACTGGTTAACCTTACATACTTTTTCAAAAGTATTCCTTAGGAACACTCTGGCTACTGCTGCAGAATTTAGTCCATCTCACTCACACTCCTGCCTATATATGGCAGTCTAGATGCCATTTTTGAAGAATTAGCATCTTAATCTTTCACACAAATACTCCTTCCATGAGTCACAAAACTGTTGGAGCAATAGTGACCAGAAGGATTTAGAAATCAGTGGAAAAGACAAAAATAAAACCTTAGCACTCACCAAGAGAAGAAATAAAACAGGCATTTCATTTGGTCCTTGGATGTAAATAATTTAATCTCTTTTCACAAAGTTTCCAAAACATCTACAAATGACACTGAAGAAAAAGTTTACCATGGACACTTCTATCTTTCAGTCCTACTATTTAATGACTCATTTCCTCAGGAGCTGGGTCCAGCTAAACTTCCCCTGTATCTCCAACAGTGTGCTCCTGCTCTCTCCAGTCAGTGGCCAGTGCGCCTGGTAACAGCAGTTTGTACCTGTTTCTTCCATGGGTTCAGATTTTACATCGGACAGTAACTGTCAGAATTCAAACGACTCCTGAATGTACAGGAAGAATTGTTAATGTGTGCCTCGGATCAGATCAAGAGCTTGGGTTTCTACTTGCTTCCTCTGATGTAGGGCTGACTGCTAATGCAAAGCTTGGACACCTTGGCCTGCTTGCAATAGTCAAGACCTTTAACAGGCGCCCCGCCCCGCCCCAGCAGTGTCTCTAGCACCAGCCGGTAACCCTAACACTTGGGACATGGAGAGAAGTGTCCAAAGTTCAAGGATAGTCAGGGCTACAAAATCCTATCAAGGCTGGAGAGGTGGTCAATGGTTAAGAGCACTGGCTGAGTTCACTTCCCAGCACCCACTCCAGTTCTGGGGAACCAATGCCCTCTTTGGACTTCTGCAGGTTCCTGCATGCATGTGACACACATACACTTAGACATATATTAAATAAACAAAAAATTTTAAATCCTGTTTAAAACTGAGAAGGATGGCAGGACGGCTCAGTAAGAATACCGCTGCCAAACCTAAAACCTGAGTTTAAACCCTAGGTCCCACAAGGCAGGGGGAAAACGATCGCCACAAGTTATTACACCCCCCCCCCACACACACACACACACGCTCTCTCCTATTTCGGAGGAAAAAGAGAGATGAGGACAGAAGAGAGGGAGAAAGTAGCACCGTTAAAGCCATGGAGCACCGTTAGCCCGGACCCATCACCCCACACTTAGGAAGGCGGGTCAAGAAGATCATAAATTTGAGGCCTAGGCTGCAGTTAGATCCACCTCAAAAAACAAAGAACAAGAAAGTTAACTATAAATTCAATTTTCATCACAAGTACTCTGGGTTAGATATGAATGGAAAAAGGAACACTCGAGAAACGGGTGGTACTGGGTGATGGTCAAAAGTCATCTGTGCAGATATGTGAGAAGCTCCCAGCAGAGCGAAGTCGGCTGCAAAGCTGCCCCATGGGTGGTCATGTGCAGGAGTCAAGGCCTGCTGTGAGGCCTGGTACTGGGTAAGGCCTCCATCTCCAAACCAACTGGCCATTTTACCTTTGGGTGACCAATCATTTCTACTTCAGCAGGAAATTTTAAATCTTTGTATTTCCTTCATGTTGCTTGTTGGCTCTTACAGACTGCTATGCCCAATCCACATCTATATGTGGATTATGTTATGTAAGAACGGTGGCTAGTTCTATGTTACTAACCAAGATGCCCGGTCAGGTTTATGGTCCGGTGTGTTTGCCTGGCTCACCTGAGACCCTGGGTCTGATCCACAACACCAAGAAATGAATAGGGCGATAAATAAAGGCACAAGCAAACCAAGTTTCTTCTTCCTTCCCTTTTTCCTTGGACACAGGGTCCCATGTAGCCCAGGACAGCATCTGAACTATGTAGCTGAGCTAGTCATGAACCCTCCCTGACCTTCCAGGCACCGTTTCCAGAGTCCAGGGTTGGTTACACCGGATGAACCCACTTCTAGGGTTTGTAGGTCACCATGTTTATGCTTACTTAATTCCCTGGGGCCACGCCTCTTCCTCCCCAAACACTCTACCCCCAAAGTCATTTTCCCATCTCAGCCTGTCATTTCTCAGATTACCTGAACTGCCTTGTAGGGAGAAAAAACAGCCATTTGGTGAGGGAAGTCAGGAATGACCAGCAAGAGACTGGCTCTCGGCCACACTAAGTGTGGCTTCACTACCATAGTATTCCTGCTGAGGTCTTGTTCTACAGTACTGTTTCATTAACACAGAATATTTACAAATCTCATCTTAAAATAATCAAGGGGAAAAACAGAAATCTGTGTATGTAACACTGTACTGCCCACATCAGACTGACTTCATAAGTCTGAAAGCTAGAAATAAACTCACTACTTGGATAAAAAAGCCTGAGGCCTATACTTGCTCATAGAGAGCTTCAAATATAAATACAAATAAATAAAGTCGGTGGGGACAGTTGTTTTAAATTACTTTAAATGAAGTAATACTAGCTACCAGTAATTACAAATAGTTTAATTGCAAAATACTGGATCACATTTACTTTACGTTTAAATTAATCTTTTTTTCTATCTTTTGTTTTTGAGATAACATAATTACATCATTACCCCCTCCCTCCAAACTCCCACATACCCCAGGCACAGAGCTGCTTCCCAGAGATAGGCACCTCTAGACTGAAATCTTATCAACAGGCCATTCTGCCTATCATTTATGTGGGCACAAGGTCTGTTGATTACAGCTTCCCTGGGGCTGGGGGTGCAGCTCAGGCGTGAGGTGCTCAGCATGAGCACCTGGGCTCCATCTCCAGGACCCCAAGACTGCAGCTCCTCTAACCTCCGTTCTGAAATGTCTGCTGACACGGAGGATGACCAAAATGTTAGTATTTAGAGTGAGGGGCTGAGAATGGTGGCTGACATCTGCGATCCCAGCACCCCCGAGGTGGGGGCGGTAGAGGGTCAAGGCACTCAGAGCCAGCCTAAGCTACATAGTGAGTGCAAGGCCAGCTAGAGATACACAAGACCTGACCTCAAATCGTGTGTGTGTGTGTGTGTGTGTGTGTGTGTGTGTGTGTGTGTGTACACGAGTGTCTGTCTGTAACAGAGACAGTGTTCAGAGCCTTTGCCTCACCTATGTTGAGACCCTGAGTTCAATTCTCTATTGGGAGAAAAAAACAATCCTGGAGTGAAAGCCACACTACACTCATCGCCAATGTCCTCAGCACTCGGCAGATGAAGTGGCCCAGTCTCTGGCTGGGATTTGTTTCACTCAGGAGATACACAGTAGCCCACAATCCCTGGGCTTTATATGCATCGATTCAACTAACATGATGAAAAGTTAAAACTGTTTATTAAAATGTATAGACATTTTTTCTTGTTACTTCACAAGTAATCCAGCATAACAATTTGTTTACATGGTTAAACCAGACACTTAGGTCAGAGAGCATTCAAGGCACACAGGAAGACATGCCAAGGTCTTACTCGAAAATGCTACATTTTGTAAGGGACCTGGATGTCTTAGACTTGGTACCCCTGTGTATGGGGAACACCAGGTCTCACTACATACAGCCTAGCCTGGAATTTGCAGCAATCCTCCTGCCTCTGCTCTTGCAGCACTGGATTACTGGCATGGGTCATCACACAGCTTCATTTTGAAGTATCTGGTGACTCTTTAAGGCCTCCGTACTGTCTAACCTCAGGGTCCTCCCTAGAGGACAGTGTATCACTAGAAACAAATTTACAAGCACACCACACAAGCTCCGGTCCCCAGTGCCATCCTGTCCTCTATTTCCTCTGCCACTTATCACATGGTTTAGTGATGGCAATGTGTGTGTGTGTGGGGGGGGGGGGGGTTGTTTAAAGCTCACTAGCAAAATTCTGAATCTGGCTTCTACCACTTTAAAAACTGGCTAGTATAATAACTCCAACTTTAAAGGTAAGTGAGTCCAAATTCTCTCATTTTAATATTTAGACCATAAACAAAATGTGAGAAACAGACAGCTCAGAGGTGAAGCCTTTCAAGGCTGACACAAGTTCAATTCCCAGGACCCACACAGCAGAAGAGAATCAAATCCCAAACGTTGGTCCTCTGATGTGCTCAAGCCCCTACTCCCACACACAAGGAACAAATAAAATGCAACCTTAAAATTTTTTAAAAGAAAAATCTCTGGGCCTAGTGACACACGCCTTTAATCCCAGCACTCGGGAGACAGAGGCAGGTGGATCTCTGAGTTTGAGACAGTCTGGTCTACAGAATGAGATCCAGGACAGCCAGGGCTACACAGAGAAACCCTGTCTCAAAAACAAACAAACAAACAAACAAACAAAAACCAAAGAAGAAAAACTAATATGATAAAACAGTGTTCTAAAAGGAATCCCAATCAACCCAGTTAGATTAGGATGCCCTTGTTCCAAATGAAGGACATCTCTGATGTTGACTCTTAAAGTATACACATTTAGAGTGTGAAATACTTAGCTCTACAACTTTTATTTGAAATCTGATGATAAAAAAAAAAAGTTGCCACAGTAAAATTACCAGTGCAACACACCTGCATCATTTTCACCGTTCCAGTTTTAGAATTTAAATCAAGTACCATACAAAAAACACATTCTGAGAACACCCAAGTACATTCCTGACACAGACCCTTAGTGAACACCGGAGAACTTAGTCCTTCATCGAGTTACTCTGTTCTGTATGGAGAATGTCTCACCCTAAATTGAGCAATCACCTCTTCAAAGTTTGTTTTCAATTCACCCAGAACAAGAGTGAGCAGGTGGAGAAGAGAAGCTGCCTCACACCCAGGCAGAGGAGGTCTCACTCTGCAAACTCCCCAGGCAAGTCTGCCACCAAGGTTCCCAGCCGTGGTCAGAAGCCTCTGGTTCGGCCACTGCCATTTCCTAGCATCACAGTCTTCTGAACCGGGAAGGTGAAGAATTGCCACAGGTGTTTGCCATCACCAACGTGTGCCACCAGCCACCCAGCAAGACTGCAAAGGGGCAGCACAGAAACACACCCTGTATACCACGGTGCTCACGAGGCCGCCGTGGCTAACGAAAGAGGAAGGTCTGAGGGCACGTGTGAGGGAGGCAAAGAAGCTGCCTTTGCTACCCCTGCCCCTTAAGTCAAAAGCCAGAGGGTTGAGAGGTTAAGAGCCCTGGCTGCTCTTGCAGAGGACCCAGGTTGGGTTTCCAGCACCCACTCATGGCTCATAACCGCCTGTAACTCGGGTGCCAAGGCATCTGGTGTCCTCTTCTGCCCTCCATGGTGCACCATATATACATGCAGGCAAAACTTAATTTAACTAAGAACATATTTAACAACAAAATTTAAAAATCTCATACACATTAAAAAAAAGAAATTTAAACGGATCGGGACTTTAAATGCACGGCACAGTCTCCTCTAAAGCCTCCCCTTCACCGAGCACTGTTTGCGACTCCTCCCTATTACGCAAAGAAAAACCAGTCACTTCCACTACCCAATGACTCAGAGTGCAAGCTCAGCTTCTGTGAAGTGGGTCGACTTGAGTTTTGGTTTTGCTTTGTTTTTTTTTTTTTTTTTTTTTTTTTTTTTTTTTTTTTTTTTTTTTTTTTTTTTTTTTTTTTTTGGTTTTTCGAGACAGGGTTTCTCTGTGTAGCTTTGCGCCTTTCCTGGGACTCACTTGGTAGCCCAGGCTGGCCTCAAACTCACAGAGATCCGCCTGCCTCTGCCTCCCGAGTGCTGGGATTAAAGGCGTGCGCCACCACCGCCCGGCCAAATATTCTTTTTTTTTTTTTTTTTTTTTTTTTTTTTTTTGGTTTTTCGAGACAGGGTTTCTCCGTGTAGCTTTGCGCCTTTCCTGGAGCTCACTTGGTAGACCAGGCTGGCCTCGAACTCACAGAGATCCGCCTGCCTCTGCCTCCCGAGTGCTGGGATTAAAGGCGTGCGCCACCACCGCCCGGCTTGCTTTGTTTTTTTGAGACAGTGTTTCACTATGTAGCTCTGACTATCCTGGAATTCACTATGTGAACCAGGCTGGCTTCAAACTCAGAGAGCTCTGTCTGCCTCTGCCTCCCGAGGGCCGAGATCAGAGGCATGTTTAAAGACGCATGCTAGATCTCAGAGTAAGAGGGGTGGCTCTGGGGCTTGGGTCCACACATGGCCTTACAGGTCCTGTCAAAGTAATATAAGCACCTGCTTTAAAACCAGTCTAAATGAGGGGAGGTGGTGCACCAGGACCAAGCCAAGTTTGAGGCTAGTTTGGGCAGACCCCATTTCAGAAACAAAGAAGAAGGGGTATGGATACATACCACAGCATGGAGTCCAGCATCTGAGGCAGTCATGCTATACGGCTGTGCTTTTTCTTCTTTAGGGCAACCAAAAATAAAACAATGTGCTTTCCATCACATTTTACAAAAGGATGAGCAGAGAGCCAACTCAGACCCCAGACGGTCATCAAACACAAATATGCACGGTGGTGCAACCAGAAATCCCAGACTTGGGAGGCAGAGGCAGGAGGATCAGCCATCACTGCTAAGACCATCTCAGGAATGGTGGTTGTTGTTTTGGAGGGTGAGGGGGTGGGGAGGTGGTTTCGTGGGTAAAGGTGCTTGTTGCCGTATCTAACGACCTGTCTGGCCCTTGGGTCTCACATGGTGGCAGGAGAACAGATTCCCTAAAGTTATTCTGCTGTCACTGTGTTCCCACACCTGCCCGCACACACAATAAACAAACACGATGTTAAAACCTAAAGTAAAAACCCAAACTATTTAGCATCTATAGGAAGCCTCACAGCACATGGGCTACTCTGAAATACACAGGCTCCAATGGGTGGAAAAGTATCTAGTTTCCCTAAAAGAAAGCAAGTATACAAACAGCAAGGCTGTGGTTCTGAGACAGGGTGGTGCTCACCTGAGGCGGAGTTCATCAGGGTCTGGGGCACGGCTGGGCTGGCAGGCGCAGGGACGTTCAGTTGCGAGAGCATGGCCTTCCGGGGGTCCTGCCATGTTGTTGTCTGATCGATGTGACTGAGACAAAGAAGAGCGAGTCAGATCGCTATCCCCTAAGAATGGCTCTGCTCACCACACCGCCCCAACCCCAGCGGACAGGCCCCCCGGAGCACGCAGAGACACTTTCACCTCTGAAATGTCTAAGTATGGGATCTGAAAAGGTTATACCCGGTGACAGAAACCACCGTTTCCTAGTGCAGTGTCACTTCTAATTCAAAGAGAAAATGGTGTCTAAATCATGTAGGTGGGAATTGTGGCTAAAACTCAGGACTGGCCAAACACGACAATTTAACAATGGGCTTTTAGGACTCAAAATCTTTTTCAAAAGTAAAACACAAAAAGCAAAGCGTCCTATTAAGACAACACTTCAAAGCCAAAGCTGAGGGAGAAAAGGAACTGGGCACAACAGCTCCCAACCTCCCGTGAAATGTGTTCCTGGATCCCAACCATAGCTTCCCGCCATAAGACAGTGTACCCTTACATGGGGGGTAGAAGAAACCCTCCGGCTCCCTTCCTCTCTCAATGGCTTTGGCATGTATTTTATCACAGCAGTGAAAGCGGTAATAAATACACAAAAACTCGCAGCAGCTAGGAAGGACAGTACCTGTTCTCTCTGGGGGCTGGGGAGAGTTCAGGCTCAGGAAAGGCACGGTGCCTGTCACTACCCTGTGTTAATGCTGGCACAAGCACACGAGTTCCATGGCTACTGCAGCAGCCCTCAGGTCAAGGCCACGAAGCCTAAACTTGGTTCCGATTTTGCCGCCTAAGCCTCATAGAGAGGATGATTGAGTCCTCATCAGACTTGGGGCTTACTTCACCTTCCAAATCCTGTACACAAACTTTATCCTCAGGCAAGTCACTGAACCTTTACCAAAATATCAGTACACTTTTCCCCTTAAAAAAAAAGTTATTTCTTGGTATGTGCTGTAAGCTGTTCCTGTAACCTTCCCACTAACCCATAAATGAGTTTTTTTCCCCCAAAAATCTTAGGAGAAGCTGAAAAGGCACACCCTCCTCACTGCTGAACTCAGGTGACACCAACAATCTTGTTTTCCAGCACTGAAGACAGTGACAGGCAGTCACTCTTCCTCCGGGCGGAACCTCTGCCTGCTCAAGTCTCAGGCTTGCACTTCAGGACCCGTATTTTACAGGAGCATGCTTAGCTGTGCTTCATTTGTTTGTTTATTCCATTTAAACTGTGCTTCTTGAGGGCACCGTTCCCCCAACTGCTCTACAAAGCCCCGAGTTTCTATTAATCTTGAAGACCAATATGCCTCCTTAGAGAAGCCTCCTTTACAGAAAGGCCAAGCCTGTATGTGTTACAATCCCAGCTATGGAGACAGGGGATGCCACACTAGCAGGGAGGTCTGACCTCTGTACTTGGGGGAGAGGGATAGGGGGACCCCTGAAGCTCACTGGCTACCAGTCCAGCCAATAGAAGACCAGGCTCAGTGAGAGACCCTGACTCAAGATGAGAAGCAATAGAGGAAGACATTCAACATCACTCTGGCCTCCATACATGTAAAAGTGCACACAGGCCGGGCGGTGGTGGTGCACACCTTTAATCTCGGCACTCAGGAGGCAGAGCTAGGCGGATCTCTGTGAGTTCAAGGCCAGCATGGTTTACAGAGCGAGATCCAAGACAGGCACCAAAACTACACAGAGAAACCCTGTTTCAAAAAAACAAAAACAACCCCCCCCCAAAAAAAAAAAAAACAAAGAGTGCATATGTGAACACATTAACACACACTCACAAAACACACAAAACCAAACCTCCAAATAGCCCTGCCAAAGACAATCTGGATTCTGTAGTGTAGGTAAGTGTTAGCAACCTGCTTCATCTTCAGAAAGGGGGAGTGGAAACTGGTTTATTCACTTCTCAGGGTCTTGAGAATTAAATCCATACTTAAACAACCAGAACCGTGGCTCCTACAAAAGGCCCTAGAGTCCAGCATGGTGCTGCCTGCCTTTAATCCTGGGGGGAAGGGGTGGGAGAAACAGGCGGATCTTCGTAAGTTCAAGCCTATCCCAGTCTACTTAGTAAGTTCCAGGTCAGCCAGAACTACATATTAAGACCCTGTCTCAGAAAAACAACCAATTCCTACTCCAACCCAACCCCCCCACCCAGAAAAATTAATGAAACAACAACAACAACAAAAACCCTCCAACAAACCAGCCCACAGTGTGCGATTCTCCCCTCCTCCTCTAGCCACAGTAGTGAAAGTGGCTTCCCGTTTAAACGCTCTGCGCTTGTTTCTGCTCGGAGGTTTGGACGACGCTGTTCTATTCTTCTACTGCACGCACTCGCACTTGGATGAGGCAGTGGTGACAGCAGCCTGAGGTAGCTGTGCAGGATGAAATGGAAGACTAAGCGGCTGGAAGTGTAGGTTTTACTAGCTTAAGATGACAAACCTTTTCAAAAGCAGATCCTAGAACGGGGTAAGACATGTGGGATCATTAGGTTTCATTTAAACAGCATCAATTACTGGTGCCAGTTCTAGACTGCAACCAAGATTACATCCCTCTGGACCAGCAGGATGGCTCAGCAGGTAATGGTGTGTTCGAACCCTGGAGCCCACTCACCAACCAGGTGGGAAAGAGGACAGCTTCATAAATCGTCTTCCAGCCTCCACATGCACACCATGGCATAGGCAAAACACACACACACACACACACACACACACACTTTTTTTTTTTTCAATAGAAAAGTGAGAAAATTTGCACTTAAATATAAGGTCAGTGAGGTGCCTAGAGAGAAATCAAGTGACCAACCTGACTCATATTAAGGGAAGCTGATTCAGCTGGGCACGGTTTTAATCCCTGAGTTCAAAGCCAGCCTGGTCTATACAGATTGAGTTCCAGGTCAGCCAGGGCAACACAGAGAAACCCTGTCTCAAAAAAAAAAAAAAAAAAAAAAAAAAAAAGGGTTGCTTTAGGGGCTGGTGTATTAATATATGCCATTAATCCCAGAACTCAGAAGGAAGTGAGTTCTAGGCCAGCCAGGGATACACAGGGAGACTCTGACTTTAGGAAAACAGCAAGAGTGTTTTAAATTGGGTGTGAAGACTGTTTGAATTTTGAGTTTTGGCTGTTGCCATTGGCAGCTCAGGAGACTCTGGTGGCGGCTAAAGAGGCAGCTGGGCCAGATTTCCTGCCCTTATCAAATCCATGCTTGTTGTGACAGTGTTATTTATAGTCACATGCTAGAGGCCATTCTCAAACCAGGGAAACCTATGTGCTTAACTGACTCTAGGACAATGACACACTGTACAATCTAACCTTCTACAGCTCCGGTTCTGAGACCACAGGCATTCCTTTTTTATAAATCCATCACCTACCTTTCACAAGTCTCAAAGGCTCAGAGATAAACATATGGCCTAATTCTTTGATAAGGACAAGACAATTTATACACTTTTCTTTTATGATAAGTTTTTTCAAGATTGTCAGAAGTCAAAATCCGAGACTGGAGTTCAAAGTGCTGGGCTGTCCATAAAGCCCAAAGTGTGTATGTGACAGGTGATCTTCGGCTGCAAATAGCACAGCACCGTGTAACCTGCTCATGAACAGGAAACAAGCTAAGAGACCACAACATACACGTCCCCTCAGGAGCTAAGAGGGAGCTGTCCTGAGGAACAGCAAGGCTCAGGCCTAAGGTCATCTTCAGCCAAACGGTTTCCCTGCAAAGTTACATTCAACAACCTTGTTGGTCACAATGTGAAGCCATGGACACCACGTCTCCCAAGTTCACAGCTTGGGTTTTTCTCTTATGATACAGAAAATGACAGGAGTCAGTATACACGGGTGGAGAACGAAAGCCCAGTTGAGGTTTGAGTCCCCAGGTCTTGTAGCCCTTCCCTAACTGTCACTGCCAGGAAAATAATCAAAACCACAACAAACAGCAGCTCCAGGGAATCTAAGCTCTCAGACAGTCTACCCCTGTAACACTCAGGCTGGAGTCGCCCTGGAATGTGGAGAATTGCTAGGTGTGGAGAGAGAGTATGGCCTGGTTGGTGGAGCAGGTTGGCCAGGTCAGCTGACCTCGGGAGACTCCAGGCCTAGGGTGTGGGGTGGGGGTGTCAGAGTCGGGGGTCGGGTGTGGCATCTCCTGAAACCCCAGCATTCAGGAGGCTGAGGCAGGAGGATTGTGATGAATTCAGTCATCCTGGGCTCCAAAATGAGATCCTGTTTCAAAAACTGAAGGGAGGGAGGGAGGGAGGGAGGGAGGGAGGGAGGGAGGGAGGGAGGGAGGGAGGGAGGGAGGGAGGGATGGACTTTAAATAGTCTCCTAAATCATCTTATAGACACGCTGGTTTACCTAAAAATGCCAGATTACGACCTCACTGCTTCAGTTTTATTGTAGTTGATTAAACTGATAATCCTGAGCAAACGGTATTTAAATGCACAACAGCGGATCAGGAAACAGTAACTTTGTTGTACAGATGAAAGGCAGTATTAATCTAATTTAAGGCCATCAGTTGGGGAGGTGAGACTGTGAGGGGCAGGAAGCAAATATGTTCAGTTCAGACTCAGACCTCATCCTCATTCCCTGTGACTTGAATGAGCCTAAGGCCCTAGACTCAGGACCAGGAAGGAGAAAGGCCTGGGCAGTCCACCCGCTCTCATCAGCTCTGTGGCCATACCACACCTGTTCGGTGCACTGGCAGATAAAGGCCCTTTGGGTGTCCCAGCTCCCATCTCACTCAAGATCCCACCCAGATTTACAGGTGCACTGGCATTTCAGCTGCTAACAACACAGCATGGCTGCAGCCACCCAAACTGCTAAGACAGGACCAGTCGTCAGTCTGGAAACATTCCCCAAGAGGCAGACTCAACACTACACAAGCAGGAAACGGGCAACTCACATGAACTACAGCGACAACACCAGCCCCCACTGAATATAATAAAAGAATCTTAAAACAGCATTTTCTTTAAAACTTTTAAATTATGTGTGTGAGCAGCTGACTTTCAGAGTCTGTTTTCTTCTCCCATCATGTGGGTTCCAGGAATCTCATCAGGCTGCCAGGATCCTTTAACTACCAAGCCTCCACATATTTTCTTTTTTAAAAAAAAATATGTATATGAGTGTCTGCCTGCACGCATGTATGTGGAGAGACAGAGAGTGAGTGTGTGTATGGACCTAAAAGAAAGAATCAGGTCCCTGGAACTAGGTTACAGACATTCGTGAGGCACCATGAGGGTGCTGGAAACCACACACAGGTTCTCTGGAAGAGCTCTGAACTGCCAAGCCTATCTTGCCAGCCCCCTCATATAATATTTCTTTCACTAACCATTGGATAACATCAATGAGGCGAACCTGGAGAGTGACCCCAAAACTTGAACGAATTAACTTTTTATCCATGCTACATTTTAGGGGAGATATGATGTAGGCCCTGGCATGGTGGTTCACACCTATGATCCAGGGACCTGGGAGATTAAGACAGATTGTCATAACCTTGAGATCAGCTTGGCCCCTAGAGTGAATTCTATGGCAGCCTGGCTACAGTATAAGACCCTGTCTCAGAAAACAAAAGATTTACTGCATACCAAATGAAGAGACATGACTCCTGTACAAACAGACACTAAGCAAAGTCACACTTGGTCTTAACTAAGTAGTGTGTGAACTGTTTTATTTTTCTATTTCATTATTATCTCTAACTTTAAACTTTGGTAAGGCCTTCTGTGTTTCCACAAGCCGAGAGGAGAGGCAATGGATGACTTGACTTTGGAGAGAAGTTGCCCCAGCCCTGGCAGGTCCAGCAGCTTCTCTCTCCTGGTCCCTCGCTCAGCAGCTGTGACAAAAACAAACACATCAAACAGGAACAGCAGCTCACCTACAGGACGGCTTCCTTGTTTAAAGAGACAGTGTCTGTATCTGCATATGCATTCACACCTGTGTGTGCACATGTGTGCTTGTGTGTGAGTGGAGGCCAGAGACTGACATCCAATGTCTTCCTCAGTCACCCTCCACTTCAGTTTTTGAGACAAAGTCTCACCAGTCTGGAGTTGGCTCATTTGGCTAGGTAGGCTGCCTAGGCAGAAGCCACCGAGATCCTCTTGTCTCTGCCTCCCCAGGGCTGGCTGGGATTACAGACTCAGTTTTATCGCCTACATGCCAGGTGCTTCATTGACTGAGTTATGGTCCCTGCTTCTCCATGTTAAAAAGTAAATAAATGGTGTCTGCTGTCAACAGTGCTCTGCTGAGCTCACACTGGGTAACAAGCCTTGATTTGTGTCCATCACATCGTTTCTTTTTAAGAAAATTAAGGCTGGACTCTCATCCAAGCTAAGCAAGCTGTGTAACTTAGAATATTAGTGAACTTTTAACACTAAATTTTAAATGTCTCCTTTCTGTCTTGATATAAAATTTACATATTCATTAGAGGTGGGGGAGAACACTTTGACCAGAATCAGAACATTTGCTCAGGTAGAATACCAGAATTCTACTTAAAGCATAACTGAAACAAATCCTGCGAGTGACCTTCAAGGTAATGACTATGGATGAATCCTACTACATTCATTCTGAAGTATAGTAACACTTCTTTCCAGAGGACAAAGACGAACCAAGTTCAATCTCTATAAGCAGGCTATTAATTTCCTTTTTTCTTCCTTCTATTTATTTATATTTATATACGTATGTATGTATGTGCTGTGGGATGTTCTGTATGGCAAATGTGTTGCTCTGATTGGTCAATAAATAAAATACTGACTGGCCAGTGGCTAGGCAGGAAGTATAGGCGGGACTAACAGAGAGGAAAAAAGAAAGAGCAGGAAGGCAGAGGGAGACACTGTCAGCCGCCACCAGGACAAGCAGCATGTGAAGACACCGGTAAGCCACAAGCCACGTGGCAAGGTATAGATTTATGGAAATGGATTAATTTAAGCTATAAGAACCGTTAGCAAGAAGCCTGCCATGGCCATACAGATTGTAAGCAATATAAGTCTCTGTGTTTACTTGGTTGGGTCTGAGCGGCTGTGGGACTGGCGGGTGACAGAGATTTGTCCTGACTGTGGGCCAGGCAGAAAAACTCTAGCTGTATGTATGTATGTATGTATGTATGTATGTATGTATGTATGTATGCTGAGACAGGGTTTCTCTGTGTAGCCCTGGATGTACGGCCTCAAACGCCCATCTTTCTCTGCCTCCTGGGTGCTGGGATCAATGGCGTGTGCCACTACCACCTGACTTATTTTCTTTTCTAATCTTAGATCAAGTGTCTGGAGAGATGGCTCAGTGGTTAAAAGTCCTTGGCCTTGCAGAGGATCAGAACTGAGTTTTTAGCACCCCATCAAGAGGCTCACAATCACCTACAACACTGGCTCCAGGGTATCTGACACCCTCTGCTGGTCTCTAAGGTCACCTGCACCCATGTAGCATATACTCAGAGACATACAAATAAATTTCAAAAATGTAAAAATAAATATACTGAAGTCATTGGTTAGGTAGGGAAAACAGACCAGAACAGACATGTAACACTTAACTTCTCATCTTTTGTTTCTTTTTCCACAGTTTCAGTTGTCTGAAGTCAACCAGTGTGAGCATGTCCTAGTGTGAGTATGATCTAGTGATCTTCCTTCCAACCAGGCCAACGTAGTAATTTCCAACCCCCAGGGGATATGCCTGATTATTCACTGAACCATATAATTCCATGACTTCTGCACTTAACTTTACATGGTGGTTTAGTTTCTGCTGTTTGAAGAGGGACTGAGACAACATGAATTTCTTTTCTCTTTCCTTACTATCTCATAAAGTTTTAGTCTAAGAAAGCTGTATTTTTTTTTTTCTTTCCTTATCCAGGTAAACCTCAGAGTCCCTAATTAGGTAGCAAAACCAGAGGAATTAAGGAATTACTGATAGAAGACCAGATCATACAGTATGGTAGAGTCAAAATCTGACCATCTAACCATCCCACCTTAACTCCATGCCTGCAAAGGACTACAACACACAGGCCCTGACTTGGAGTAGCCCAGCTTCCCTGAGCTAACACCCAGACAGCAGCCAGAGTGAAATGTGTATGGGCACCGCTGTCTTACCCTGCCCACCGCTGCAGCATCAGTGTGGTCAGCCGGGAGCTGAGAAACAACTCACACACAGTCATTTCAGTGTCTCCTGAAAGATGCTTCCATCTGAACTTGGCGGCACAGCAGGACATCCCTCACAGAGGCAAGAGGAAGCCTCCCTGGTTGAAGACTTCTCAATGCTTTCTCAATGCTTGACACTGACTAGCAAATCTTGTTTCCCATCTGCTTTCTGAAATTATGGAGGGAAGTACCCAGCAATTACACCAAGGTCTCTTCCCTTTACTCCTGGGTCTGGTTGAAAGTTGTGTTCAATGACATCATCTGGCCTCAGGTAAGTGGATCATGATGAATGTTTTGCTGGCTGGGTGTTCTGAATCTTGCACCTAATCATCCCTCCTTCTGTGGATGACAAAAGTGAGACCAGTGAGCAGAGATACAAAGTGAGGTCCCCAATCTCTTGCCCATCAGCTTTGTGTGATGACATGTTAAAATGGAGAAGCTGCAAGAGCAAGGCATCTGGACTGTGATCACACCCAAAGAGGCTGTTTCCATTTAATCCAGCCTATCCGAATATAAAGTAAAAAAGAAAAGTGTCATGTGTGTTTAGATGATATCAGTACTTCCTGAAGAGTCCGAATCTTTCTGAACTCTTCATATACTGCACAGAGGAAGGTAAGAGCTCAAAAACATTCACATTGGGGCTGGTGGTATAGCTCAGGATCAGAGACCTCACACCCTGGGTTTCATCCCCAGCACAGGAAAAGGGAACAGTCCTCACACCCATTACAATGCCTGTCATGAAGAACAGAGAATTCCATGACTTCGAGGATCCAAATCAACTGCCAGCTTTGTGCATTGCTGGAATGCAAAACACTGTTAAGTAGACAGATTCAAAGCTCCTCAAAACCAAACCAAACCAAACATAAAATCAGCACCTGATTCAGCAATCCCACTATTACATCACCTGAAAGAACTAACAGCAGGACTCAGGCTCTCCTAAATTCACGCTAACGCGGCACTACTCACAGTAGCACACGGGGAGACAACCTAAACGCCCACGAGGAGCAAATGAACAACAAAATGTGACAGACACAAACAATGGAGGCAGCCAGGAACAAGGAGGGCAGTGAGCGGGCCCTTAGGACAAAGGGCTGCTGTCAAGTTCACGGGCCCTGGTGGAAGGAGAGAGCCGACCCCATAACATCGTCCTCTTAACTCCACACAGGGCACACAAGCACAGAAGTGTGTGTAACGCACATCAGCTTTATCTAGACCAACCTCTTTTCCTTTCCTTGAGATAAGGTCTCACATTTAAGCCAGGCCAGCCTAGCACTTGGATGCTTGCACATATGCGTGCGCGCGTGCGCGCGCGCACACACACACACACACACACACAAGTAAATAAATAAATGTTTCAAAACTAAGTAAAAAATACAACATAACACATACACAGAGGTGAACAATATATGGAATACCAGGATGAGACTAAGAAAGGTCACATTTGTGTGGTGGCGCACGCCTTTAACCCAGTACTTGGGAGGCAGAGGCAGGCGGATCGCTGAGTTCAAAGCCGACCTGGTCTATACAGAGCAAGCTCCAGGACAGTCAGGGCTGCACACAGAAACCCTGTGTTGGAAAACAAAAACAAAAAACAATTCCCATTCAGATCTGCTCTATTCATGAGCTCTAGTGGGAGACAAATGGTGACCTTTTACTGGAGAGCTGTTGGGTAATGTCCAAAGTCTGTAATTCAAATAGCCTGAAAATACACAGCCAAGTGTTATCCATGAGCCACGAGATAAGGAATTATTTATTTGTTCTTTTCACCTCCCTGTGTTTTCCAGTCCCCACCCCCACATTAAAGCTCAGTTACTTGAACAATAAGAAACTACAACAGGCAGACTCTGGTGTGATGTCCAGAGAACATAAGATAGTACTATATTAAAGAAACATTCTCAGGAGGCCTGTGATGTAAAATCCCAGGACGTGTGAGGCTGAGGCACAAGGACTGCTTCAAGTTAAGGGCTAGCCTGGTTTAGCTGTGAGTTAAAGGCTAGCCTGGTTTAACTGGGAGACCTGCATCTCAAAAAAGGAAAGGGCTGGCTTACATAAAGCTTACTGACAAGTTGAAGGAGAGAACCAATTCTCAAAATTGTCTTCTGACTTCCTTGACCATGCATGTATACATACACATACATGTACACACACACACACACACACACACACACACACACACACACACACACACACACAGAGTTTAAAAGCAAAACCAAACAAACAAACAAACAAAAAAAACCCAGGCCTAGCGTGGTAGCACACACTTAGTAATCCCAACACTTGGGAGGTAGAGGATCAGGGTTCACACAGCCATCCCTCCAAGATGTATGTCCCCTATACTCCCAGAAGCACCCCTACACCCCCAGAAGCCAGTATGGGATAAATTAGTCCCTATTTCAAAAACAAAAGCAAATCAAACAAACCCACAACACATAGCTCAATAATGACTCCAATGTTATATGACTACCCCCAAACTTAAAACAAATACTAGGTATTAGTAACATTCATAGGATCTTTAATCTGTCATTGAGTGTTTTGTTTTCCTTGGTTTTGGATTTTTGACACAGGATCTGACTTTGCAGATTTTTGTCTCCTGCATAGAGGGCTGTAACAGAAGCACTCACCTTAGCTTTGAAATCAATACTTCTGGCTCTTCAAAAGCCTCATGGCAGATGCTTATAGGCAAATCAAGACAGTCTTGCAGGCAGAGCTAAGTCTAACCTCTTCAAGTCAACCCAGAGCCCCGACTTTCACAAGGTCAGCACACTGCCTACCATTTAAAAGACTAAAGGCTTTCAAAAGTCACTGGGGAGTGGTGGCACATGCCTTTAATCTCAGTTGCAGCTTTGAACTGGAGGCTAGCCTGGTCTACAGACTGAGTTCCAGCTAAGGGTTACATACAGAAATGCTATCTCAAAATAAATGAACAAACAAAAACAAAAAGCCATTCAAAATTCTGAAGTTTCAAGTCAGAGTAAATCATGTTAATTGCTCTAAAATAATTAAGAATAACCAGGAAGTTAGTGAGACAAAATGGTTTATAGTAAATATTTATAAATATATGTATAAGATGATAGTGGGGGGGGGGGTTCCTCTTTTAAAAGATTTTTTACTCCGTAGTCACAAGATGATCTCAATCTCATGGCAATCCTCCTGCTTCAACCTCCTAAATGTCAAGATTACAGGCATGAACCACCAAGCTTGGCAAGATTGAAATTTGGCGTGAGAGTTCTTTAGTATTAAGTTACATAAAGAACCAACAGACAGACAGATGGTCATTTTTAAGGACAATTCAATGATATCATAAACGAATAGAAAAATTAAAAAATGGTATATACAAAGTATAATAAATAAATAAATAGGAAAAAAAACACTTTCTTTAAAATTCTAACTTTAACATCAGGCAGGACCTCTTGTTCGGAAGTTATTCTTGAGAAGCAAAGGTCTAAGGTTGGGAGGTAAACCTGGACTTCTTGCTCACTTCCTGTAGAAATCTACACTGACCACGGCAAGTGAAGTTTAATCATTTCAATACTTGAAGAGACCTTTGAAAGATCACTTATCACACCTTACAAAGAAAGTTACCTGTGCTCTCTTTAGAGCATCAGAATGGCTGGGATCTGTGTACAAGCTCAGCACGTGCCTGGCGGGGTGTTCTATTTCACCGCTGAATCACTGTGATTGAGACTAAATGAGAAGTTCAGCAAAAATCAAGAGCTTACGCTAATTAAGTATAAACTCTATTTTTAGTATATACTATGGCTCCAGCAGGCATCTAGGTTCCAGATTGTTGACTCTAAACCCTGTACATCAAGGTTCACTATCACAATAGCCAACTGCTTTCTGGAGTTCCGTCAGCCAGAGAGCAAGAACAGCGAAGCCCTCACCCGACGAGGTATGTATTAGGTATGCCTTTCTATTCTCTTTGTGTCTTCTTGGTATTTGAGACAGGCCCTTCATGCCCAGCAAGGTTACCTAAGCAAATCACAACTAAGAAATACCCTAATTTCAGAGGTAAAATATCAAAGTTATACAAACTAGAGCTGAAGAAATGCTGTAAGAACAAACAGCAGCCACCAATGTGAACTGCCAGGTAAGATGTGCACACCTCTGGCCTCCACACCTCTCAGGTGCTGGCATTACAGGGCATGCCATAAGTTTAAGACCACTCTGGCCTGCACAGTTAACTTCCAGACTAGCATACATAGCAAGGCCCCCGTCCTGAAGAACTTACAAATTTCTTAGTCTGGGAGGAGATGGGGATGACAGAGCTGAAATACATTGCATGAAATTCTCATTCTCATTCTCATTCTCATTCTCATTCTCATTCTCATTCTCATTCTCATTCTCATTCTCATTCTCTCTCTCTCTCTCTCTCTCTCTCTCTCTCTCTCTCTCTCTCTCTCTCTCTCCCTCCCCCCCCCCCCAGAGCTGAGGACCGAACCCAGGGCCTTGCGCTTGCTAGGCAAGTGTTCTACCACTGAGCTAAATCCCCAACCCCTGAAATTCTCAAATTCTCAGAGTAAAAGTATTGTTTATTTAGTGCCTTGTAGGTAACTAAGTTAGGTGCCTCACTCATCAATCCCTTAAGCTTCAATTTCCTTCTCAGACTGTGGTTTTTAAGGCTCAAGTTTCTGAGCATGAGTGAGATGATGTTTATTATGTGTTTTATAATATGTTCATTATGTACAGTTTCACCTACAAACGATGCTTCTTTCTGCTTTAAAAACTCATGTGGGGCCGGGCGGTGGTGGCGCACACCTTTAATCCCAACACTTGGGAGGCAGAGGCAGGCGGATCTCTGTGAATTGGAGGCCAGCCTGGGCTACAGAGCGAGTGAGTAACCTTGTCTCAAAAAAAAACCCAAACAAACAAAGAACTCATGTGGGTGAGGGACAGAGTTAAGTCATAGGCATCAGTGGCATCTCTAATGTGTTAGAGAACCCACTGGAGCCTCCTCTCCCTCGTCCATTCAGAACACAGCAAGAGCACCACGTGTACCAGAAACCCACTGCTGGAGAACGCACTGAGCCCTAACCACTGCAGCAAGCAGCTATTCTTAGGAAGCAGCGGGGGTTGGTTCAGTCGGCAACACTGCTGGCCTCTGCACCAGAGGTCACAGTCTCACATTTCAGATATGAACTCCAGTTTCCAAGTCTTCTAAAGAACAGTTCAAGAGGCTCTAACAGCCCCATCACTACCACATAGCCTGTAGGACTTCAAATCTAAAGCATAACGCAGGAATAAACTGGATAAGTTGGGCACGGTGTTTCATGCCTAAAGTCACAGCTTTCAGGAGACTGAGGCAGGAGAATCATTTGAGTTTAAAACTAGCCTGGGTTACAGAGTAAAATCCTGCCGCCAACAACAACAACAAAAAAAAAAAAAAAGAAAAAGAAAGAAAGAAAGAGAGAGAAAGAGAGAGAGAGAGAGAGAGAGAGAGAGAGAAAGAAAAAAGAAAGAAAGAAAGAAAGAAAGAAAGAAAGAAAGAAAGAAAGAAAGAAAGAAAGAAAGAAAGAAAGAAAGAAAGAAAGAAAGAAAGGAAGAAAGGAAGAAAGAAAGAAAGAGAAAAAAGTTAGGCACACTAATCTTCCTTTTAAACAAAAGCCCATGCTTAGAAACAGTTAAAGAGAGAGGTTGTATATGTGTCTTGGCCAAAGGTAGGATAAATGAATTATATTTCTTAACTATACTGACACATGTTTTTAAACACAGACCTATTCTAAAAAGGGTTCGGTTAATACCAGCCCTATTCAAAGTAAGCTTCTGGTCTCTAAATATTTCTATTAAATAATTTCACTATAAGCCAGAGTGGTGAACTAAAAATACAGGCAGCATTTTTGCAGAAATGAGAGAGCCTATCAAGTGATTTCATGTAGACAGCCCACAAGCACACAACTCAGACAGGGAGGCACCAGGCGATTAGCAACCTTTACAGAAATAGATAAACAATGCTGTGATGCACAAGCTGTCTGTCATCCAGAAGGCTAGGCTGTGTTCCTGAAAGTAGAAGGATATTCTGTACTTGACTGAAGCAGCACCGGAGTAAAATCATTTAAGGCTCCTCTTTTAACAATCACACACAAAAGTCAGATGGCAAGTTTCTTTAAGCAGAACTTTTTCTCTACTTAAAATTACTGATTCCTTTACTAACATGGAAGACATTCCACATCAAGACCATGACAAAACTTGAGCTAAGCCTATACACAAACTGAGAAAGACTTGTAGGATTTCCATTATGTGCAGCTAAACTACTGTGTTCAAAACAGGATGGAATTTCTTTTCATTTACAATGGGTTAAATAAACAGTACTGGTCGTGCCTCTTGTTTGGAAGTCTGCAGCCAGGAGTGACCTGGTTACCACACTCACCAACAGCAGATGCCCCTCTGCAAACACCTCAGCACCACACTTGTTCAAATGTCCTCACAGGGCTTTAGGAGCAAGCCTACTTATCTGAATCAGGAAAGGTCAAAGAAGCCACTGCTCCTGCTATCAGCCCCAGAGGCAGGACATTCCAACAGGACAGCTCCATTAAGGGAGTTGAACAAGCCGGGATGTGGCCCAGGGACGGAGGGTTTGCTTGCTTTAGCAAGTACAATCCTGGGTTGGATCTCCATCACGGCAAAACCTAAGGGGGTGGGGGGTGGGGGGGGCCACAGAGGTGGGGAGAGAGGGGGAGGTGGGGAGAGAGCTCAGTCAGTTAAGTGCCCGCATCAAAAGCTCGAGGAGCACCCCTGTTAAAAAGGTCAGATGTGTCGAACATATAACTCCAGTGCTGGGGTTGTAGCCTGGGCATCAATGAGCCAGTTCCGGGTTCAGGGAGAGACACGAAGGTAGATGGGCTGGCTGGGGGTTAAGAGTGCACTGCTTCCACAGAGGACCCATGTCAGGCAGTTCACATCGCCTCAACTCCAGCTTCAAACCCCCACACAAACACACACACAGGAAGCTGTAATAAATGTCTGTTGCTGGACAACATGGCACATGCCTTTACTCCTAGCATTCAGGAGACAGAGGCAGATGGCTCTTTAGGAGTTCAAGGCCAGCCTGGTCCACAGAGAGACCCTTTCTCAGAAAAGAACCAAATGAAATGGCCATGACTCAGTTTCTTTCTTTTGGCAATGACATCAGAGAACACAAGCCTGAATGAGCCCTCATCCCGTTCTAACCGGTCTGAGTCAGGTGGGGGCCAGAGAGCACCAGTTCCTGTGTTCAACTGAGATGACAAGGCAGGATACCTATGCAGCTTCCCTTCGTTAACTCAGCCTTTAAAACTGAGTAATAAAGAACATTTATACGGCCCCTTGGAGACTGCATGGTACGCTCATGCACAATCATAGATGTGTGTAAAATAATAAAGGTAATGTTTATCTAGCAGGAGCAGCTGAAGCCTAGGGCAGGCGAAGGAGATGAGGTGAAGAGCTGTCCATACTCAGCTGGGGCTTCTAAAACTGCCAAATGAGCCTCTACCTATGACAACAGAAAAGAACAGATAACGAGGACTTGCTGAACTCAAAGTATTTTCCACTCACTCCACTACCACTTGACAAGTGAACGCACCTATCGGAGAATTACTAGGGAGCCCTGACCCAGCAGTTACTTTAAAGGACATGCTAGGTGTCTTGGTTTCGTTTGGTAAGTATTTATGGTCACTCAAGACAGAATGTGAATAAGAACTATAAGGAGACACTGAAGAGCTCTACCCCACTCTATAAAAAGTTGTTATATGGCAATTGACTCCAACAGCTCCCACTTTCCAGGTGGACACAGACCCAGAGAGGTGCACAACACTCCTGCAGGAACCACAAACCCCGGGCTGATCCTCCAAAGCAGGGACACCACATGCAGCACATTCACAGGTCTGCAGGGCTCAGCATCCAACTACTGAACTTCTCATTAACCACGAGTGTGTCATACATTTGAGTCATTGCGGCATCCAATCATTACAGCCTGTAATGGGTTCAACAGTTCTAAGCTGTATTTGACAATCAAAATGACGGCAGAGAAGACATTTGAAAAGCTGACAGTGTGACTATGCCATGTGGACAGATGGACAGCTCTTCTCTCAGGAGGGTATGAAGCCCTTCAGGGCTGTGACAGCCCCTCAGGCCAGAGAGGACAGACACAGAAAGAAAGAAACAGCCACAAGTTTAACTCTCAAGCTTGCTTTCTTTCTTCTTTCCTTCCTTCCTCCCTCTCTTACTTCCTTTCTTTCTTCCCCCCCCCCCCTTTTTTTTGAGACAAGGTTTCTCTGTGTAGTTTTGGTGCCTGTCCTGGATCTCCCTCTGTAGACCAGGCTGGCCTCGAACTCACAGAGATCCACCTGGTTCTGCCTCCCGAGATTAAAGGCGTGCGCCACCACCGCCCGGCTATTTCTTTTCTTTTCTTTTTCAATAGTGTGATGTACGAGTGGTTGATGTGGGATTATTTTCTTACTAGATGGGACACATCTTCTAATTAGTGTTATTAGATTAAACAACAGGAGTAGGCCCCTGTGGTGGTATTGTGTTCACCAAAATATTGTGTACCTTAATAAACTTACCTGGGGTCAGAGAACAGACAAGCCACTAGTTAGTCAGTGATAGCACACGCCTTTAATCCTAGCATTCCAGAGATAGAAATCCCTCTGGATCTCTGTGAGTTCAAGGCCACATTGGAAATAGCCAAGCATGGTGACACACACCTTTAATCCCAGAAAGCCAGCCTTTAATCCCAGGGTGTGGTGGTAGAAAGTAGAAAGATATATAAGGCGTGAGGACCAGAAACTAGAGGCTTTTGGCTGGTTAAGCATTTGGCCTGGTTAAGCTTTCAGGCTATGGAAGCAACACAGTTCAGCTGAGATTCATTCTGGATGAGGACTCAGAGGCTTCCAGTCTGAGGAAACAGGACCAGCTGAGGAACTGGTGAGGTGAGATAGCTGTGGCTTATTCTGTCTCTCTGATCTACCAGCATGGATTCCAATAACTCGTCTCAGGTTTGATTTTATTAATAAGAACGTTGAAGATTCATGCTACAGGCCCCCTCCTACCTCCGGGCAACTTCCTCCACCCGACCACAAAGTAGCATTTTCATACCTATGTGTAGGACAAGTGTTTCTTGGAAGACTTGCATTCTCATCAGAACTACACTCCAGAAAAAGGCTGGCTGTCTCCTCAGTTCACGGTTTTCCTCCACTAATGCCAGTTACATCACAGTAAGAGAAACGATTACAACAAAAATCCCTCCTATCGCCATGACTGAGTTCTCTGCTTTAGGATAGATACATTTATGCATTTAAAAGTACACTTTATTTTAGCCAGGCATGGTTGTACATGCCTTGAACCCCAGCACTAAGGAGCTTATAGTTGGTTTTTTTGGCTGTTTTTTTCTTTTTTCTTTTTTTTACACTTTGCCATCCAGCTCCTAAATACCCAGAGACTTATTACTTATGAATGCCAGGCCTTAGCTTGGCTTGTTTCTAGCCAGCTTTTAAAAATTATCCTGTTTCTCTTTAACTACGTTTTGCCTCTGAGCCTTTTACTTTTCTTTTTTTACTTTTCTTTTACTTCTTACTCCATGGCTGGCTGTGTGGCTGGCCCCTGGTGTCCTCCTCTCCTCCTCTTTTCTTGCTCCTCGCTCTCTTTCCTAGATTTCTCCACCTATTTATTCTCTCTGTATGCCAGGCCTGCCAAATTTTGTGGCCTGCCTTGCTACTGGCCGTTCAGCTCTTTATTAGATCAATCAGGTGTGTTAGGCAAAGTAACCCAGTTTTACAAAGTTAAGCAAATGCAACACAAAAGAACGCAATACATCTTTGCATCATTAAATATTCCACAGCATAAACCAATGTAACATATCTTCAACTAATATCCCAGAACAGAGGCAGAGACAGTTGGCTCTCTGTGAATCTGAGAACAGGCTGTTGTTCTACATAGTGTTACAGGTCACCCAGGTCTGTAAGTGAGAACCCATCTCAGAAAAGAGTACTCTATACTTTAAACAAAAACACTGTAAACTCGACATCATCAGAAAATAAACCCTTGGTTTGATATGTATATAGAAATCTGGGAACTGCTGGGAAGCTTGCATCGACTTTCCCAGCATTTTTAGAGTTGGCAAAGTTCAGTGTTATATGTCTTGATCCTAATTTTACAAAGGAAACTAGTGCTCTGGGGTTAGGATAGAGGATCAACCTGCTTCTCACATCATTAAACATCCATCACAGGCTAGATGTCATACTATGTGCTAGAGACACATTGAAGACTCCTGTTTTGGATTGTTGATCTGCCTTTTATGGAGCAGATATTCTCATTCTTGAACATTTTCCTTGACTCGGTTCTCTCTTTTCTTAAGGGATTGATGCTATTCCCACAAGGAATATATATATATATATATATATATATATATATATATATATATATATATAGCTGGCACCTGTCTGTGGTCAGTTCACCATGGTAGTGGTTAGGTGGGGATTGGCATTGCACTTTTAGGAAAAACACAATAAACTTCATTTATAGGCTTCTTATGAATTAAAATGAACAAACAGCCATTCATTCATATATATCAGTTTCTTAAACACAAAAATACTTGTTCTTCCCTTAGTTATTATTCCCTTAATGTGGTGATATTTTATTTGTGCTCTAACAAATAAAGCTTGCATGGGAATCAGAGGGAAAAGCCAGCCACGATATTAAACATAGAGGTTAGGCAGTGGTAGCACACGCTTTTAATCCTAGCATTCAGGAGGCAGAGATTCATCCGGATCTCTGTGAGTTCAAGGCCACACTGGGAACTGAGCCAGGCTTGATATCACACGCCTTTATTCCCAGCAATAGTTAACCTCAGAGGTCTGGAGGTCTGTACAGACAAACAGGAAATGATAGAGCTGGGTGGAAAGAGGAAGTGATGTAGTTGGAGGAATTTTTTGTTTGAGACAGCTTAAGAGAAGCTCTCTCTCATATTAACGGCAGAGAAGGAAGCAGCTGGATGCTTTCTCTGCCTCTCTGAGCTAGCAGGTTTTCACCCCAGCATCTGGCTCCCAAGTCTTTATTGATAAAATAAAACAATAGAGATTTAGTTTAACACCAACATATGAGCGGGGCAGTGGTGGCGCACGCCTTTAATCCCAGCACTTGGGAGGCAGAGGCAGGCAGATCTCTGCGAGTTCGAGGCCAGCCTGGTCTAAAGTAAGTTAAAGACAGTTAGGAAGAAAGTACAAGGTCATTTAACTAGAGCTTTGTTTCTTTAACTGTAAGCAGAGTTTAAAGCATTGGGTATAGTTATCAGGTGCAAATTCAGGCTACGCCGGCTTAGATTTGCTCTAGAACATAGGATCATCATAAAAACAAATCTGCCCGGTGTGGTGGCGCACGCCTTTAATCCCAGTACTTGGGAAGCAAGGGCAGGCGGATCTCTGTGAGTTCGAGGCCAGCCTGGCCTACAAAGCAAGTAGAAGAACCAAAAATAAATACAGAACTAAATCTTCTGGCTCATAGTTTTAAAGGTATAACACGAATTGCTAAATGGTCTTATTAATAAAAAACCCAGAGCCAGACACTGGGGTGAAAGCTGAAAGATCAGGTCCTTAGCAGAATTTGAAGGATCAATTCTCAAACTTGAAGCCAGTAGTATGCAGGATGAGTAAGTAGACTCTCCAGCACCAGGAAGTTAATGACTCAGAAACTACATAGTACTTCAGGCGCAGAAACAGGAAGAGAACAATCGGACTGATGCCAGCCAGATGCTGGTGCCTACAGAAGACGGAAGAGAGCTGAGCACGGCACATATAGTTCCAGGACAGACTTTTTGTTGTTTGAGACAGGGTCTCTCTGTAGCCCTGGCTGTCCTGGAACTCACAGAGATCTGTCTGCCTCTGTCCTCAGTGCTGGGATTTAAAGGCGTGCGCCACCACTGCCTGGCACAGTTTCAGGAAAATCTTATCTTCAAATGAGGGCAATAATAACTGGGATCCTCACTCACAACATGCATAAAAGGAAATCCAAGCTCAGAAGATGGTCAAGGCATCGAAGTGCTTGCCTTGCAGCAGATGAGATCCGTCTGGGCCCTCAGAACTCACATGAACAGCTGTGTGTGGTGGTGAGACAGAAGGCAGCAGACAGGAGGGTCCCAGGGAGCTTGCTGGCAGGCTAGACTACTAGCGAAGTTCCAGACTGATGAGAGCACCACATCAAACAAAAGCTAGATGGAAGAACACTGTCATGACTACCCTCTGATGGACACAGGCAGAGGGAGAGAGGGCAAAGAGACAGGCACACTGAGAGGACTAACGATCTCAGGAGGCTGGCGATGGGGAGATGGGCTCCAGCAGCTAAGAGCATTGGCTGCTCTTGCAGTACTGGGTCCAGTTCCCAGCACCCACACCGAGTGGCCTATTAACTCCAGCTCCAGGAGACTCACCTCCTCTCCTGGCCTCTACATGCTCCTGGATGAGCATCACGCACATGTACTCATACGGGTTAACACATCCATTTTTAAAAATAAGATCTTATAAGGAAGTTTCCTGAATTCAGAACAGCTCCACATCCTAGAGATACAGAAAGACTCATAAACAAGCACAAAAAAATGCACACAGTGTCTGTTCCACAGCAATTCCATTGTGAGTACAGGCACTAGATTCCTATGCACATACATATAGTCCTGCCTTGGCACACGAATACTGTCTGCAACATTATTACTTAACAACTTCATGTTCTCCACAGGGCAACAGTTAAGCCTGTAGTCTAGTCATACAACAGAACCATACTGCTGTAGAAATAACTGAACTTAGCCAGGCCTGGTGGTCCATGCTTATAATCCCAGTCACCTGGGTGACTGAGACCAAGTTCAAAGCCACCTTGGGGAACTTAAAACCATGTCTCAAAATAAAAAATGCAAATAGGGCTAAGGATATACTGTTTGGCTGTACAGTAAGTAACTGCCTAGAATGCAGGAGTTCCCATGTGCAATCTTGGGATGGAGGAAAGGAAAAGAGGGAGAGAGTCACTGAACTCATACAGCAACAAAAAGAGCTAAGCTGATATTCACAAGTCTCATAAAACTGATCAAAGACGCAATTAGAACTCTAGCATGGTGACACCCAGGCATGGTGATGCAGGTCTGTAATTAATTCCAGACAGAACTGGGGGGTGGGGGGACATGCTAGGACTGACACCCCAATACTTAAAGAGTAGGAAGAGGTGGAGGATTGCTCCAATGTTCCCAATTCCAGGCCAGCCAGGGCTATGGCCATACTGACTCAAAATAAATGAAAGGAAAGGGATTGGAACAATTGCTCAGAGGCTAAGGGCACTTGCTGCTCTTACAAAGGACTGGGGTTCCCACTCCCATCACCCACAAAGTAGCTTACAACCACCAGTTTCAAGGGTTCTGAGGCCTTCTTCTGATTTAGGTGGACACAGAGCACGTGTTGCATATATATGCATGCAGGCTATACACTCATACACATAAAAATTAAAAAAGGAAAAGCAAACTTGTTTTTGAGTCTGAATTTGTGCTGGTTTAGTGAACTGATAAAAATGATGTCCAAGATTAGCAGGGCTCAGGCAGCCAAGGCTACACAGCGAGATCATCCTCTCCAAAGGTCTCCAGCTGCTGTTTCAGAAACCAGCTGCCTCTGGGTGCAGGGAGCACGGAGAGGACAGGAGGCTCCTGAGTCCCAAAAAGCCTGGGCCGCACAACGAAGCTCGGCCTCAAAACCCAACAGAGGGCCGGGGTGCAGCTCAGTTAGTCCCAACACCCAGGAGTGCTTGCCCAACACAACCCCAGCCCTAGGTGATCCCAACACCCAGGAGGTAGGAGCAGGAAAATCAGAAGTTCAAGGTCATCCTCAGGCTACACAGGGAGTTCACAGCCAGCCAGGGACACAGAATAAGGATGAGAAAAAGAAATGACAAAAAATTTTTTAAAAGCCAGGCTAGGTGATGCTTGCCTGGAATCCTCACACCTGGAAGATGGAGGCAGAAAGATAATAACCAGGAGTTCAAAGCTGTCCTCAGCTACATGGAGAAGTGAAGACCAGTCTGAGAAAAAACACAAAGTAAATATTCCAATGCTAATGTTTGACTGTGAACTGTCCCCACAGGTTCATATATTTGAATTCTTGCTGCCCAGCTATCAGCTAAAGTTTGGGGAGGTTGTGGACCATGGGCATGGGACCTTATCTGGGAGAGAGTTATGGTTGGTGGGCTCTGGCCCAAGCTCTCTGCTTAACTAGTTGGCTGAGACTCAAGCTCCCACTGCCAGGAAGCAGCCACACCCTCCCCACGTGACACTATGAACTGAACAAACCCTCCTCCCTGCAGGTATTGTCTCAGGGATGAGAACTGAAACTGCATGCTCCATGGTGCTTCCAGAAAATGTTTGAGCACCAAACTAACAACTCTGGAGAAAAGGACAATAATTACACCAGGATGATCATTGACCAATAGACTCCAAATTAACCAGCAAACCTAGGAGGCACCCTCTGCTACAGAAGCAAAAGGATACCTCTTTGGAGAGCATGAAACTAAGCCCACAGTGAGAATCAGCTGAGGTGTCAACCTATGACAGAGGGCCTGTTCCCCCAGGTGCAGCAACTGGAACCCAGCAAACACTTTGAATGGCCTGTGGCAGGAAGACCACGAGCACAAGAGTGCAGAGAAAAGCATCTAGTGACTCAGGAGAGAGCCTGTCATCCCTACTACTTGAAGTAGAAGTGGGGGGCTGCTGTGCCAGACCAGGCTACCCAGTGTGCTTGAGACCAGCCTGAGATAAACCCAGTCTTGAAAAAAACAAAATGAGAAACTCAGAAATGCCACCCCAGTAGATTTTCTTTGACCAAAAGCCACTGTGTGGCGGTGTGAAGTGAGGGTTACCCCACGGACAGCTGTGCTCTGGCCGTGTGCATGCTCTGGCCGTGTGCACCTGCATGCAGAGTTACACAAGGCTGCGCATGGGACCCGGCGCTCTTCTAGCAGAGCCACCCCACCCCAAGCCCAGGCACACAATGTCTTTTAAAAAACGTTTTAATCAATCTTGTGGGTTGTGCCTGGGTGACAAGTACCTGTGGAGGTCAGAGGACAACTTGTGAGAATCAGTTCTCTCCCTCCACCGTGTTCAGCAGGCAAGCACCTTTACCAGCTAAGCTGGCTTTGCTGGCCCACAAGTCAAAAGTGAAGCACACCCGGGTAAGTAACCTAGGGCAGGCTTTGTCCTCAATCACAGTGGCTATTTTTTTCACCCATACGAGATTTGGTAACTAGTTCAACAGGAATGCCCATGTCCCACTCCAGCTGGATCAGGTGGTTCAAGCCACCCAGTTTCATCCCCTGGAGCACATCCAAGCTGCAGGACTTAAGAAACTGAAATGATGTCAGTCTGAACATGTGCAGAAGAAAACAAACATCTGCATTTGGACAACTCTTCACCAGTTTTGTGGGGATTTTCTTTCATCTTAAAAACAAAACAAACAAAAAACCATAAAAAGACATCAAAGAAAAAAAACATAAGAGCGTGGAGGTGACCCTGTCACTGATGATCAGTTCCATGCAGTGTCCCGGGAATGTCTACTTGGATGCTCACTGCTGCCCACACCCCGTCCTGCATTCAGATTCACCACACTTCTCATAGCTGTCCTCTCCAGCTGTTTTCTGCCAACAGCCATGGCTCTGGGTGGTATTTCTCTCCAATTGCTAGTCTGGGGCTCTAGTCACTACAGCGTTATGCTTTTCTGTAAAGCAAGTCCTCACACCACACAGCACTGGCTGTTCTGGAACTTGCTATGTAGACCAAGCCAGTCTCCAAGTAAAAAGAGATCAGCATGCCTCTGCCTCCTGTGTGGCTACCACACCGGGCTCTTTTCTTTTCCTGGCAAATTTCCCAGACTCCCCCAGAACAAAATGGAGATGGGATAAAGTTGACCAGAACAAAATTGACTTGAGCCAGGCGGTGGTGGCGCACACCTTTAATCCCAGCACTTGGGAGGCAGAGGCAGGCAGATCTCTGTGAGTTTGAGGACAGCCTGGTCTCCAAAGAGAGTTCCAGGAAAGGCACAAAGCTACACAGAGAAACCCTGCCTCGAAAAAAATAAAAACAAAAAAACCCCACCAAAATTAACTTGAGAGCCCTGACCTTCTAAGGTGCTCTCTGAAAACGCCTCCATGACCAGTGATTAAAACAGGGTACCAAATTAACAATGGTCCATTAAGACCAAGCATAAGCTACTTCGCTGAGTTAGCCATTAAAAAGCACTCTGGGTATGTGGGGGGAAGGACTCAGTAAAAGTGCTTTTTCAAGCATGAGGATCCAAGTTTGATCCCTAGAACCCAAACAGGAAAAGTCAGCACCTAAAAGGGAGAGAGGCTTACACAGGTGAGCCCTCAGGTTCACCGGCCGGCCGAGCCTACTCAGAACAAAAGGGTGGGCAGCACCTGAGGAGTGACACTGGTCTCCACACACGCCCACACACATAGATGTGCACTCAAGAGAGCGTCCACCAGAGAAAGCAGCACAAATGGATAAGACCAGAAGCAGGAACAAGTAAACATGTAGCAGGGTCTCTACTATCATCCACACTGATGGAAAAACAGATGTGAACACAAAGAAGGAAAACCAAGGAGGGCCTCTGGGGTCTGTGCCCGCTCACACAGGAGAAGCCAACTAGAAATCCATTCTTCACTCATTCTTTAGAGCATCCACTGTGTACCAAGCACTGTCTTGTGATTCATAGGCAAACAAACAGGTAGGGCAGGCACCTGTGTGTCTCACAGCTTTTACACAGCAGAGGTTAAACAAGCATGGTGTGACAGGCTAGTAATCCCAGCACTTGGAAGGCGAGACAGGAAGACTGTCCAGAGTTCAAGGCTAGACTGGACTGCACACTGAGCTCAGGCGGGACCCTGTCTTAGTAAGCAGGAGGCATGTCTTTGATCGCAGCACTCAGAAGCTGCCAAGTCTGACACCCTGAGCCCATCCTGAACCAAGATGACAGATGGAGGGAACCATGTCCTGCAGGTTGTCATTTGACCTAAACACACAGACACGAAATAAACTTAGTAAATAAAGATAGTAAATAAAAAAACCTTACCTGGTCAGAGCAAAAGTTGTGATGTGCATATATGTTCCATACAAATAGATCTAGATACGACGTGTTCAGTCACTGAGTACAGCCAAGAACAAGGATGAAGCCATTGATCAGTTCTAGAACACTGGTGGCCAGTGTTCACACCAGCCACTACTCAAGTCCACCAAAGAGAAGGCTGAAAGACTTTCATCTAGAGAAACAGGCTATGAGCAGAAATAACAATACACCAACATTCAAGGCCGTGCCCAGCTTCAGGGGTTTTGTTGTTGTGAAGATAAGCAAGCAAAGGAAAATTTAAGAAGGCAGACAAGATGGCTGAGAGGTGAAGGCAGGCATCTATGAACTCAGAAAGAGGACACTGAAATCAAGAATGATCTACCTTTCTCTCTCTGGTATTTTTGGAGGGTTCGCTTACAGTCCAGGCTAGCTGGGAACTCAGTATGCAGTTCAGGCTGACCTCAAACTAACGGCAATCTTCCTGCCTCAATCCCCGCCCGAGTGCTGGGATTTGGGACAGGCCTGGTAACAAACACGCTTTCTGTCTTTTAGAGGGACAAAAATCAACTTAAAACATTAAAATCAAAGTCAAAGAGGTTTGTGTTGATAGAAAATCAAAGATCAGGCTGAAGAGATAGCTCAGTGGTTAAGAGCACTGGCTGCTCCTTCAGAACAGCCAGAACCCTGGTTCAACTCCTAGTACCCACATGGCAGCTCACAATGTCTGCAACTCCATTTTCCGGGATCCAAGCACCTCATACAGACACACATGCAGGCCAAACACCAAAGCACATAAAATAAAAATAAATAATTAAAAAAAGAAAGAAAACCAAAGACCCTGAACTAGTAGGGATACAGGAGGAATCCACTAAGAACTAGGAAGCATTTTCCAGATGGAAGGTCAAGAGGGCTGTGGTGCAGAACTATGAAGGGCCTCTCCCACACACGGTTCTAACCACTTGTTCTATACCAGGAGTTTTAAGGAGTACACACTTGGACTCTTTATGAAATTTCAGAACCCTAAAGACAACAAAATACTAGAGTTCCCAAGGGATGAAGTAGAGTAGGCCTGACTTCTCAGTAAAACTGAAAACTGGAGTAAAATAGAATACCGCCCTCAAAATTCCAAGGAAACCTAACTTTGAATTCTTGCAACCCAAACTGCTGACTAAGACGTAAGAGAATCTCGGTCCCTGCCTGTGAATCTGTGTAGTCCTCCAATGGCTGTGCCTGGTGTGACTCTAAAGCCAGAAGTCTAAGTGGCCCAAAGTGGGAACACAAAGAACTCTTGGCAAGTGTGCAAGGAGGGCAAAAGCAGCAACGGAAATACAAATGGGGGAGGGGATTAATAATTCTAAAAGAAAATGTTCAAACTGTTTAGAAAAATCAGCTATTGGAAAAACCCAAATAGTCCTAACAATGTAAAAACCCAAAGAAATAAAGATTTAATAATTAATTACCCTGGGACAATTCAGGGAAAGGGGTGAAGAAAACTACAGCAGCGTAGCATATTTTATGAACAGTTTTAGGAGGTGGCCACCCAAAGCTCACATGCAAAACCAGCCGTGGGGTCAGCACCTGCAATTCTAGTACTGACAAGAGGACAGGAGTCCTGGGGCTCCAGAGACACAAGAGCTGGCCTTGAAAAATACCCTGCACGCTCACCTCCAAGCCACGCGCGCCCTATACAGCCCTACACACACACAGGCAGCCACCACCCAATCAACCCTGGGTTTATACCAGGGGAAATGCTTGAAAGGGTCGGCAGTGTCTGCCTGGAGAGAATGTGAGCCACAGGAAGGCCACTGCTTTTTTGTTGACTTTACACAAGGACAGAGGACCTTTCTAAATTGACATGTAACTCCCTTCCAATTCAATTCCAAACTACTAGTTTATAAACAGACTATGGGAAAGGAGCATCTGAAACCACTCTCTTCAGCGGGTCCAGGTGTGCGCTCACACTTTTCCTCCTCGTTTTGACCCTATCCAACAAGCAAGTGTCACTATAACTAAAACATAGACTCTGGATTTGCCACAAAGCCTGCCCAACTAGGTGAAGGAAGAGAACCAACTCCCACATGCTGTGACCTCCCTCACATACACACAATGGCAAAAACATACATGCACTGTGCGTGCGCGCACGCACACACGCGCACACATTTAATGTATACACACATCAGATCAGTTCCACGAAGGAGAAAGTGAGGGCAGTGTCATAAATGCAAAACAAGGCCATTTTTTTTCTTTACAAAAAAGCCCATCTTTGATGGCTGGGTTGGCCATCCTCTTCAGAGGCAGCTCCATATTACAATCACTGCAGGCCTCTGGGGAACTTGACTCTGAATCCTAAGTCGAGTCAGTAGTAGGCATTCTCATGTGTCTCTCAACTGCGCTTGGTGACACCCATTGGTAATCAAAGCGACAAGAGAACTGGCAGGAATTCAAGGTCATCCTGGGCTACGTGAAGGAGGAAGAATACCAGGCTAGCCTGGGGTAATCACAAGACCTTGCCTCAAACAAACAGCACCTCTTTTTAAATATACTTGATCACACAAACATAGACCTTAAAAACAAGAAGAGAAAATCCTCCTCAATTTAAGCCATTACAAGAGGGCAGAATTAACCAAATGCCCCCTTCACTTACTGAGTCAGGACCCAGCAGAACTCAACAGTGTGCAGACTCACGTTACCCCAGGACGCAGAGAAGCACAAAATGATGGATGAGGCACCTGACTTGGTGGACGAGACCTAGCATTTTAATGGCTACTTCCGTTTGCACTGTCCTGCTAATCTGAAACACTTCTCAGAGAAAAGCTTATCATTTGGTATGTTAAAAATTATGGCTTCTGCTAACAGCCAGATGAGGATAGTAATACCTACCTAGCATAGTTCAGAATATTCAGAGAGGTAAAGGAAGATTCTTCTGGGCTTGCTTTCGGAAGAGGTGAGTGCCCACATAAACAGATGTGCATCTAAGGTGGTCATAGCTGCTCCCAGGAAACCTGGGCTGAGGTACTCAAACAAGCAGAACCGGGAGTAATTCTTCATGAAGTCACCAAAGTCCTTTCATGCCTGGAGCTCTGAGGAAAGGGCTGCACCACTGTGACCAAAGGCAGAGCCGAGGCTCTTATGTAAGGCTCCTGAGTCACTACTAGACTTCCAAGCTATAAGGAACGCTAATGCGATCATGGACAGTAGCAAATTAAATTTGAATCATCCTAAGTTTTAATTGACTTTATGAATTACTTCATTTGATTTGTCCTATGCCTAAAAATTCCAACATACTGGTGACTAGCAGGCTGGGTTAAGAGCTAACCTCTACCCCAAAGCCTTAAGGCATAAGATCATGGGTGGGACAAAACTGTTAGGACCTAATTTATATTCTTTCTCTAACTACATAATAAAAGGTATTTCTCTACATTACTAAAGGGATTGAATTTCAAGGCTTCAGAAAGGGTTTATCTGCTTTACAGTGTTTTAAAGTGTCTACTACTGCCAGGGTGGTGGCCTATACCTTTAATCCCCCCCCTCCCCAGTACTTGGGAGGCAGAGGCAGGGGGATGGATTTCTGTGAGTTCACAGCTAGCCTGGTCTACAGGGTGACTTCTAGGACAGCCAGAGCTAGACCTTATCTTGAAAGCAACCCCCACAAATTGTCAATTAACTGAGACACTGCTCAGCCTTTTGTTTTTCCTAAATGATTAATATCAAGTGGAGTGTTTTTGAATGTTACTGTTTAAAGAGTAATAGCTTCTTGTACTAATATTTCACGGCATTTTAAACATCATTTTTTTATTTAAGCAGGTCACATCAGAATAGCGTGCCCACCCCCAGAGTAAATAATTTGTCTTCTCCCTGTCACGATGGTAAACAAACAGTTCCTTGAGTGTCTCTTCCTGAGTCAGTGTGTGTTGGGGGGCACAGGATGCCTGCCCAAGGAGGAGGCTCGTCCCAACAGCTAGGCAAATAGTGAAGGCTGGTCCTCCCCTCAGACAGGGAAAAATGTGGCGGCAGCTTGAAATGCCCACGTTTTCACATGTGAATGCAGCTTAACCAGTACTCAGTGGCCAAACTACAAGTAGACGCCCCCCTTTTGAAGGGAAATCATCTGGGTTAGCCTGACGCATGAAATGCCACAGCTTCACTCTGCAACTTCCTAGGTCAACATTTCCTCTACAGGGTGTGCAGTGTCTGCAGTCCTCCAGAGGGTCAATCACAAGAACAATGCAACTCCAAGGTGGCGTCAGTCAGGGCCCTGACCGCAGGAGTGGTGGTACAAAACACACCACTCTGAGTTCAAGGCCAGCCTGGTCCATACAGGGAATTCCAGAGAAACCCTGCCTCAACCCCACCCCCAACAAAACAAAACAAAAAATGGGGGTGGGGTTGGGGCCAGGAAGTGCCTTCTTCTAAAAACAGCATGTAACAGAGATAGAATCAAACTACTGTACTTACTGTACTTATATTTGTTATTCATAAAGCACACTCATGAGGTAGGTACATTCCGTACTGGTATGGCTAAGCTAAACGCTAAGTAACTCCCAAAAAAAATCTGAGAAAATAACCTTTTGAAATGATGGAACAAGATACTCTACTTTCAACCACAAGCTATTTAATTTGCCTTTTTTTCTATCTTTTCTCTTTCTCTCTCTCTGGAGCAGAGGTGATTTTTTTGAGACAGGGTCTCTATGCAGCCTGCTTGGTCTGGAGTTTGTTATGTAAACCAGCAGGCCCCAAACTCAGACATTCACCTGCTTCCACTGGGATTAAAGGTGCACTACCACAACTGGGTGCTATCTTTTTTTCAAATTCATGAGAGACCAGAAATGACGTACACATGGAGATTAGACAACTTTGGGAGATGGGGATCTGGGGATGGAAGCCAGGTCATTAGTTTGCTGAGCAGGGGTTTTATCCACCATGCCATCTCACTGGCTTATTTGGGCCTCCTACCCAAGCCTGCCGAAAGTGGGCTAGGAAGTTAACAGAGCAAACCCAGGGCCTTGTGCTTGCTGTACCAGAACTACATTCCCATCGTCTAAAATACTCTTTTAAATAAACCACAGCCCTAAGGCCTTAAAACACTAGAGCTGGAGCTATTCAGAAAAACAACAAATGAAAACACCCTCACAGAAAACCTTTTAAAAACTGTTAGAACATACATTATTAAAACAACTTATACCTACAATGCATTAAATCACTAGATATGCAAATACAAATGCATTTGGTACATCACATTGTAACGCCTACATGGTACATAGTTTACAATAAGTTCTTTGTACTTGGCAAAGGTTACAAGGTACCAGATTCAATAAAATAAACCTGAGAAGTAGAAGCACTCCTTGTAACCAAAGATATTATAGAATGGTAATTCAGGAAGTTATTCAGAAGCTTATAAAAGAAATAGGAAGTTGTTGACCAACTACTTGAGGAACTATTTCCTGCAGGAAAGCCTACAGAAGTGCTGAGCTATAAAGAGAATCGATTCTTTTCAAATAAAAACTCAGGGTACTGTGGTGAAATTGGTTTCAATTGGTAAGTTTGGTGACAAAGATGTGGCATCCCCAATGACTAAGCCTTTTCAGGTACTGCGCACTCTCTGGAGTCTGGGTCCCCGTCCAGGGGCGAGGTGCTTTGGCCCCGCAGACCCACTCATGTCATTTGCCAATGGAAAGTCCACGTTTCTAGATCTCGCTGACCCAGGACGGGCTTTCACACCAACCATGGTAATTAGATGGCCTTGAAACTGGAGGATGGGCCAAGAGACTTCAACACACATTCCTCCATAGTCACAAGGCAACCATAGCTGTTCCCAAAGCCAACAATTCTCCCAGATTTCTCAAGTAACAACACCACGCCAGCGTGGACCATTTGGGGTCAGAATCCTTCCTGCCATGTATAAATCTCAAGAAATTATATACTTTGTCCCAGTCAATACCTAAAAATTGGAATGAAAGGTTTAGTTTTTTATGGCTGGTCTGAGCAAAAATTCAGAAACTAGTTCAGATCTTCACTCCACAGCTGGTATTATCCTTTTGAAGTTTTCATTAGTTAGTTATTTATGCACCTGTGTGTGCATATGCAAATGTGAGCATGGACACACCATGGCCCCGAGTGTGTAATGTCTGAGCACACTTTTCAGGAGTCAGTTCTCTCCTTTCATCATGTGGGTCCTGGGGCTCACACTAATACTGTAAGCTATCTTCAGGACCTCAGAAGAAGCTGCAGACAAAAGGAAAGTATTGATTGTGAAGAGAAATAAATTCTAAAAAACTAAGATAAAAATAAAATTGGACACAATAGCTACTTGGCACCAAAGCTTTAGTTACCATCATCTCTGACTCAGTCGGGGCAGATGAATTTCATTCATCTGGTGTGCAACAGCTCTTTATGGCAACTACCCGGTACCTAACACCAGAGGGAAGTCAACACCAGAGAGAAAGCTGTGCTTGACATCACTTCTCCAAACTGCACACTGTTCATAAAGCACTTCCTCTTCAGAAACAGCAATTTCCTAAGACAACAGCACCCACCTCCTACATCCAGTTCTCAGAGCCCCCCACAGGCTCTTCACCACACCCAGTGACTCAGCTCACCTGCTGTGAGAGGTTCAAGTCACCGCTGGGGGTGACCTTCTACTTCTAAGAGCAAGATATGAAAAAGCTCCGCAGACCCGCAAACACCTCATTCATCTGAGAAGCAGCTGTGATTTCCACTGGCAACCACAGAAACAATACTGTCTTCTCAGTCCTGGGCAAAGCTCTCCCCAGGCCTCCTGATGGCAAGTCTTAGTTTTGTTTACCTTCTTTCTAGCCCCCTTGAAAAGAGGGGAGGATGCCAGCCAAGTGAGAATGGAGCTTGTGGAGCACCTCCTCAAATCCACAGACCCAGCACTCACTCACCGTGGGAAGAACCATCGAAAACATTTTAAAGCAAGAATCTACAATGAGGTTTATTTCAGCTCAGACAGTGACCTCGCCAACAAGCAATTTTAAGAAAACACAAAGTAAAAACAGCGTAAATGTTGCCATTACCCTTCTGCTCCCAGCCACAGCCACAGGCATGCGGCTATGAAGCTGTTTAAAATCCTCCTCCACCATGGGACACAGCAGGAGTCCAGTTCTTCAACCTGTTTGTTTCTCCCCCTTCCCTTCAGGACCGTCCCTCACGCCAGCCCCTTTTCCAAGTCATTTACTTGGGACATCCGTCTGCTTAGAGGACAAATGGTCTGGCTCCAATGGATGAGCTTGCCAGGCTTGTGTGTCTCGGTCCCTTTATTGTTCTTGAAACCTGACTGTTTGAAATGAGTACCAGGACACCAGAAATTTTTTTAAAAAAGAGAAAGTTACAGGGGGAAAAAAATAGCAACAAAACAAAAAACAAGGTGTGGGGGAGGGGGGGGCTTTCCAAGATCAAGATCAAATCTTTTCCTTTGTCTTCCTGAAGGGCCTGTCACAAAACTGTGTCCTTACTACCCAAACCTTTAATCCCAGCACTCGGGAGGCAGAGACAGGCAGATCTGAGTTCGAAACCAGCCTGGTTTACATAGAGTTCCAGGGCAGCCAGGGCCACACAGAGAAACCCTGTCTCAAAACACAAAACAAAGTAGCAACCCATCCAAGACAATCAACTTAAAATACAGACAGGGGAGGTTGGGAGGGGCTCACAAACAAAGCAAGGTTCTTACTGGCAGCCTCGGATCCAATAAATGAGGCTGCCTTACTTCCCACTGAATCAAAATGAGCATTGTTCTTCACTTCATTACCTCAACCAATCAACCAATCAAATAGCAGAACGATCTGCAGTCTGTGACAACCAGTCAGACAGTGTGCACACTCTAAATTCAAACAAGCCCTAGGAAATTAGTTCACTTCCAATTTCATAATTAGAGGGGATAAAATTCTATTGTGTCCTTTTCAGATAAATATAATTTTGCCATTCTGTTAAAGACAAAAAGCCTGGGGTGGGTCCCCAGTGGCTGGCCTTGTCCCCACTTCTCAGAGAAGGCACAGCTTCTGAGGACCACAGCTTGAAAGTGTGCGTGACCCGAGGCCAAACATTTTTGAGGGAAAAAGTTGATAAATGACTTCAAAATGCAGCCTAAGTGTTTGCTGTTTCTCAATTTGAGTACTGTAAAGTCACCTCTTCCCCAAGTCCTATCTCCTCCTCTACCAATGGTTTATTTGGAAAGAATACACAAGAAAGATCCTGTGTTCAATACTCAAGACACACACAGACACACACACACACACACACACACACACACACACAGACACACAGACACACACAGACACACACAGACACACACACACACACACACACACACACGAGTATGTGGGGAGGGGGGACAGAAAATATAACACATGCCAGTCTTGTTATTTAAAATTTAAATTTGTTCATGGTATTACATTTTGTGCCAGGCTAATTAACAAATATGGCACAAACTCAAAGTGAGATTACCCCATATTTGCCACAAAACAAAGGTTTGCAGAAAAGCTCTAAACCAAGAATAAAGAAGGCTTTTAAAGACCTGACCAACACTACAGAGGGTACTCATATATAAAAATAGAAGGCTGGGGTACAGCTCAATGGTAAAGTGTGCTTGTTTACCATTCATAAGACCGAGTCCATCTTTAGCACCAGCAAAATAAATAAATAAATAATGTCATTCACTGCCACCTCCCAGCATTATCTTTACTTACTTTAAGAAGTATCTCTGACCAGAAGATGTCTTGGCCATCTCCCAGCCTGCTGGCAGCGGTACATCATCAGGAATCTCAAAGGAAGACTGTCGGAGATGTTGTGCTGCAGGGGCGGCGGCTGGGCCAGGGACCACGCTGGGTGTGAGTGTCCCAGGAGACACCGCTCCCAGCTGCAGGGATGCTGGAGAGGAGTGAGCTCGCACGTGCTGTGGGGTCAGCGCTCCTGCAGTGCCCGCATCGGTGCTGGCCTATTGGAAACGGTAAAATGAAAATGTACACAACCAGAGACAACAGCACCCACCCTAATCCCACAGGTGTCCAAATGGACCACTTTTAAATTACATAAATTTAATATGCACTATAAATGTTATTTTACTGAGGAGCAGCCCATCTGAATGTCCACCTCCTAGGCCTGTGAAAACAGCAAATACTGGGCATTAAAACCTATTTTCAAAACAACTGAGGTGTTATTTGGTAGTAGAAAACATAGTTTATCCCACACACCCCAAAATAAATCAGTACATTTTCCAAGCAGTATGGTTGCTTTTCAAAGTCCTAGAACAAAACCTAGGGGATTACTATGCACTTTTCTCTTACTTTGTTTTAAATAACTAATGCCCCCATCTGTCACTTTTTTGACTGTGAACAAGTGTGATCAATAAATCAATCATTATAAATTATACAACTTTTAATGAATTCAAAGGCTCAGAACTGCACCAATGCTAAAAGCTACCTAATGAAAAGAATAAGTCAACCAACCCTCTTTGTGCCTAGAGAATAAGATGTAATCAATTCAATTATAACTTAAGGATTCACACACACATATAACAGCAGGGGTTAGGAAAAAGGAAAACCTGCAGAGACCCCAAGGATTCTAATCTGGGTTCAACCAGACTCGTGTTGTACGAGGTATCAGAAATGAACTTGTCTTCATTTCTGAAGCACATAGGGGGTATAAGAATTCTCAGGCGGGAACCTGTAGACAATTATTTACAACTCAGATACACACTATTCATAATCTAATCCTTTTATTAGAATTAGGGTTTATCAAAAACGTTTGATTTCCCAGATTCATGCGAATAAAGAAACTGAAAGGACCCAGCAGTCACTTAAAGCCCCACAGCAAAGCCAGGGGCACGTCTTAGTCTCAGATCAGATTAAATTTAGGGTTAGGAAATGATTAGCAAACAGAAAAAGTAAATTTTGTGATGCCCAGCTCTCTTCAAATGCTAGTGAGAAGGCAAATGTACCCCACAAACGGCCGGGTGGAAGTTGGGTACTACAAGTACACTTTCCCTTCTGACTTCTAAGTGCTACAAAATGGAGCATTCAATCTGCGTGTTCCTTCAAAGTTTCCGCGGCCGTCTGTGATTGCATGCCAACATACATTTAGCTCAGTGAGTTCAGAAACCCACTTGTGGGGGAGGGAGTCATGAATAGTATCTACGTCTACTGTTGTTACAAATTAAGTGTTTAGGCTAGCGGCTAAATAACTTTTCCTTCCTTCCTCCTTAACTCGACTTTTTGTAGCGAGGTTAATGGAGCTTTTCGGAGCTCCAAAACCCTTCTGCAGCAGGCCTGCCTAGGAGGACTGGAGTGGGGGCGGCAAGTCTTTCCACTCAAGTTACAGCCCGAGTGGGCTAACGATGGCAGTGTTTGGAAAACCAATTAAGTTTTGGGCAAAGTTCCTCTGCTAGTTTAGCCTAAAGCAAGGTCTTTAAAAATTAAGTAATTAAATGGAGGAAGGGGGGGGGACACTAAAGAAATCTACCAGGACCTATCGGAATGTTAATACTTTGAAAAGGTTTCACTTCTGTGTAGGATCCAGTTGGGAAATTAACCAGGCGTCGTGGATGTGGATAAGCAGCCATGTTCACATCCGCAGTCAGTTAAAAAGCAATGGCGAGCCTGGAATTAGTCATTGCTTCCCAAACATTACCTTTAATCACAGTTGAGCCCGGCAGGACTCGGCCTATGAGTCAACCTGCAACGCGCTATCAAAGGCCGGCGCAGAGGCTGTGCGCCGTGAGCGCAGCCTAGTTCCTGCGCAACGCACAGATGTGGCCCATTTCAAAGCTTGCGGGCCGAACGGTAAATAATAGGTTACGACTGGGAAGGCGACACGTGAGCCCACCGAGTGTGAAAAGATCCCGCCCGCGCGAGTCCCAGGGCACGGCGGGGGCGAGCGGGGCCCGAGGGAGCTCGGCAAACTCCCGGAGCCCGAACCCTGCACTCGGGCCGCGCCTGGGCCGCCCGAGCAGCAAGCGTCGCGAGCGGGAGGGGGAGGGGACCGAGAGAAGGAACCAGAAACTCAATGGACCGGTTCAACCCCCACCCTTCACCAACTCGGGAAAACAAGGGGGCAGTAACCGCGGCTCCCCGGGAGACTCCAGTGGCGCGGGCAGGGGAGGCGCGGTGGCCCCGGACGGGGGTCCCGCTCCAGACGCCGGGCCCCCTTCCCTCTCCCCTCCCCCCTCCCCCTCCCCCCCCCCGCCGGAGCGAAGGTACGGAGCGGAGGCGCGCGCATTGTGCAGCCCCCCGCGGCCGCCAACTTCGGGAAAACAAACTCCAGCCCCGCACCCCACGCGGCCCGGGGCCCTCGCTACCTGTCGCGAGTGGGACTTGGGCTCGGGTGGCTTGAAGAAGGAGTCGGGCAGCTTGCGCAGCCGCATGGGCACGGTCTGAGGCACGTTGGCCGTCTTGGGGTTCATGACGGCGTTGAAGAGCGCCTCCAGGTCGGTCTCCGAGTCTCCGCGGACGTGCACGACCTGATGGCCAGCCGGGGGCGCGGGCGGGGCCGTGGGGGTCCCCGCCGCAGGCCCGGGCGCCGACGACGGCGCGGGGCCTTGCGGGGCTGGCTGGGGCGGCGGCTGCTGCGCGGGCTCCATGGCTGCGGCCTCGCTCGACGCTGGGGCGCTGCGCTCAGGCTCGGGGGGCTGCGTCGCGCGCCCGCATCGCCCTGCACTCCGTGCCCGAGGCCGCCGAGCCTTCCCTGCCCTCCCCGAGCTCCTTCCTTCCTCCCTTTCTTCGCCCCGGCCGCGGCGGCGTCCCGACTGAGACAGAAACTTCGGCCCCAGACGCCCAAACTAAAAAGTTGCGCAGAGCGCCCGCCCGCGCGTCTCGCGGGCTCCGCCTCCTCGCCGCTCTTCCTTCCTCTGCGCGCCCGCCCGCACCGAATCCGCGGCCTGCGCCCCCGGGGAAACTTTCCCTGCGCGTCGCTACATTCCTACAGACTCCCGGGCGCACGTGACCCGGGCTGCTGCGCTCGATGCGTGCGCACCGGCCGCCCTGGAGCTGCGCGTCCCGGCACCCAGACCTCGGCTCGGCCGCGCGGCTCGGTGACCTCGTGGGGAGGCTGCATGGAAAGCGATCCTACGCACCCGCACTGATTTTTTCGGGTCCACGTTTTAACATCGATTCCAGTTTTGCCATTTACCAGAGTTAGCAGAAAAACCCGAACAAAACACTTGAGGGAAGTGCAAACGATTACAAATTGGAGCTTGGAGACCAGGTCTTACACGCAATGTATCTTACAAAAGAAAACATTTTACTTTAAGTTTTGTTTTAAAAACAGGCTGCCTGTGGCCAAGGATATCCTCCAACCGCCAACTAACTTTGTGCCACAGCTTCCTGACTGCTAGGATTCCAAGCAAAGGCCTCTGCTTCCCTGCTTTTGGAATCGGTTGCTTTCTTTTTCTTCCTTTCTTTCTTCCTTTCTTCCTTCCTTCCTTCCTTCCTTCCTTCCTTCCTTCCTTCCTTCCTTCCTTCCTTCCTTCCTTCCTTCCTTCCTTCCTTCCTTCCTTTCTTTCTTTCCTTCCTTCCTTCCTTCTTCCTTCCTTCCTTTCTTTCTTTTTTCTTCTTCTTTCTTTCTTCTCCTTCTTTTCTCTCTCTCTCTCTCTCTCTCTCTCTCTCTCTCTCTCTCTCTCTCTCTCTCTCTCTCTCTCACACACACACACACACACTGTGTAGCTAAGGCTAGCTTTAAATTCTTGTTCCTCCTGCCTCGGCCTCTAAAGGGCTGGGATTACAAATGTGGGCCACTTAGCCCAGGAAACCATTATTATTTTTTTTAAGTGAAAATCAAATTGTTGGTTGGTTTGGTTTGGTTTTTCAAGACCGGATTTCTCTGTGTAGCCCTGGCTGTACTGGAACCTGCTCTGTAGATCAGGCTGGCCTCTGCCTCCGGAGTGCTGGGATTAAAGGCATGCTCCACCATGCCCAGAGTCAAATCAATTTTTTTTTTAGCACCAAAACTTGCTGTTTAGTCTCTGAGAACTTCAACTCAAAACATAAACTTGAGGGAGCACGCTCCTTTTTCCTCCTGTGCTTGGTACAAGGGCAGACTGAGAAAAGACTGAACAGAATAAACAATGGAGGTCACGGTAGCCCCGATTCTCTGTGTGTCAGTCTTTTATCAGGAGCCTATCTGGAATCACTCAAAAATGACGAAAATCTCTTGTGGTTGTTATTTTAGTTCATTGTTTGGTTTTGGGTGTTTTGTCTGCATATATGTCTTTGCATCACATGATTGCCTGGATCCCATAGAGGTCAGAAGAAGGTGTTAGATTCCATGGAACTGGAGTACCACTGGTTGTCAGCTGCCATGAAGGTGCTGGGATTCGAACCTGGGCCCTCTGAAGAGCAGCCAGTGAAGTGATGCAGTGTTGAAGTAATGAACTAAAAACAAAAACAAAAGGTTTTATTGAGATATAACTCACATAGTATAGTTTTCCACTTAATCAGTTCAGTGCTTTTTAAGTCTATTCCCAGGGTTGTGCAACAACACACAAATTTCTTCTCGAGAAATCTGGTTTCTTGTTTTAATGATTTTGTCTGCAGTGCAAGTGAAATGAGTATAAATAGGATTAAGCAAAGAAAGGACCCTTGAGCAAAAAGATAATCTCTTCCTCCAGCCAGGACATGCCCGGGAGAATTCTCAGCAGCAATCTCTATCGCCAGATTCAGACAGGCAAGATTTTAATCAGCTGCTCAGGAGCCTCAGTTTCCTGTCCAAGAGAGGAAGGAGGGTAGATACCCTCCCTAGGACTGGCTCCAGGTTTGATCCCCACCCCACCAGTGCCAAGAGCATTTAACCACAGTCTTGTAAACTCTAGAACTTCAGAGTTTAGAGTTCAGGTCCAGGTTCCCCATGCAGCAGCTGTGAGATACTGAGCAAACTACTTCCTGCTCTTTAATTTTGGCGTCAGGGTAATGACATCCACCTCATGTTGTTGAGACATTAAATGAGTCAATGGACATAAAGCGCTTGGCCCAGTTTGTGGCACAAGGCAGATTCTTAGTTGTTGTCAGCCATTACCATTGCCCCATGTTTACAAGTTACTTCACTGGTAGTGACCCGGCCTGTTGTGCCAGAGCTCTTTTAGAACCCTCCTTCATCCACAAACAAAACCGTTGGGCAAAACAATGTGCAATTAAAAGTTGAGCTGAATCCAGGCGTGGTGGCTCACGCCTTTAATCCAGCACAACAGAGGCAGAGGCAGGGGGATCACTATACAGTAAATATCTATACAGCCTGGTCTATACAGTAAATTTCAGGACAGCCAGGGCTACATAGGGAGACTCTGTCTCAAAAAAATAAACAAAAAAACAAGTTGAACTGAAATCTGGAAATTTGGGAGGCTGAGGCAGGAGGATTGCCATGACTTCTAGGCCTGGCTGAACTACATAGAGAGACTCTGTCTCTCATGGGCGTGGTGGCATGGTGGAAAGCAGAGGTTAAGAGTTCAAGGCCAATCTCAATGACACAGTTAAGTGTAAGGCGTCTGGGGCTACATGAGACCCTGTCTCAGGACAGCACGACGTCCAGCTGAGGGGAAATGTGAAGACTAAACCCGACTGTGACCCCAGGCTGCAATGGAAGCTGTCCCCTAACTACAGTTTACTGCTGTGGACACTGTAATTAAAGGGTTTGGGTACTTCGGTCAATAGTTTCACCAGCCTTTGAATTGAGAACAAAGTTACTGTGGATTAAAGGCTTTCTGGAGTGATTTTATGTTCAGATAGGACTTCTGTATCTTCACTGAGACTGTGTTCCTTACCATTCTTTCCAGCATTTCAGTCACAAGTTAGTAAAAGATGAGGACAATGGGTTTCAGCCTTTTCTCTCCTTGCCTGACCTTCCCCCCCCCCCCAGCAGTTATTATTTTAAGCCCCCTTGAAACGGAAGGGCAGCTTTTCTTTGTGTGTGGTATCCTGAGACAAGATCTCAGGCTCTAAAGCCGGGGCGGTGGTGGCGCACACCTTTAATCCCAGCACTCTGGAGGCAGAGCCAGGCGAATCTCTGTGAGTTCAAGGCCAGCCTGGGCTACCAAGTGAGCTCCAGGAAAGGCGCAAAGCTATGCAGAGAAACCCTGTCTCGGAAAAATAAACAAACAAAAAAAAAAAAAAAAAAAAAAGATCTCAGGCTCTAGTCCAGGATGGTCTTGAACTCACAGTCTTCCTGCCTTCACCTCCTGATTGCTGAGTTTACAGGCATGTACCACCATGCCCCACTTGGGAGGCATCTTCATACATAGATCTACCATTGGGAGCTGGAGGCGTGCCATAGGGGTTAAGAGCAGTGGCTGCTCTTCCCATGGACCCAGTTTAATTCCCTGCACCCACATGGCAGCTCATAACCCCTGTAACTCCAGTTCCAAGAGATCTGACACCCTCTTTCAGCCTCTGCAGTCAGCAAACAGGCACAGGGTGCATGGAAATACACTCAGGCAAAACAGTCATACAAATAAAACATTTAAAAAAATCTACCATTGTCCTGGACCATTATCAATGTCTGTGGAGGTCACTAACGTTACAATTAGTTGGACTCACTATGTGGTAGTGGTGCGCAACTTTAATCCTGGCACTTGGGAGGCACAGGCAGGTGGATCTCTGAGTTCAAGTCCAGCCTGGTCTACAGAGTGAGTTCTGGGACAGCCAGAGCTACACAAGAAACCCTGTCTTGAAAAAACAAAACAAAATAATTGGACTCTGCAACAGTAGACCTTCATCTTTGCTTCACGTGAGCCCCAACCCCATTGTTGTTCAGAACATTGCAGTTGGATGTGGAAACTATGTCATCTCCTCCTCTTGACAACCGATTGGCAGCGTGGTTCCAGTATTCATATCTCGTTTGTCATGACCTTCTCTCCCGAACCACCTAGCTTCCTCTTCCTTCAGCTATGTGAATGTTTGTGACCTCCCAGAATTAATTCAGGATGTATTCCATCATCAGAGCTTGCTCCCACCTGGAGGTTGTGCTAATGATTTCAGTCCAACTTTTTTTCTTTCATGTACCACCTTGCATGGCAGTATGGGACCTGGACTCACATCAATTAAAAGCTTCAACCAAGCATTTGGCACTGTTACAGAGGCTTGATACCACTATTCTGGTGATAGGACTGTGCTGTGCAACTGCATGACATCATTCACTGTAGAACTCTGATCTCCGTCCCATCATCAAATGACAGTATCTGTGGTGCATTATGAATTATTCCATAAGAAAGTCTAGAATGCCTGGTGACTAGCACATTATTTCTTGTAAGAATTTATCATGTGTTAAAGGGATTAAACTGTTACGTTTAGGAACCAAGCTCATGAGGGTAATCCCAGCACTTGGGAGGCTGAAGCAGGAGGATTTCAGCAAGTTCACTGTCAGCCTGGACTGCCTAGTTAGTTCCAGCCTATCCTGGCTACAGCATGAGACTCCATCTCAAACAAATAAACACTAGGAGCCCTCCCCTCCTCGGCTGGTTCTGGGAAAGCTGGCCTCGGCTTGTGCTGGGCACCTTTTGATGTCTGCCAACTTAACACAGAGTGCTCCACTCCTACCCGCCTCGAGCTCCAGCAGCCCACCAGTCCCTCCACATCCTCCAGACTCACCATGTTAATGCTAACACAGTTCATCAATCTGTTCAAGCCGGAGGACTGGGCATCCATCACTTACCTTCAGCCACTTCCTGGTGGGGGTTATTTTTCTGTTGGCTGCTCCTCGTTGTAGTGCCTGCGAAGTTGATGTTTCTAGTTGTACCGGACTCCAAGAGACTTGTGCTCTGACATCACCATGACCTTTCTGCTGTGTGAGCTGGTTCCTAGTCTGGAACCCTCCAGATTCAGCACCCATGTATGGCATGTTCCAGCCCTGGCTACCCTCTGGCTCTTGCTGCTCACCTGTACATGCTCTTTATCTCTCCATCGCTCTGTCCACTCCTTTTCTCTTCCCCTCCTATGCAGCCCAGACTGTCCTCAAATGCCTGGTGCTCCTCCTGTCTCAGTCTCCTAAGTGCAAGGGTTACAGGCATGTGCCAGTGTGGCTGGTGGTTGGGTTCCGGCTCCAGGCATACTGAGCCACTGGGGTTCCTTGAACAGCTTTCACTCCGGCCCTTGTCCTCTGCAGATGGAATCACTCCGGCCTGGAACTGGCTCCCCATTCCCCCCTTGCTCCTGAAACTCCAAGCTCCTTCAAGGTGGCCCGTGTCCCTTCCCTTCTCACAGCAGGCAGAAGCATCATCTCTGGGCCCCAACAGTGCCACTGTTTGCTGTAACAGCTTGTAGTGTGGGTTGGTAGGACCACTTACTGCTTCTGCAACGGTGTTCCTATTTCCATAGCCCACGCCAGGAATGCTTAACAAATAATAGATGCTTAATAAACATGAAAAGTAGGAGAGAGGGGGAGAGGGAGAAAGAGAAAAATGAGGATCCCAGACATTCTTGAGACTGTGTGAGGCTTCTAGACCTCACACCTGCAAGATTTCATGGTATTTATTACGTGTTAAAGAACTCTGCCTGAGTTTTCTTTCTTTCTTCCTTCCTTCCTTCCTTCCTTCCTTCCTTCCTTCCTTCCTTCCTTCCTTCCTTCCTTCCTTTCTTCCTTTCTTTCTTTCTTTTTCCAGTGCAGGGTCTCGAACATAGGTTTTCATATGTAGTAGGCCAAGCGCTCTAATGTTGAGCTCTGCTCCATCCACAATTTTTTTGATGGAAGAAAAATAACAGTTAGTTCTGTGATAGACACTGTGGGTGTGGGGAGAGAGGACCCTACTCATTGCTTTTGGGAGTATAAACTAGGGCAGCCTCAACGGAGCAGTATGAAGGTTCCTCAAAACCTGGAAAACATGACCATGTGATCATATGACTAAGCTCTCTGCCTGCTGGCCACATGCTTGAAGGACTCCACATCCTTGCAGAGGTGCTGGTTCACATGTGCTTGTCGCTGCCCTGTTCACAGTAGCAAGGAGATGGAACTGTCCTCGCTGGACATTGACAGGTGAGGAAAGTGTAGTACATATACACAGTGAGGTTTTATTTAGCCACAGAGAAAAAACGAAATCACATAGGAAATTTGAAGACCTGGAAATTCTTCTGTGAAATGAGGTAATCCTGCATGTTCTCTCATATGGACATCAGAGTTATGAACTTTCATATGTCAGTATATATGTGGGTGGTGAGCACAGGTCAGCAGAGGTGAAAGGTTTCGAGGAGGAGCGTAGAAGGGGGTAGAATCGTTGTGACCTGAAGGTATAAAGGGGACACTGGGGATGGTTGGGCTTAAGTTGGGGTGCAGGATGCGGGAGGAAATCAACAAAAACAAAGTATGTACGAAAATGTCACGATGAAACAAATGACTGCAAACAAAGCACAAATAAAAAGCAAATAAAACACAATAAATTTAAAAATCAAGAGAAAGAAGATTGCGGTTGGTGCACGCCTTTAATCCCAGTACTCGGGAGGATCTCTGAGTTCGAGGCCAGCCTGGTCTACATAGTGAGTTCCAGGGCAGTCGGTGCTATATAGTAAGACGACCCTGACTCACAAAGAAATGATTGGACAAGAGAGGTAGCTCAGAATTTGCTGTTCTTTCAGACCTGGATTTGGTTGCTTACACCCACATGACAGCTCACAATTGTCTGTAACTCCAGTTCCAGGGAGTCTGACACGTTCTTTTGCCTTCTTTGGGCACCAGACACATGTATGACACACAGACATACATACAGGCAAGACTCATACACATAAAGTTATATATATATATATATATATATATATATATATATATATATATATATATATATATTTAAATGTGAATTTGGTTTTTCGAGATAGGTTGTCCTGGAACTCTCTGTAGCCCTGGCTGTCCTGGAACTCTCTATGTAGACCATTCTGGCCTTGAACTCAGAGACCCACATATCTCTGCCTTCCAAGTGCTAGGATTAAAAGTGTGCACCACCATCACCCAGTTGAGAATGCCAGGGTTTTTCTCTGTTAACTTGGCTTTGTTGACACAGATTTGTGTGATTGGCTAATTTACACAGTCTTTCAGAAAGTCCCACTCCTTTCAATGTGTGTGTTGTTTAGTGTTATAACAACTATAGATGTGTGGAGGTTGCTCCTGTGTAGTTTACTATATATATGGAGGCAGTTTAGTACTATAACAACTATAGACTATATAACAACTACTATGCATGTAGGCTGCTTCTGTAAAGTATAGTTAAAAATAGGAGGCTAGAGCAAAGAGTTGGGGCAAGTTCAAAGCCAGCTTGGGCTAGAGAGTGAGACATTTCCTCAGAGATAAAGGCAAAAAGTTACATATACTGTAGTGTAATTTTCAGTTAGCTTTTTCTTTTTCTTTCTTTTTTTTTTTTTTTTTTGGTTTTTCGAGACAGGGTTTCTCTTGTGTAGCTTTGCGCCTTTCCTGGAACTCACTTGGTAGCCCAGGCTGGCCTCGTACTCACAGAGATCCACCTGTCTCTGCCTCCCGAGTGCTGGGATTAAAGGCGTGTGCCACCACCGCCCGGCCTAGAATTTTTGTCTATTCTGTTTTGAGACAGGGTCTTTTGTCCAGGCTGGCCTCAACCACCACTCCCAGGTGCAATCTGGGTCTTACTGAGCCATCATGCTAACTGTGTTACATGATAACATTTGAAAACCAATACACACCATATTATATTCTACACCGTGTTGTTCTTTATAGATGGTTGTGAGGCACCATGTGGTTGCTGGGAATTGAACTCAGGACCTTTGGAAGATTAGCCAGTGCTCTTAACCTCTGAGCCATCTCTCCAGCCCCACCCCCCGACCTGTGTTGTTCTCTAAAGAACTCATTTGTGTAAGTTTATGCATCTAAGTAAACACCCTCATTACCTAATCATTTATTCCAGAAATTTTTATACATAATATGTATTTAGTTGATTGTTGAAAATAGTTGATAATGTTTTATGTATAAAAGATCACTAAAAGTGATGTCCTGAGCCGGGCAGTGGCGGCGGCGGCAGCAGCTCACGCCTTTAATCCCAGCACTCGGGAGGCAGAGCCAGGCGGATCTCTATGAGTTCAAGGCCAGCCTGGGCTACCAAGTGAGTTCCAGGAAAGGCGCAAAGCTATACAGAGAAACCCTGTCTCGAAAAACCAAAAAAAAAAAAAAAAAAAAAAAAGTGATGTCCTGAATCTTATCTGAAAGCTGACAATATTCAGAAGTTAGAGATCATCTTTGACTAGGTCAGCCTGTGCTGCCTGAGAGTCTTTCCAATTAATAAAAAAGAAAATGAGAAGAAAACCAGGCTGTGGTGACACACACCTTGGTAGGCAGAGGCAGGTGGACCTCTGAGTTCAAGGCCAGCCTCATCTACAAAACATGTTCCATGACAGCTGTAGTTGTTACACAGAGAAACCACGTCTCAAAAAACCAAAAAAAAAAAAAAAAAAAAAAAAAAAGGTGGTGGTGGTGGGGGGGAGAAAACCCACAAAATAAAAACTGACAATGTTATTTTATTTTTTAATCTTTTAAAAATATTTATTTTTTTTGTATGCGTCTTTGTATGGGTGTCTCTGTGTTTGCTATGTGGTAGTGGTGGGTGCCTTCAAAGGCAGAGTAGAACATAGAGTCCCCTGGAACTGGAGTTATAAGCAATAAATTATGAGCCACCTGACAAGGTGTCTCTGCCTAAGGCATCTTCTGATTGATTTAATAAAGAGCTGAATGGCCAATAGCTAGGCAGGAAAGAATGGGTGGGACTTCCAGGCAGAGAGAGAAAAACTGAGGGGAGGAATCTAGGTGCAGATTCACCAATGAGACAAGGACAGGAAACAGGAAATGTGAGATGGAAGAGAGGAAACCCCATGTGACAGAACATAGATTAATATAAATGGATTAATTTAAGTTATAAGAGCTAGTTGAGAACAAGCTTAATCTAAGGCCAAGCTTTCATAATTAACAAGTCTCCGTGTGGTTATTTGGGAGCTGGAGGCCCAGAGAAAAATCTGACTACACTCTATCTTCAGCCTGGTTTTTCTGTTTTCATTTAAAAACAAAATTTTATTTATTTGTCTTTATTTTTATGAGATGGAGTCTTCCACAGATGTGGGGACATACCAGTAACCTCAGCACTGAGGAGGCTGAGGGAAGATCCTATGCTTGAGGTTAGTCTATATAACAAAACCTTGTCTCAAAACGCAGACCAAACCCTGAGACTCCAGTCTTCCTGCCTTGGCCCCCCAGGCCCGCCTCAAGTAGATGGAATGACAGACACGGGGCGCTGTGCCTGCTCTGTTTGTAGTTAGAACCATTTAATTATGGTTTAAAGAGACGTTTGAACACTTGCTCTCCCAGAGGACTTGGGTTCCATTCCCAGTACCCACACGGCTCCTTCTGTAACTCCAGTTCCACAGGATCTGGCCTCCTCTCCTGGACTCTGCAGGTACCAGACATGTACTTGGTACACAGACATACCTGAAGTCGAAACATCCATGCACATAAAATAAAATTTAAAAACAAACATTTAATTAAAAACTTTATTTTAGGGCTGGAGAGATGGCTCCGTAGTTAAGTGTACTTGGCTATGCTTTCAGGGAACCTGAGTTCAGACCCCAGAAGATCTATCCCCACATACATGCAAATGTACACACACACACACACACACACACACACACACACACACACGCTCGCACGCCGGCACACCCACACCCACATAAGTAAAAAAAAAATTTCAAAACAAATAGAAGCTATATTTCTTTTGATAATTTAAAATGCCGAACCCGAGCTGGAGAGATGGCTCAGAGGTTAAGAGCACTGACTGCTCTTCCAAAAGTTGTGAGTTCAATTCCCAGCAACCACGTGGTGGCTCACAACCATCTGTAATGAGATCTTGTGCCCTCTTCTGGCCTGCAGTCATACATGCTGTATACATAATAAATAAATAATAAATCTTTAAAAAAATAAAATAAAAATAAATAAAATGCCAAACTCTGGGAACAACTCGTAAAGCCTATGTAGTTTCCTAGGGTTTTGTCTGGTCAATGAAGAACGGCTAGTACAATTGAATAACTTCTCCTATGCTGGAACACCATGGTAAAGCTTGCCTGTCTGTTTCTCTAAACAAATCAGTTGCTTAACATTGACTCAGGCTGCTCCTCAACTCTTCAGTCATCTTCCCACAGCTCTTCAAATTCACCATGAATTTCTCCAGTTAATGGTATAGTATACAAACCACAGGCCATCAAAAACATCATTTATATACAACTGGTTAATACTTGTCCACTTCTCTATATGTACAAAGTATAATGTCATATTCTTTAGTAATATGTTTGGTTAGGGGAGGTCAGAACTTGCTCTCTTCTGTGACGCCCATGTATTTGTGTGAGTTGGAATGGCGGGGTGTTGGAACTAAAAGGTCAACAAGAGCCCAGATCATAGTTTGCTCCTTCAAGGAAGCATCTGTGGTTTCAGGGGTTTTCAGGGGGTTGTTCTGCACTGTTTGGTAGGGCAGCCACTAAAGGCACTGAGGACTTCATGCGTGGCTGTGATTAGCAGTGGTGTGGCTTCTGGGACAGACTGGTGTGTGTGATTAGAAGAGCCATTGAGCTCATCAGTGATAGAGAATTCTGTGTTCTGTGGGTACCTCACTAGAAAGACAAAATATAATTACTTCTCTAGCTGGGCATGGGGGTGCATGCCTGCAATCCCGGCCGGCATTGAGGAAGCAGAGGAGGGAGGATTGTCAAGAATTCGAGGCTAGATTACTTTTCTATTATATGAACATTTATTCATTTTCTCCACAAAGCATGTGTTGTAGGCATCCATCCTGATTTTACACAGGCTGCTTAAGAGATGAGTTGGTTTGGGCAGGATTGCTGTGTATTTGGAAAATGATGTGGTGTGTGTGTGTGTGTGTGTGTGTGTGTGTGTGTGTGTGTGTGTGTTACTGAAGTGTCACTAGTCCCTCTGACTTTCTCAGAGATATCAGCTCCTTCTCAGCTCACACCTCAGTTTTTCCAGTCAGCTCCTGGCTGCTCTCCCAGTGTCCATCAAGTCTTTCCTGTTCCCATCAATCTTTTACCATTCCACACCAGTTTTCATCCTTGCTCACCCACTGAAAACTGCAGTTGGTCCCCATTGTGTATCTCACACTAACATCAGCCATGAAGAAGTTAACAGTGACTTTACCTGCACAGCACTTGTCCAGTTCCCAAGGCTTCCACACACAGTAGCCATCTCATTAGTTCCCCTCCCTCTTGATCTCAAAGCCTCTGTTCACTGCCATCACCATGCTAACTCCCAACTGTTCTAATGCACACAAGTCTCTTTGAAGTCCACCAGGAAGTAGCACTGGTTCCGGGTTCAAGGCAGCATCTGGAACATTCACTTCCCTCCCTCTCAGCCAGTCTGAGCAGCAGCAAGTTTCCCAATAGTCCTGGAGACCAGAAGCCTGAGGTCAAGGCCTTTGTGAGGTTGGTTTCTCCTGAGGTTTAATTCTTGTTTGTGATCCTGGTTTCTGCACATTCTTCCCTGTTGGTCTATCTCTGTTCTTTTTTTTTAAAAAAAAAATATGTATTTATTGGTGTGTGTGTGTGTGTGTGTGTGTGTGTGTGTGTGTATGTGTATGTGTGTGTGTGTGTGTGTGTGTGTGTGTGTGTGTGTGTGTGTAAATCAAAGGAGAACTTTAAGAGTTGTTTCTCTCTTCCATCATGGGTTCTGGAGACCAAACTCAGGTAGTCAGGTTTATGCAGCAACCTCCTTGATCCCCTGAGCCATCTTGCCCAGCTCCGTCTGTGTTCCAACCTGTTTTCCTTCTAAGAACACCAATAAGATTGGCCTACCCCATACAATCTAACTTCATTTTAATTATCTCTTTAAAGGTACTATCTCCAAATACAGTTACCTTCTGGGGTATTACCAATTAATTTTTTTGTTAGACAAAACAAAAATGAATATATATTTGTAAGACAAATTCAGGAAGAGGGCTCAATTCTTCCCATACTACTTCATCTTCACAGAAGCCATCTAGCTCAACTGCTTTTCGTAGTCATTAGTTCAGACACTGTTTTCTCACTTCTCCATAGCCTCTTGAACCCATTTACCACATAATGGTCACAGGGGTCTTTGCTTAAAACGTACATCAGAGCTAGAGGGATAGCTCAGGGGTTAAGGGTGCTTACTGCTCTTCTGGGGGGACATGACTCAGTTCCCAGAACTTACATTGGGTGGCTTAAAACTGCCTGTAACTTCAGCTTCAGGGGTCTGACACCATCTTCTGGCCTCCTTGAGCATTTGAACATGTGACATACAGACACACACTCACATGTACACATTCACACAAAAATAAAAATACACCTTTAAAAATATATTAAATTTTAACCTTTTGTAGAGAATGGGCAGAACAAAAAAAGAGCATACTCTTTGAAAAAATGTATTTATGTATGAGGTATGTGTATGTATGTGAATGTGCGCACATGCATGCAGATGCCTGGGGAGGTCAGAAGACGGTGTCGGACTCCCTGGAGTACCAAGGACTGTGAGTAGCCTGATGGTGCTGGGAACCACATTCAGGTCCTTTTTGAGAGCCCCTGTTGGCTTTGTCTCTAATCAGGCTGTCATTTGTGGGTCATCCTGGCCTCAGACTTGCAGGAATCCCATCTAAGGCCTCTCTAGTAGTGAGACTACAAGCAGGACTCACCACTCCAAACCTTTATTTACACAAAATACGTGGATTGTGGCTGGAACATAGTAGGCAATTATAATAAACAAAAACAGGTTTTTGTTTGTTTTGAAACAGGGGCTCACTCTATCTCCCAGGCTGGCCTGGAACTCACAGGATCCCCTTGTGTCAGCCCCCACCTGTTAGGATTATAGGTGTGTGCAACCACACCCAGCTACATGAGTTTGTACCATTTAGTGCTGATTAATTGGTTAAGAGAATTTAGGATAGTTCCTTAAGAAGCCTCCAACCAGCTTTTAGGGTCTGCAAACCTCTTTTCAAAAGCGTGAGGTCGGAGCCGGTGGAGCGCAGCTTACAGCAGTGCCTCAAGAACAATGCCCGCAGCTTGTGACTCAGAGAACAAAAGCTCAGGGAATAAAGAAAGGGGAAGGCTCAGCTGAGGGATTTCCCCTGGCTAACCACAACTTCCCCCCACAAATCCCACTTCCGGGTCGCGGAGCCCTGTCACCTCAGAACTCAGCCAGCTGGCTAACCCTTTCTTTTTTGGGTCACATTGATTTTGTCTGACTCCATTTCTTCTTTTGCAGTGTTGGGGCTGAACACAGGAACTCACACACTGCTGGCAAGTGCTCTGGCATGGGGCTATGCTCCCAGCCCTGACCTGAGTTTTTTTAATTACGTTTATTTATTGTGTGTATGTAGACAAGCACACAAGCTGGAGCCACGGTCTGGGTAGGGAGGTCCGAGGACAACCTGCACTGTCTTTTTTCACTGCTCGGGTCCCAGGTTGGAATCAGCTCTGCTAGCCTTGCAGCCAAACATCCTGTTGGCCCATCAATTCCATTTTGTTGCTGGCTTTTGTTTTTTGTTGTTGTTTTAGTTTTGGGTTTTTTGGAACTGGGTTTCCATGTTATCTCAGGTTATCCCTGGCTGTCCTGGAGCTCAATCTGTAGACCAGCTATGAGACCTTGCACTGACGTCACGGTGGGTAGAGCGTTTGCCTAGCATTCATGCCCAGAATGCTGGGTTCCAGTATTGGCAACGCCACCTCCCGTGAACCCCATAACATCTGCATCACTACTGTGTAGCAGTAGAAACAGTACGGCAGCCAGAGTTGGAATTTGTTATAGAATAAGAATTTACAATTGTTCTTAATTGAGGATTTTAAGTGGAAAAAATTGAAGCAAAAGAATTCTGTTTTCTCCTAACTGTACAGACATAAACCTTCCTTTTTTTCCTTTTTTCTTTTCAAGACAGCATTTCTCTGTATAGCCCTGGCTATCCTAGAACTCACTCTGTAGACCAGGCTAGTCTCAAACTCACAGAGATCTGCTGCCTCTGCCTCCTGAGTGCTGGGACTGAGGGTGTGCACCATTACACCAGCAAGACATAAACTTTTCTGCAAGGAGAAAAATGTAATTACATAAACCGAAGTTTAAATTGTACTAATTCACATTAATGACTGGTGGTGAAAATGTCTAATGCTTCAATTCTAATCCAGAATTAATTAGCTTCCCAAACAAAATACTTACAGCAAGGCCTGGCTGGACGTGTTTGTATCCCAAGAGATAGGGCAGCTTCTGCTACATAGTGAGTTTAAGGTTCATCTGTCCTGGGCTAGATGAGACACTTCTCAAAAAACTAAAAACAATTTAATTTAATATTTATGTATTTATTTCGTTTTTCAAGAGAGGGTTTGGCTGTCCTGGCACTAGTTCTGTAGGTCAGGCTGGCCACACACTCATGGAGACCTGTCTGTCTTTGCCTCCCAAACAACTGTAAAATATAGGAAATTGAGAATGTGGCTGCATCTTGATAGAACAAACAAACTGTGACTTTCTGCTCTGTGTAGGTTCCTTCAGGGATCCCTGCAGGAGTGTGTGGGCAAATGTAGAGAGAGGCACTTTAGTGTTTCAGTTTGAAATCAACTGATCTGCCAGAGCACACCTCCATCCACTAGTGCTGACACAGAGACCAGTGACTGGGGAGACTAGGCCATTTCACCCATACCATAGCAGTGGTATAAGACATTCACATGACGCTTGATAGGATCCACGATGAAGTAAGAGAAGGTCTGCTCGTGCTCTTTAGCTGCAGGGTAGCACACACCAGCAGAGTCCTGAAGAGATAAACCTGAGTCAGTGTTCAGCCACATTCAAGTCTTTAACTATCCTACATTTTTCTGCCCAAGTATCATGAAACATAGGCAGGTATAATGGAATACACCTTTAGTCCCAGTCCTTTGGGGGCTGAGGCAGAAGGACTGAGTTTGAGGCCAGTCTGGAATGCACAGCAAGATGTCTGTCTCAATAAAAAAAGAAAATCATTAAACATATATAATTTTTGATAATAAATTGGCAATAAACTGCCAATAGTATTATTAACAGTACATATCTATTACACACATGTATCACAACTGTAACTCTTGCCCTTAAGGAATGTATAGTCCAATCATATTCTTTCCATGATATTTTTGCTGTTTTGTTGTGCTTTAAGTGTGTACCCCAGGCTGGCCTCAAACTCATGGTGATCCTGCCTTAGTGCTGGGATTGAAGGTGTCACCTCCACGCCTGCTGGCTCTTCCTTACTTGTGTGTATGCTGGGATAGGGTTTCACTATGTAGACCAGGCTAGAGCTCAGTAGCCCTCTGCCTTGGGCCCTTGGGCCCTGGGACTCTAGCCCACTGCGGGTGGTGTCAACACTGACGGGTGGTCTGGATCCCATGAGAAAGCAGGCTGAATAAGCCATGAGGCAAGCTGGTAAGCAGCGCTTTCCCACGGCCTCTGCTTGAGACCCTGCCTCGGCTTCCTCAATAGTGGACAGAGGCTGGGACATGCAAGGCAAATAAACCCTCTCCTCCCCTAAGCTGGTTTAGGTCAGTGTTTGATCACAACAGAGAGCAAGCGAATATAGAACCTGGTACCAGATGGTGAGGTGTTGCTGGGACAGACCTGGCCGTGTTGTTTGGGAAGGACCATGGAAGGAAGGGGTTTGGAGCTTTGAGCTGGGAAAGCCCTTAGTGCTCAAAGTGTAGTGGGCTCTTCAGTGCGGACTTGGAAGAGAGTACTGAGAGCAAACCAGTCAGCAACATTCCTCCAGTCTCTGCTCCTGGCTCCAGGTTCCAGCCCTGACTCTCTCCCGTGAAGCTGTACCCTATCACGTTTGAATTTTAGAAAATACTTAGGAGCAGCATCTTTCCCCCCAGGCATATCCTAGCTCTACTTCCTAAGCCACAAGTATAGCAATTCTATCTGTACTGAGTAATCAAGAAGCTCAATACTCACATAGGCTTTCACTTTAAAGACAGAAGAGGTAATTTGTATTTCCTTGGTTCGAGGATGTTTCCGAACACTAGGATGAGGGAAAAACGCTTATTTAAAATGTAACAAGCCAGAGGCTGGAGAACACTATGATGAGGGAGAAAGGCTTATTTAAAATGTAACAAGCCAGAGGCTGGAGAACTGGCTCGGTGCTCATGAGCACCCGCTGCTCTGGCAGGGGACCTGGGCTCAGTTTCCAGGATGCACAAGGCAGCTTGCAAATATCCTTACCACCAGTTCCAGGGGATCTGACACCCTCTTCTGGCTTCTCAGGCACCAAGCATACATATGGTGAACAGACATACATGCAGACAAAATGCCCATATAATATTTTTTAAAAAAGACAAGTGATTGCTGCTTTGGCAGCAGAGGATCTGGGTTTGGTTTCCAGAACCCACATCAGGTGATTGTAACCTCCCATAACCCCAGCTCCAGGGATCCAACACTCTTTTCTGGCCTCCTTGGATTTGTGCATGTATATACATACAAATAAATCATAAAAGATAAGACATCATCAATTCAGCTGCTCTTTTTATGAACTGTTGTTACTGTTCAGGTCTTTTTGAAATTTTAACACAAAAAATGTAGAAGAGGGCAATGGGGAGAATACAATCAAAATACATTACACACATTTCTATTAAGTTATCATGATAAAACCCATTGTTATGTATAACTAATGGATACCAATAGACCCTTTGTAAACGCAGAGGAAGCTGCGGGTTGGACTAGGAGTGGGGCCTAGTGGGAAAGAGCATTTCTGCAGTGTTCAAACTCTCCAGGGAACCCTTCCCCACTGCACACAGCAGGGAGACATTCCGCAGCCGCCTGTGGCAGGGCGGAGTGTACTGTGTGCACGCAAGGCTGCCATGCATTGAGGAAGGACCTCAGGTTCCTGGGTTCACAGGAGCTACAGATGAATGTTGCTGGATATGCATGCTTTTCCTGAAAATGCTTTCTCTCCCACAGCATCGGTGTAGAGGTTGGAGGTCAGCTTTATGCTCTATTCTTTTCTCCCTTTACATGGGTCTCAGAGAATGAGCTCAGGCCATTTGGCTAGTACTGCAAGATTCTTTACCTGCCGAGTCGTCTGGTTGCCTTCATGGTTCTGTGACCTTTTTTTTTTTTTAAGGCAGAGTCTCACTATGGAACCTAGGCTGGCCTGGAATCAGAATGCAGACCAGGTTAGCCTAGAGCCTGCAGTGATCCTCCTGCTTCTGCCTCCTTAGGGCTGGAATTACAGGCACGTCTCCCAATTCCTAATCTTGAAATTATGTTTTTTAAAGATTTCCTTATTTATATTTTACGTGTCTGAATGTTTGCCTGTATGCATACTACATGTATATAGTGTCCAAAGAAGCCAGAAAAGGGCATCAGATCCCTTGGAAGCGCAGTCACAAGTGGTTGTGAGCTGCCATTTGGGTTCTGGGAACTGAACTGGGGTCCTCTTAAAGAACAGGAGACTCTCCTAAGTGCTGAGCCTCTCTCCAGGCTCAAGTTTATAGTTTAATCTTCATTGGAGCTTCAAAAAGTAAGGGAGGGTGGGAAGAAGGAGGGTGAGCCTAGTAGAATGCTTAAAATTGACTGCATGTATTCGCGGTTAACTTGGAAGGGTAAAGATTACATCTAAATGAAAATTCTTCCACTTCTTTAACACACATCACACACGCGTGTGTGCACATGTGATCTCTTGTGTTCCTTTGGTATTTGAAGGGAGGAGAGTGGAGAGAGGAACGGAAGGTGGCAGGCAGCTGCACAGGGCTGGGTGGGGCAGAGAGAATGACAGGTCTGAGTGAAGAAAGGAGAAAGCCTGGGAAGTAAGCCTGGGGAGCTGGGCGCTGCAGTAACACCAGCACTTGGGCTGTCCAAGCAGGCCTGCCTGGACCACAGTTCTAAGGCAGCTTGAGTTGCAGTGTAAGACTGTCTCACAAGACAAGACATACAAAAACTGATAATAACCCTAAAGACAGGGCTGCTGCCTCAGTGGTAGAATGCTTGCCTATAAATCAAGGTCTTCAGTTCAATTATCCTATGAACAAACAACAAACAAAAAACAGTCACAAAACCCTTCTGGCCAGAGGAAGGAGAGGCAGGTTATAAAAGGGCCAGTGGAGTTGCCATAGGAACACCAGTGAGGCTGGGTAATCCCACTAGGGTTAAACAAAAAGAACTCTCTCTACTGGCCCGAGATCTAATTACCTCACCAGGTCCTTATAGATCAGCTTTGCCGTCTCCAGATACGGCTTGAGCATATCTTCATATTGACAAAGAGACCCTCCAAGGCAGAGGTGCTTAAAGAGACGAAACAGGAACTCATCCCTTTCCAGCGGGCTGAAGATTTCATATTTTTCAGAGTCTTCTATGAGCAAAACCTAAGATGAGAAAAGTCATCATAAAGCAATGTAATGTATAACATTATGGGTTATGATTATAGGGTTGTATTATATAGGGTTATGATTTTAAGCTTTTGGAAGTTTTAACATGTCCTTAAAATCAGTACTTTAAAATTAGTACTTTTTGTGGTGCTGGGTATCACACAGAGTAGTGTTATGATAGGTGTGTGCTCTACCATTGAATTGCACTCCCTGACCAATCTTAGATTTGTTTGAGAGCCAGTCACAGCCAGATGCAGTGGTGGATTCTGTAACCCAGCACTGGGAGATGGAAACCTGAAGATCAGGTCAAGGCCATCCTAAACCACGCAGTGAGTTCAAGGTCAGCCTGGGATACATGAGGCTGCCATAAACAAACAATACAGGGGCTGGAGAGATGGCTTAGCTTCCCGCCTTCTGCAAAGGACTCAGGCTCAGTTCCCAGCACCTGCATGGTGGTTCACAACCGTCTATAACTCTAATACCAGGGAATCCAGATTTTGTCTGGCCTTCATAAGCACGAGGCACACATGCAGTACATACACGTTGATATAGATAAAACATTTATACACACAAAAAAATCTTAAAAAAAAAACCAAATTACTATTATCTTTCTTTATTTTACTTTTTAAAGAATTCTTGGGCAGGGTCTCATGTATCCCAAGCTGACCTTGAACTATATGGATGAAGATGACTTTCAACTCCTGATCCTCCTGTTTCCACCTCCCAAGTACTATGTTAATAGGCACGTGCCACCGTGTCATGTTTATGAAGTGCTGGGGATCACACCCAAGGCTTTGTGTACACTATATTACGTATTCTCTCAACTGTGCTATGTCCCAAGCCCCATTTTTAGTTTGGGTTTGTCGGTTTTGTTTTTGGGATAGGTCTTGCTATATAGCCCAGGATAGCCCACAACTACATAAGCCAGACTGGCCTTGAACTCCTGATCCCCCGCCTCCACCTTCTGAGTACTAGGCTTATAGGCATGTGCCACTATTACCAGCTTTCCATGTATATTCTTTTTTTTTTTTTTTTTTTTTTTTTGGTTTTTTTCAAGACAGGGTTTCTCTGTGTAGCTTTGCGCCTTTCCTGGAGCTCACTTGGTAGCCCAGGCTGGCCTCGAACTCACAAAGATCCGCCTGCCTCTGCCTCCCAAGTGCTGGGATTAAAGGCGTGCGCCACCACGCCCGGCGCCCATGTATATTCTTAATAGTCATTTGATGTAAAGACTCCTATGGAAGACAATAGCTAGTCATGATAAAGGCCAGAGTTTCTCTCCCTGGGAAGCGTTGATACACCGAGCCAGACAACTGCTGGGAGGAAGTGTCCTGTGAAGGTGCAGTGTCAACAGTGTCTGACTGACAGACACAGGTCCACAGAAAGTCGTCGACTAGTTAGAGGTAACTTAAGTTTTAACCAGGCTTAAGGTTTCGGCATTTTTCATTTCCTTCAATAAACTTCCACTATGAAAATTTAAAATTCTGTACTTACTTTTCGTAGTTCATCTGAAATGAGAAATGGATCACAGAAAGAATCTAAGCACTTGACAATGTGTCCACTTTCTCGTACAATATTTTCATCGTATAACCGTTGGAAAAATGACATTGAAAGTTGTGTGCATGGAACATTTATAGCTTCAATATTTTTCACTTCAGTTCCTGGGAAAAGAGATTTTGTAAAGAATGACAATGTAAAAGTGAAATTTAGTGATTTTAGTTATTTCTAAACTTTTAAAAATGATATTTTTATTTCTTTTGTATTTGTGTGCATATGTGGTGTCTGTGTGTCTGCCATATGTGTGCACCGGGTACTCACAGAAGCCAGAAGGCAGCATCAGACTCCCTGGACCTGGTGTGACAGGTGGCTGTGAGCCATATGACATGGATTCAATTCTACTTCTCTGTTTTTGTTTTTTTGTTTTTTTTGAGTCAAGGTCCTAGTATATGGCCCTCGCTGTCCTGGAACTCACTATATAGACTGGGCTGGCCTCAAACTCACAGACAGTTGTCTTTCCTCAAGTGCTGGGATTAAAGTTGTGTGCCACCAGACCCAATTTTTAGTTATTTCTAAAATCAACCATTATGCATAGATTCTAAGAAGTAACCAAATACAACACATATCTCGATGGCTCCGTGGATAAACGTGCTACACAAAGTCATGGGTTAGGTCTCTGAACTACCATGGAAAGACACAACCCATCCCCCAAGCAGCTTCTGTAGTACATGCGCGCACACACAGACATACTACTACTACCAATACATTAAACTGAAACAAAGTTTAGGGGCTGGAGACGTGAATCAGTGGTTAAGAGTCTTCCAGAGGACCAGTGTTTGGATGCCAACACCCCCTTCGAGTGGTTCACAACCACCTGTAACTCTAGCTCCAATAAGACTCAGTAGGCACCCCACCCCAACACACAGACATAGAATAAATCTTTTTTATTTATTTAAGTTTTTTTTTGTTTTAATAAAATAAATCTTAAAAAACGTTTAGCTCCAGGTTGGCTAGTGGCTATGATGTCAGCATCCAGGAGAGTAAAGCAGGAGGTCTACCCCAAGCCTGAGGATGGCTGGGCTGCACAGTAATTCCAAGCCAGCACAGGCTGCAGGGTGATACTCGAGTTCCAAAACAAAAACGGTTTATAATAAAATCTTATTTCAGAACTAGGTGAACATAAACTAGAGCAGTGGTTCTCAACCTTCCTAACGCTGTGACCCTTTAATACAGTTCATGTTGTGGTGACTCCAACCATAAAATTATTTTCATTGCTACTCCATAACTGTAATTTGGCTACTGTTATGAATCATAATGTAAATATCTGACATAAAGGATATCTGATATGTGACCCCTATGAAAAGGTCATTCCACCCCAAGGGTCTCAACCCAGAGGTTGAGAATCACTGAACTAGAGACTGCTATAAAGCAACATACTTTTGTGTGTTTAGTAGGGGCTTTTTAGACAGTGAGTGCGTGCGTGTGCGTGTGCGTGTGCACGCCCGTGTGTGTGTGTGTGTGTGTGTGTGTGTGTGTGTGTGTGTGTGTGTTATTAGGACAAGGTATCATGTAGCCCATACTAACCCTGAAATCACTGTGCAGCAGGGGAGGAGCCTGACCTTTTGATCTTCCCGCTTCTACCTCTTATATGGTAGGATTACAGGTCTTCACAGCCATACCCAGTTCTAGTTGGTGTTGGGGACAGAAGCCAGGGCTCCCACATGCCAGGCATGCACTCTACTGAAATGCATATGTCAGAACTGCCTAGAACCCAGGGCTCCTTGGCCTTTGGCAAAGATCAAATCTAGAATTGCCAATGAAAGCCATAAGCTTTCTTCACATAATTTTGGATTTCCATAATGCCAAATGCTCTATAGTTTGCATTACACAAATTTAGAGCTAGGTTTAACAGCATAGACCCGTAAGGCCTGCACTTGAAAGGTGAGGTAGACTAGCATTCTCAGCTAGCTACAGGGTAAGCCTCAGGCCAGTCTCGGCTTCAAAGTGAAACCCTGTCTCAAAACAGGTAGGTATGGGTGCAGTGGGGGTAGTCTGAAAAGATGGCTCTGTGGTTAAGAGCACAGACTGCTCTTGCAGGGGACCTGACATCAGTTCCCAGAACCCGCAATGGATGGCTCACAAGACCCTGTAACTCCAGCTCCCAGATCTGACAGCTCTGACCTCCACAGGCACCTGCACACACACAGACACACAGACACCCCCACCTCAAAGCAAAGCAAACTAAAACCAAAACACCAACGGTTGGCACAATGGTAGACAAAAGTGTTTACTACCAATTCTTATGACCTAAGTTCAACCCACTGAACCCACATGGTGGAAGGACAGAACCAACTCCCGAAAATTATCCTCTGGCATATACGTGCACATAAATACACACTCACACCAAATAAATGTCAACAAGAAGCAGCAGCACTGTGGCTCATGGCTATAATTCTATCACGTGAGGCAAAGTCAGGAAGACAGACAGACATAGCAAGTTCCAACTAGGGCTGCAAAGAGACCTTATTTCAGAAAACAAAACACCAAAACCAAAACAATAAGTTAATTAATGATCATTTGTAAAGTCTTTGAGGATGCCTTGAAAATATTTTCTCTTCATTACCAAGTCTCCTATGAGGTCTCATTGACAGTGTGTACGACACAGTTTTCCAAGCCAAGGTTAAACTTCAAGCAGTGCTGATTGGGTCACCATAGGTCCAGAAGAGAAGTGTGGGATAACTGTACTAGGGCTCTGCTGCTTCTTTGTTTTGCAAGACAGGGTTTCTCTGTGTAGACCAGGCTGGCCTTGAACTCACAGAGATCTGCCTGCCTGTGCTTCCTGAGTGCTGGGATTAAAGGCGTGCGCCACCACTGTATGGAGGGCTTGGCTTCTTTTATAGCCTTAGCTCTTCCTTCTTGGCTTCCCGGTCCCCAGGTCACACTTATTCCTTGAATATATCTTTTAGAAACAGTTTTTCCTGTTAGTACAACTTAAATTATATAGCCATAAAGATTAAGACAAATATTTTTATTATCACCTCAATCAACTTCCCCTTTCTTTTACTACACAGTCTGATATAAGGAGATGATGGTCTTCTGTTTTCTGGCTACCTTGTTGGTTTTAGGGGGTACATGCCTGAACTCAGGGCCCTGTACATGCTACTGCTGAGTTCCACCTACAAGCCCCACTGCAGTATTGCTAGAATGCCAGGGCTTAAAAGTAATCCTGGCAATTGTTTGCACTTCCTGTTTTGACTGTTCCACCAGGTCATGCTGGAACCTGTCATTGCAGATCATGATCCTGGACATGGGGACGAGAAAGATGCCTGAAGCCAAGAACTATGTGTGTTTTAATGACTTCAAAGGCTGTGCTCCTGAGAAAGAAGCTCTTTTTGTTTCTGAGGCCCAATCCATTTAGGGAGCAGATAAAGCAAAAAAGCCTACAGACTATAATGGAATAGCTCTGGATGCTTCTGAAAAATGGAAGGGTAGTACAGAGGGCCTAGCAGTTTCATAAAATTGGCTGGTGAGTACACATGGGAGAAGAGACTCTGTGTGTGTGTGTGTGTGTGTGTGTGTGTGTGTGTGTGTGTGTGTGTGTGTGTGTGTGTGTGTGTTGCGACAGTCTTTGTAAACCAGGTTGGTCCTGAACTGACAATGCCCTGCATCAACCCTACCCAGTGAAGGGACTACTGGTGCACACTCCTACCTGGCTAGTATGCCATTTTAATACATCTGATTTACTAAATTAAATTCAAACCACTTAGTCCAAGTTGTGAAAATAGCACCTGCTTTGGACTGATGTATATCATCAGTTCACAGGATGACGGCCTAACCCAGTGAAACTGCATTCTGAGCTGGAACAGCTGGGCAGTAACTAAGACTGGACTTTGGGCAACACAATTCAGCTAATAGGATTTTGTCCTAGTTCCTAAATTCAGTTTCCTCACATGCAAAATACTATTCACTCCACTTCAAAAGACTCCAAATTTGAACTCATTCAGGTCCAAAGTTTCATTTAAACTTGATACAAAGTAAGACTGAGGTGCAGTTCATTCTGGGGCTGAATTCCTCTCTATGTAAACCTGTTCCACCAAGTATATGCTTCTAAAATACACTGGTGGTCCAGGCAGTGGTTGCACACCCTTTAATCCTAGCACTCAGGAGGGAGAGGCAGGAGGATCTCTGGGTTCGAGGCCAGCCTGGTCTACAGAGTGAGAAACCAAAAATAAAATACACTGATGGGATGAACATGGGATAACCATTTCTGGCCCGAAACCAGAGAGACATTCATTAGGGACTGGGTGGTAGTTTCCCAGCATGTCTGAGAGGAGGCCGATTCCTTGGCCTCTTAGATTCAAGGATAATGCATCTTTGCTTTATTGTATTAGACCTTCTGGACCCACTGGGATAGTGTTTCACAGCTTCCTGTTATGGGGAGAGCCCTTCAGGCACCAGGTGAACCAATTCCTAAGGTTTCTGGGGTTAACCTGGCCCCAAGCTCTGTATGGGTGGCCCTGTTTGAGGATAAGATTAGAGACTATCTGGTCTGGTAAAATGACCTCTGACTTACCTCTTTTTAAAAAGATTTGTTATGGGATATTTGTATATTTTGTGAAGTTGTATTGCTCTGATTGGTGTAATAAAAAGCTGAATGGCCAATAGCTAGGCAGGAGGTATCGGTGGGACTTCTGGGCAGAGAGAGGAAGTAGGGGGAGGAATCTAGGCATTCGAGAGATAGACAGAGGAGACATGGAGGAAGTGGGATGGGTGGTATGTGAGAGAATGTAGATTAATATAAATGGGTTAATTTAAGTTATAAGAGCTAGTTAAAAACAAGCCAAAGCTAAGGCCAAGCTTTCATAATTAATAAGTTTCCGTGTCATTATTTGGGAACTGGCTGGTGGGGTAGACAAAGACTTGTTACAAAGATTATTTTTTTAAATTGTGCTGTGCTGTGTGTGTGTGTGTGTGTGTGTGTGTGTGTGTGTGTGTGTGTGTGAACGCTCATGCCTTCAGAGGCCAGAGGTGTTGGATTCCCTGAATCTGAATGGCCTAACAAGGGTACTGGGAACTGAATTCAGGTCCTCTGGAAGAGCAGTACAAGCTCTTAATTGCTGAGCCATCTCTCCATCCCTGATTCGCCTTCTGGGTCTTTCCTTAACAAATAGCTCATGTTGGCAGCTGAGGAGCTCTATGGACCAGCCCATAAAAGTTAAGAAGTCAAGAGCCCTTTAGTATCAGCCAGAAGCATCTTCACTGATACCATCCCATTCTACTTTTGGTTTCTGCTGAAATGACTGATTAAATCCATGAGTCACACCCTGATCTCTTTATCAGATGGTTTTCCTACCATATCCTTGGTGTTCTCTTCAGAACAGGGCTTCTTGTTTCTCACAATCTAGCAAGGCCATGAACCTTCACATCCCCTTCCAGTCTCTTCATAACAATGCCTCCTTCTCAAGCTGTAGACAGCTCAGGTGGTAGAGTACTTCCTAGCATGCATGAAGCCCTGGGTTCAATCCCTAGCAGAGCATAGAGTGGGCGTGGTGGTGCAGGCCTGTAACATAGCACTCCAGAAACTGAGCCAGGAGGACTGCTTTGAGTTCAAAGTTAGGTCTGAATTACATACAAAATCTTAACAGCCTGGGCTATGAAGTAAGGGAAAAACACAAAAGCTGATTTTTTTTTTTGGGGGGGGGGGGTATAAGAACTCCAAATGAGCCGGGCGGTGGTGGCGCACACCTTTAATCCCAGCACTCGGGAGGCAGAGCCAGGTGGATCTTTGTGAGTTCGAGGCCAGCCTGGGCTACCAAGTGAGTTCCAGGAAAGGCGCAAAGCTACACAGAGAAACCCTGTCTCGAAAAACCAAAAAAAAAAAAAAAGAACTCCAAATGAAAACTGAGGGGAAGACTTCAATATACTAGAAAAATAACAACAACAAAAATGCAGAAAATGAGAGGGAGCCAAGCTGGTGGAAGAGCATTGGTAACATACAAAAACATGAGTGCTGGGCTGGAGAGAAGCCTCGTGGTTAAGAACACCTTCTGCTCTTACAGATCTCAGCATCCAGCCAGGTAGCTCCAGGGGACCCAATACCTTTGTCTGGTCTCTCTGGGCACCTGCACATGCACACCCATACATGTACACATAAATAAAAATAAAGAAAAAAAACCAAGCAGTGTGTTTCTAATTTACCTGTAAAGCAATACGGCACTTCAGAAGTTCTCTTTGTGCCGTGCTTTAATCCAAACTTAGAATAAGGTCTGCTGAGATGGCTTGGACGGGGAAAGGACCTGATGAGGTCAGCACCTGAGTTCAATCCCTGGGACCCACATCATAGGAGAACCAACTCCTGCAAACTATCCCCTGACCTACACACACACACACACACACACACACACACACACACACACACACACACACGGTAAATAAATGTAATTTTCAGATTCAACAGCAAAGGCTCAGGGACCACCTTGGTGGAGGAGGTGGACAGAATGTAAGAGCTGGAAGATGGGGCAGAGTGCTGTGGAATGCTGTCCTCTGGACATGACAGGTCTGCTGCAAGCTTACAACAGCTGTGCTTACCTGCACAGGACCCACCTGCTAGAATTCAGGTGGGGGTGTGAGCTAAGAAGGACCTGGCCTTCACACAGGAGTTACTGGCAGCTGACAGTCCCTGGGGGAGACAGAATCATTCTTCTTTTTGGGGAAATAGCCTCTGGTAAGCCACCCATGCTCCAGGGGATACCCCAAACCCATGCACACCTGAACATCACTACTACCGGGCCTGGAAAGTTAGCTTAAAAAAATATAGAAGCCAGGCGGTGGTGGTGCACGCCTTTAATCCCAGCACTCCGGAGGCAGAGGCTGGTGGATCTCTGTGAATTCAAGGCCATCTTGGTCTACAGAGAGTTCAAAGACAGCCAGTGTTGTTACACAGAGAAACCCTGTTTTGAAAAACAAAAACAAAATACATTGAAAAGAAATTAAATCAGGCTGGGCGGTGGTGGCACATGCCTTTAATCCCAGCACTCGGGAGGCAGAGCCAGGCGGACCTCTGTGAGTTCGAGGCCAGCCTGGGCTACCAAGTGAGTCCCAGGAAAGGCACAAAACTACACAGAGAAACCCTGTCTCGAAAAATCAAAAAAAAAAAAAAATTAAATCATTGTGGTGGTTTAAAAGAAAATGGCCCCCAAGGGAGTGGCACTACTAGGAGGTGTGGCCTCGTTGGGTAGGTGTGGTTCTCCTTGGAGGACGTGTGTCACTGTGGGGCAGGCTTTAAGCTCTCATATATGCTCAAGCCACATCGGTGAGACAGACCACTTCCTGTTGCCTGTGCAGGCTGTAGGACTGGCAGCTCCCTCTCCAGCACCATGTCTGCCTGCACACCACACACTCACAGCTGCCGCACTCCCTGCCATGATGATAATGGACTGAACCTCTGAGCTATAAGCTGCCACCTTCATGAAATGTTTCCTTTATGAGAGAGGCTGTGGTCATGGTGTCTCTTCACAGCAATAGAAATCCTAGCTAAGACAATTATGAAAAACAAAACAAAACAAACAAACAAACAAAAACTTGAACAAAACTTAGGACCAAGTTAGCCCTATTCTGTGAAGTCTGTGCCGAGATGGGGGAGACTGCTCACACTTCTTTGGATTTCCTTTTCTTTTTAAAAGATTAAATGTTTAAAAAAACTCCATGCTGCATGGCTCTGATTATTCTCTTTAAAAATTCAAGCTGGCAAATATATGAGCTTAGAAACGGAGTGTAATTTCGCAGGTAGTCTGCAGATCGGGCTCTGCCAGCTTTCTGCTCTGCAAATTTGGCAGCAGTCCTTGGCCAAAAGCAATAAAATCTGACCTGCGGGGTCTAACAGGAACCTTTTGTCATTTTGTTCTTACCTAATACTCTAGAAAAGTGACTTTGTCTTACAGCGGCTTAGAACTTCATGAAGACACACTTTGTTTAACAAAACACCCCTCTTAAACAAATAATCTATTTTCTAATCAATTTGCATTTTCTTGTGCATGAATTGGTATTACAGATTCTTTTTTTTCTAAATGGAATGGTGTTATCTGTCCCATGGTTGAGAACTCACACTTGAATTTAAAATATAGTATTCACGTTGGTTTTCGCAACAGTCTTTGGAGGAGGTGGTGGCTCAGGTGGGAAAAGTGTTGGGCATGTCAGCTGATGGCCCAGTTTGGAAGAACTGATTCCGGAAAGCTGTCCTCTGACCTCCAGATAGCATGCTTGTACACACACACACACACACACACACACACACACACACACACACACTAAAATTCCCCAGGTGTGTTTTAGTATATTATTAAAGTGTCATCTAGAGAAAGGTCCCCCTTTAAGAAGTCATTTCTCTGTGATTTGTTATTGTTCTACAAAGTTCCTGGGCAGCTGTACTCTGCCTAGGCACTCCCATCAGTGGATGCTGTCCTGAGTAGAACTGACCATCTCCTTCCCCATGTTCTCATTTCTATGGAAAAACCTAGAATGCACCATTAGTCTTTATTTCACTTATTCTTTTAAGATTTTTAATTACATGACTGTGTATATGTCCGTGGAGGTGTGTGCATGTATGTACAGGTGTCACAGAGGCCACAGGTCCTGGACCCCCTGGAGCTGGGGTCATAGGCTGTGATGCTGGATATGGGTACTGGGAAGTGGACTCAGGTCCTCTGGAGGGGCACTATGTCTCTTAACCATCTCTCCAGCCCCTCTTTTTCTTTCCTTATTAATTTATGTATATGAGTGCTTTATCTGCACGTACAACTTTATGCCAGAAGAGGGCATCAGATCTCACTAGAGATGGTTGTGAGCCACCATGTGGTTGCTGGGAGTTGAACTCAGGACCTCTGGAAGAGCAGGCAGTGCTCTTAACCACTGAGCCATCTCTCTAGGTACCGCCTCTCTTTTTCTTTCCTTCCATACCATTCCTCTCCCCTTTTTATTTTTAATTGTTTTTATTATTATTTTAAGACAGGATCTCATGTTGTTTAGGCTGGCCTCAATTTGCCATGTATCAGAGGATGGCCTGAAACTTCTGATCCTTCTGTCTCTGCCTCCCCAGTATTGGGATTACAGGTATTACAGGTGTGTACTACTACACCTGGTTTTATGTGATTGTCTTAGTTAGTGTTTCTACTGCTCTGAAGAGACACCATGACCATGGCAACTCTTATAGAAGAAAACATTTAGGGGTTGGAGAGATGGCTCAGCAGTTAAGAGCATTGGCTGCTCTTCCAGAAGATCTGGGTTCAATTCCCAGCACCCACATGGTAGCTCACAACTGTCTGTAATTCCAGTTCCAGGGATCCAACACTCTTACACAGGTGCACCAATGCAAATAAATAACTCATATTTAAAAAAGGAAAACATTTAATGGAGGTGGTGGCTTACAGCTATCCATTATCATCATGGTGGAGAGCATGGTGGCTGGGAGTATGTCAGCAGGCAGGCAGACATGATGCTGGAGAAAGTTCTGAGAATTCTTACATCTTTGCTCCACAGGCAACAGGAAGTGAACTGACTTGCTGGGCATGACTTGACAATATATGAGACCTCAAAGCCCTCCCCCACAGCAACATACTTCCTCTAAGGAGGATCACACCTACTCCAACAAGGCCACAGTGATGCTGGGGATTGAACAACACACAGCGCTATATCCCGGCCTCCCTTAAGGGACCATGAATTCCATGAGTGCCACGTTCTTCTTGTTCATCTTGGCGTGACTTGCATTTAACCGAGTAAATGGAAGGCCTAGGATGGATATTTTCTAAACTACTAAAAGAAAATTGCTCTGATGTGCTATGCCAGGATGATAGCAAGAGATTTCCAGAACAGAGAGGCAGGGCAGGCCTGCCACAGTTGGTCACACATTATTATGAATGCCACAATTTGTATTTTAGTGACACAAATCACTAGTGATAATGGCCGAGGCAAATTATATTAAAATAGTTAACTTGGAAATATTAAAATTAATTTTCTTTACCTAATGTGGTCCACTGTTCAGAAGAATCTGAGAATAACTGCAAATTTGGAATAACATTTGGGTCTTTGAAAAAAGCCTAAAACACAAATTGCAAGGGAACATGTTAGAAACTTTATCATAAATAAAATTAACTTCTGAAACAAAATTAATAAAACATCATTTAATCCAAAGTAAAAAAGAAAAGCCCTGCTTTAATTACTGTTTTTTTTTTTCTTCCCTAAGGTCCTGGGCATTGGACCCAGGCGGCCCTTGTCTACACTGAGCAAGCAACTGCTCTACTCCTGAGCTATTGCCCCAGCCCTTGACTTTTTGGCAGGGTCTGACTATGTAGCTCAAGCTGGCTTTGAATTTGCTATGTAGCCCAAGTTTCCCTAAAAACCTTAGTCCTCTGGTCTCAGCACTGTGTGGTAGGATCACAGGTGTGTGCGCTATATCTAGCTTGAAGGACTTTGTGGTTTTTTTTGAGACAGGATCTCATGTATCCAGGCTTATCACAGGCCATGACATAAATGCAGCAGATGACAACTAATATTCAACAGGTTGACCCCCCAGATCAATAACTCTGACGGGGAGCCCAACTAGGCAACGACCGTGGAGTCACTGGCTGTGGAAACTGGTTGCATCTGTCTGTAGTTTTTCTCATGGGCTGCCACAATTCCTCTCTATAAAAAAACCAGATATGGGGTTCTTTCCACAGCCCATTGGTGTTGTGCTTTGTACTATTTGGGCACATTTATCTGTGGATGGTCAGGAAGATGATTTCTTCTTAATCTGTATAATTTTGATGAACAGAAATAATACTAGGATATTTTTCATAGCTGAGAATGACATAGGAAAGTAGCAATATTCTCAGTTACAAAGACAGATTTTTACACCACTATCTGATTTTAGACCTCAAAACTAATTCAAAGCAGACTAGTTGCCCGTGCAAATAAATGCACAAGGACAGATTCTCAGGTGTCTGTTGAATCAAGGTCAGGCACAAAACAACTTTAGTACCAGTTTTTCACTTGCAAAAGCCTGGCAGATAACATTAAAGACACAATTCCCTGTACAAATCCTCTCTGCATGCACTTCTAACCTCACTCTTATGATACAAGGCTCAAGGTTCAGCCAACTAACTGTTTATTGCTTAGGTCCTGAATTCAATGTCACTCTCTGTCATGTCTCTGAGGCTATGTGCCTCCCAACCACACAGCCAAGCATTGCCATGGTTACTCACTTCCAGCCAGTCAATGTGACTTCCCTAGCCTGAAAAAAAGTCTGTGATCAGAATGGCTCTGTTTTTTTTTTTTTTGGGGGGGGGGTGTTTTTGTTTGTTTGTTTGTTTGTTTTTATTTTTTCGAGACTGGGTTTCTCTTTGTAGCTTTGGAGCCTGTCCTGGAACTCACTCTGTAGACCAGGCTGGTCTTGAACTCAGAGAGCTTTGCCTGGCTCTGCCTCCTGAGTACTGGGATTAAAGGCATGTGCCACCACTGCCTGGCCTGTTTCTTATTATTTACTCAAGAAACGCTTTGTGACACTGAAGGTGTAGTGTATATATTGTCTAGAGTTTTCTTTTGATAACAAGATTTTTCAAGATATGTGAAAAGAGAAATTAAGAGAGATGTGTAGGGGGAGAAATGGGCTGTGTGAGAGATCTGCATGAGAGAACTTTGTAGAGAGAGCTGTGTAGAGAGAGTGATGGGGGAATGTCTTTCTGTATGCTGTGAACATGTGTTGCTCTGATTGGTTCATAAAGCCATTTGGCCTATGGCAAAGCAGCTTAGAGGCAGGCAGGAAATTCAAAGAGAGAGAGAGACAGGAAGAAGGCAGAGAGAGACAGCAGTGAGCTGCACAAGGAGCAACATGTAATGGGACTCAGGTAAAGCCATGGAACATGTGGCAATACATAGATTAATAGTTATGGGCTAATTTAAGACATAGAGGTAGCTAGCTAAAAGCTTGAGCCATGGCCATGCAGTTATAATTAATATAAGCCTCTGTGTGTTTACTTGGGGGATGCAAGTGGGAGAGATTTGTCCCAACCACTGGCAGGCTGGGACACAGGAAATCTTCCAGCTACAAATGGCACCCAACAGCTCAAGTTTCCACCTGAAACCTGAGAATATTTAATAAGCATTTCTAAACAGAGCCAAAAACAGGTTCCTGCTTCATGTCTCATGTGGGCGGTGAGACAAGGCAACATGTGGGCTGGAGCTAAAGTATGGTGGGTACGTGGTGTGGGCTTGACCCACGGCATGGCTGTGGATTCCCGCCACAGTACACAGAGGCGTCTCCAAGCTGTACAGTGTGGTGCCTGGTGGATTTAGCCTTTGCTAGTACAGACCAAAAAAAAAAAAGTTTCTGGGCTATACGCTGCTGAATGGAAGCATAGACCCACTGCTTCCCAGAGTCGGTGGTCAGCTTGGTTCCCAGAACTGGCTGTAAACATACTACTGCCATGTTGGAAAGCTTAGGTAGACAGAGCCAGCAACCAAAGCTGCCATTTCAGTCCTGGTAATGCTGCAGTTTAAAGCAATAGATTCACAATAAGGCAGATTCAGATGGAAGAAGACCTCCTGAACCATAACAAATGGTACCTATCAATAACGATCTTCCCAGGACTTGACCATTATCTTGAATTTTCTCAGGATCCCCATAAGACTACCAGTGCCCCCTATCAGTAGGAAATAGCCTAGAACACTATGCCCATATTCACAAAAAATGGATTATGGATGTTTGTCTTTGTTTAGATTGTTGGTTGCAAATTGTTATTGGTCATAGTCAATCTCTTTCTAAAAGAAGAAAGGTGGACATGATATAGAAATACAGGATATAGATATGATAGGATGAAAGAGTAGATTATTGAACCTACTTTTAAAAAGCAACAACTTGCTTAAAATATTTTACATTGCTATGGATTTTGGTTTATTGATACAAATTTAAAGTTAATTTTGTTATATTGTATGTATATTTCTACTCTTGTTTAAGGTATTATGTTTATGTAACTCATTTAAATTGTAATGGATAATTAAGAAATAGATTAATAATTAGTTATCTATGATAATAAAACTTATAGTCATGTTAGTTAAGTTTTCTAGGTATACATAAATATATTTCAATTAGGTAGGTAATCTTCAAACACTTCAAAGACCTACAGAATATGGCATTTAAAATGTTTTAAAAACTTAGACTTTCTGGACAGTGAGACATGTCTGCTCCTGGCAGGACTGATTTACTTTAAAAGGAAGGATGGGCATTGAAGACACTCCATATGGAGTTTATCTTCTTCTTGGCAAAAATAGCCATTTGAGTAAGAAACTGTTCTTGCCTGGACTGCTTGATAAAATGTTGTATAAACTGGACACGCAGGACCCATAGGAAGGTGACCATTGAACTTTGCAAGGTGAGATGGCCCTATATATGAGATGTACACAGGAGCATGTGCAGGCCTCTGGGCAAACTGCAAAACAGAAAGCTTGTCACTGTTTACATGGAAAACTCCTCATTATCTGGCACATGTCACTAGGGTAAGGCTCGGAGCACTATATGCTGATCTGATAGTGCTCTCTTGAGACCCTTAAGTGAGACTTTACAGCCAACGAGCTCGAAGAGAGCCACCTGGATGCACCCTGTGACTGAGCATGCCTAACGCTAAGCTTATTTTCAGCAATCACTCTCCATCTTTTGCGTGTTTAATAGTGTATGTAATCAGCTACTCCAGTCAACTACATCAGGAACCTGGGATTTGTCCAACATGTTTCTCCCTCCCTACTCTCAGTGTCTTAGCCCTTATGCTTCCCTCATAAGTACTTCTCTGAGTCATTTTTAAAAATTTATTTGTTTTTATTTTATGTGCATTGGTGTTTTGCCATGGTGTTGGGTCCCCTGGAACTGGAATTACAGACAGTTGCGAGCTGCCATGTGGGTGCTGGGAATGAGCCTGGGTCCTCTGGAAGAGCACTCAGTGCTCTTAACCACTGAGCCATCTCTCTATGCCCTTCTCTGAGTTATTTTTAGGGTTAGTCTAAAATAAGGACCCCACCAAACACTGTCTAGAAGGCAACCATGCTCATCACAATACCACCAATGCAGAACCAAACACTGTCTGGAGGCGCTGTCCAATTTTGTTTTACTGTTTCCAGACTCTACACAGAGCAATCAGCCTTTCACACAACTGTCAAATCAATGTTTTAAGTAATTGTTCTTTGAAAATAGGGTTTCATACCGGATGTGGTGCCATACACCTTTAATCTCATCAGGCATATCTCTTAGTTCAAGGACAGCTGCATCTACAGAGCAAGTTCTAGGACTACCAGGGGTACACAGAGAAACCTTGTGTACAAACAAGCCAAAAAAAAAAACAAAAAAAAAACAAAAAAAAAAAAAACAAGAAAGGAAAGAAAATAGGGTTTCACAATGTAGCTCAAGCTAGTCTTGAACTTACACTTTCTGCTTCAGTCTCCGGGTGCTGCAAATCTACACATAAGCTATCACGTGTGGTTTTAATTACTTTATTAAAAAAAATACTTTTGAGCCAGGCCTGGTAGTCCAGCCCCGCTTGGACTACATAGTAAAATGAAAACTGGCTCAGGGGTTACGCATCCACACTGCTCTAGTGGAGGACCTAAGTTTGGTTCCCTGCACTCAAGCTGGCAGCTCACAATCTCCTGCAACTACAGCTGCAGAGAGACCAGTTCCACAGGTGCTACCTGAACATATGCCCTCTCCACATCTAATACATTTGTGAAAACTGGCTGGAGAGATGGCTCAGTGGTTAAGAACACTTGCTGCTCAATGTACGGACTGGTATACTGAGCCTAGTCCCCCATGTAAGATGGTTCACAAGAGCATGCAACTCAAACTTCAAGGGACTCAATACCCTCTTCTGGTCTCTGGGCACAGGCATATACAATATGCATACACTCACAGAGCCATAGACACAAAGACACACCTGTAAATCTTATCATTTTGGTTGTGAGCTTTAGTCTTCAACAGATGAGACATCTCTCTAGCCCCATAAATAAATCTTTAAAAATACTTTAAAGACTTGTATGTATATTTTCTAGTGCCAGGGATAGAACTCAGGTCTCTGTGTATGCTAAGCAAGTACTCTTACCATTGAGCCGCTCCCTCAGCTCCCTAATATTTTATTTGTTTGTTGGTTCACTTATTTATCTATTTATTTTAGACAGGGTCTCTCTGTGTAGTCCTGGCTGTCTTGGAATTATGTAGATCAGGCTGGCCTTGAACTCAGAGATCCACCTGCCTCTGCCTCCTGAGTGCTGGGATTAAAGGCATGTGCCACCACACTGGATCCCCAATATTTTAACTACAAGTCTTATTTTGGCTTTTGAGATGGGCTGGGCCAAAGCTGTCCTTGGACAGATTGAATCCCCCTGCCTCCACCTTCCCAGTGTCACTGGGCCTGGTCTCTGTGGGCTGGGGATGCATGCTAAACTAGCACTCTGCCGCCTCAGCTACATCCTTAGCATGAGCAGAACTTCAAAATGAGGAAGAAATGCTTGGAATTATGGAAAGAAGTCTGTTGACTTAATAAATATTGAACCTGTTGGAGAACTCTATTGAGCAACCAAAAAGAAAAAAAAGTAAGAAATGTAGACCTGTCACCTTGCAACAGGTGACCCTTCCCTGTGCCAGGACAGTTTCTATAGCATCTGTTAGAACAACCACTTCAGCGTTCCATGTAGGCTGGTTACTGAAATTGTGTGTGCCTTACAGCCAGGGTGAGGTCTCATCTTACTCCCAAATGGGATAAAGAAAGTATTAAACAAATATTTACTGGATAAACAGGAATATTGAAAATTACATATGAGCCAGATAGTGGTTATCCCAGCACTTGGGAAGCAGAGGCAGGTGAGTTTGAGGCCAGCATGGTCTACAGAGCTAGTTCTAGGACAGACAGGCTACACAAAAAAAAACCCTGTCTCTAAAAACAAACAAAACAGTTATATATGAAAACAAAAAAAGTATCAAAGAAAAAAGCCAGGTGTGATGGCACAAACCTTTAGCTTCAGCACTTGGACAGGCAGATCTCTTGAGTTTGAGGCCAGCCAGGGCCACACAGTAAGAGCCTGTCTCAAAAATAAATTTAAAAAAGAAAAAGAAAAAAGTTTACAGCATTTCAAAATTCTGATCTTAAAAAAAAAAAAAAATAAGTACTCAACAATGCCTAGATGGCCAGGACTGGAAGCTGGATAGCTCAGAGACCCAGGGTAGACCAAAGACTATTGACAAAAAAAAAAGTAAACGAAATTATTCCTAACAATATTCTGCTATATTCATAGATTGATGCCTAGCCCAGCTGACATGAGAGGCTTCCTCCAGCAGCCAATGGGAGCAGATGCAGCAAGCCACAGCCAAACATTAGGTGGTGCTCAGGAAAACCTGCGGGAGATGGGGAGGAAGCTTTGTAGGATCCAGAGGGGTTGAGGACACCACAAGAAAACCCACAGAATCAACTAACCTGGGCTCATAGTCATAGTGGCTCACAGAGATTGAATGTCCTAAATGGGACTGACCTAGGCCCTCTACATATATGTTACAGTTGTTGGCTTGGTGTTCTTGTGGGACTCCTAACAGTGGGAGTTGGGGGATGTCTGACTCTTTTGCCTGCTCTTGGGACCCTTTTCCTCCTACTGGGTTGTATCATCCAGCCTTGATGTGAGGGTTTGTGTCCAGTCTTATGGCATCTTGTTATGCCATGTTTGGTTGATATCCCCGGGAGGCCTGCTCGTTTCCAAAGGGAAAGAGAAGAGCAGTAGATCTGGAGAAGAGGAGAAGTAGGGGTGGGGGGAGGACTGGGGAGGAGTGGAGGATGAGAGGCTGTGGTCAGGATGTATTGTATGAGAGAAGAAGAAGAAAAAAAAATAGTTGAGGGCCAGTACTGGTTAATTATCAAAATCTAACCATAAATAAACTAAGACATAATAATAGTATTATACTACAATGGCATTATAACCCTATGATAGGTAAAGGGAAATGGAACAATTTAGCTCAAAATTCATGTCCTTCCTTCAATCTCAGAAAGTGCTGTCAAAAAGAGGGTCATTGCAGATGTTAATGTTATCTTGGCGTAGGATAGGTCCCTAATTTCAGTACGACTGGTGTCTTTAGAAGAGATCAAAGTCATGACAAGGACTATGGGAAGCTGGTCAGCTGGAGCCAGAAGTAGGCCAGGATTCACTTCTACAGGTTTCATTAGAGTGAACCACTCCTGATCTTCAGAATTAAGAGACACTCTCTTTTCACTCTTGGCGGTGTGGAAGATGACCTGTTATTTGCTGGCGTTCTTGGTAAGGACCTGGATTGTCTTTTGACTCATTTCTATCTCTAGCTATTGAGAAGTTTCTAGCACACAGTAGGTCTTCAAAAAGTGTCAAGAGTGAATAAATTACATGCCAACTATATCTAAAGCCAATGCTCAGAGGACAATGGCAAAGACTGAAGGTCATTTCACACACCTAACAATACTTTCCCTTTTGTTGAGCAAGAGACAACATTGAAACAGTGGGGCTGAGTTTTAAGACTCACACCTTTGAATGAACTTTGCCTTCTTCAAAGAATTCCTCTCTAGCTAATGGCTTTTTCCAAGCAGGCCATTGTTTGAAACCTTTCGGAGGAAGTCCTGTTTGGGCACTGTGTTGGAGCTTGAGGCCCACTTCTCATGATGATGTGATTTTCAAAGTATTTGGAGGTAAGCCTAATAAAGTCAGGCATAAAGCCGGGCAACAGTATTTAAAAACAAGATGTGCTTGTTAAAAACAAACAAACAACAACAACAAAAAACCCTCACGATTTTCAGTCAGAATCGGTAACACATCCCTGTATTCCAGCACAGGAGATGCTGAGGCAGGATGACTGACATGGGTTCAAAGCCATCGTGAATTACACAGTGAGACTGTCTAAAAACATTACAGAATTATAAAGTTACCGAAGGTAGAATCCCAAAGGTGGGTAAGAGATACAATTTGCAAGGTGGTCGTGGCGGCACTTGGGAGGCATAGGCAAGAGGATCCCGGTGAGTGCCAGGCCAGACCACTACAGAATGAGACACTGTCACAAAAAGCCCCGTAAGAATCAAAACAAAAGAAAACCCAACTTGCACTTTTTAATACTCCAAGAACACGTACGTCATGGAGTGCTCCCAACAAGATCAGAAGAGACCTCCCCATACCAACCATGACAAAATCATCCTTCTGGTAGGGCTGGAACGCCTGGTCAAAGCTGAACGCCTGCGCCTGGATTCTGCCCAGCATGGACCTGGCAGAGAGGGAGAGTCAGTGGGAGAAGTCAGAGTGCGGAGCCCTGGCCGCCCTCCCTCCCCCGGTCCTCACCATTGGCGGAGCCGGCTGGTGATCTCCCGGCTGCTCAGGGACGAGAAGGTTCTCTGAGGCAGGAATCTGAAGTAGAAGCCGCCGGGACAACCCGGCTCTCCAGCCGCCATTCCGCTTGTGGCTTGGGGAAAGCAGTAGCCGTTTCCATAGAGACACAGCAGCAGGAGACGCACCAAGCTCAGGGGGCGTGGCGCCGTTGGGGGCGTGGCGCCGTTGGGGGCGTGGCGCCGTTGGGGGCGTGGCGCCGTTGGGGGCGTGGCGCCGTTGGGGGCGTGGCGCCGTTGGGGGCGTGGCGCCGTTGGGGGCGTGGCGCCGTTGGGGGCGTGGCGCCGTTGGGGGCGTGGCGCCGTTGGGGGCGTGGCGCCGTTGGGGGCGTGGCGCCGTTGGGGGCGTGGCGCCGTTGGGGGCGTGGCGCCGTTGGGGAGGAGGGGGCGGCGAGGAGAACCGGCCCCTGGGCTCAGCTCCTCAGCTCGTCTTCCTCCCAGCCTGGCTGTAAGATGCAGAAACCCTGTCTCGAATCCCCCCCCCCCCCAAGAAAAAAAAAAAAAGATGGCGAAAAATTCCCGGGCGCTCTGAGTTGACGGGAACTCTTAGTTACTCTGCACCAGCCAGTGACCTAATATCGGAGACTACAGTCTCAAGCTGACAGTTTCCTAAGTGTAAAGACACTTTACAGGAAGAAAAAGTCTAATTAGGTTGGTTTGATTTGAAAGACAAAGGGACTGCTTAGGAGAACATTCTGCTTTTCTGTGACTGATGCTTTTCCTTTTGAAGTTACATTTCAGGGCTAAAAAAAGAACACAACACACTACTCAGTAATGAACCTATGTTTACCTGTTGAAATCGCTCTCAGGAGCCAGCTTTCAGTTTTTGTCTTAGGAGCTAGATAGGATTTAGAAGGGAGATTTTATACCTTTACTGATTTCCTTCCAAGAAGACAGATAGAGAGATGGAGATAGATGGTAGATAGATAGAGGGAAGGAGGCGGGGAGACATTGTTCTGGTGTTGCTTTGTGTACCATCCATTATTATGCCACAGTTTATCCTTTTGGGTTATTATTACAGTTTGAGGCTGTTAGAAATGCAGTTGTGAACATTCTTATATAGGTTCTTTTTTCTTTCAGTCTTCCTGCCATTCAAAAGTTTATGAATTTTGTGTTTGTTTACTTATTTTGTGTGTGTGTGTATGAGTATTGGCCTGTATATATGTCTGTGCACTACGTGGGAGCCTGGTGCCCAGAGGACAGAAGAGTGCATCAGATCCCCTGGGACTGGAGTTACAGTTGTGAGCTGCCATGTGGGTGCTGGGAATCCCTGTACCTTGTAAGAACAGAAAGAGCTCTTAACTGCTGAACTCTCTCTCTAGCCCCTCATAAGTCTTTGTGAAGGAAACAGGAGTTTTATTATAAGGTATAAGTACAGACTGTCTTAGTTAGGGTTTCTGTGGCTGCAATGAAACACCATGACCAAAAGACAAGTTGGGGAGGAAAGGGTTTATTTGGCTTTAGGGTTTACATATTGCTGTTCATCATCAAAGAATGTCAGGACAGGAACTCAAACAGGGCAGGAACCTGGAGGCAGGAGCTGATGCAGAGGCCATGGAGGGGTGCTGCTTACTGGCTTGCTCCTCATGGCTTGCTCAGCTGCTTTTTTATAGAACCCAGGACCACAGCCCAGAGATGGCCCCACCCACAATGGGCTGGGCCCTCCCCCATCAATTACTAATTAAGAAAATGCCTTAAAGGCATGACTACAACCAGGATCTTATAGAGGTGTTTTCTTGATTGAGGTTCCCTCCTCTCAGATGACTTTAGCTTGTGTCGAGTTGACATAACATTGTCCAGCACAACTGGCCCTTGTCAGATTGACACACAAACACATCACTGTAAAGCCACAACCTTTCCTTTCTCATTCATCCTCAAATCTCTCATTAAAAATATAAATAACTTATAAAATCCTACAGCCCTTACAAATTCAAACACATTAAAAGTTCAGTCTTTTTAAAATAGCCAATCTTTTTTAAAATCCAAAGTCTTTTAAAATTCTAAGTCTCTCAGCTATGGGCTCCAGTAAAATAAAAATACTTTCTTATTTCAAGAGGGAAGAACCAGGGAACAGCAACAATCAAATCAAAGCAAAACCATACTCCCAAAGTGTAGATAACTCAACATCCAATGTTGAGGATTCATTGGCATTCTTCTGTGCTCCTCCCAGGCTTTGCTCACTTCTCTGGCTCTGCCCTCTCCATCACACACAGCCTGTCTCCTGGCTCCACTCCACTGATGTTGCTGTTCTTTGTGTCATCCCAGGGCACCACCATCTCTAAAATCCTGGGTCTTCTGCTGCAACTGGGCTGCACTTTCACCAATGGCATTTCCTGGCCTCTCACAGCTGCTCTCCACGACCCCTTCACGCCTTCGAAACCGGTACCACCGGAGTGATTCTTACATTACCAAGTTCAACTGCCAGCACAAGGTACAACCTTGGCCACTTCTGGAATACAGCTTGTGTGTGCTGACCCTGAGCAAACATTTCCCAGAATATTTCACCTCAACAATGCTGGGCTCTTCTTAATCACCACTAATTTCTCAGCTCTAGCCAACCAGTATCCAGTATCCCAGCAAAGCAAAGGCTTTTCACTTTAGTATTTCTGGTCTCTCATTAATTGCAGTTGATTCTTTTCAACCTCAGATAGCAAGAACCAAAGAATCTTAATTCAAAACAATAAATGGCTTTGGTAGAGTCTTTAAACTTCTCTCTGAAACTTCACAGGCCAGGCCTCTGTCTCTGCTTTGCTCTCAACATTCTTATCTTCTAAGCTCCTACAGAACAGCTTACCAAGTGCTGAACAACTCAATGGCTTTTCTTGCACAAAGTTCCAAAGTTCTTCCACAATCCTCCCACAAAGACCATGGTCAGGTCTGTCACAGCAGTACCCACTCCTGGTACTGACTTGTCTTAGTTAGGATTTTTGTTGCTGCATATAAAACACCATGACCAAAAAGCAAGTTGGGGAGGAAAGAGTTTATTTGGCTTACACTTCCATATCACTGTTCACTATTGAAGGAAGTCAGGACAGGAACTCACACAGGGCAGAAACCTGGAGGCAGGAGCTGATTCGAAGGCCATAGAGGGAGGGGTGCTGCTTACTGACTTGCTCTCCATGGCTTGCAGGAGAGGCTGTTTTGAAACAGGATCTTGCTTATGTAGCCCTGGCTGGCCTTGAAGTCACAATGTAGCTCAGGTTAGCATCAGACTTGGGACAATCTTGTCTTGACCTGTCAGATTGCTGGAATTATAGGCATGAAGCACAATGCCAGGCCCCTTTTCTGTCCTTATATGGGTTTTGGGGTGTGGCATGGTGTCAGATACATTTTGAAGGGCAGGTGATGCAGTCCTGAAATCCCATCACTTGGGAATTGAAGGCAGACGGATCACTGAGATATCTAGGTTAGTCAGATCTATACAGGAAGTGAAGTCCAATCAGGGCCACATAGAGTGAGACCCCTTTCCAAACAGCAACAAAAGGCTGGGAGTTGTGGCCCCTTCTGTGCTACCAGTGCTTAGAAGGTAAAGGCAGGAGGATTAGAAGTTCAAGGTTATCTTTGGGTGCTCAGAGAATTGGGGGCATGCTCTAGGCCACATGACACCTTGCCTTTAGACAAAAGCCAAAATAAATAACGTTTATATGTTTAATTTACAAAATACATTTAATTTTTAGTTATATATATATATATATATATATATATATATATATATATATATATAATTTTTTTTGAGACTCACTGTATAGCCCTGGCTAGCCTGAAACTTGCTCTGTAGACTAGGCTGACCTTAAACTCACAGAGATCTGCCTGTCAATGCCTCCCAAATTCTGGGATTAAAAGCATGCATCACTATGCCCAGCTAAATTGTGTATTTTTATAGTTAAACTTTTTTCATCATAATGTTTGTGTATTTATGTGTATCCACAGCATGCATATGGAGGTCAGAGGACAACTTCATGGAGTCAGTTCTCTCCTTCAGAGATTAAACTCAGGTGTCCAGGCTTGTTCAGGAGAGGCCTTTACCTCTGAGCCATCTCCTGGCCCAGACTTTTAAATTTTTCATATTAACTCTGTAAGTAATGCTTTAAGTATAAATTACTTTATAGGCCACATAGTGAAATCACTGATTTTAGGGTTCAGCCTAAAAATCTGCCTGCCTCTCTACGTGACTGATTGTGATGGTGACCCAACAGTTTTCAAGTTGGTTTACTCATGAGAGCTGTGTGTGTGTGTGTGTGTGTGTGTGTGTGTGTGTGTGTGTGTGTGTGTGTGCTTTCTGATAGAGCCCGGTGTCTGCCGCAGCATGAGCTGAGCATCCACACTCTTGTCTATTAGGTTTTGTTTAGTGCAGCAGCAGCAGCAGCCTGTTCACGATGGAATGCATCTTCAGGTAAAGGTTGGGGCTGAACCTCACCGCTTTCAGTTTCTGGAGGAGAAATTTCCTGGGAGGAGTCAGGGCCCCTGGAAGAGGTAAACAAGCAGGGACTGGAGGCTGTCTCTTCCATGACAGCAGTGCTGGCTGGCTTTCACATTAGTGTTAAGTTCAGCAGGGCTGGCAAGCCAAGCAGCTCCTTCCACTTCCCACTGGGTATAACAGTGTTTGGTGGCCTTTGTTTGGTTTCTATAAAAATTAGATTATATTGCAGAACCCCAGCTTTTGGTTTATATTTGTTTTACATAGTTTACAAAATGATATAAAGCAAGGTACCCAATTTCCTAATTATATAAATTTTCAGCACTTAAGAGGGGGCTGGGCCAGGGGTGTGTGGCTAAGGCAAGGCAAGGGCCTCTACCATTGTCCTCAATGCAGAAGAGAGCTAAAGACACAAGCTGGGTGGGGATGGGGGTCTAGTCTCGGAGAAACTGGCCAGTAGAAGTAAGGGTTTAATGGGAGAGAAAGCGACCTTTTAAAAACATTTTATTTATTTTGAGAGAGGGAAGAGGGAAGGGAGAGATATCGAGCATGTGACGAGTGAAAGTCAGAGGACAACTTTAGGGAATCAGTTCTCTCCTTCACCATGTGGGAGTCAGGGTTGGCAGCAAGGGCCTTTGCCTGCCCAAGTGACTTTTTTTTTCTCCTTTGAGGCAGGGTCTCTTGTCTCCCAGGCTAGCCTCCGATTCAGTTGTGTAGTAGCTGAGAATGTTTGAGTTTCTGATCTTCCATCCACACCCTGAGTCCTGAGGTTATAGGAGCAAGCCTGCTGGCTAAGTTTTGTATGGTCTTAGGGATTGATCATTTGTACACGCTAGTTGAACTACCTGCTAAGTACTAAGCCATATCCCATCCCAGGCCATAATTTGTTTAGAGGTTTTTGTTTTGTTTTGTTTTTTGAGACAGGATCTCATGTCTCTCAGGGTGGTCTTGAATTCACAATTAAACTCGGGATCTTCCTGCTCTACCTCTCAAGTGTTGGGGTTACAGATATGGGTACCATATCCGTGAGAAGGTGACTCTTGGTTCTTATGCTTTCATCATGGATAAATTTAAAAATCTGTAGTTAATCCAGGAATTCTTTGGGAGTGCCCAGGGGAAAGCATCCCAGCTAGCTTTGTCTTGCTGTCAATACTCAGCTAATACTCAAAGATCAGTACCTCACTCAGCTATCACTAGAGAAACTTCCTCCTTCAGCAGATGGAACAAATACAGAGATCCATAGTCAGACGTTATGCAGACAGTGAGTGGCCTTGGAACACTCAGCTCTAAGTGGGATATCTCTATCAAATCCCTCCCCTCAGAGCTCAGGGAATCCTGCAGAAGAGGAGGCAGAAAGAGTGAAAGAGCCAGAGGGGATGGAGGGCACCAAGGAAACAAGGTCATCTAAATCAATGGGATAGACTCACATATGAACTTGCAGAGACTGAGGCAGCATGCACAAGGCCTGTATGGGTCCTAGAGCTGAAAGGAGAAGTGGACACACTCCCCCATCCCTAACCCAGATGCAATTGATAACCACTTGCAAATGAAAATTTAGTTTCCTTCAAGGGAGCCTTACTGGAGAAGGCTGCGTGCCCAGCAGTAGATGGTCAATGGAATATGAACTTAATGATGTCTTTGGAGGTTTCTTGTCTCATAATGTCCTGTCAGAGCTCTTCCTTTTTTAAAATTAAAAAATTTAATAATTATATATAATAAATTAAAAAAAATAAATATTAAAAATATATTTTATATTTACAAATTTAAAATATATCCTTTCTTTTTAGCCTATAGGTCCTTTGCATATATATTATGGCTTTCAGTTGAGTGTTTTTATGGGATTCCTGAGTATGTGAACAAGTGGGTCTTTGTTTCTGTGCCTACTCTTGAGCTTTTTTCTTCTGTTTGTTTGTCCAATTTCAATGTGTTAGTTTTTGTTTTATCTTATTATCTTATCTATCTTATATTATTACCATCCCATAGACACCTGTTTGTTTTTTACTGAGATACAGAAAGTGGGAGGAGGTGGGGAAGAACTGGGAGGAGCAGAGGCAGGGGAACCGTAAGTAGGATATATTATGTGAGGAAAAAAATCATTTCAATAAAAGGAAAGAAAAAGAAAAAGAAAAAGAAACCTCAGCCAACTGACAGAGGAAAGGGTGACTTGGGCTCTTGTTGGTTGTGATTTCAGAACAAGTGGCTCCAAGGTTTGGAACTCTCGGTGAGGCCTGTGATGGAGTGAGCTATTTACCATCTCATTCTGGAAGCAGAAAACAGAGACCTGGGTTCCACAACCCACTTTGAGGGCAGGCCTCCCAGGGCCTGTGTACTTCCTGTTGAACCCTGCTTCTTAATGGTCTCAACTACCCAACAGTACCAACCCTGGGGACTGAGCATTTAAACACGTAGAGGACAGTCATCAGAGCCAGATCAATACCAATTAGCTGGTTTACAATGTCTGGTTTAGCGGTTTGTTTGTTTGTTTGTTTGTTTGTTTTTTTGTTTGCTCTGACAAGGTCTCATGTAGCCCAGGCTTGCCTTGAATTCCTGATGCTCCTGTCTCCATCTCCTGAGTGCTGGGCTTACAAATTCATACTGCCCAGCCTGGTGCATGCTGTGCTGGCTGGACAAGCACTGCACCAACTGAGCCATACCCCCAGCGCTGGACCACAGGGTTGTGTGTTGAGCTGAATTTGGTTAGAGCCCCATCACATTAGCACTGACAAGCACCCATATTGTCTTTTCTCACCCTCTAAACACCAGGTGTTGTTTTCTCACTTGGAACTGTGGTCATATCTCCAGTGCTCAGGTGGCAGCTGTTCCCCAGGGCCTCTTGTATGGTGACATTTATCTAGCTTCCCAGTCACGGAGGTGCAGCTGCTTCAGGCCACAGGTGTCTTTTCCATTTGTGTGTTCAATGTCACATCACTGCAGGGCAAGTTGGGAGAAGCCAACCAGACAAGTCTCTTTGCAGATCCCAGATAACAAATTCTTGAGATTTTTAAATGGTTATATACGTATTTCCAGAAAGGGAAGGGCCTTTGCTGATGTGTTTGAGAGATTGTTATGCTTTGAAGCATTTGAAATGGTTTTGCCAAACAAGCCCATGCAGGGTCCTAGAGGCAGTCACACGTGCTTGCTCATCCTCTTGGCTATAGAATCAGGAGCGTCTTCAGGTCTATGCATTTCCTAGTCCGTAGCTCACTGTCAATGTCACTTTAAATCCTTGTTGTGGAGAGGATGCTAAGGCACATGAAGCTGTACTTGGAGTTTTATTGCTGGTTTCCTTGTCTGTTGCTTCTCTGTCCACACAGATTTCTTAAGATTCTTGGGTATATCTGGGCTCCTATGACCTAAATAAATCCATTGCCTCTAATTCAGCCAGCTAAGCAAGATGGTATGTTTTGAGGATTCATGAGTTGATACATGGGGCATAGTTAGACCAGTCTCAGCACACAGTAGGCACTCAAATGCTAGTCATTGTTGTTTATTGAATGCATATTATTTGTACAGAAACTTCATGTGCTGGGCTGTGATTAGCTGCAGAGTGGTCTTCTAAAAGCTGAAAAGACAGAAAGGAAATGGCAGTACACGGCATTGGGAGTAATCACTTAAACAAATAATTTGGGGGCTTGGGTGTGGCTTGCTGTTTGAGTACAGTATATGTTTAGCAGGCATGAGACCGTAGTTTAAGTCCCCAGAACATTCTCCTGCTCTCAAAACAAATAAACATCAACAGCAGCCCAAACCATCTGATCATGCACTGTTGTGTTTCTGTTTATTTGTTGGTTTGGTTTTTTGAGATAGGATCTTGCTATGTAGCCCAGACTGGCTTTGAACTCATGGCAATTCCCCTGCCTCAGTGTCCTGAGTGATGGGATAATAGGAATGAACTTTCACAGCCAGCTGGCCCATATATTAGAATCCTGAAATTATGCCAGGACAGTAGTCCTCTGGCTTCTGCCTACCTCTTCACCCCATCTAGAGTCACACTGTTTCGCTTGTTCTCTAAACTCTGATAACACTGACTCCTTTCATTTTCCGGCCTGAGAGCGCTGGGACTCTCCTTCTGTTTTGGCTCAGTGATGGAGCCTGAGCACTTGAGATGTCTGGCATAGAGGAGCAGCACATGGCCTTGTGGGATGAATGCAGGACTAGTATTTGCTGTCTGGCTTGAGCCGCCACATGCCCTGTTTTCACTGTGCTGATGTCTGTTCTGTCTCTGGCCTGAGTACATCACTCCTGTAGAGACTCATTCCCTGAAGCCCTCCTTTGAACACACTGTCCTGCACAGGCCCCTCTGCCATCAACAGAGAGGAGAATCTGGGGTTCGAGAGTGAGGTTCCCCAGTCCGCTCTCTCTTCCTTGTGCCTGTGGGCCGGGGTGTAAGCTGCTCCAGTGCCTGTTGGCTGGCTGCCATGTCCCCACCATGACGATCATGGACACACCCTCTGAAACTGCGTCCCCAAAACCAGTTTGTTTAAAGCTGTCTTGATCATGGTGTCTCTTCACAGCAATAGAAAAATAACTAAGAAACCATCCCCATCCATAGGCTAATTTTTAAAATCTGGGACTTCCACCTCTCATCTACAATGCCTTTTTAGCATGGGACATTGGTGTGTAGCCAGCACTTGCTCTCATGTGGTCAGCATTAACCGTCTCCCTCCTGTTTCTCCGCTGCTTTTCCAGTTCTCCATGTGCTCTGCAGTTTGAGTCCAAAATACAGGAAATAGGGGAGCCTGGGCTGTGCAGCAGGACCACGTCTCAAAACCAAACCAAAACACCCAAAAAGCTAGCATAGTGGCTCACACTTATCGCCCTGGGACTCTGGAGACAGAGGCAGGAGACTGACGTGCATTCAGTCTGGGCTACAGGAGGAGATTGGCCTCAAATACAATAACACAACAACAAAAAGCTGGGTGTGGTGTCCCAAACCTGTAATTATGGCATTTGGGAGGCAGAGGCAAGAGGATTACCACAAGTTTAAGGCCAGCCTGATCTACATAGGGAATGCTAGGCTAACCAGAGCTACACAGCAATAAGCTGTCTCCATATATGTGTGTATATGGCTGGTGAGGTAGCTTAGCAGGTTCCTGATGCCCTGATAGCCATACATGTCCACACTCAGGCACACAAAACAAAAATGTAACTTAAATTAAGTACATAAAACAAAACAAAATATTCTAGATTCCTATTTTTCTTTGTGCAATTTCTATAAACTGTTTCTAGAATATTCCTAGTCTGTGCCCTTCCCTGTCAGGTGTTTCCCACTTAGAGGACAAGCTCCTAACGGAGCTCTCATTCTGCGTTGATTTCATCATCATCCTTCTGCTCAGAGCAGGTGTATATACTTGTTAAAAGATCTTGCCACTGTTTAAAATCCCCCACAGGATCAGAGAAGTAAGCTATCTGAAATGGGACACATGATTAGAACAGACTGATCACTGAAGATGTAAAATGGTTGGGAGAGCCACATCAATGGTCGCTGTCATCAGACCTTAGACCACAAAGCCACACCAGATCTTGTCGCTCCCTTGTTTTACACTGTCCAGTGAATACTAGATGCCAGCGTCTAAAGGAAGCTGAGGAAGAGTGGCTCAGTGGTTTGAACGGATACTCACCCTAGAGGATAAATGGAAGAAAACAGCACAAAAGAGAGCTAACACCTTCAGTCACCAGGGAAATGCCAATTAAAACAAAATTGCATCATTACTCTGCTTGCCACCTGTCCAGCCTTCTGTCATTTCTCACCTGGACTACAAATTTACATTATCTCTCTTCTTTTTGTTTTCTTTTTGGAAATAATTTATTATACAGTGTGTGTGTGTGTATGTGTGTGTGTGTGTGTGTGTGTGTGTGCGCGCACTTACATGTGGAGGTCAGAGGACAACTGTGGGAACTGGTTTCCCTTGTACTGAGTGGGTCCTAGGGATCGAACTCAGGTCAGGCTTGGTGGCACGTGCCTTCATCAGCTGAGCAACACTCTCACCACCACTATTATGGCCCAGGCTTACCTTGAATTCTCAGCAATCCCCCTGCCTCAGCCTCCTGAGTGCTGGCATTTCTCTCCTACTTTTGTTTTATTATAATCAGTTCTCCTTATTACAGGTGCATGACTTTGTTTAGAGGACCTTGTCACATCTCTGCTCAAAGTGTCTTACTGGACCTTAGATTTTTTTTTTTTTTCCGGAGCTGAGGACCGAACCCAGGGCTTTGCCCTTGCTAGGCAAGCGCTCTACCACTGAGCTAAAGCCCCAACCCCTGGACCATAGATTTTAATGTAAGTGGTAGGCAGTTCAATTGCAAAAAGATTGCTTTTTTGAACACATGGAATGATTAAATGTGAATAAATAATAATTTTGAATCATACTGTGTCATACACAAAACCAAAATGTACTAGACTTAGATGCAAAGTTTAAAATCATGAAATTCTGTAAAAAAAAAACAAATGGGAGAAAAATCTTCATTGAGTTAGCAGAGTTTCTTGGGTAAGGCCCCCCTCTGTGAACTATATGAAAAGAAAAGTTGCTCACATGGACACAATGAAAAGCTAACACTGTTTTCTTCAGAAGACACTATCCAATGACTGATACTGAATGACCTTGGTGGGCAGTTTTCTTCCCAACTGTTCCAATCTGAAAGCACTATCAGTGTGTGTGTGTGAGTGCACGTGCACATGCACAGGTGTTAGTGTGGAGGCCACAGGTTGAGTTGTGTTCCTTCCTCAACTGTGCTCTACTGTGTGTGTGTATTAAGGCAGGGTCTCTCATCTGACCCAGGTCATTTCTGCCTTCAGTTCTGGGATTAGAGGCGGGTCATCGCAGCTACTTGGCATGTGTATGCCTCTTCACCTCCTGCTTCCTCTTCATCTGGCTGTGACCCTGCCCCTCTCCTTCCCAGCATTCTCTCAGTTTGGATCGCCTGCTTAACTTCTTCTTGCCTAGCTATTTGCCAGTCAGCTCTTTATTAACAATGACAGCAACACATCTTCACAGTGTACAAAGGGATTATTCCACAGTATTTCCCCCTTTTTGTCTAATTAAAAAAAGGTTTTAACTTTAACATAGTAAAATTATGTACAACAAAAACAGTTATCAAGTAAGAATTACAGTTACAATACACAGTCCATTTGTATTTGACAAATTTAATGAAAATATCTATCTTTGTGAGTCTAAAGTTTTATACCTAATTTACTTCTAAAACTATAAGCTTAACTATTTAGTCTTTAACTCCATCAAAGACCCCAGAAGAGTGTAATACTACCTAACAACAGACATCTGGCTGCCTGGACAGTCACCCAAAATTGCTCTGTAATTTTGGGGCATCCATCTTTGGCCTATAGGCCTAGTATATCTGGCGGACATTTCTGAGAAGCAGGAAACTTTGAAGGACTGTTCTACCTTGTCTTGATAAAGTTTGGCAGTTGCTTTTTTTTTTTTTTGCATCCTACTGGTCTAGTTTGGATAGCGTACTGTCAGCAGTTGAAGCAAGGGCAGTTTTTTGCCCAAATGACTAGCTTTTGCCACAAAGAAAGTAAACCCCACAGGGAGGTTCTTTGATGCCTGTAGCTAGAGTTTTCTTGTTTGGCCCACAGTCAGGACAAATCTCTCTCACCCACCAGTCCCACAGCCACTCAGACCCAACCAAGTAAACACAGAGACTTATATTGCTTACAAACTGTATGGCCATGGCAGGCCTCTTGCTAACTGTTCTTATAGCTTAAATTAGTCCATTTCTATAAATCTATACCTTGCCACATGTCTTGTGGCTTACTGCCATCTTTACATGCGGCTTGTCGTGGTGGCGGCTGGCAGTGTCTCTGACTCAGCCTTCCACTTCCCAGAATTCTTCTCCTCCTTGTCCTGCCTATACTTCCTCCTGCCTGACTACTGGCCCAATCAGTGTTTTATTTACTAACCAATCAGAGCAACACATTTAACATACAGAACATCCCACAGCAGATGCCCATCATCTTCTTTGAAGTAGATGGGTGCTGTCAGGAGCAGACGTGTCTCACTGTCATGAAAAGCCTCAGGTTACTAAATATCTTAAATGCCATATTATGTAGGTCTTTGAAGTGTTTGAAGACCATCTATCTTTCTAAATATATCTGTTTAACTTTGAAAATGTACCTAATATGACTATAAGTTTATCATAGATGGCTATTCTGTATTTTTAATTATAAATTACATTTTAAAATGAGCTGCATAGGGGTGGGGAGGGGTGATGGAAGGGCAAGAAATAGGGGGTGAGAACATAGGGAAATGGGAGGGTTGAGCTGGAGCAGGGACAGAGTGGGAGAGCAGGGAAGGAGATAACCATGATAGATGAAGACATCATGGGAGTGGGAAGAGGCAGAGTGCAGGGGAAGCTCTCAGGAATCCACAGGGATGACCGCACCTTGGACTGCTGGCACTGATCGAGGGGGTGCCTGCGCTGGTCTACTCTGGTGACTGGTCTAGTGACTACCCCAACTATCATCCAGTGACTGATGGAGGTAGATACAGGGATCCACAGCTGGGTACCAGGCTAAGCTCCAGGAATCCAGTTGATGGGAGAGAGGAGGGATTCTGTGGGCAGGGGACATCAAGATCATGATGGGAAGATGTGCATAGATGACCAGCCACACTGGTGGAGACCCATGAACTGTAGACTAGTGGCTGTGGAGCCCCCATGGGACTGGATTAGGCCCTCTGGATATGGGAGACAATTGTTTAGCCTGAACTGTTTGGGGGGACACCTGAGCATGGGGGTAGGGGATCAAGATCCATCCCTGGTACATGGGCAGGCTTTTGGGAGCCTGGAGCCTGCGGTGGGGCAGCTTGTGTAACCTTGGTGTGGCGGGGAGGGCCTTGGACCTGCCTTGGTTCCATGTGCTGGGCTCTACTGACTCCCCATGGGAGACCTTGATTTGGAGGATGTGGGGATGGGGGGGTGAGGGGTAAGAGGAGGAAGGAGGTGGGATCTGTGGGTGGTATGTAGAGTGAGTAGAAAATTTCTTAATTAAAAAAAAATGAGCTGCATAAACACAATACCCCAAACAAGAGTAGAAACATATAACAAAATTAACTTTAAGTTTCTATCAATAAACCATACCAATCTATCAATAAAAAATCCATACCAATGAAAAATATTTTGAGATTAATAGTTGTTTTTTGGATTAAAGTAGATTCCATAATAAAGCCTTTTATTTCATCATTTCTATATTAGATCCCCCTTTTTTTCTTTAGAAAGATCTTTGAATTTAACTCCTTTGTTTAGCCTTTTCCTTGACTATGACCAATTATAGTTTGTAACCAACCCCCATCCCAAATGATGACAAATATCCATAACCCATCTTTTGAGAATACAAGCATTGTTTTTTCTAGAGTGCTTCCTGTTGTCTTGGAATGCTGGCATCTTTGGGGAACCCTGAAAAAATTCAAGATAATGGTTAAGTCCTGACTGGAGTAGTCTGTGAGGCTGGACCATCTCATCCAGCAGCCTTGAAGCTGTTCTGGATGGAGAACTCTGAGGAAATTATAACAGAGGCATTTTAAAATGCTGGATCACCTGGGCCATTTGTTTTCATTGGTGTTTGGACCCTTGTTCTGAAAATACACAAACCTTTAAAGGAAATATACATATCTGCATTAATGTAAGTATAGACTGTGTGTTGTACTAAAGCCAGCCAAAAATGAGCTGTTTGAGCAGGTAAAATATACATCATATATCTTGTAGTTTTTTTAGGTTTATTTGTTTATGTTTCAGAGGGGTCTTCCTCGATCAAACTTAATCTTTATCAACCTTAAATCAATCCACAGCCTTCCATTTTCTGTGGGAACAAAAGCACAACCTCTTCCCCAAAGCAACATATCTTTTGACTTCCTTTGTGAAGTCAAGACATTTTAAAAATATACATTGGTTTAATCCAGCAACTTTACAATCCAATGTCTCTCAGCAGCTATTGTTTGTTCATCAGCATTCAAAAACTTCAAAGACAACATAATAACACACAGGATCCAGACTCCTGTGTATTTTCCATCTTTACATGACTTCTCTCTTTTATATTACTTTATTTCTTGTTAAAGGACTTTTTTAAACTATTTTTTTCTATGACTGTCTATATCCTTTCTCCTTTCCTTCTCAAGCCTATTTACATCTTTAAACACACTGTAACCTGTTTAGAGATTTCTTTTGTCTGGGTCTGTCTTTATTGAGCATCTGTAGTGTTCTTTGATTGCATGAGACAAATCTTAAATTGCTATGTCAGCTGCTGGCATGGTCAGCTTAGTGCATAGTGCTGGTGCATGATGGCTGGTGGCTGGCTCCATCCTGCACACAGCTGCTGGGAGATGCATCTCTGTATTGTGGCTGGCATGAGACTGTGAGACTAGGAAGCCATGTTAGGCTCCATTTTTGTATATTTGGAACCTTTTCTTAAGCTTTCTCAGTTTTTATGTGGACATACATGGCCAGATTTGTGGCACCATTTGTAGGTAGGTGTAGCTGGAAGTTTCTCCAGTCCCACCTGGCCCTGAGGTCTGGATGAATCTCTCCCACCCTTGGTCCCACAGCCCATAAAATAATTACATAGAGGCTTAATATTAATTACAAACTGTATGGCCTATAGCTCAAGCTTCTTGCTAGCTAGCTCTTATAATTTAACTAAACTCATTTCTATTAATCTATGTATCACCACATTTTCCGTGGCTTTACCTGTGTCTCATTACATGTTGCTGTTTGGACGGTGGGCTGCTGTCTTCCAATTCCACACTTCTCTCTTTATCTCTACTTGGATTTCCTGCCTGCCTCTAAGCTGTATTGCCATAGGCCAAAGCTGCTTTATTTATTAGCCAATGGGAGCAACACATATATTCACAGCATACAGAAAGATATCCCACAGCAGGTGGGGTTTTTCTTTGTGACCGCCAGCTCCCCAATAAACAACATGGAGACTTATTATTAATTATAAATACTCAGCTGATAGCTTAGGCTTGTTATTAGCTAGCTCTTACAACTTAAATTAACCCATATTTCTTATCTACACTCTACCATGTGGTGGTACCTTTTTTCAGGATACATGCTCATCTCCTGTTTCCTCTGCATTTGGCTGGTGACTCCGCCCCTCTTCTTCCCAGTCATTCTCTCAGTTTGGATCTCCTGCCTACCTCTTCTTGCCTAGCTATTGGCCAGTCAGCTCTTTATTAACAATGACAGGAACACATCTTCACAGTGTACAAAAGGATTATTCCACAGCAGCCCACTGAGACATCTTAGCCTTCCTCCTGGCTCACTTATTTGGCTAGGCTGGCTTCTGGTCAACCTAGGACTTCCTGTCTCTGCCTTCCCAGTGTTGGGGTTACAGGCACATACCACCATGTACAGCTTTCTGTGTGGATATTGGGGATTCAAATTCAGGTTCTCCTGCTTGTAAGGCAAACACCCTATGAACTGAGTTTACTGGCTAGTTTTATGTCAACTTGACACAAGCTGGAGTCATCTGAGAGGAGGGATCCTCAATAAAGAAAATGCCTCCATAAGATCGGCCTGTATGCAAGCCTGTGAGGCAATTTCTTAATTAGTGATTCATGGGGAAGGGATCAGCCCATTGTGGGTGGGGTCATCCTGGGCTAGTAGTCCTGATTCTATAAAAAAACAGGCTGAGCAAGCCATGGAGGGCAAGCCAGTAAGCAGCACCTCTCCATGGCTTCTGCCTCTGCTACTGCCTCCAGGTTCCTGTATTATTTGGGTTCCTGTCCTGTTTCCTCAGATGATGAGCAGAGATGTGGAAGTGTAAGCCAAATAAACCCTTCCCTCCCCTTGAATAAAAAAAAGAAATAAAAAGGAAAGGACATGGCTACTCCTAGGTATGGTAGAGGAAAAAATTTATTATGGATATGTGGGAGAACGTAGCCAGAGGCAGGGACATCTGGGAGTGTCCAGGGCAGATAAGGACTCTGAGCCAAGTAAGGAGGCCAGGGGTGAGGTGGGGTGGGGTGGGGTAGGGTGGGTGGGAGTTCGGGAGTGGTGCATGGACTACACCAGACACAGCAGCCAGGAGGTCCAAATCAAGTAGACATATAGCCAAAATGGTTGGATTATATAGGGAAGGGCAGCTGGGAGAAGAGCAATCCAGCCTCTGGCCTGGAGAGTTCAGAGTAGTGGGTGGGGTATGCTAGCCAGGAGGGTCCTGTTAACAGATAGGGACTGAGAGGTGTAGGGAGAACCTGGTGGCCATTGTCCACTGTGATATGTTAAATAGGCACCTCACCTGTTTGTCCCAGGTTTGAAACCTAAGACTCCCCAATTGTTTTGATCATGGTGTTTCATCATAGCAATAGAAACCCAAATAAGACACTGTGCTCTCTCCCCAGCTCTCCAGAGTGTGAGACCAAAATGAGCCATCTTAGAAATGCTTTCACTCAAAAATTAAGGCCTAAGATTTCTCCTTTTGGGAATAGGCCATTAGTTACTGAAACCAGTCAGTTCAGATTTCAGAAACCAGGAAGTGTAAAAGTACAGAGTCACAAGATAGTCACGAGGTAATGCCTGCTGGACTATGGAATGTCCTCTCCCTGGTTTCCAGGGTAACTGGCCACAGAAATGCCCCCACCTGAGGGCAGCCAATGAGAAATGGTGGTGGGTAACCACTCCCTTAGAAGTAATTTCTAGAAGTCCCTAGAAGCGAGCCAATCAGAATTGTACCCGTACTAGCACGCCTAAATGATGTAACCTTGTGACTTTTCCCTTTAAAAACTGAGCTTGCAGACAGGTGGACACTTCCTCCAGCCTCCACTGCGTTGGATGTATTGGACAAAGTCCCTGCCTAGGCTTGTATTGCTTTTGGATATCCAGAATTAAACCTTGCTTTTGCATTCCGGCATGCTCGTCTTTGGTGGTCTCTCTGGGGGTCACGATCTGGGCACAACACAGAGGACTTTTTATTTAAGTTCTATCCTACTCAACATTTTCATCAATGAACTTGTATGAAATTGAAGAAGGTTTACCTATGGAGCAAAACAAAAAGCAGTTTGCTCTTTGTAGAATGTTCTCCAGGGGTTCATGCTTCTGGGAGGTGAGAGGACCTTTAGGAAGCGGTGAATAGTGGGAAGCCTTCCAGTTAGTTACTGGGAGCATGTTCCAACTCCCCTCTTCCTTTCTTTCAGACCCTGGCCACAGATGCATGGCTTTGTTGTGTGCTGCTCATCTGCCACCAGAGGCTTCATGCCGCATGTGTCTGCAGACATGACCCGGCACCTCCAAACTGTGAGCCACAGTGAACTTGAAGTTAACACACACTGAATGGCATCTAACACAGGGAAGCAGCGAACCAAAAGCAATTCAGAAGCAAACACTGGGGAAATTATTAATTGATAGACAGACCCTCATGTAGCACAAGCTGGCTTCAAACTCATTATGTAGCCAAGGATGGCCTTGAACTTATGATCCTCCTGCCTCCCCGTCTCTAGTGCTGGGGTTACTGGCTTGTACCATCATATCCAATTCTGTTTGGTGCTGGGGATTGAGCATAAGGTCTGTGTTTACTAGGCAAGTCTTCTGCTAACCAAGCCCCAGGCCAGGAACGTGCACCTTTAAATGCCGAATGTTGGGGCTGGAGAGACAGCTCTGTGGCTAAGAGCATTGGCTGCTCTTGCAGAGGACCCAGATTCATTTAGTTCCCAGCACCCACATGATGGCTCACAACTACCTGTTACTCCAGTTCCAGGGGATCTAACAGCTGTTTCTGGCCTCTTTGGGTAGTAGGCATCCACGTGGTACATACACACATATGCAGACAAAACACTCATATACATAAAAGTAAAATAATTTAAATGTGGATTGTTTTACACAGTAATTCATCCTTGTGAGACCTCGAGTGCAGAACAGACTCTTGAAGGAGTCAACACATTCAAGACTTATATGTTAACTCAACAAGAATTAAGACAAGAACTTCACAGCTCCCAGACTAGCTCACCTCCATTCTTGCACAGTTTGCTTCTCAGGAACGAGTTCCCTGCCCACCACCACCATTACAATGCAGAGCACAGGAACACCAAAACCAAAAGAATAGGAACTGAACTTCCGGAAGCCAGTGTGAACTCCAAATTAAAAGGTCGAGAAGTAGATATTACTGTCATCACTAGGAAGTGAAACCAATAATGCAAAAACCAGGGAGACGGGCCATCTCTGCTGTCAGAGTGCCCTCTGCTGTGGAGGGTCTTTTCCTCTTCATGCCTGCTGTGAGCAAGTATTTCCTCACCCCCAACAAACACCTTTCTTTAATGGCTGATTCTGTTGGCTGCTGTCTGTGGTGTCTGAGATTTCTCTGCTGCCATCTCTTGTACTCCAGACTCTTCCGGCCTTTTAATTCTTTAACTGGAAGAGAACAATCTCAAGCAAGATCCCTGGACTGTGTCATTTCAGAGGCTCTTCTTGGGTTTCTTCTGAAGATGGTATCAATTTGGGATCTTGTCTTGGGATTTCTTTTGAGGACCACTGACTCATGGAGATGCTACTCGTATGATAAGCTGCAGAGATGCATACCATCACCAAATGGCTGTCTTATGCTCTGGATCACTGTCATCACTTAAGTTTTATTGTGGCTCCTTAGAGAGACCCTCCTCGAGGCACGCTGACTGCTGCCTCTCTATCAGTTCAAGGCAGTCAAGACCTCAGAGCAGTTAGGGTGACCTCTGAGAGGGCAGAAGGAAAGACTAGGAGTTCAACAGACTCCCTGGTAGACAGAGAGGGAAGAGGCCTTGGCTAGGTAAATAACAAATTTCCAAACAAACACACAAAAAACAAAACCATCACAAGCAATGATCTGAATCTGAACTTACTTTTTATTTTGCTTGAATAAAGTACCTAAGTTAAAAATCCAGAGTTGAATAGACACAGTTCTTTTCCCGGTTGATCCGATGGGAAATTGTTAGGTTCTGGGCAGGTCTTGAGGTGACTGCAGATACACAGGTCTGCTTTCAACTCCAGGCACCCTTCCAAATTCATTAAGATCTGAACCGATGCCGGTATCACTGAGAAGACGGTGCTTCTCTGCTTGGCATTCCATGAGCCATCTCAGATAAGTAAAGCTAGATATGAATGTGGGGTTGTGCTGTGGGATGGTCTGTATGTCAAATGCTCTGACTGGTCAATAAATAAAACAATGATTGGCCAGTGGCCAGGCAGGAAGTATAGGCGGGACTAACAGGAGAATTGAGAGAACAGGAAGGTGGGAGGAGATACTGCCAGCCACCATGACAAGCCACATGTGAAGATGCCGGGAAGCCACAAGCCACGTGGCAAGGTATAGATTTATAAAAATGGATTAATTTAAGCTGTAAGAACAGTTAGCAAGAAGCCTGCCACGACCATACAGGTTGTAAGCAATATAAGTCTCTGTGTTTACTTGGTTGGGTCTGAGCGGCTATGGGACTGGCAGGTGAGAGAGATTTGTCCTGACTGTGGGCCAGGCAGGAAAACTCTAGCTACGGGGTTGAGGGTGTATTTTCAGCTTCCCAAATGAAGTAAAGAAAAAACAGTGTGGGAGCGATAGAGCAGTTACAGTGTGAACACCCTAGGGCTATTGAGTCCCACAAAGAGGAAAGTGTTTGTTGCACAAGCCTGGGCTCATTTGCTGGAGCTCCCGTAAAGGTGGAAGGAGAGAATGAACTCAACAAATTGTCCTCTGACCTCCACAATGGTGTTGAGGAAAATGTAGGCCAACACACACACACACACACACACACACACACACACACACACACTACATACAGAGAGATACACAGACACATATACACACTACATACTACATACACAGACACACACACAGACATACACACAGACACACACTACATACACACAGACACACACATACATACACACACACTATATATATATATATACAGAGACACACAGATATACACATACATATGCTAAATAAACAGAAAGGGGTAATAAACCCCCCCCAGAAATAGACTGCATAATGCTCTATTAACTTTGAATTTTCTCAATGCTAATGAGAAAGGAACAACAGTTGCAGAGAGACATTGGATAATAGAAAAAAAAACTACAGAATTGAATCAGCCTATATACTTTAAGGATGTACTGACCTCAGAATGGAAACCAGGATATGTGTTACGTTGGGGACGAGGTTTTGCTTTTGTTTCTACAGGAGAAGATAAGCTGTGGATACCATCAAAATTGATAAAGGTTCGATTTGAACAAGAGAGACCTCTTAATTAGAAGAGGTGATAATTCATCAACCAGCATGACCATCCAATTTAAACTAACTTATACCATTAACACATGCCTTTTCATGTAATCAGATATAACTTGCCAAAAAGAAACCTCCTCAAAGTTAGTCTTGGGGAAAGGTTTTTGTTTTTGTCTTTTAGGAGAATGAAGGCTAAGGAATCTGAAGAACACTGGACACATGAAACAACTGAAGAAAAAGGACAAATCATCTAAAAAAAATGTCCCAAGAAAACGAATAAAATGGCCTATTGGTATATCATCTATAAAATTTCAAAAGTCTTCCTAAATATTTGTTTCTTCTCTCCTTTAAAGACATTTAACACTAATGGTCTTCTTGTAGTCCCAGTTCAATTAAAAATTAAAGCTGGCTTTGGAGTTGGAGAATGGCTCTCTCCTTTAAACCCAAGCATGTTGTTAAAAGGAAAATGCAAACTCCCTGTATCATGCCAGAAGAAAGAGCCATCTTCTGATAGGAACAGGAGAAAAAACAGAAAAACAGAAAACAAAAATTTAAGGGACTATTCTATTGCTACTAATCTCAGTTCTTTGATTTTATTCTGATTCCTTAAACTTTTCTTAAAGTATGAATTTTATATCAAAATTTACAAGATTAATATATATATATATAAAGCTTTGTTAAGATATTAATGGTCATATAGAGTACTAATTCTAGAAAAAAGGCTTCAATTAGCTGCCTATGCATGTCTTTGTGTTTGAGTCTCTATCAGTTTTCTGCAGGAAATAACGGCCAGGCCTAACATCAACTGAAGTCTCCAGGAATAAGATGGGGCCCCATGACAACAATTCCACATGGACAATAATAATATTACTAAGCTGACAAACATCATCTACAGATTAGCTTTGGACTACAAACTGTTCAAGGCAATTTAGAGATGGGTAGCTGAGATGATCCAGTTTCACAGACTACTTGAATAAGGGACTTGAGATAAACCCTGAACTTTGGCATTATGCACAGACTGGATAACAAAGGATATAGTTACCTTCCTTAGAATTTGACAATTAACCCAAATTTATTCTTTTCAGAATAAAGATACCTTCACCCATATCCAGCAGGAAGCAATTTTAAGAACATGATGCCCACATTCCCAAAGAAGTGGTGTGGGGTGGGTAGTTTTGGTCTTTTAATGGGTTTTGGGCCTGAGGTAATTTTCATTGTTTAGGAGGGTTGGTTACAAGTGTTTATTAAGGGTTAGGAAAGGGGCTAAGTAAAGGAGATTAGATTTAAGCTTCTTGTTTTTTAAAAAAATTATATTTGTATATATATGATAGAATAGAGGGCAGATTATTGAATCTACTCTGAAAAGTAAAGAGAAGCTATAGATAAAATGATAGATTATTGAATATACTTTTAAAAGACAATTACTAGTTTTAAATATTTTACATTGGATTGGATTTTTGTATGTTGTATACAAATTATATATATTGAGATTGATATTGTTAGAAAATGCTATACATATATTTCTAATCTTGTTCAAGATATTGTACTTATACTGTTCATTTAACAATGTAATGCAATTTGCTGATCCTTGGATGTTATTGTTACCAATTATTAGGATATAAAGAAATGAAAGTTAGTAGTTAGACATTACAATCGAACTTGTAGTCATATTAGGTATGTTTTCAAGATGGAGCAGATATATTTTAGATAGACAGGTCATCTTCAAATCCTTCAGAGATCTATAGAATATAACATTTAAAATGTTTTAATAACTTAGAATTTTTTTCTTTTCTTATGACTATGAGACATGTAGGCTCCTGGCAGTACCAATCTACTTCAGAGAAAATATGGGCATTGAAGAAACTGCATATGGATTTAACTTTCATTGTGGCAAAAGTTAGCCACTGGACAACAAAGTATCCTCGAATGACTGTTGACAAACAGGACAAAATGGACGGACAGGACACGAAACAAAGGACTACCAATTCTTGCCAAGACAAGTGGGGTTATGGCTTTAACAAAAGGCATCTTCTGAGGCCAGGACAATATGGCACCATCCCTGAAGTGGCCTTCGCAATCCGGAAAAGGTACAGTGCCCCCTTCTTCGAAGGCAGCTGAACTGGCAGTGGACCGGTGGCTTCTAGTATGCAGTGGAACAGCAGCTGAAACAGTTATTCTTGAAAGAGTAACTAAGCTGACAGAGTCTAACCTCTCAATGATAGACTAGCATTTAATAAAAGAGATGAAGCCACCCACAAGCCGAGAAGAATGGGATGCCAAGATGAAGCCACATACAAGCCAAGAAGAATGGACACCTGAATTAAAAAACAACATCAACAATTTCCAGAATTTAAAATCCTGAATCATGACAGGACACTAGTGGAATTCAGGTGTTTCTGGTACATGGACTGCTCTCACCAAATGTGAGGTCGAACTGTTGGCCTTGTGTACATCCTACTTCACAAATGAGTCTGTCAGATATGCTAAGCCTATAGGCTGAAGATGATGCCCCAACACTGTGTAGAAACCTTGGGTGACTGTCCAGGCAGCTGGCTGTTTCTGTCAACTCACATTTTTTTGGAAGTTGCTTGTTTGCACTTCCTGGTTTTTTTTTAGGTAATATTATTTCCTTGTTGGGTCTCTGAGGGAGCTGATAGTTATAGTTATGGTTGAAGATTAGATAGTTATAGTTGAAGATTAGATAGTTGTAGTTATAGTTTCCCTTGTTAAGAATTTCAGAAAAGAAACTCACTAAAGAGGTGTAAGTGTATAAATTTGAAAGACATTATAAGATAGTTCTGTTAGTAATATAAGTTAGGATAGAAAGTGAATCAGGTACATTTTGTAATTACCAAAATAGGATAGATAATGGAATTATTTTCTCTGAGTTTGTCTAATGCCAATGGACTAGACATTGTTTAGGTATTTATTGCTTGTATATATTGTATATAGTTGTTATACTTATTGTATATAGTTTTTCTTATATTAGTTATAACTTTTTTCCTTTTTTCTTTTTATTAGAATAGAAGGGGGAAATATGGTGTGCTGTGGGATGTTCTGTATGTCCTGTGGGAGCCCGTTCTTAGGTTCCTTGTGGCTTTACCCAGCAGGTCCACATAGAGGATGATTAGGACCACGGGCCTGAGTGCAGGTGTCTGAGATGGTCTGCACTTGGCTGTGCTGGGGGATGGTCTGTATGTCAAGTTGCTCTGATTGGTCAATAAATAAAACCTGATTGGCCGTGGCTAGGCAGGAAGTATAGGCGGGACTAACAGAGAGGAGAAATAAAAAAACAGGAAGGCAGAAGGAGACTGCCAGCTGCCCACCAGAACAAGCAGCATGTGAAAATGCTGGTAAGCCATGAGCCATGTGGCAAGGTATAGATTTATGGAAATGGACTAATTTAAGCTATAAGAACAGTTAGCAAGAAGCCTGTCACGGCCATACAGTTTGCAAGCAAAATAAGTCTCTGTGTTTACTTGGTTGGGTCTGAGCGGCTGTGGGACTGGCAGGTGAGAGAGATTTGTCCTGACTGTCCAGGCAGGAAAACTCTAGCTACAATGGTGATATTTTATTTGTGCTGAAATGTGATTTTATTTGTATGTTAATAAATAAAGTTGCCTGGGGATCAGAGCAAGCCATTTAGCAGAAGTCCGGTGGTGGTGGCACATGCCCTTAATCTGATCACATGGCAGGCGGTGGCACATGCCCTTAATCCGATCACATGGCAGGCAGAGTCTCTGTGTGGTCATGGACACAGCCAAGAGGTGACCCGGACCTTTAATCCCAGTACCAACCATAGAGACCTGCAGGTCTGTATAGACAGCCAGTGACGAGGAAGTTATGTGGTTGGGTTCAGAACCAATGAGAAGGCAGAACAGAAAGGCAATAAAAAGACAGGACACAGGAAGAAGGTCTTTCTCTCAGGGGAAGGACAGCAGTGAGTGGTAAGATAAGGTGGTCTTAGCTCTTGGCTACTGTTTGATCTCTGGGCTTTTAACTCCTTATTTGGCTCTGTGTTTCTTATTTAATAAGACTGTTTAGAATTACATCTACATACATATGCACAGACACATACACATACATTAAAACACACAGACACACACACATATACACACATACATATACTGCATACACATACACACTACATACACAGAGTCATAAACATACATACACACACAGATACACACATACATACTACATAGACAGACAGACAGACAGACAGACAGACAGACAGACAGACAGACACACACACACACACACACACACACACACACACACACACACACAGTGTTTCCAGGAAGAGCATCTTTAGGCTTTGTATCTACAAAAGTTTGTTTTGTTTTGTTTTGTTTTTGAGAACTAAATGAAAAACTTCCTGAAATGTTTAGAATGGTAAAACAGTATATGCTTAGAGATATGAACTATTATTAATGACCATCTTCATTGTCATCACTGGCACCTGGCACATGTCATTCCTTATGTGTGCCTCTTCCATGGACAATCCAGGCCAGCAGCTGGGGTGGAGGTATGGAGACACCATGGCACTTTGAAATTGGAATGTTCTGGTTCAGATCCAGGATAAAGATGATGTCCAGTCTACAGAGGACATGAAAATCCTCTTTATTTGTTTAATCAAATATTTTTATTTATGTGTATACATGTGTGACTGTGAGTGTACCTGTGGAGGCAGGAGATGGCACAGACCCTTGGATCTGGAGGTACATAGAGCCACTCTCTATGGGGGCTGAAAACTGGCTAGAAACTGACCTGAGCTGTCCCTGGAACATGCATGACAGAAGGAGAGAAGCGACTCCTGCAAATTGTCTTCTGACCTGTGAGCTGTGGTGGCCTCTCTGTCTCTCACACCCTCTTCCCCTTTGTTCCCACACACAAGTGGATATATGTAATAGAAATCCATCTCAAACTGCCTCATGCATCATCTTCTAATTGCCCTTTCTTGACCTGAAAGAGTAGTCAGGCTACCTGAAGGATCACAATATATAAGCAAATAATGACCCCAGATAGTCATGAAACTGCTGTCCCAGTAAAAGTGGCACAAAGAGAACCCTAGACTGATACAATCTTTGCAAGTCTGCAACTATATAAGGATGAAGAAATTGGCTTATAAACTTGGATAGAGAATATATGGCTTAGATCCTGGCCTCCAGCTCTGTTTCAAAATGACTAATTTGGGGCATCTCTTTCATCTGGAAAGACTCAGAAAATAGTGCATTGTGGGCGCCTTGGGCCCTGGCCCCCGACTGTGAGTGGCTGCCGCCTTGCTTGCTGACCTTTACCAGATGTCCTCCCTATTCAGATTCCTTGCCAGTCTCCTTCTCACCTAAGGATCACCGGAGAGCTTACAGGAGGTTCTTTGTTCCTACATCCTGTGTTTGGTGTAAACAACTTAGATGCATCCTGTATTTGGTGTAAACAACTTAGATGCAAGAATGTAGAACATTGGGTCTAGAATGTAGACCATTGGTAGCGAACTTCTGCCCTCCGGGGATCCTCCATTTGTGTTGTAAGCCTGTATTTAAGGTTTCTTCCCTCTTTCAATAAACGGCATTCGGCATTCAGTCATGGCGAATGACTCGCTGTCTCTTGTCTCTATTTTTAATCCGCAGCCCTTCGCTCGGACATGGTGAACGGGTATCGGTAATGTGGGCGTTACCGCTACAGTGCATGTCAAACAATTTTGTTCAGGATTCAAGGCTCACGTAGAGTTGGAAGCTGAGCGTCTATTTGTAGGGAGTGCAGATAAGGCTATTAGCAGGATTCAGCAGTCCACTAAGATGGCACTGTGGGTAAAACACTTGAAAGTAAAAGTCTAACAACCAGAGTTCAAGTCCTGCACCCAGGGAAGAAGGCAGATGCAGGGGTATGCATCTGTAGTGCCAGCACTCCTAGAGAGAGATGGCAGGTAGAGAGGGACCATCAGCTGGGAGCTCCTGGCCTAGCTTGCCTGTGGGGATGTAGCAGAAGCAACTGGAGAGACCCTGTCTCAGTGGGTAGAAGGTGAGAACCACCTCCTCAAAGTCATCCTTTGACTTTCCCATGAAGACCACCATATATGTACACTTGCGTTCTCTCCCCACTCCTCTGTCTGTCTGTCTGTCTCACACACAAAATTTTAAAAATTAAAAAAAATTTTAAAATCTACGGGGAAAAAAAGAATTCCTTAGTAAAAGTATAGGGTTCAGGTTTCCAAGCACAAGCAAGTACTAGTCAGAGAAATACATGCAAGTAGCTTACCTTCCTTCCTCCCTCCCTCCCTCCCTCCCTCCCTCCCTCCCTCCCTCCCTCCCTCTCTCCCTCCCTCCCTCTCTCCCTTCCTCCCTCTCTCCCTCTTCTTTCCTTTCTTCTTTCATCACTTTCTTCCCTCCCTCTTTTTTTAATAATTTATGAACATTTATTTATTAAATGTGTGTGCGCGTGTGCCTGTGAATGCAGGTGAGTGTGTGAATACCTGCTTGCAGATGCCGGAGCAGAGCATTGGTGTCTTCTTCTAGCTCTCTTCATTTTATTACCTTGGGACAGGCTCTCAAACTGAACCAAAAACTCACTGCTCTGGCTAGGCTGGCTGGTTGGGCTGGCCAATGAGCTCTGAGGATCTGCTGGTGCGGTGTGTGTGTGTGTGTGTGTGTGTGTGTGTGTGTGTGTGTGTGTGTGTGTGTATGTGTGGCAGTGCTGGGGTTATAGACATGCGCAGTCATTTTTGCATGAGTGCTGGGAATTAGAGCTCATCTTCACACTTGCAAAGCCAATGCTCTTACCCACTGAGCCACTTCCTCACACCTGCCCCTCGTCCCCCATCAGCTTGTGAGACAGGGGCTCACTTAGCCTGAGCTAGCTTCTGACTCCTTTGGTTCTCAAAGCTAAGCTTGGGCTCTGGATGTTTCTGCCTCCAGTGAGGCCTACTACTACATCTATGTGGTTTTTATTCTCTTAAAAATTATTACAACAGTATAAATAAGAAAATGTCAAGATAGAATGCAAACTGCTCTCAAGTGTTTTCCTTAGGTTGGTAATACAAGCTTTATTAAGGAAAAATTGATTGAGGGAATCAGAAATTTTGGATTGAATTATTTTGATTGAGAAACAACTAAGTATTTCTCTTAAAAATTGAAGAAGATTTAAGATGCTAATAGACATTAAATGAATATTTAAGAAGAAAAAAAAATTTAGGTGTTTCATTTGGTAGTTTTGATACCTGTGCTGTAAGAGGAAGTTATAAGAGGTTCAAGAGCTGGCTCTGAGTTAAGAACATTTCCCTAGCAATGGCCACATCAGGTGGCTCACAACCACCGGTCACAGCACCAGAGGTTCTGACACTCTCATCCCTCTGGGGATACCTGTATTCATGTGCACAGACACACAACCACTCACATAATTAAGAAAGAAAACCAACTTTACAAAAAGTAAACTTCAAGATGATTTAAAATTGCTCTGACAGACTGTGTTGGGGAAGGCTCTGTGAAGGGCAAAGACTGGGAGGTCTTCTGAGAGGATTAACTTCTTGCTCCATCTGACTTACAAAGTTGATTCAAAAATGATTTTAGAAGTAACATCTTCAATAAAATCTGAAATTTCTAGCTGATTCACTGGAATGGACTGGAAGGGACCAAGGTGGCTTTACCCTTGGAAATGAGACTTTGGGCTGGCGCTGTGCTTGGGCATAGGTACTGAGGGATGTCTTTCTGTGTGCTATGAATATGTGTTGCTCTGATTGGTTGATAAAGCTGCATTGGCCTATGACAAGGCAGCTTAGAGATAGGCAGGAAATCCAAGCAGATATATGGAGAGAAGAAAGGAAAGGAGTGCTGTGGGATGGTCTGTATGTCAAATCTGTTGTTCTGATTGGTCAATAAATAAAACACTGATTGGCCAGTGGCCAGGCAGGAAGTATAGGCGGGACTAACAGAGAGGAGAATTAAGGGAACAGGAAGGGAAAGGGAGTCACTGCCAGCCACCGCCATGACAAACAGCATGTGAAGATACTGGTAAGCCATGAGCCATGTAGCAAGGTATAGATTTATAGAAATGGATTAATTTAAGCTATAGGAACAGTCAGCAAGAAGCCTGCCACGGCCATACAGTTTGTATGCAATATAAGTCTCTGTGTTTACTTGATTGGGTCTGAGTGGCTGGGGGACTGGAGGGTGACAAAAATTTGTCCTGACTGTGGGCAAGGCAGGAAAACTCTAGCTACAGAGAAGAGGAGGGACTCCAGCCATAGCTGAAGGAGAAGCAAGATGTCAGCAGACCGGTAAGGCCATGGCTATATGGCGAAACATAGATTAATAGAAATGGGTTAATTTAAGATAAAAGAGCTAGCTAGCAAGAAGCCTGCCATAGGCCATACAGTTTGTAAATAACATTAAGCCTCTGAGTGATTATTTTATAAGCTGCTGCGGGACCGAGGGGCCGGGCAGGACTGGAGAAACTTTCTGGTTACACCTAGGCCTGTCTTGGCTTCCTGGCTGGGCACAACTTCCCTAGACTCAGTGAGAACCTACTTCAAAGCCTTGCTTCAGGTAGTGTTTCTGTCTGGAAAGCAATCTGAACAAATAACAGATAGTTTGCATTACAGGAGATCAACTAGATTTTCCAAGGATTTCCATATCTGCTTATCTGCTTGCTAAGACTGTGGCTTCAATGGTTTCTTTAAAAATAAATAAATAAGCCGGGTGGTGGTGGTGCACACCTTTAATCCCAGCACTTGGGAGGCAGAGCCAGGCAGATCTCTGTGAGTTCGAGGCCAGCCTGGTCTACAAAGCGAGTTCTAGGAAAGGTGCAAAGCTACACAGAGAAGCCCTGTCTCGAAAAACCAAAAATAAAAAAACTGGGTGCCCGAGCTGACTACTCTGGTGATCAGATGGCTGAATACCCTAACTGTCATCATAGAACCCTCATCTAGTGACTGATGGAACCAGATGCAGAGATCCACGATGGGGTTCCAGGCGGAGCTCCAGGAGTCTAATCCATGAGAGAGAGGAAGGATTCTATGAGCAAGAGAGCAAGCAAGAGATATCAAGACCATGGTTGGAAAGAGTACAGAGACAGCTAGCCAAACTAGTGGAAACACACAAACTGTGGACCAATAGCCGAGGAGCTCCCATGGGTCTGCACTAGACCCTCTGGATAAGTGAGACAGTTGTTTGGCTTGAACTGTTTGGGGGGGGGGGAGGCAGTGGGACCGGGACCTGTCCCTAGTGCATATTTTTGGAGCCTAGTGCCTATGGTGAGACACTTTGCACAGTCTTGGTGCAGGGAGGAAGGGCTTAGACCTGCCTCAACTGAATGTGCCAGGCTCTGCTGACTCCTCATGGGAGACCTTACCTTGGTGGAGGTGGGAATGGGGGGTGGGTTGAGGGAGATGACTTGGGGGTGGGAGGAGGGAGGACAGCAGAATCGGTGACTGATAGGTAGGATGAATGGAAAATTTCTTAATTAAAAAAAAAAAAGAAATCCCTTTTATTTATTTATTTTCTCAAGCCTAAGAGAATTATCCTTACTTCACTGTTGATTAAATAGCTTTTTTTGATAGCTTTAAATTCTATAGTCTTAAGAAAGCTATTGTTTCTGGTGTTTCTGTGGTTGTTTTGACAGTCTTGTAGTCCACAGTCTAGGCTGGCCTCTGATTTACTGTGTAGTTCAGGATCCTCCCACCCCAGCATCCACATACTGGAATTATAGGTAAGTGTCACCATGCCTGGTTTAATATCTAGCCTTTAAAATTGTATGTTTGTTTAAAAAACCTCATTTTTATTAGCAATTGGTATGTCAAATAGAATGGTGTTTAGCCTCCTGATTCTCTTGCCTCTGCCTCCTGAGTGCTGGAATACATGTCTGAGCCAGCTCGTCCTGCTCACTCACGTATTGATAATAGAAAATTATTTCGCTTTTCTTCCACTTCTTTCTTTTCTAGTTTCATTGTTTTCCTTTGGCCCTACAAATCTCATTGCTGCGGCTTCTCTCTTCTTCAGCTTCTTTTTAATTACATCTTTTGTGGTTATAATTTTTTTGAACAACAAATATATTGAAATGTAATTCAAATACCACAACACTTGTCCATGTAAGTTACAGAACTCAATGACTTTTAAAGCATTCACAGACTCTAAACCCTAACGTTTATTGGAGAATTTTGCATAAACAACTAGAAAGGCCATCTCTATTTGCACACATTTCCTGTTTCATGCTCATAGCCCCGGCAATTGCCATCCATTTTCAGATGAAATGTCTTCATGTAATATGTAATAGATGGCCTTTCAGGTCTGACTTCTTTCACTTTCCACAATAATTTTATGATTCATCCACTTTGTATCAGGTTATTCTTTTTATTTCTATATTCCAGTGTGTAGACAAACCAGATTAAATTTTGTTTACATTTATTTTCTGTGCATATATGTGGAGATCAGAGGACAACCTGTGGGAATCAGTTTACTCCCTCCATCATGTGGGTTCTAGGCATGGGATTCAGATTGTCAGGCCTAGGGGCAAGTGCCACTCAGCCATCCTGCTGGCCCATATCTTATTTATGTACTCATTGATATATGAACTTATGAATTATGTGTTAGTTATGTCGATTTAAACCCCACGAATATCTGTATCAACGTTTTCTGTAGATACGTGTTCAATTTTCTTGAGTGTCTAGTTTTATTGTTTTAGTTAATATTGTATCGCACTTTATTCTGTTTGAATGTCTGTGGGAGCATGTGTATTATATTGTCAGGTTCAGCAGTAAGAGACCTAACCCACTCAGCAATCCCAAAGTCCTTTTTTTCCTTGTTTGTTTTGAGACAGGATCTCTCTATGTAGCCCTGGCTATCCTGGAACTCCATCTACAGACCAGGTTGGTCTTGAACTCACAGAGATTTGCCTGCCTTTGCCTCCAGAGTGCTGGGATTAAAGGCATGTGCCACCATCATCTGGCCTGATGTCCTTCTTTTTATTTTTTTGAGACAAGATCTCATGTAGCTCAGGCTGGCCTTATACTCACTGCATAACTGAATTTGGGTGAATGACCTTCCTGATCCCTAGGCTCCTAAGCACATTCCACCATGACCAGCCATACACTCACAGCATTGTTGGATTATTGCAGTCTTGCTTTGTTTTATTTTGGGACAGGGGTTCACTATATAGCCTTGGCTGTCCTGGAACCACCTCTGTAGACCAGGTTGGCCTCAAACTCTGCCTCCCAAGTGATAGGATTAAAGGCATGCAACACCACACCCTGCTTTGCTGCAGTTTTATTAAAAACAAAACAAAACAAAACAACAAACTTCCAATCGTTCCTAATTTCTGATTAGAATTTTTCTGTTTTTTTTTGTTGTTGTTGTTTTGCTTTGTTTTTTTGAGACAGGCTCTAACAAAGAGACTTTAAGCACTATTAAATGAGAAACAAGGATGTCTACTTTCTTCACTCTTATAAATGCAGAATGAATTTTTATTTACGTTTTGGTTTTAGTTGGATCAAACCCATATGCATGCTATTTAGGTATTGTTCACAGCTCCAGAATGAATTTGTAATCGCTCTTAGTGTCTGGAAGTTCTCTCAGTACACTTGACTGGGAGATTTATGAAGTGAGGGTGCAAAGCCAGAAGGAAAGCTGAGTAGGCAAATGAAAAGGGCTAAGGGGAGTGGGAGGGGGGAAGAGAAGGTATGGGAAGTGTGAGGACCAATATGCTCAATGTATACGCTCATGTGAGAATGTCCTCTACAACAAAGTACCAGAGTGCCATGTACAATGAATGCACACAAGGAAAAAAGTTAAAAAGATGAAAACTTTTTGTATTCAACTGTAAAACCAAACTAAATCCAATTGAACCCAATCTACCAGTGTTGTCTGATAGGAAATGTTTATTTTTCTGTCACCCCTAGAGGGCAGTACATTACATTAATACTCAGTCAACAGTTTAACACGGCTTGCCTGACTTACAACTCATGATGGGCACCACATTGCTATATTTACATCTGTTAGACTGTCAATGTAATTTACTTGAGAACTCACTGGTCACACATTGCCTTAGGGACATACTGGTGAAGATGGTTGTTTTATCACTCGGTGAGACAGGTGTGCCACCACAAGGCAGTTACCCCGGTGTTTCAGCTTGGTTGTCTTTTTCCACATGGGTCCTAGAGTAAAACTCACGTTGCCAGATTGCCACAAATCTTTATCTAGTTGGCTCCTTTAACCTATTAGGAGTTAATTTTGTACTGAATTTTTATTCAGGTATAGTATTATCAGAGATCTGCTAAATTTTACTTGTCTCCAAACATGAGTTAGGACAAATATTTAGGAGGATTGTAACTCTTAAAAAACATGAGTTGAGTCCAGTCTCGGGCAGTGTTCACAGCAGCATTGAGGCAGAGTGACCCTCGGGCTGCAGGGCCCGGGTCCACGCCTTAGGTTCTCCCCTGTGCCTGTCTGCCTTTGTGCTCACATTGGACTTTTGATTACTAAAGCTTTGTAGTGTATTTTGAAGTCACGCTTTATAATTTTTGCTAATTGCTAATGGTTTTTTGCTATTTTTATTTTTAGAGGAGTTTCAAACAAATTTTTGAGTTTATTATTTTTTTCTAGGTAAAATGTCATAGGTATTTTGATAGGGGCTGCACTGAATTGTTCAATTCCTGAACACAAGATATCTTTTAAGATATTTGTATTCCCCCCCCCCCTTTTTTTTGGTTTTTCGAGACAGGGTTTCTCTGTGTAGCTTTGTGCCTTTCCTGGAACTCGCTTTATAGACCAGGCTGGTCTCGAACTCACAGAGATCCGCCTGGCTCTGCCTCCCGAGTGCTGGGATTAAAGGTGTGCGCCGCCCGGCTATTGTGTTCCCTTTCATTGCGTTCTTTAATGCCTTTTCATTTTCATTGTAACCTTTTACCTCTTTAGTTAAACGTATCCCTAGCTATTTTATTTATTTTTTGATGCCCATTATAATGGGATGTTGCTTCATTTCTGTTTCAGATAAGTTACTAACACCATTAATTTTTTTATATTGTCTGTATCTTACAGTTTTGTTGAGCTTACTAGTAGTTCTTTAGTTTTTTGGTGCTGCTTGGGTTTCTCTATGTAAGAAAACATCATTAGAAGGTAGATGTGGCAGTGCTCGACTGTAATCCCAGTCCATCTAGTCAGCCTCTCACGACGTTTTAGACCCTACACTTCTCCTTCCGGTCATCTCACCCAGTCTCACAGCTGTCTACATCTGGGCACACTGGCCTTGTCGCTGCACGCCAGACAGAGGTGTCCAAGGGAACAATCAGCCAGGTCACCATGGGGACAGCTAATAGGGAAATCAAAATGTAATAAGTGTTTTTAAAATACCTACCTTTTGGCTCTCCTATACTCCACCTCAGGATTTCCACCTTCTCATAGCCAACCTGACCACAGTCACCAATGGAATCATCCTTGATTTCTCCTTTCCACTCTGTACTTCATAACCAATATATCAGAAAATAAGAATTCAAAATATATTCATTATTGCCTGCTTATCACCACTGTCTTTATTAAATAATTCCCAAACATGAACTCGCTGATTCTTGCTGAAGCTTTTCCCTGGGCCCTTCTTTAGCCCATGCTCCTTTCTCTCCACTACAGCATACCAGACACTGGAACAAACTTGGCCCTTACTTTGAATGTTTAAAATGTTGTCAGTTTTATTGCAGACTAATGACCCTTGAGTAAAACGATAATATTAATTACTGAGCATGCATGCTAGTAACTCAACCTCCTGGTAACATAAAAGGCAGAGACCCTGCAAAGTCTTAAACAAATAGCTTTATTATTTATAGGGGATGTTATTAATCATAATCCTCTTGTATACTTGTACAAAAATTTATTAGAATTAGGAATTTCAGAAAACAAAGCTTCACTATCATACCTAATACATAATTTGAATAATAAAATAGCCTCTTTTATTTTTAAATAGAGAAAATTTTTATCCATTAACATGCTTACTGAAAACAATGAAATATTTCATTCATTAAAAATGTATCAAGAAAATACATAATAAAGTATAATTTGTAGCATAAATATAAGCTAGTAAATTCATCTCCATTACCTACATTATGATTTGCTTTTATAAACATAAAAGTCTAGTATTTTAAATTATTAATAAATGCAGAATACAGAATTTATTTACAGGAGTCTCAAAAATAATGAATCCACTAAGTAGTGACTGTCACAGTTGATCAGTATTTTCTCTGCACTCTGGATCCAGCATCAGGAGAGAGCCTGGCCCTTGGCTGGCTGTTCTGTAAGAGAGTTCAGAGGGTTCTCTTATTGTCAGATCTGCAGATGTTAACAGGTCATTCTCCTTTCAGATTATGGCTTTAAAGAAGACTAAATTCAAATAAAAATTCTTAAATGGCTCATATATCAATTTCAACAATGCTATGCCCTGCTCTCTGTAGGGCATTGTATGGACAGTAATAATTCACACTTTCACAGTTTACTATTGGTAACTTGCTTCAAAGAAACGTCCTTAGAGCACGTGTATGACTATGGTTGTGGGTGGGCAGGTGTACTTGTTTTATGTGCACTTGGAGGCCAGAGGTTGATGTTAAGCATCTTTTTCTCTTCCCCAACTTATTTTATCATTACTTTTCTGAGACAGGGTCTATTCACTGAATCTGAAAAGCACCATTTTGGCTGGCTGGCTGGCCAGGGGAGCCCTGAAATTTGCCTGTTTCCACGCCCAAGGGATGGGCCACATGGGCCACAGACTGTCTGGCCTGTTTCCATGTGGACTGGGGAATCTGAACCCAGGTTCTCATGTTTATGAGCAAGCACTCTACTCCCAGAGTCAGCTCTCCAGATGCTGAAGAGCAGCCTTCTAAACCTAGGGGTGGTGGTGTATCCCTATAATCTCAGCACTTGGGAGTGAGAGGCAGCAGGACCAAGAGTTCAAGGCTAACTACATGATGCTGTCTCAAAAAAACCCAACACAATGCAGAGGAACTCTTGGTTATCTGTGTGTAAATGGTCAAGTATAATTCATTCTTTTTCTTCCTTCCTTCCTTCCTTCCTTCCTTCCTTCCTTCCTTCCTTCCTTCCTTCCTTCCTTCCTTCCTTCCTTCCTTCCTTCCTTCCTTCCTTTTCTTCCCTCTCCTTTTTTAAACAAAGCACATGTAAGGCCCTAGGAATGTGTAAAATATATTTTAGGCCAAAGATAAAGTTGCTTCTTAAAAATTCATTAAATTTATTTTATTTTAAGCTGGGTGGTGGTAGTGCATGCCTTTAATCCTAGCACTTGGGAGAGGCAGAAGCTCATATCTCTGAGTTCAAGGCCAGCCTGGTCTACAAAGTAAGTTCCAAGACAGCCAGGCTACACAGAGAAACCCTGTCTCGAAAAACAACAACAACAACAACAACAAAAATCTACTAAGTCAGCATTTGAACCTAATGTAGCTGGATGGTTACCTATCATCAGTGGATTAACACCCACGTGATAAAACTATTTTCATAATTCACTGAAATTATGCTTGGATAAATGCTAATGACATAAGTATCTGGGTCAGAGATTTGATTTTCTAGGTCATTAATTGACATTTCTCCCTAGATTCTGAAGTTCTTTGAGGAAAAAAAATGTACTTAAAATTTGAATCAAACAATATCTCATAATGCATGAATCAAAGTAAAGATACTTAAAATTTTCAAATTTTGAATCTACTACATTCTTATTAGGAAGAAAAATTATCATTGGAAATATTACCAAATTAAGTAATTACAAAACAACGTAGAGAAACAAGTGCCTGCCAACAAGGATGCTGCAAAGCTGTGTGCCTAGGGGTGCAGAGTGAGTGGACGGGCAGTGCAGCCTCCTTCTCTCTCCACTTCCTCTCCTGTCAGACGCAGGTCAGGGCAAGCATGCTGCAAACACTGCTTCACAGAACAAACAGAACTGAGAGATGTGGACGCTGTCCTGTCAGGATTTCAGAACTGAAGGTACCTAGTCTTCATCCTCTCCCTCAAACCTCCAAAGGTTCTTACACTAAAAAGATTTATGTATTTTATTCTGTGTGAATGAGTGTTTTGCCTGCACACATGTATGTGCAGCATGTGTGACTGGTTCCCGTGAGGTCAGAAGAGTGCATCCGGTCCCCAGGAACTAGAGTGCTGATGATTGTGAACTACCAGTCTGGTCCTTTGCAAAAACAGGGGCTCTGCTCTTAACTGCTGACTACCTCTCCAGCTGCCCCCCTAAAGGTTTTTACCTCTAGAAATGTCTACATAAAACAACCAAAGGAGGAACTTAGCCAATACTTACCAGAAGTGGTATTAACTGTAAAGTATTTTTGATGGATGGGTTTTTGCAAATGGCTTCTTGTACATCTGAAAAATCATACCATGACACAAAAATAATTAGTTATGTATATAAAGAGAATCATTAAAGAATTAATAGCAAAATTCTGATGTGTCAATATATTCAAAATTGAATATGAGACTCTTTTCCTACTGACCCCAGAAATAGTCCTTATATGTAAATAGGTCCAAAAATGAAAGCAAGTTGATTAGGAACAATTATATAAAGCTGAAGCTAGTAAGAGGGAATTCCTAGTATCTTGATTTTATAAAACAATCTTCATTCAAATGTCATATTTTCCTTTTGTTTTATTCCTTTTCTTTTAGTGGTTGTGGTAGAACGACAATAATCAGAAGTCAGAGTCAGGCAGATCTCTATGAGTTTGAGGCTAGCCTGGTCTACATAGTGAGTTCCAGGACAGCCAGACAGGCTTCCCCCACTTCCTGTGCTGGGGCTTGAACTCAGGACCCCTTTTCCCCAAGAGAATTTCTTTCTTTCCTTTTTTTATGTGCACTCGTGTTGTGTGTGTGTGTGTGTGTGTGTGTGTGTGTGTGTGTGTGTGTGTGGTTGGATCTCTTGGGACTGGGGTTACAGACAGTTGTGAGCTGCCATATGGGTGCTGGGACTTGAACCTGGGTCCTCTGGAATGGGCTCTTCACTCTCTGTGTTGGCGGTACTCACTACATTGGAGAACTTGACAGCCGTGACTCCACAGCCTCAGGCCCCAGGGCTTTGTTGTTCTAGCTCTAGTTTGCTATTTCTCACCTCTTTGTACTTGATTCTGATTTATATTCTTGGTCATTAACTCTCTCTTCAGATGTCATCATCTGTTGTTTGTAAATAATGGGCTGAATTTTTTTTTTTTTTTTTTGTGATATATATTTTTTATTTTACAATACCATTCAGTTCTACATATCAGCCATGGGTTCCCCTATTCTCCCCCCTCCCACGCCCTCCCCTTACCCCCAGCCCACCCTCCATTCCCATCTCCTCCAGGACAAGTCCTCCCCCGAGGACTGTGATCGACTTGGTAGACTCAGTCCAGGGAGGTCCAGTCCCTTCCTCCCAGACTGAGCCAAGTGTCCCTGCATAAGTTCCTGGTTTCAAACAGCCAACTCATGGAATGAGCACAGGACTTGGTCCCACTGAATGGGCTGAATTTTAAATTTATTCCTATCTTCCATTCATAGGTCTTGTAATTTTCCAAATAGGCTAAGTCATTTTATATTGCATATTTTCTTACTTGATTTTGAAAGATATTTCTGATTATTTAAAAATATAGTTACTTTATAGTTTTTTGTGTCTGGTAATTTTATTATATAATATCTTCTTGGGTTCTATTTATTGTATGTATTGTGCTTTCTTTTGATTTTTTTTAATGGATTTTTTTCTTTATGGATTAGTTTTTTATGATTTTTGACTATTCATTTCCCTTAGATCTCATCTATGATAATTCTTTGAAGATTGGAATACAAACCCTATCTCCAAAAGGGATATTAATATACATTTTCTTAATTATTTTGGGGGTGTTAGCAGTTTAAGATCATTTTCAATTATGTTCTTTGCTCCAGGCTTTATCGACCATGCAGGTAGTATGAACATGGGGTATAATTACTGTGAGGTATGTACCAGGCTACGTTTCTATAGCAACAGAGATGTTTTCCCCCTTCCCTCAGCTGCTCAATACTGAAGTCGAAGAAGTGTAAGCTTTGGTTTCTTTTTAAAAGCCTCCCCACTTTTTGTGGTGGAAAGCATGTATCTTTTGATGGCCTACCCTAATGGCAGAGCATCTTTTGAGACACTCCTGTGTACCGATCCTTTAATTATCCCACGAATCAAGTATCTTCAGCTTCAGAGTTCGCTGTGGCTCTACTCTGATTTTCCTAGTTAAAAACTATTTTCACTTTTTTTTCTTAAAGACAGGATCTTACGTCCCCAGCTGGTCTGGGGCTCGACAGGCCACCCAGGCTGGCCCTCAGCCTGCACTGCCGCCCCTGCTGCAGCCACTCATGTGCTGATATTGCAGGCATTGCTCCATGCCCGCGTGCACTTAGCTTGAAGCATTCTCTGTGTGTATCCAAAGCTGAGGTTTTAAAAATACTTGATAAAGTTATTTTCATGATGGTCAGTATAGATACCTAGTCTATTTATTGTTAAAACACAAGTAATATATTCATATATTTCTTTTCCTTTTTAAAGCATTTTTTTTTTTCGAGACAGGGTTTTTTGTATTTTTACTTCAAAGTTTTAAATGAAATAAAGATTTAACATAAGCTTAAGAACACATGTTCCTTTCTCACAGAAGCTGCGCTCCCACACTTACAGTACAGCCTCTCATTGAGATGATGGAGGGACTGCAGGACCTTCTGCTCTTCAGCTGACATGACACAGATGCTGGGTGGCTGGGTCTTACTCAAGGACAGATGTGGTTTCTGTGGCTGCCTGCTGTTTATGGCAGTCAGAGTTTCATCCTCAGGCATTGAAGAATTCACAAGGTTTTCTGCCACCAAGCACTCAGAAGTACCTGAAACTGCAGAAGCGACATTGACTCTTTGGTCACGTTTGTCCTCGGGGCCAGCCCTAATATTGACTTACTGAAATTATGTCTGTGTGTACTCAAGTCACAGACAGAAGTCAGCAAACATTCTGTTACAGTATATTTTATTGTTTCATTTACTTTTTTTCTTTTTACATTCTTTTGGTTTTTTTGAGACAGGGTTTCTCTGTGTAGCCCTGGCCTGCCATGGAACTCACTCTGTAGACCAGGCTGGCCTTGAACTCAGAGATCTGCCTGCCTGTTTCCCAAGTGCTGAGATTAAAGGCCTGCACCATTGTATCCTGGCTATTTAAAATTTTCTTAAGTTTTTTTGGGGGGATTAAAAGATTATTTTTAAATTAAAACATAATTATATCATTCTCCTCCTTCTCTTTCTTCCCCCAGTCCGTCCCATACTCCCCTACCTCCCATTCAGGGCCTCTTTTTGTTTTTGTCTTGTTTTTGGGTGGGTTTTCAAGACAGGATTTCTCTGTGTAGCCCTGGCTGTCCTGGAACTTGCTCTGTAGACCAGGCTAGTCTTGAATTCAGAGATTTGCCTGCTTCTGACTCCCGAGTTCTTTTTGTTATTGTTACACACACACACACACACACACACACACACACACACACACACACACACACACATATACACACACAACCTGATAATTAATTTAGTGTTGCTTGTGTGTATATGTATGTATATATATTTCAGGGCTGACCACTTGGTTCTGGATAGCCAATTAGGGGCTCATCCCCAGGGAAGACTAATTTCCCCCCCTCAGCATTTCTTAGTTACCTGTTCTTTGTTTAGGGGTGGGACCCCATGAGATTTTCTTCCTTCCATGTTAGTATGTCTGTTGGTGGTGTCCTTGTTCAAGTCTTAGGCAGTCATATTTTTATTTATTTATTTATTTGAGTGTTTTGCCTGTATGTATATGTGTATACCATGTGCATACAGTGTTGGTGGTGTCCTTGTTCAAGTCTTAGGCAGTCATATTTTATCTATCTATCTATCTATCTATCTATCTATCTATCTATCTATCTATCTATCTATCTATCTATCTATCTATCTACCTACCTACCTACCTACCTACCTACCTACCTACCTATCTGAGTGTTTTGCCTGTATGTATATGTGTATACCATGTGCATACAGTGCCTGAGAAGGCCAGGAGGGGATGGTGGATCCTCTGGACTGGCGTTACAGCTAATGGCGAGCCTCCATATGAGTGCTGGTAATTGAACCTGGGTCCTCTGAAAGAGCAGCCAGGATTCCTAATCCCTGAGCCATCTCTCCAGCTCAGCGTGCATTTTAATTTTCAGGATTCTCTAAATCTGGCATTTTCCTACCCCCAGTTAAGAAAATATTGGCACACGCCTTTAATCCCAGCACCTGGGAGTCAAAGGCAGGCAGATCTCTATGAGTTTGAGGCCATCTTGGCCTATATTGTGAGTTCCAGGATGCCAGAGCTACGTAGAAACACTTCAGGAGATAGTTTGCGATAGAAAGATGCTTAATTAGTACATTATTATTCAAAAACAATAACAACAAACTGGGAATGAACTGAATATGCCTTCGTAAGGAGAGTTCAGGTCTAAGTAACACAAGTACTATAGATGGAGAAACAATACCAATTTTAATCAATATCTACCTATGAATCCAGCCCTACAGAAGGTGCTAGAAGGTAAACTCCAACCTAACATCCAAGAAAACAGAGGAAATAATCCCAGGCCAGAAAAGTATAAAGAAGGTACACACACACACATACACACACACACACAAAACAAACAAACAAACAAACAAACAAACAAAAACATACCACCAACACCAACAAAATAACAGGAGTCAACAATCATTTGGTCATTGATATCTCTCAATATCAATAGTCTCAATTCTCCAATGAAAAGACACAGGCTAACAGAATGAATGTGAAGACAGGATATATCCTTCTGTTGCTTCCAAGAAACACATGTTAACATCAAGGACAGACTTCTGCAAGGCAAAGGACAACATAATTTGGACAAGGCAACAGCCTACAGAATGAGAAAAGATTTCTACCAAGTACACGTCTGATAGAAGGCTAATATCCAAAATATATAGAGAACCAAAAAACAAAACAAAAAACAAACAAAAACAAAACAAAACAAAAAAAAACAACCCTAAGATATTGAGAAAACAAATAGCTCAATGAAAAAATGGGGTACAGATTTAAAGAGAGAATTCTCAAAAGAAGAAACTCAAATGGCTGAGAAACACTTAAAGAGATGTCCAGCATCCTTAGTCATCAGGTAAATACAAATCAAAACTACTTTGAGATTTCATCTTATACCTGTCAAATGAATTAGATCAATAATTTAAGTGATAGCCTCATACTGGTGAGAATGTGGAATAAAGGGAACATTCATACATTGCTGGTTGGAATGCAAAGTTGTACAGCACTATGGAAATCAGTGTGGTGGTTCCTCAGGAAGCTGGCAATCTTTCCACCTCAACATGGAAAGCTATACCATTCTTGGGCACATACCCAAAGGATGTTTCATCCTCCTTCAGAGACACTTGGCTCAACTATTTTCATTGCTATTAAATTCATAAGAGCCAGAACATGGAAACAACCTAGATGTCTTATAACAGATGAATGGATAAAGAAAATGTGGTATATTTACACAATGGAATATTACTCATCCATTAAAAAATTAAATAATGAAACCCGCAGGTAAATGGAGGAACTAGAAAAATATCATCTTGAATGAGGTAACCCAGATCCAGAAAGAAAAATATAGTATGTATTTGCTTATATGTAGATATTAGATGTTTAGTCAATGATAACCAGGCTATAATCACAGATGTTAGGCATAGAGTAAGGAACTGACTGGGAACAGGGGCAGATCTCCCTAAGAACGGGAAATAGAGTAGATAGCTATAGATAGATGGGGGTGGACTGGAATGGGAGAATCAAGTGGAGAGAGTGGAGAGGGAGGGAGTAGGGAGGTGAGGGAAGGAATATTTAGGGAAACAGTAAAAATTAAGGGCCACTTGAGGAGTAGTATGGAAATCTAGTACAGTAGAAGATTTTTAAAATATATACATATATAAAGGTTATCTAAATGAAATCGCCAAACACTGGGGCAGACAGAGCCCAAACTGGGCATCTTTTGTTGTCAATACCATCATGGTATTGTTAGGGTCTGCGAGAAGTCCCATAAAAGACCACCAGTCATGTATGCAATCAACAAGAACATTTATTAAAGATTGCCAACATACTGGGGTGGCAAAAGGCGACCCTGAGAAAAGCTCATAAGCTCCTTTTAAGCAGGGTTAGGGGAATTCCAGGAGGAGAGATTAGTCTGGGGGCTGACTGGTGGGTTTAAACAAAAAGTTCATAGGACTGGTAGGTGGCTCTAGTGGTTAGGCACTTTCCAGCAGCAGGGTAGGGAAAGCTTTCTTTAGCTGTGGGACACCAGCTGATTAGTTGCCCCTGAGTAGTAGTCTTTCCAAGAATTGCTTGCTCAGTAAACTGAAACTAAGGCCTGGTCCCTGGCAGGGCTGTTAGATATCCATCTGCTCTGGCTCTGCTCTGGCTCCCCAGCCCTCTCAGTACTGGGTTTTATCTAAATTGAGATGTTGTCCAAAGGGGTCCCTTGGGAACCCCCAAACAATCCAGGCTATTGGCAAGACTATTGGTTGCTCTTTACAAACTGATACAAGGCCTCATTGCTGAAGACAAAACCCATAGGACTCACTGAACATGGAGAAATTCAAGTGGTGCCTATGTAAGAGTTCTCACCTAGTGCTAGTGTCTTTGGTACATGAAGGTCCTATGCAGACCACCAGAGGAGAAATGTGAACAGCAGCCCAGCTGCAAACCCTCTGATCTACAATACTGTCCTGCATGCAAGAAATGCTAGTGCAATGGTGGCACAAAGCTTGTTGGAGTAATCAAGCAATGTCTGATTTGGCTTAAGCCTCATTGCCCACTGCTTGGGTGACCAAGAACCTGAGACTACATTACCCAGGGACCCACAGTAAAAACCTAATACTACTGTTCTAAAACAAAACAAAACTGTAGCAATGGGACGACTCCCAATGACATTTTGCTATAGTCACAGATCTGTGTCTTGCTCAACCATCAGAGAAGCTTCCTCCTGCAGCAGATGGGAACAAATATAGAGACCCACAGACAGACAATATTTAGAGAGTGAGAGACCTTGGAACACTCAGCTCTACATGGGATGTCTCCATCAAATCTCTGTACTCAAGGATTAGGGGACCCTGCAGAAGAGGAGGCAGAAAGAGTGAAAGAGCCAGAGGGGATGGAGGACACCAAGGAAACAAGGTCATCTAAATCAATGGGATAGACTCACATATGAACTTGCAGAGACTGAGGCAGCATGCACAGGGCCTGTATGGGTCCTAGAGCTGAAAGAAGTGGACACATATCTCCATGCCTAACATCGAAGCTATTTCCAATTGATAACCACTTGCAAATGAAAATTTAGTTTCCTTTAAGGGAGTCTCTGGGGAAGCAAATTACTGCCCCCGCCCCCAAGAGAGGGTTTCTCTGTGTAGCCCTGGCTGTCCTGGAACTCACTCTATAGACGAGGCTGGCTTCAAACTCAGATATCTGCCTTCCTCTACCTCCAGATTGCTGGGATTAAAGGTGTGTGCCACTACAGACTGGGTGGAAACAAACTACTCTTAAGGGTAGGCTAGCTGTAGATGGCTAACAAAAACAAACTCAATGGTATCTTTGAAGATTCCTTGTCTTATAATATTGTGGCAGGACTTTTGATATTTTTAAAATTATTTTATTATTTTAATATATATAGATATGTCTCTATATATCTCATTTTAACCTACAGGTCTTTTGCCTATACATTATGGTTTCTAGTGTTTTTGGGATTCCTGAGTTTGCAAATGAGAAGGTCTCTGTTTGTTGTGCCTTCTCTTGGGCTTTTTCTTCTGTTTGTTTTGTCCTATTCCAATGTGTTAGTTTTTGTTTTATCTTACTATACTGTATTTTGTTACATTTTATTTTATTATTATCCCTTAGACTCTATTCATTTTCTAATGAGAGACAGAAAGTAGATAGATTCAGATGAGAGAGGAGGTGGGGAGGAGCTGGGAGGAGGAGAGGGAGAGGAACTGTAATCAGGATGTACTATGTAAAATAAAAATCCATTTACAATAAAAGAAAAAAAAAAGAAACAGTAAAACGTACCTTCTTCAGTCTTGGGATCTCTTGTAGCTTGTATTGGCTCACTTGTACTTAGTGGGACACTTTGTCCAAAATGCTATAAAAATAGGTTAAATAAGAATATAATTCCACATTTAAAATTCATGATATGGTCATGGTCTTTAAAGAACCTTTAACTGTTGCCTGCATTTTTAGTTGTTCCTGTTTGTATAACTTGCCTATCTCTTCTGTTTTGAAGCAGAAATCAAGAACTACTGGAATAAAGCCTTTCACGGGTAGATAAATATTTAAAAATGTCTTATGTCTAATACAAAATTTCAGGTTGCGGTGTTCTCTTGGATAGCAAGAAGAGCAAAGTATGCTGGGTGGCAACCAACTGTTTGGAATAAAGGACTGTTAAAGATCCCGCCACACTTTACACTTAGATGGCTTGACAGGCACAAGTTGCTACCAGCCCCATTCTGGGTGTGGCTGATGTTGGGGACAGGGAGTCTCTACAAGCCCCAAGCAGAAGCGGCAGGGAATCGGAAGGTGTCATTAGAAAGAGTGCCATTCCACACTACCTGACAGGAGCCACCTCCTCTCCGGACTACAGCCTGGTAGAGCGCCTGGTGCGGACTCACGCTTAGCACTATCAAGCTGCTCTGAAGAGTAACTGACCCAGGCCCTGCAAAGTACTCCCCACCACCGGCACCGAGCCCTGCCTGAGTCCATTTTACACTCCACACATCTCGGGACTGAAATTCTGCTGTAAAATGTCAACTGTGACTTTTCACTTTTCATCTATCTGTTTTATATTCTTTGCACATAGAGTTGGGCAAAAGATGGCATGATAAAACACATTTCCTAAAACATGGTGACAAAGGGTCACTACTGTAGCAACTGAATGCTTCATCAGCCCCTAGAATAAAGAACAAAACCAAACAAAATAATATAACAATTTTCAGTTTTAAAATTTGATTTTGATCCAGAACACACATGTAGTCTAAGAGTAGCAAGACTTGTGAGGTGTCTAAGGAGATGTGCAAGTGAAGACCTGTGAAAGATGAAGTAAAGCTTTCTAGACAGAGGAAGAGAAAACTTGAAAGACAGTAGGTACAGGGGAAAGCAAGAAGGAATCTAAGAGCACCCAGCACAGTAAAAACAACCCAGTCTCCAAGCACGGGCACAGGAAATCTGTTCATTCTTTGTGGTTGTAACAACATGTTACTTCTAAATTTGAGAAATCTTTTTCTTTTCTTTTTCGGTGGGGGGCAAGGTCTCACTATGGAGCTCTGGCTGGCCTGGAACTCATAGAGATCCATTTACCTCTGCCTCCCAAGTGTTGGGATTAAAGGTGTGTGATACACCTAGCAAATCTGACATAGCTTAATACAAGTTTAATAAAAGATAATGAATTCCCTTTATAGATTTGGATATGATTGGTGGGAATAATATGGAAATTCAAAGAGGAACTTACTAGTTATTACTACATTTGTAATCTGGAAGATACATTCATGTTTATCACTAAGCTTTTAATAATATACTGATAATGAGACCATAACTTTACAAACATAAACTAAATGGCTCACTTTGCTGGTAAGATTAGATCATGGTTGTTATCTATATTAATAACATTATACTTATAAAAATTAATGCTTCTTGGGATGTGGGTGTGGCTCAGTGTTTACTTTACATGTAAGAAGCTCTGGGTTTGATCCCCAGAGTTGGGAAGAAGTGTGTGAAATACTCCCTATATGAATGGTTAGACCCTCAACTTCTCCCTCAAAATGTACATTCTTTACAGGGCATCCTAATCCAGTTCTATAAGTGATACTTACAGTAGAAACTCCAAGTAAATGCTTCTTATTTACTCATCTCACTTTCTCAATATTCTAAAGTCAATTCCTCTAAAGTGTCATATTAGACTATACTTATTCAGCCCTCATATAATCTCCACATCATTTAAAATTGTTACTGTCCTTTGGCTTTTACTCAAGATCTCTATCCCAATAGCCTTATTAGGTTTTGGTGGACTGTTCTTAAAGACAAAAGCATTATATAATTCCAAGTCTCTTATAAAAAGTCCTCAAAGGAAAATATCTTTTACAAAATACTGTACAATACACAACATTACCAACATCCATCCCATCTTCACTCCCTCTTCTTTCATCCTGCCCATTTATTGCAGATTTAAATAACTTTGGGGAATTTTGTTGCAAATGACCTTTCTACAGAATTAGCTATAAATAATAAGTTAAACAATACTTTTTCCGATTTAGAAAAAAAGTCCCACATTACGTATGTGGGTGTTTTGCCTAAACGTATGTGCGTGTACCACTTGTATGCCTGGTGTCCTTATAGGCCAGAAGAAGGCTCTGGATCTCCCAAGACTGGAGTTACAGACGGTTGTGAACCACTATGTGGGCACCTGGAATTGAACCCAGGTCTTCTGGAAGAGCAGTCAGTGCTCTGAACATCTCTCTGGCCCCAGCAATAATTGCTTAAAGATAGTTAAAAGCCTTCGCTGGTCATATGGACTCATTCAAATATAGCAAGTAAGTACAATAAGCTACCAGCAAAAGATTCCAACATTGTACCATGGATGGCTTTGGCTATATTCACATTGAGGTTGAGGTACAGTTATAACAAAAGCATTTGTCTTTCAGGTCGTTTTCTACTACTAAAAGAGAGTGTTGCTAAGACCATACTTACAATCATTGGCTCGGTGTATTTCATTCCTACAGATCCAGAGATTTTTCTTTTCTGCTCTAGTAGGTTTCTCCACTTATTTTCAACAACTTGCTTTCTTCTTGTAACAGTAGAATCTTAACAAATGTCAATATAAAAAATTGTGAAAGTTGAATAGGTAAAATGTATCCATTCAAATTTTCAAGCTACTGTCAAACAGTGTAGAAAGTTCTATATATTTCCTCTATTTGGCCAGCAGGCCTCTATTAATTTTCCCCTAAGTTCTATACATGGTACCTTTTCAAGGATGCATTCAACACAGTTCCTGCTAAGGAACAGAATATGGGGAATACCAAGAAGACACACAAGACTGTACTGGTGTACAGGAAGAGCATAGTAGGATTCCAATTTACATTATCAAAAAATTAGAAATGGCACCATTATTTGTTAGAGGGTTAATATACTGTATAGTAAATTCAATTATCCTGAAAGAAATCCCCAAGATAAGAGGCTGGCAATGGTACCACCCTTCATCTGCCTCTGCGTCTTTTTGCAGTGTTCTAGTGTGCCCAGGGAAGTGGATTTATGCATCTCAAGTTCTCAGATGTAATGTTCTAGCATTTAGGGTAAATTGTGGGTACATGGGTGCTCCTCACATAACCTTCCCATGCCTTTTATATGGCCACTTAACTAAGACCTCATTCTAACAATGTCAATCCCCAAAGATGATACAAATAATTGAAGAACAGGTGAGTTAAGAGCAAGGCAGAGTGGACACACCCTCATTCCTGTATAGTCTCCTCATGGCACTGCACTGCCACAGTGTCCACCTCAGACTTAGTTTCATAAACTTAGAAATTACAAAAAATTAGAAGAGTAAATCCTACCTTAAAGGTATGTTTTTCTGTGAAATGTGAGGTAATGATATCATACCAAAGTCCTCATAATTGGTAAGATGGTTGAAAACTATGCATTGAAACATAATCACATTAGAGCAAAAGCATGTTATATAGGTCAAAATCAAATATTTACAATTATTTGAAATATATTGTGAAGTTTATGTATGTAAATATACATATGTAATTTGTTGGTCTAGAATTGCTGGGTCATAGAATCTACATATACTCAATTTTTGTAGATGAGAATTTTTAGTTCATACAAAACTTTACTGACCATTGGTAATGTGTTTAGTTTTAGCTACTCTGATGTATATAGTTGTATCTAAAAGTACATTTGTATGATTATTGTCCATTTTATAGCTTTTATTTATGAAAAGCTTATTCTAATATTTTCCTTTGTGATTTTGTATGAATATGTGCCTGTTCATGTATAGGAGGGTGCATATGTGTGTGGTAGTGCGTACACACATGTGTACATGTGTGTTGATGTCAGAGGACACTTTCCTAAGGATTAAACACATGATATCACACTCATTGCATTAAACATTTAAAAATTAGATTTACTCATTTTATTTTCTAGTGAGTGTTTTGCCTCTATGTAAGTATGGGTACTGTAGGGAAAAGGGGCCAGCTAAGAAACCACCCTGACCCTGCAGCCCAGAACCAGTGAAAGAAACACAGCCTAGATCTGGAACCCGAGCCAGTGAAAGAAATACTTTATCTCTGAACCCAGAACCAAAGAAACATGCCTTGACTCTGAAACCAGTGCCAAAGAAACACTCTTTGTCCCTAGAATCAGAGCCAGTGAATGAAATATACCCTGGTCTTAGAATTAGAGCCAAAAAGCCAAAAAAGGCCAGTGAAGAAACAGTTTGGCCCTGAAAACAGAGCCATCTCTGCCCCTCTGAACAATGAAACTAACCAATCCCTGAGCAGGAAACCAACCAATGCATGAGCAGAAAATCTTCTCCCTGAAGAAACCCCGCTCCTAAGAAGCCCTATGTAAACCACCCTGCCTGTTCAGTTGTTGGCTGTTCTCTCCACCCCATAGAGGCAGCCACTCTGCTGGACTCCTCCTTCCCAAATAAATCTCTTTCTCAAAAGAGTCTTGGGTGTGAATATCTTCATTTGCTGGTGCAGAGAAGAACCTTGTTAAGACGTCCCTTAGGGGACTGAGCAAGGTGAAGTTGAACAGAAGAACCTTGCTTATGACTTCCCTTAGGGGACTGAGCAAGGTGGAGCAGAAAAAGTAACAACTTTTCACCAGAGTAGGAGGAGATTGCTACATTTCTGCAGGGGTTTCCCCTTTGCAGAGTGAAGCAAAAGAAGCATCATCTTGGCCTGAAGAAGAAGCAGAGCTCTGCTAGGAAGCCCCCTTAAGTGGGGGCTGAGCAAAGCTCAGCTGTAGGGGCTCTCCAGGAGAGGAGCAGGATTGCTATATCCTGCAGAGAGACCATCCCCCAACCACACCAGGTACAGCCTGACTCAGGATACCTTTCCCTCCAGAGCTGAGCTGTCCCTTTGAGCTCCAGCCGCCATATCTGTCCTAGCAGCTCAAAGTATAGCCTGACTCCCTGAGCAGTCAGAATACCTTTCTCCCCCAGAGTTCTAACACTCACTTACATGTACCACTTGTGTCCTTGGAGGTCAGAAGAAGACACTGAATCCCCTGGGACTTGAGTTCCAGGTGGTTGTGAACCACTATGTGGGTGCTGGGAATTGAACCTGGATCCTTTATAAGAACCTCGATTTTTATGAGTTCTGGGGACTGAACTCAGGTTTCATGTTTGCAGGTCCAGCTCCTTAGTGAATGTGCTATCTTCCTAGCCCAGTGAGGATTCCTTTTGATATGTTACCTGTAGTCTGCAGTTGTTCAATTAAACATCAATATTCTGTGACATTATTTTGTTCATGCAGGTTTGTTTTGTTTTGAGGGAGACACTCTAGATAATCATGGTGGGATTTGATTCAATCTCTGTGGATACTGGTGTTAGCCCTTTTTGTAGTCTTTTAGCCTGTTCTTTATAACCTGTCCTACAAATATTAGATTTGCCTACCTGAATCCCATATTAATTTAAATCAATGCTTTGCAATAGACCTCTTTACTCGGTACTGCTTCTATGGCTTAGCCCTCAGGATATAATTGATGCACATTTTTATTTTTATTGTAGTCTTTTATACATTCTGCCTATGAGTCTTGATTAGTACAAAGCATTACAAATATCTTTTCCCCTTCAGTGTTGCGTCATTTTAACCTGTTAATTTTCTTGTATGGAAAAAACTCCAATTTTGTTGTATAAGTACCATTCTTAATAGTTTATATTTTATATAGAGTATAAGAAATCTGATTATTCTAAAATGATATTACTTCTAGAGCTTTTTTATTTTTCATATTTAAATCACAATTTACATGGAATTGATTTTTGTATATGAGTGAAGGAAAGGTCACTGACGATATATAGTTACCCAACTATGAATTGCTACCTTTGTTAAAAATTAAGCAATTAATTATGTGGGCCTGTATTCTATTATCATTCTGTAGAAGCCACACTGTGCTAATTGTTGAAGATTTAGATAGACTATGTAGAGATGAAAGTTCCAAGACAGGGTTTCTTTGTGTACCCTTGGTTGTCCAGGCTGGCCTTGGACTCACAGAGATCCCCCTGCCTCTGCCTCCTGAGTGCTGGGATTAAAGGTGTGCACCACCACTGCCTGCTTTAGAAATGAAGTTTTCAACTTTGTTTTTGAGATTTTCTCAGCTATTCTTGGTCTATACATTTAATAATTTAAATATTAGATAGAGTCTGGAAATCTTCACAGAGTCTGTTGGAACTTCATGGCCTCAACATGTACACACCTCCTCCACCCAGGTCTTCCTTCATTCACTTCATGGTGTTTTTAGTCTTCTCTACGGGCTATTAAAATCTGTACATTCAATTTTTCTCATAGGCTTATATTTTTAATGTTACTTAAAAGATGTCATTATTAAAATATCTAGGTCTGTCCTTTTGAAATCCTAAAAGGTTTCCATTATTGTTCTAACTTTGTTTCCACTGCCTGTTCCCACCCAGTTCCGGATTTAGTATGGAGTCCTGTCCCACCCTGGAGGAAAGCATGCCGTGTTTATCAGCCGCAGGCACCACCACCTTCTCTGGCAACGTCTCTCTTCCCATCAAGTGTCTTTGGGTTGACATCCCTTCCCCAGAGGTTTAATTTGACCTTTATTTGAACCCCTTCTAAGTGGGCTTATTCATTACACATTTTTGTTCATTTTCAGATGAGGATAAGCATAATTATTTCACTGTAAAGAATGAGTCTGTGTTTTAGAATATGGACTCATTGAAACATGTGTTTCAAGGTATATTATTCCTCTTGCTTTATAACTTCCACAATCATTTACTTATTTTTCTCAAGATTTTTCTTTCCTTAGTTTCTCTTCATTTTTTTAAAACCTTAGTTCTCTAACCTTCTTAAAACTTAGATTTTTGTAGAAAAGTAGTCAAGAGATTTAGGTTACATTCTTTGCATTCAATTTTCCATCTGCTTATGTAGTTTGTATCCATCCAATTCATTAAAAGTCTTGGGGCTGGAGAGATAACTCATTTATTAAGAGCCTTTGTTGCCACTACAGAGGATGTGAGTTTGCTGGCACTTATGGCAGGTGGCTAACAAGACTCTGTACTTAAGTTTCATGGGGATCTGATACCCTCTTTTGGCCTCCATAGGTACCCCCACCCCATGTGGCATAGGTATACATAGACCAACTGACAAATAAATAAAAAATAATTAAAAAATTAAGTCAGATCCCACTCTTGGGCATATACCCAAGGAATGCTGATTCATACCATAAAGATACATGCTCAGCTATGTTCATAGCAGCACTATTTGTAATAGCCAGAACCTGGAAACAACCTAGATGCCCATCAACGGAAGAATGGATGAAAAAAATGTGGTACATATACACAATGGAGTACTACTCAGCAGAGAAAAACAATGAAAGCATGAAATTTGCAGGCAAATGGATGGAACTAGAAAAAATCATCCTGAGTGAAGTAACCCAAACCCAGAAAGACAGTTATGGTATGTACTCACTCATTGGTGGATTCTAGATATAAAATAAAGAACAATCAGACCACAACCCATAGAACCATAGAGGCTATATATATAGCATGGAGGTCCCTAGGACGACTGTGGCATATAATAAATTTCAGTTTTACTCAATTATTAAAAAAAATAGCCAAATGAATGGAAACACATGAACTATGAACCAAAGGCTGAGGGGCCCCCAGCTGGATCAGGCCCTCTGAATAGGTGAGACAGTTGATTGGCTTGCTCAGTTTGGGAGGCAACTAGGCAGTGGGACCAAGTCCTGTGCTCATGGCATGAGTTGGCTGTTTGAAACCAGGAACTTATGCAGGGACACTTGGCTCAGTCTGGGAGGAAGGGACTGGACCTCCCTGGACTAAGTCTACCAAGTTGATCACAGTCCTCGGGGGAGGACTTGTACTGGAGGAGGTGGGAATGGAGGGTGGGCTGGGGGTAAGGGGAGGGGGTGGGAGGGGGGAGAATAGGGGAACCCATGGCTGATATGTAGAACTGAATGTTATTGTAAAATATATAACATTATATATTAATATATATAAATTAAGTCAGGTGTGGTTTTACATCCCTTTAAATCCTGGCACTCATGAGGCAGAAGCAGGTAGATCTGAGTGAGTTCAAGGACAGCATGGTCTACTTACTGAGCTCCAGGCTAGTCAGTGCTACAGTGAGATTCTGCCTCCAAAACAAAACAAGACAAAACAAGACAAAACAAAACAAATCTCCCAAGTCTCAAAAAAAAAAAGATGGAGAGTCAGGTTGTCAGGTGTCAGGCCCTGTTGGGAGCGGGAGCCCAGTGATGTAGCACACAGACAACCCCTGCTCTTTAAAAGCGAGCGCATGGTCTAGTAATTGAAGAGAACACTGAGTATGAATTTGAAAACTCTCTAAGCACATTATTACTTGTTATTACTGTACTGCCTCCCTCCCTCTATCAACAGTCCTTGCTCTTTTTTGGTAGGGAACGGATTTCCACTGGCAGGAAGTTTTATGGCTTCTAATCCATTTCCGTAAAGGAGGGAAGTGGCATACACAAGCAGTGTATGACAGGGCCAATGGTATTCAGTGGAGAAGGGAATCTCAAAACTGTTTAAAACAATGGTGTCTATTCTTTTCCTACATGAAAACATAAACACAAAGCCAGCAGAAGCAGAACCGCAGTGTCCTGGAAAGGACGGGAGGGCTGCGTGCATATTTAAACACTTCTCTCTTTAAACGGCAGACCTTTCGCCTGATTTATGAGCATGTGTGCATGTGCACACACATGCCAGGGCGCCTATGTGGAGTTTGGAGGTCACCTAAAAGGGGCCAGTTCTCTCCAGCCACCATGCAGGTTTCAGGGTTGAATTCAGGTTGTCAAGTTTGGCTGAAAGCATTTTTACCTGCCACCTTGACAGCATAGAAGAAATTCATATAAGAATTTTAAAATAAGCCAGGTATGGTGACACATGCCTTTAATGCCAGCACTTGGGAATCAGAGGCAGGAGGACATCAGTGGACATGAGGCTAATTGGTCTACATAGTGAGTTCTAGGCCAGCCAGAGCTATACTCTATGTCAAAACAAAACAAAACAAGACAAAACAAAACAAAACAAACAACTAAGTCGTGACATTTATCTATTTAAATAAACAAGGCTTTTCCCATGGTGCTCATGTGACAACAGCAATGATGGAACCCCACGGGATAAGGATCAGATGTTACTCATTGTCTTCTCTTTTTAAACATCAGGGAGGCTATAGAAAAAACAGAGGTAGCAAAAGTTTCCAACTTTTACTGAGTACAGGTTAGGTAATTCTCTGAAGAACTTCAGCTACTAGAGCAAGTTATAGTATTGAGAGCTAAGTTATCTTCATAAGGCTAAACTATAACTCACTACCTATACAGTATACACTGCCATATACAATATGGAAAATGTCACATGACTCTGAAAGGTTGTATATTTTCCCACTGCCATATACAATATGGAAAATGTCACATGACTCTGAAAGGTTGTATATTTTCCCACAAGAAGGTAAAAATTCCATCCTTACCAGAAGCCTTCTCATTTTGGCACCCATTGTTCCTTCTTCTCCATGGGAGAATCGATTCTTCTTCGGTATTCCTGTGAGTCAACAACTGGTAGCTCTCTTCACAAACAGGACTTCTCTGGGTACAATATACCGTCCCTTCTTGCTGGAAACCAGTGTGAATGCCATTTGAATAGTTGACTTTTGCTGAGGTTTGGCACTCCGAAGCGTAAGGAGATGGTAGAGGTGAGGTCACAGCGAGTAGGTCAGAACAAGCATCAGAGAACGGGAGATTGCTTTCTTGAGTCCACTGGTTCAAATGGTACTCTGTTGGAAGCACACATGAACTTAAACAGTTCTGTAGCATGACATTTTGAGAATGTTCAGGTATGGCTAACTGACATGGAGACACTTGCATATTTTTACCACTTTTAATATTTGTCGGTGGTTTAGGTGGAGGATGAGGTATAATTAGTTTACCCTGAGTTTGGGCCAGTGTGTTGGCTTTTCTTGAAGACAGTGGCTGGCTGACAGCGGCTTTTCTGTTCACATGTACAAGGCCCGTCTGGACCTTTGCAGACCCTGTTCTTCTCATTACCTTCGCTCCCCTTGGAGGCTTAGACTTCTGAGTCTTGGCGTCACCAGCATGTGCAGGGGCTTTGTTCTCTTCTCTTGCGAAGGCTGACCAGGCTTGTTTAGCAAGGCTATAGCCTGAAGGTACAGAAGAGTTCAAAGGCACCCTGTCCACTTCATATCCTCCTAAATCAGTCACATTTTCAGAGCCACCGTCAGCTTTGGCCTTCCCTCCACCAGCAGAAGGTGCAGTACAGTCAGGGACGTTTGTGAGGTTGCAGGTGCCACTGCTGGTGGGACAGTGCTGTACCCACTGTGGAGCCACCCCTGCCCTGTCCCTCACGGGGTGGCTGTCACCCGCACACTTCTCTGTGGCATTGCTTTCGTCCAGCCACCGCAGCTTCTTCATCGTCTTTGGGGCCCCTGCCCCTTTGCCCCTCTGTTTTGTTAACTCAATACTATCTCTAATGGCTTCTGCCTTCTGATGCCTAAACTTAAAACTCTGGTTTATAACTAGTGCCTTCAGAGAATCATGATCGTATCTGGATTCTTTCTTTAATATACTCTTGAGCAGCCTCACCCCATTTTGTTCCTGGATGCTGTGCTTCTTGCTGTGCTGGGTAGGCAAGTCACAGTCAGGAGTGACGCTACACAGTGGTGCTGACGGCCCACTGGCTTTTTGTCTCCTATCTTTTGGGTTAGAATTTTGAGGTGCACAGATGGCCTGAAAATTGTCTGAAAATACAGACAACTTTTCTTTATTACAGCTAAAATAGTTTATCTTTTCACATTTCACATCTTTCATTTCATCTACCTTATCAGAACACTGCACGGGATCGATTTCTTTCACGCATGTGCTGTGCTCTGACGAAGGCCCACCTGACTGTGAGTCAGGTGACAAAACTGGTACAAATGAAGCAGGAATGGCAGCACTCCTGTCGTCCGGAGTGAACTCAGAGAGCCTCTCTTGGATGGAAAATGAAGCTGCGTCCTGAGTTAGAGATTCTGGAGTAGTCCAGGCTCTACTGACTTTAAACGTTGGGCTCTCGGCACCTGGCAGCCTCTGCCTGTGGAGTGCTCCATCAGCGGGATCACTTGTCCTCACAGTATTGCTTTCAGAGGGGTTTTCTCCTTTTCTATCTAGAGCAACGACGGAAGGACTACAGACAAAGAGCACCGAGTCATTAGCAGCTCTTGTGGCTCTTTCCACAGTTCTGCTCAAAGGAGGTGGATTCTGTTCTTGATTATTCAAACATTCCCATGAGGGTAGAACATTAGATTTACTTAAGATATCTGAAAAAGATGTGACAGGCTGGGTACTTCGTGTGTCTAAGTTTGTAAGCCAACTATTTATATGCTGAGTTTTAGAGAAAGACAGTTTATCTTCATCAAAGCAGTTTAAATGAGCTGACTGAAGATTTGCTGACTTGAGGGGAACAGAGTTCTGTTGGGTCGACGTGGAAGGAGCCATACTAAGTGTTATGTATATTTCTTCATGCTCTCCAGCTTCAAGGCTGTCTATACTTGAGAGAGTTTCAGAATTGGTTATCTGATTAACTTCATCACAAAATTTCTGAGGGGAAAAAAAAGAACAGTGTTTTATGCTGTGGACTCACACTAGTGTTACTGACACATAAAATAATGTGACTATAAACAGTATAGGTATAAGCTATACCCCTGCAGCAGACCTCATGGTAAAGAGAAAGTCAGGAAACCCTAAAAAATGTGCTTCCTTTCCTTTCAACTCCCAAAGTAACTGCTCAATTGTTCTAGCTACCATGACAGCTTAGAAATAATTGCTATTCCATTTAGGGTATGGCGTTTCTTCAAGGTTTCATAATACTAAGTTAATTCTGAAAAATACTTGTTTATAAATTATATTCTCTTCCTGAAACCTTCATTGGACTGAAAAGAGACTGTTGACAGATCTGTGATGCAGCAGCCATCAGTTACCATTAGCACCATGTGGAGACTGTGCATGATCCTGGGGAGGCTCCCCGCGGTCCGATAGGTAATTCTACACACATACCCATACAGGCAGTACCAAGTGAACTCTGTGGGTTTAAAAAACGAAGCGCATCAAGTTGGGAAGAAAAAGTGGTGGTGGTCAGGAATAGGGGAGGAAATAGAAAGATTAAATCAAAATACATCATATGCATGCATGAAATTCTCAAAAAATAAAGAGAATTTTAAAAAAGAAAATGAAGTTCTGTGACCCTAATGTGAACTGTCAATTGATAGGAATTATATTGTTTTTTATAAAGGTCTAGAGAAAGGTTTTCAATTCTGGTTGTATGTAAGAGACAAAAAGTTTCATAAAAATAAATATGCCAGGGAGGATCAGAAGTTCAAGGATAGTCTTGGCTACATAGTAAGTTTGAGGCCAGCCTGGGCTAAATTAGATCCCGAGTCCAAACAAAATACCGACAAAAGTCTATGTCTGGGCCCCGCTGGCTCATTTCCCACATGAGATCCATGCAGCAGTCTCATACTGATCTTACGGTTTCTATGGAAGCATGTGGATACAGGTTCAAGAGCCAGTGGCTTTAGGGCTTGGAGAGATGGCTCAGTAGCATCTATATGCATCCTAAATTTAGGTTGCTTTTTAAAATATAACCTCTAATTAAATAATAGTTATATTATATTATACTTTCAGACAGCTTTTATATTTGTCAGAAAATAACATTCATACAGCCTAAATTTTTTTTAAATAAATGCAAAAAGAAGAAGATCAGAAAGAAAAATTAGCATCTGTGATGAAGTTATACTGACTCATCCACAGTATTTTTATGGCTTCTTTTTAGCTGTGTGGAGAACACTGGGAAGTAGGACAGAACTTTACTACAAATGAAAACGCCAGTAATAGAGTTATAGTTCATACTTGCAAACTGCTTAAATGTTGATTCTCTAGGAGTTTCTGAGTCTCCTCCAGTTTGAGCTGGAACACGTTTTTGCTAGTAGCTAGGTTTGCTATGTTGTTTTCCTTCAGTTCTTTATCACAGTTAATTCTGCTTACAAGGTATTTTTGATGTTCGTGATCATTTTTTGACACTGTTGAAGGCAAGGCAGAATCTATAGCTCTGTGAACCAGATATGAAAAGATTTAGCACAGTAATAAGTTAATTTAACTGAAATCAACTTATTTCTATAAGCATATAAATGACACAACTGTATACTATGTGCACATGTGTCCAGATAATTACATATAAGGATATTGGAGAAATCTACAGATATATTAGAATAGAACTTTAAGGCAATGAGTGATAGAATAAAAATGACTGTGAGACCAGAATGCCAATAAAGAATGAATAAGGGATGCTTATTCATTCATGACTTTGATGACTATATTCCATTCTTTTATCACTTGGGCAGGAGTAGAAATCCTGTGAATTTGTTGTCAGTTTTCAGTTCTCTAGATATATTTTTATATAGATAATAATATTTATTAGCTTTTGTTCTTAGCTGATGTCTTGGCCAGTGGATATTCCTATATCCCTAAGAGAGTTGGCCGAGATTCAAGCAGATAGAAATTAAGAATGCTCTTTGTCAGGGTAGGCATGAATGTCTTCCCTGCATAACTAGCTATGGGAGTGTGGCTCTTACTCAGCCAAGAATATAAACCTTTGTTTTCAGTTTGGTTCAGGAATATAATCATAAATGTAAGCATATTTTAAAAAAAGATTTATTTGTTTATTTAATGTACACTGGGGTTTTTTTCTGCATGTATCTTTGTATAAGTGTGTCAGATCCCCTGAAACTGGAGTCACAGATAGATGTGAACTGCCATGTGGGTGATAGGAATTGGACCTGGTCCTTTGGAAGAGCAGCCAGTGCTTTTAAACCCTAAGCCATCTCTCTAGCCCCATTTAAGCATATATATATATTTTTTTTATGCCACAAAAAGAGTGTCTTCAATTTAGTCTACTTTTAGTGTTTCCAATCAGAACAATATCTTTTTTTAAATTTTTTACAATGTTGTACTGTCTGGAAACTCAGGACATCTCTTCTATTAGATTTTGTGCTGTCTGGAAGCTGATAGCTTGTTACATTTCAATATATATATATATATATATATATATATATATATATATATATATATATACACACACACAGTGAAAAATCCAATTCCTTCAAGGATAAGTGGGTGATGAAGGAAACAGCTGACTGAAGGGCATTTACTATCAACTCAGTTAAATTATTTCCAATTAAATCAGGATAAAGAAACATTTTAGAAGGTGGCATATTGCCACATGTGACATATAACTATCTCCAATACCCATATATGTCTTTATTTAGACAGACAGAATCATCAAGGTCGGTGATTATTATATTCCTAATTATTCCTTTGTCATCACCAGGAGAGCATGGCTAGTGAGAAGGTATTTAGTACACATTCCTGAACAGTGAGGGTATGTTTCTGTCTATTTTTGTTTTTATATTTTTCTACTCTTACATAGTCCTTCCCCTTTAAGTTACCCTTCCCAAACAAAATAGAACTAAATCTACAAAATATCTAATAAACTCAATTGATTTACCTTTAAAGTTGTCGTCTCTCAACTTTTTCTTCTCTATTCCTTTCTTCTCTACTCCACTTTCTTCTCTCCTCTTCTCTACTTTCTTCCCCCAGTGAGGAGGATTGAAGGGATGGATAGGAAGAAGAGGAGATGGGGAGGTAGAAATCGAGATAGAGTGAAGCATGGGAGGAAAGGAAGAAGAAATCATAAAAGAAGAGGAAGAAGGAGACACTGGCGAGGGGAAAGCTAGATAGGTTGGAGGCAAACATGGAGAAGAGGATGAATGCAAAGGAGAGGGCAAAAGAGGGGCAGATGGGACAGGCAGGGGAGGGGAGAGAGAAGAAGAAGGCGAAGGAGAAGAAAGTGTGGATGAAGAGGAAGAAACTGCTACCAACGGTGACGAGGACGTGGAAGCAGAAGGTGATGAAGGCAAAGTAGAGCATGGAGAGTGACATGGGGGCGGGTGAATCAAGGCCGGCAGATGGTCTACGCAGGCCTGAGGCTGACCTGACAGTGCTGTGGCTTGGGGAACAGACTTCTGAACTGACTGACAAACATCAAACCTAGCAGAATGCTCAGGCACAGGAGTGATACAAGCGAGGGGTGGGGCTGGTTGAGCTGGATGTCTGGATAAACTGGAAGGTTTCAAAACAGGGAGAGCTTCCAAGGGGCCTGGGGAAACAACCAGTCGAGCTGGGAGGGAACGACGGATAAGGGCAGGCATTAGAATTGCTGGAGTAGAATGCTGTGCTGCAAGTATATGTTTGGGTCTGAAAGTTTTGTAAAATAATCTGTTCTGTGAGTCAGGATCAGGAACAATCGGAGAACTTTGGGATGGGTGAGGTGGAAGGACAGGTGGCCCAGATGGAATAGGGGCTGGAAGACTAGGGAGACTGCTAGGGAAGCTAGAAGTAACTGGGGCTGGAGGATGAGGGAGACATCTGACAGAATAAGGCAGTAATGGGGCTGGTAAAAAGGTTTTTGGAAGAGCAGAGGAGGAAGATGGAAGAACACAGGTCTGGGGGGCGGGAGAAACAACAGGGTAGCTAGGAAGACTCTGGGGATGACGGGATAGCAATGGGGCCCGTGAAGCAGACAGCTGGCCAGGTAAGGAGGGATCAGGATTGGAGATAGCTGGACAGGCAGGAATGGATCTGCATAGGTGGGAAGGTATTTGGACAGCAAGTAGAAAGAGCCTCATTAAGATTTTAAAAGTCTATTACTGGGCTGCTTGGAGGTTTTTGATGGATTTTGATTTTATCCTTTGGGGTCCATGCTTGATTGCCCATTGGTCAGCCAGATTCCCCTCACACTGACTGACTGAAACATGTACCCAGATGATTCAAATTCATCTTTCTTCTTTTTTCAAAAGTCTGATGCACATATATAGGCAGGAAAATCTAATTTAAACCACTAGTGTGAATAGTGAATGCAGACATCTCGGGGTAGTGGGTGGTTCAGAATGGACTATCTCATCACAAAGACATGGATATTGGAGATAGATATCTCACAAAACTGCTCTGTCAGAGAGTTTAACCAGGAGAGACTATGTCCTCTCCTGCTCTACATCCACCAGAAATGTCAGATCAGCTTTGTGATAAGAACTTGACTGCGATGGAAGGTCGATTATTTCTGATATTATTAAAGTTAATACCTTATTAAGATTTTTATATCTCATTACTTCCTGAAGTGGTTTCTATATTCCTAAAAACCTATTGGCCAATTTTTAATGAGGCTTAAGAATTAGCTTCCACTTTTCTAAACAAGTTTTCATTTTAGATTATAACATTAGCATCTTAAAATATTTTTATTTACCGTTAGCATTTTCTACGTCAGAGCCACGTCTTGGGCCGAGGCTGTGGCTAATGGTAGGGCTTGCACAGAGGCCTACTCAGGACCCAGCACAAGTACTGCTGCTCTTCTCCGCTTCTCTGGAACTGTTTTGTGGTATAATTTTATTTCTTAACCTACTTGGGGTTTATATTCCACTGAAATGTATTTGTAACATGACAATAGCTTATTAATCCTCGAATAAACACTTGCATGAAATTTATTTTGATAAAACCAATAAATGATCATTAATAGTCTAAAATTTCATATTTATATGGCATTTATAGTTTACAGAATACTTAACATATAATATTTAACACTGTTAGCTATTTGGGGAGAGAAGTCCAATTTTTTATTAGTTAATCATGGTATCTTCTCTCATAGATTATACATATTTGCTTTTCAAATAAAGACTTATGTTATATATATATATGTATATATACATACACAGATATCACAAAGTCACAGTCAAAAGTATATTATGAAAACTAGGTATTTTGATACAGAATGCGGGTTATTTCTCACAATGACAATACATAATATTTGTTACTTTAGTACAGATTTGCTAAAATGATAACAAATTTTTTGCTTCAGAAGAACTGAGGTTATTCTGACAGTTTAACCCTTCAAAGATTTTAAACAATTGCACATTGCTGAAAAATCACCATGCTTTCATTTATTGTACAAAAGAGGTGTTTTTAAAATGGAAAATATCTGATCAGCACAAAATAACAGTGGATTCACAGAAAAAGAAACTGGAAAGTGAAGGGTCTCTGTACAAAAATGCTAAGTAGTTTAGAAGTTTTAAAGCCAAGGCTCTCTCGGAGCCCTGTCTGCCTTGGTCAGTATGTGCCATCTTTTGTCCAGACAAGCTTTCCTAGAATATTCTAATATCATACAGCCTTCATGTCTCCAACTTCAGGTTTTTAACACATATTTCTAGCTTGTTTCACTTCAATGTGTTGCTTTGCTTATGATTAACTACTTAACTCATTAACTGTAAAAGTAGAAATTTGACCACTGTCTTTAATGGCTTTAGTTTTCCGACTGTCTTTTTCTACTTCTCTGGTTGCTCCTTGTAGGGCTCCCTTTTCAGGCCAGGCTTTTGGAAGTTTTGAGTTTGGCCACCTTTTTCTTACTTTCCAGCACTCCTCATGGAATCTTGTGGAAGCCGACTGTGATGCTCTCTGTGTGTGTGTCTTTAACAGTTACCACTATCCTCTTATCTTTCTCACTGGACTAATTCAGCATTGGGTTCCTTTCTAAGACGCTTCCTTTTTTTTTTTTTTTTTTTTTTTAAATATTTTTAAGATTTATTTATTATGTATACAGAAGAGGGTGCCAGATCTCATTACAGATGGTTGTGAGCCACCATGTGGGTGCTGGGAATTGAACTCAGGACCTCTGGAGGAGCAGTCGGTGCTCTTAACCTCTGAGCCATATCTCCAGCCCTCTAAGACGCTTCCTTAGGAAGTGGCTCATCTACTGTGATCACATTGACAGTGGTGCTGTCATTTATAGGAGGTAGGAACTCAGCAAAGACTAGCTTTCAATTGCTCTGTGGCCTGACCTGAAAAATGCTCATATCCAAAGATACTGTCTTGTTACCACATTGCATTCTGACTGGTCGCTTAACTCAAGACCACCACTGACAGACACCAGCCATTGGTTTGTTTTGATCTGTGATGACTGTCACATCTGTATTCATGGCCAACACTTCTTATCTCGAGAAACTGGTTCCTGAATACCCTGCACCCCAAACTCATAACTTACCCTAGCTTCCTTTCAACTACTCCCTTCCTAAACCTGTTCATTCCTCCTTCATAGTCATATTTTTTTTCTATTGTGGCTCAACATGAGATCTGCCTTCTTATCCTCATCCTTAAGTTTTGATAAATGGTTTCACTGTTTCACCATCTATTTTCAGACCAAACCCTGTCTCTGAAACCATCCCCAGCTCTTGCTCTTCTTCTGTTTTCCTCCTTGGCAGTTGTGAAGAAGTCATCAGTTTGTTAACCGAAGTACCAGTTTATCTGATTTTTCCACATTTAGTTTGCCCCTATTCATTTGGCAAAACTTCCAAAACATATTATTGGAAGCTTGCTTCAATTTTTTCATTAACTTTTTCTAGAACATATTACTTAGCAGACTCTTCCTGGTTTAATTCTTGGCTTCCTTTGTAACTTTCCTACCAACAACTCTCTTCTCAGTGTACATGTAAGCCAAATTAAACTAATTAAATTGTAGGAAGTGCTTGCCTCTGATGAATATTCTCCTCATTTTTATAGCTTCAGGCCAAACTTCTACCCTTAGAGTGTTTGCTTATATCTATGGTATTTTCCCCTTATTTCTGGAATTCTTCCAACATGTATAGCACTATAGGAAATACATGTATGTGTAAGACCTAGCTATTATACTGAACAAAACTGCAATCTGGTTTGGGAAACAAAAATACTAAGAAAAAAAATTGAGTAACAATAAAATCACTACTTTCATATCTCTTTCTAGTCCTCTTATCTCAACTTTGTTAAAATTTTTTTTTTAACATTTATAACTGTACTTCCATCTTCTGATTAAAAAAGCTCACATAAAAATTTAAATATCACCAAATTCTCTTTTAAAATAATATTATAAAAAAACTTGCAAGTAAATAAAAGCATTACACATCAAAATTAACCAGACCCAAAGTCTATACAACTTAACAAACTTACATCCAGTTAGAATTGACATTTGAAATGGAAGTTGTGAAGCTTCACATTAAATTTTACATTTTTTAGTATTAAATATATTTTATGCACTTATCCTCCACCAAATCACAATAATCAATGACAGAATTAGCACTAGAAAAACAAGTAGGCTAGGTGGTGGTGGCACATGCCTTTAATCCCAGTACTTGGAGGCAGAGGCAGGGCGATCTCTGAGTTTGAGGCCAGCCTGGTCTACAGAGTGAGTTCCAGGACAGGCACCAAAGCTATACAGAGAAACCCTGTCTCAAAAAACAAAACAAAACAAAACAAAACAAAACACTCCAAAAAACCCCCCCCAAAAAAAAAAGAAAAACAATTAGTTTTATATCCTTTTTCATGACTCATGGCCATCCCCTGAATTCATTCTTTTCGCATCATCTTAATTATATTTAGCTTTACTAGTTTTCATTTCTTGTATGCTGTACCCACATGTACATCTGTTGACATATGTGCATATATTATTGGCTAGATTCCACATACAAGAGAGAACATGTGGTTTCTTTCTGAGATGGTGTGATCTCACTTAATATTGTACACATCCATCCATTTTCCTGCACATTTTAAATTTCATTTTTCTTTAGAGTTTAGTGTTCCTATGTGTGTGTGTGTGTGTGTGTGTATACACACCAAATTTTCATTATCCATTCATCTGTTGATGGACAGCAGAGCTGATTCCAATTCTTTGTTATTGTGAACAAAGCAACAATAAACAAGGGGTCCAAACACCTCTGTGGTAGGGTATAGAGTTCTCCGGGTATATTATCAGAAGTGAAATAGCTGGGTTATATGGTAGTTTTATTTTTATTTTCTTGAGAAATCTCCAAACTTGTACTTACCAAATTCTCACATTTACCTTTTGTATTTTAATTTTCTTTATATTATCATACCAAACGCATAATCTATTCTTTTTATGAAATAGTTTTCTTTCCTCCCTTTCTTCCTCTCTCCATTTTTCAGTCTCTTCCCATTTTCCACAATTGTCTACAATGATTGTAATGGTATGTTTAAAAAAATGACCTTGCTCATTTGTTTAAAATTCTCTTACAAGACGGGCAGTGGTAGCACATGCCTTTAATCCCAGCACTGGGGAGGCAGAGCCAGGCGATCTCTGTGAGTTCGAGGCCAGCCTGGGCTACAGAGTGAGATCCAGGACATGCACCAAAACTACATAGAGAAACTCTCTCTCAAAAAACAAACAAACAAATAAACAAACAAAAATTCTCTTACAAATCTCAGGAGTAAGTTTATATTTCATTTCTTCTTTTAAAAGTATATTTATTCCTATGTGTTTCTGTGGATGTGTACATCTATGCCACAGCATGCATGTAGGAGTCAGAGGACAGCGTGCATTAGTTGGTTCTCTCCTTTGACTATGTGGGTCCTGGGGATCAAATTTAGGTCATCAAGCTTGGTGGCCATCTCAATTGCCCCAAAGTTTATATTTCTTAACATACAGATGCATCTCTCTTTCTAATCTCATATCTAGTTAAGCTTAGTATTTGTATTCTCTGATTTACCCATGCTATTATTATTGTTGTTGGTGGTGTTTTGGATGGGTCTCATGTAGCTAAAGCAGGCCCTCAACTCTTGATCTTCTTGATTCCACATCATGAGTTCTGGGATTCCAGGCATGCACCTCCATTCCTGTCTCACATTATGGGGTCTCTCTTTGTCTCTTGCCTGTCTCTGCCTCTTTTTCCTCTCTCACCTTCTCTCTGTAGAACGAGGGTCAAACCCAGGGTCTGACGCATGCTCAGTAAGCACGCTACCACTGAACTCTAGCCCCAGCTGACTCAACTCCCTTTACCCTGACTTCATCACCAGCACTTTATCACTTGCGGACTGTGCGTGTGCTCATCACTCTGTCTACAGTGCTGTCCACCACTTGTCCTGGTAACTCATATGCTCTTCAGAGCTGCTTTAATGAAGTTCTTTAAACCAAGAGTCCAGTTCTTTCCCAGACTCTAAGGAATACTGAAAGGATGAAATAATTTGTTTTTAGGTCTAATCAAGAGAATCACTGATCGGAGGAATTCTAAGAACAGAATAATATTCTGTATAGGTAAAATCTGAATTATTAATAACTTCCTATAGGTGAATGTTCTGATTATTACTACTCATTTGATGTAATTTTATGCAATTGTTTTGTGATGCTGGGGACCAATCCCAGGCCTCGCACATGTGAGGTAAGCACTCTTCCACTGAGCTACAACCAGTCCTGGTGCTTTCCAAAGCATCATGTTACCTCTCTCTATGGTTATACATGAAGATTATACATATGTAGACATGAAATCTTATGGAAGAGCATCAGTGCTCTTAACCACTGAGTCACCTCTCCAGCCCCTGGGGACTGTATTTTTAACAGCCTACTCCATATTGCTTTCCAATGCTTTATCTAGTTCTCTGCATATAGTCACATAAAAAAAATATTTGGAAAAAATGGAAAAGACAGACATTGTAGTTTTTATTGAGAACAGTAACAACAAAAAATTCTGACTGAGGAAAAAAACCACTCAACAAAATTACTTTTTAAAACTAAACTTGTATCAATACAAAATAAACAATTTTATCTATTCAGTAAAGACAACAATAAACATCAATATATTAAAATAGTTTTTATATTTTTCACAGAAAATTATTCACTATTGGCAGTATTTGTATTCTTTTTTTTTTTTTTCGAGACAGGGTTTCTCTGCGTAGCTTTGCGCCTTTCCTGGAACTCACTTGGTAGCCCAGGCTGGCCTTGAACTCACAGAGATCCGCCTGGCTCTGCCTCCCGAGTGCTGGGATTAAAGGTGTGCACCACCATCGCCCGGCTTTTTTTTTTTTTTGTATTTGTATTCTTAATAATGTAAGTGTAATAATGTAAGACAGCAAATTACAGTGGACTTAATTCTTAATTTGTAAAAAGAACAAATTCTAAAACAGAGATAAGAAGTAACCAATGAGCCAGGTGGTAGCAGCGCACGTCTTAATCCCAGCACTTGGGAGGCAGAGAGACAGGTGGATCGGGATCTCTATGAGTTCCAGGCCAGCCCGGTCTACAGGGTGAGTTCCAGGACAGCCAGAGCTACACAGAGAAACCATATCTTAAACCTCCCCTACCCCCCCAAAAGAGAAATAACCAATGAAAAAGACTACAAATTCAGCAAACAGAAAGCCATAGTTATTATGTATTAAGTGATAACAGTATAATCATATTAATACAGTAATAATAAATTGCTTACCGCCAAGTTGTTGCTGGTCTGTGGGAAAGAGGAATGTTTACTTCTGATTTTAAGTTGGATTCTTGAATTTGTTTAAGGGCCTCTTCTAACGGGGGAACTGGATTGTGAAAAAGTAAAGGAACAGAAAAAAAAACCCATAAACAATAAAGAATCATTTTATCACTAATGGTTTATTGATTAATTTAGTTGGCCAATAATATATTTCAAGGTTCTTGTATAATATATTTATAATAGAATAAAAATTTAAACTTTGATTTGTAAGTCCTAAAAAAGAAATTATTTTTATAGCTTCATCATTAATTTTATGATAATATTTGGAAAAAAGGAAATTTGAAAAATGTGTAGGCTTTTCTTATATATAATCTCTTCTATATCTGATCTCATTGTCTCAAAATTTTATGACAAAAACTTTTACTTATTCCTCTGAATAAAATGAAAAAAAAAATCAACTAACTTTGGGCATTTCCTGCTGCAGTGCTTATTTTAGGTGCTTTGTAAGTCTGCTCATCTAGCCACCACAGGTGCCATTTGAATTTTACAACTAAGGAAGCGAAGGCCTAAGAAGAAGGCAAGTGATGGCCTCATGACCAGATGCTACATGGACACTAACCCCACACTGCTCTTTAGACCTTTCATCCATTCTTGTTTTCTGTACACACCCATTTTCAAAGTCTCCCAGTATGTACTTTGGTACTCAACATATTCCTTCCCTTACTTCTAATGTTCCTTTTACTGTTGTACAGGTAGAAACACAGCTGTTGAGCTGGCCCCTACCCCTGCACTCTGGGGAGATGGCTGCACCCCTCACCATGGGTGAGGGAGGATTTACCCTGATGACTTGGGCATAAGGAAGCTGGCTCTGCCCACCACTTGCCTAAGGGAGGAAGCCCCAGTTGCCTGGACTGACCAGCTCAACTACTCAGACCCACAGCTAGGCCTGGGGTTGGTCCACTCTAACATTTGCTCCATTTGCTTCACAAGTCATGGAGCTTGTGAAGGGATTGGTCCTGTGGAACAATACTCTCAGGATCTCCATGACTTGCGGCAGCTGCAGGACATCCCAGAGGAGTTTCAATGAGGATCCAGTGATAATGTTATACCAGAAACCAGAGGCCTTGAACAAAACCAATGACTCACTGCAATGATCATTTGTAAGTAAAGCTGATTGGACAAAAGGGTCTACTGTGTGACACACTAAGGCTCCCAATGCCACCAGGACAAATGAGGAGGTGTTGGAAAGGTGGGGAAGAGGGGAAGCAAAGAAGTTTTTTGTTGTTTGTTTTATTGTTTGTTTTTTGTTTGCTTGCTTGTTTTGCTTTGATTTAAAAATAATTTTCTTTGGGGGATGCTGCAGGGATAAAGTGAGTATATAACTGGAATGGAAGTTGAGCTGAATTGGGGTGCATGATTAAAAATTCCCAAGGATTCGTTAAATAAATTATGTTAAATTAAAAAAAAAAGAACTCATACTGGAGAGAAACCCTGTGAATACAAGCAATGTGATAAAACTTTTGCATGTCACAGTTATCGGCAAAGTCATGAAAGAATTCATATTGGAGAGTAACCTATGCATGTGATAAGTGTTATAAAGTCTGCCCATCACCTTAATCTTTATAACCCTGAAAGAATTTATCCAAGAGTAAATCCTGCAGTGTGTAATTAATTTGTTAGAGCCTTTGTATATCACAGTGGAATTTGAGGATATTAAAGAACTCACACTGAAAGGAAATCTATGACTACCAGAGATTTGTTCAGATCTTTAGCCAACAAACTTACATTTAATTACACAAAATTATTTATTGTGGAGAAAAAAATCTCACAAGCGTCAATAACAATTCTAGATAATGTAAGGGCAATGAGATTTATTTTTTAAAAAACATTTCCTGTGTGTGTGTGTGTGTGTGTGTGTGTGTGTGTGTGTGTGTGTGTGTGTGTAATGTGGATTATGGGTTTGTAGGCCATGACAGATATGTTGGGACTGGACGAAAACCTTGTTGGCATTCTTTTGTGCCTCTTCATATGGTGACTGTGGTGAGTTGAAAGAAAATGGTCCCCTTAGGGAGTGACACTATTTGAAGGGGTGGCTTTGTTGGTTTATGCATGGCCTTGTTGAAGGAAGTATATCGCTGTAGGGATGGACTTTGAGGTCTCCTATGCTCAAGCTATGTCTAGTGTGACACACAGTTGCTTCTGCTGCCTGCTGATCAAGATGTAGAACTCTCCACTCCTCCAGTACCATGTCTGCCTGCACACTGCCATGCCCCTCAATAAAGATGATGGACTAAATATCTGAAACTGTAAGTCAGCCCCAATTGAATGTTTTCCTTCATAAGGAAAAAAAAAAAAAAGCCTGGGGGTAGGGACATGATTTTCAAGCTCTAACACTTTGTGAAAACCTAATATTAAAAACAAAATCAAACCAACTTTTACTTTAAAATATTCATGTCACTGCACTTCCCCACTATTCTACTGTCTGTAATTTTCTCCGAAGGGTTTAAGCCAAGCCAGTATACTACTACACAGGAGTTAGCTCAAACTTGAACTCTAGACACAAGGGAGGATAATGAGGGTGAATATGATCATAATATTATATACATGTATGAAAATATCAAAATAAAATTGATGACACAGAATGAATACATGCTAGTAAAATATTGCCATTTATTAATGTATTATATTATGTGTGATGCTCTCTGCCAAGTTCCTAAGGCACTGTTCTCCTTACAGCTTTTCTTCCCCTACACTTAGTAATCCTGTCGATTGTGGTCTCTGAGTAGATTACAGTTTCTGTCTATAGACAGTTACTGCTCAAGTGAGGAACTTGACATCTCTTCCCAGAGCTAGTCTCCTCCTAGCCTTTAATTTCGGTATGTTTCTACTTCCATCCACATTCCAAGTTGTCACTATAATTATCCAAACAGATCTTCTTATGAGAGGACTCTCTTAATATTCATTTCCTTTTTTAGTAACAGAGCTTATACTGTTAGGAGTAGAAATATATCCAACATTCAGAAAGTTTCAGTTTCCCTTACAAATGGAGCCAAATAGAAAAAAATGACATAAATGGAGGCCTCCAGGGAAATGATTTAAAGGGGGTTCAGAGCCATGTCTTCTTTTCTTCTGTCTAGAATACCAATCTTATGGTTGGTGACCTAGCAGCTACCATAGCCACAAGAGTAAAGCTAGGAACCATCTGCAGAAAGTAGTTAGCTGAAAGACAGCTGAAGTCTGTACCACTGTGGAACCAGCTCTTGACCCCAACCTCAGGACTTATCCTGTCAGAGAAAAGGAAAACCCTCCTATGTTTGGATGTCTTCTGATGGTGTCAGTATTCTCTGAAGCACCTATTCACCCTAAGATCCCTTACTAACACAGAATGGCTTGTTTTCCGGTTCAAAAATGGCATTTTATATAAAGACGAACTTTCTAGCATGACATATAAAGTTCTTCAGGAGTTAGCCTCAGCTTACTTCTAGTTTCAACTTCATATTCTTCTCTTCTTACTCCATAACTTATGCTTCTGATACACTGAAAGACAGTTCACTTGTATGAACTGTTCCTTTGTCTGGGTTATTCTTTTTCTCTTTGCCTGGCAACATACTGATTCAAGAGTCATGCATGTCATTGTTCTAGAAACAATGACCTAGTGTCCTGACACAGGATAATGATATTTCCTGTGTTTTCACAGTAGTTACATATTCTGCTATCACATCAATTATTGTACCAATAATACTGTTTAAGTTTTTATCAAAATAAGTTGTGATTTTTAGTGTTAGAGACAATTACATATCTCTGTAGCTCAGGATAGCTGGGGACAGAGTGCCATCCAGTATAGTTCATGATGGCTAGGTACAAGATGGCACTGCCAGCTCTTTCTCTTTAGTAACCTTTGATATACTGTTAGTTCTGTCTCGCTATTTAAGGTTTAAAAACGTGGATATGATTGAAAAGCATCAATCACAGCCATACTTAACTTCCCTTTTAACATATGTGCATGTGTATATGCATGCTCATATGTGTGGGATGCAGACACGTGAGGGTGTTCATGAAGGCTGCAGGGAGACAATGGTGTTTGTTTCAATTATTCTCCACTTCGTTTATTCAGGCAGGGTCTCTCAATTGAACCGAAAGCTTGCCAAGACTAGCTAGCAACATGTTCCAGGGATTCCCTGTCTGTGCTTCCCAAGTGCTGGAGTACAGGCTGTGGCCACATCTGACTGACTTTGCATGCTTCTAGGGATGCGGACCCAAGCCCTCAGGCTTCCCAAGTGCTGTATACATGAAACCGTCTCCTTGGTCCAATTATACTTCAATTCGTAATTGGTCACAGGTCTTATATTATTGGATTATATTATTTTGTAGACATTGTGTTTTGCCAATCTCTCAAATAAGAATTTGGAGTGAACCACAAGTAAAACAGCAGAATGAATGTAACACTCATTTCCTGAACCCAGTTGCTAAATTTTCTTTGTTAAGTTACTTTAAAAAAATCGAATTTAAAAAGACAAAACATTGTGAATTAGTGTGAAGTTAAAAGAAACTTGTGAGTGAATAGAGAATTTACCAACACAGAATAGAGCCAACCAACACAGTATGTTCCAAAAGAACTTTAACTCAAGCTCCTGTCTGCATCTGGTTAAAGTACCTGTCACTCAAGCAGCAAAGCAGCCTGTTGTGGCTTTGGTTTCTACTTTTTTTTTTTTAATGTGTAATTTTATTGTTTACTCAATTTAAATGTGATTACAACTTTAATTTTTGTTTCAGAATCATTCCAGAAATGAAGGTACCTGCTCTCCTTCTCTGAGAGAGAGGAACGTGGGCACGCTGGAATTTTTCAGTAATTTCTTCAAATTTCTGCTTCCTCTGCTGCAGGATGCGCTCTCTAATCTGATACTCTTTTTCTTCTTGTTCTTTGCGTTTCTCTTCGAAAGCTCTAGATTTAAGGTAGAAGGAAACAGGAGAGCTACACAAGAAGCTGACTGAACCAGAACGATTGGAGAACACCACACTTAGGAAACAACAGTATCTTCTTCATTCTAGAGACAGCACATTTGTGATTTCTAACAGGCCATTGGCTAGGAATTGAAATATACTTGTAAGATGGTAACTTCAGACCCTCATTCAGATCTTTTTAACTAGAGAAAGCTCTGCAGTGAGGCCCCTTTCTGATTTCTGGCAGGATAGCCAGAGTCCCACAGCCCTCTGTGGTGAAAAGCCTTTTCTAAGAGTCATGCTGTTTCTGGTATTTGCTGGTGAAAGAAGCAGCCTTGCAAATTATGAGGGAAGTCAAGGAAACGACTTTTCTTGTTTAAAATTGGCTGTCAAATAAGTCTTAACTTTGCTAAAAATACAATTTTTTTTTTTTTGAGAAAGGGTTTTCTCTGTGTAGTTTTTGGTGCCTGTCCTGGATCTCGCTCTGTAGACCAGGCTGGCCTTGAACTCACAGAGATATGCCTGGCTCTGCCTCCCAAGTGCTGGGATTAAAGGCATGTACCATCACGGCCTGGCTAAAAATACAATTTTTATAAAAATGTTGGTTTTCAGCTTCTTTTGTAAATAGGGAACCCAGAACTCTTCAGTAGACAAAGTTACAAACATCTGCCTGTAATGTCAAGTTTTAAAAAGTATTTATTATTATTACTGTTATGATGATGATGATGATGATGATGATGATGAGTGTGTGTGGTGGGGTGCATGTGCTATAGTGACTTGGGGAGGTCAGAGGCCAATTTTGTGGCACTGGTTTTTCTCCTTCATCTCTATGGGGTTCTAGGGGTCAAACTCAGGTGTCAGGCTTACAAGGCAAGCATCTTTACCTACTGAGCCAGCTTGCCTGCTCTTAACTTTCCTCTTTATTTATAATTGCCTCTAGGCACTTTATATTTTCTCTGTTTTAGTTGTACTACCTTAAACAGTTAATTTTGTTCTTGTAAAATGTTTGTATTACTCAAGACATATTTGATAAAAAAGAGACTACAGCGCCAGCCTGACATTGGCAGGGAAGCATCCAAAGGCACTCCTTGGTCACATGTGAACGTGGTGACAGCTGGATGAACTCTTTTACCTTCTTCCTGTCCTAGGTGTCTGTGGACCACTGTTAAAGACCTGTCTTGTCTACAGCACTGGGGAACAGAGCTTCAGGTTTTCAAGGGGTAGGATGTGTGTGTGTGTGGGGGGTGGCACCACAGGAAGGGAAGAGGGTTTTATCTCCCTAGATAACTTAAAGTAACTAGTTTCATAGCTTGATTAAGTACAGTACTGGATTACTAGCCAGAGAGCTTAGGAAAATAAGAAAAAATGCAAGGCATCCATATTGTAAAAGTAAAATTATCTGTTTGCAGGTAAATGATCTTATGTACAGAAAACTCTAAAAATTCCACATAAAGCCTATACTAATACATGAATCCATTAGATATACAAAACCAACACACAAAATAAAATGCATTTCTATGTACATCATTATATAATGAACAATCCAGAAAAGAATTAAGAAAACCTTTTCATTTACAATACCATGCATGTATGCATGTATATCCATGCATACATGTGCATTCATGCATGCATGTGCATACACATGTACAAGTACACATATATATTTTAGGGATAAATTCAACTAAAAAGCAAAAATGACATAAATCAAAAACTACAAAATACAAGCTGGAGAGATGGCTCAGTGGTTAAGAGCATTGGCTGCTCTTCCAGAGGTCCAAAGTTCAATCCCAGCAACCTCATGGTGGCTTACAACCATCTGCAATGAGATCTGGTGCCCTCTTCTGGCCTGCAGGCACACATGCAGATAGAACACTATACATAATATAGTCAATTAAAAAACAAAACAAAACAAAACACTACAAAATACAGATGAAAGAATTCCAAAGGAAAGCTCGTTTATACTTGTGGATTATTGAGAAGTCAGTAGTACTCAAAGCTACTTACAGATTCTATCTGTCCTGTACTATGATTATGTAGTTCCTCTTTAATGAGTCTGGACCTGTCACTCTCCTATAACCAATAGACGGCTACAACATATAACAGTGGTGCTATGTGACTTCCCAGGCTTCAGTGGAGGTTTTGCAGCACTAACTTACTATTTGGGAACACCCAATTTAGGAAATGCCAGGGTGCAGATATTATTATTGATGACCTTAAGATCACCCTGCTGAGACGCAGCCTAGGCAAGCTTTAGGGAGAAACAGTTAAAGGCAGAGAACTGCCTTCCAGCAATATTAGTGAATCGAGCCCTAGCACAAAGCATGTGACTGAAGAAGCATAATGGAGGTCAAGCTCAGCAGGACCTTTAGATCACCACAGATAAAACTTCAGGAGAATCATAGATGAAATATGAGTACAAGTGCATGAGACTTCCAAGGGAGAATCAACCAGCTGCATCAGGAAACACAGACAATCACCATACACTGTTTTAGGGTGGTTGTTATACACCAGCAAATGATCCATATAATAAGTCCAAGCTGAGAGTTTTTAAATCATACAGCTGTTATTTATTGGAGTCGGGGATAAATATTTAATACAAATACTTTTATGTCATTTGTTTTTGCTTTTGGAGACAAGTTCTCACTATGCATCCTGACTGGCCTGGAACTTGCCGTGTGACCAGGCTGGCTTAGAACTCAAAGTGATGTACCTGTCTTTGTCTTTTGACAAAGGCCTGGATTAAAGGCATGTGTCACCATGCTTGGTGTTATTTACTTCTTTGTATATTTAAAAATGATAGCTCACACCCATTAGTTCTATGTGGTATCCTGATTAAAACAAACACACGCTAATTAGAAAGACACATTTCATTTCTCTCTGGAGACATGATATTTAAGCTAGACAAGAGAGAGTCATGAAAATAACGGAGAAAAAAAGTGCTCTAGCAGAAGTAATGGCAAGCAAATGCTCAGAATTAGGGAAAGGGACAAGACAGACCTCCTCCCTAATATTTAAACTGAGAAAACAACAATTTTTTTGGAATAAGGACTGACAGATTCTGAAGTAAAGAGGTGGTATCCTCTTTGCTAGAATTATAAAGTTATTCTAATAGCAAATACCACCCATCTCTATTACTTTATATTGTTCCATAGTGGTCCTGTGCTCTACATTAAAATGTGCCCAGAAAAGAATTTCACATTTCACTTTCCAAGACTATAGAATATAGTCTGTACTAAGTTGTGTCAAATCAAAGCACTGACAGAATGTGGCCAGCAAGCCAATGCCTTTCCTCTCAAGCTCCGTGACATGCCCTAAGACAGTCTGAAGGATTAAGTAGAGCAATGTGTACACTATAGTCCTTTCCTTCCTCAGTCAGGAGTTGCAGGGTTTCTTTTACTCGGTGACATGTCAGGCACTCAGATAAGCAATGGGGATGGAGAAACAGGCGATGAAAGTGAAGAGTGTTTCCCCACTCTACAGAGTTTAGACTCGGAATCATCCCCATTGCCTTGGGCTTAGCATTTTTCACAGAAAACACAGTCCGCCTTGGTGACTTCTGAAGGATCTGCTCAACTTGTGCAGTGCTGTTTCATGAAATATGGACAACATTTTGGCTCAAGGTGAGCAACCTCATTAGATGACAACCATATGCCAAGCTGTTTGTTTCGCTTTCCCAGGAGTCTACAACTGTGTAGTATCATTTGCTTCTGCTGGAAGTATTCCTAGGAACAAATAATGTGCCATGGTGACAGTTTTCTGTAGCAACATAATAAGCAGTAGCATTAAGAGTACCCAAGGCCCCAAGAGATGGTGTGTGGAATTGGAGAGGTTGCCTTCTGTGATAGCTTCCTTTTTACTGGACAAAAACCTATTTCAGATGGAGGTAGTTACAACCTTCAAACATGATACTTAACTTTTAAAACTCAATCACATTTTGAGGTATTAGAAATTAAAAACTAGGGACAGAGTATCCTTTTGAATTGAAAATGCAATTGGAAGAAATATTTTTCAAGGATAAAATATATCAAATGACGCTAACAGCCTGCAAGAGACAAAGTCAAGAAGATACCCAGAGTTTTCTATATGACAAAGAGGCACATGCTTCACATTAACAGCCCTGTCCTTGTCAAGGTCAAAATTATTTGAAATCCCCAAAATCTATATTGAAATTCCTATTTTTTTCAATGGGTTATTTTTCACTTGACAAACAAACAAACAAACAAACAAACAGATGAAGAAAACATCCAAATACAGAATACCCACATTCTGATTATCAGATAGAATTAATAATGTATAGAATACATTAAGATAAGTACTGCATTTCTCTAATGGCTGTGATATCAACCAAAATAAGGATGTGACCATCAATTAACTAAAGCTCATAACTTTTAATCCTAAAATTAAGATCCTTAAATCTGCCGGGTGTTGGTGGCACACACCTTTAGTCCCAGCATTCGGAAGGCAGAACCAGGCAGATCTCTGTGAGTTCGAGGCCAGCCTGGTCTATAGATAGAGATCCATGACAGGCACCAAAACTACACACAGAAACCCTGTCTTGAAAAACAAAACAAAACAAACAAACAAACAAACAAAAATCCTTAAATCCTATTTACATTTATTTTTAGGCTCAGTTCTAACACAAATTTCCTACTTACTAGATCATAATGTATCAGAAACAGCAAAGAAAAAGGCAATGGCTTTCACACACAGAGACACAGGCAGGCCAGAGAGGAGTGCGGCTCTGGGCAGATACGGCTAGGTAAGCACTGATGCTCACATAGCAATGAAATCACCCAATGAAACTTCTGAGGACGGACACACTACTACTGCTAAGTGGTACACTTATCTGTCTGTCTATCTCCTACGTACCTATCTACCCATCCATCCATGTGTTTACTTTAGAGTCTGAAAGATGAAGAAGAAGTTGATTAGCTAGGAGTTTGGGACCTGAAGAGCAATATGGTGATAAGTTCTAGAATAAAGAACTTAAAAACTTAACAAAGCCCAAGCAATTAAGTAAAAAAAATAAAATAAAATCAGAAAATGATCTGACTATACACTTCACAAATCATGGAATATAATATCCAATAAATACATGAGAAAATGCTCAATATTATTAGCCATCAGGAGAACACAGGTCAAAGCTGCAATGAAATGCCATCTTGTCCCACTAGAATAATAAATTATAACAAGTACTGGTAGTTATGTGGAGAAACAAGACCCTTTAATGTTGCTGGCAGGAATAAAAATGAGTATATCCTATTGACACAAAAAAATACAACTCTCACCTCAAAGGGAATAAGAGGTAATTAATGTCAGAGCTAAATAAATATATGTGGCCATTGCCTGGCAATGTAGATTTGAGTTACTCCAAATATCATGTTCCAATATGGTAGCAGTTTCATGAAGTTTTCAGAAAAATATAAAATAATAAATCAAGATACTTTAAAAATATATTGGTAGAATTATCCTTCTGTACACAATGTCTGTACATATTCTGTACAATATGTCACTATGACTGGTTTAATAAACAAGCTGACTGGCCAATAGCTGAAAAGGCGGGAAAGCCAAACTGAGAATGATTGGAATGAAGGAGGGTAGATTCAGAGGAGCCAACTGCTGAGGAAGCAGGACATGTAAAAAATGAGGTTAACAAGCCATGAGCCACGTGGCAAAACATAGATAAGAAATACAGGTTAATTTAAATATGAGTTAGCTAGTAATAAGCCTGAGCTATTGACCAGGCATTTGCAATTAATATGAAGCTTCTGAGTGATTATTTGAGAGCGGCTGTAGGACAGGAAAACTCTGCCTACACATCAGGTTATATTGCTGCTATTATGCTTAGATTCTATCTAATGACTTCTTAGTTTTTGAGTTAGTGGGAGCTAGAGGTCTGTTTATATATTTTGAAAGGATTTACCAACTAGCCACAGGCTTTTAGGTCAAACATAGAGGTGGGTAATAAATTGTTCTTTAGAGAACTAAGAGTATCAGGATAATTTGGTTCTGGACCTGCAGTCTTCTGACTCTCCAAATTCACTGAAATTATAATAAAATCATCAGTCTTGTAGAACTTTTAATGTGGGTGCAGATTAAAAAAATTTTTTTATGGGAATGTCAGTTAACAAATCACTATGAAAACAGTGTGGACGTCTCTCAAATAACTGGAAACACAAATATCCTATGATCCAGTTATTCCATACCTTGCAAAATAGCTAAAAGAAATGAAGTTAGCACAAACCATCTGCATTATCATGTTTATTATAGCACTATTCACATAAGCCAAGTTATGGAATCAGCTTAGTTGCCTGTCAGCAGATGAATGGACAAAGAAAGTATGAGATAAATACATAAAGAAGTATCTTCATATAGAAGGACAAATAAGACCCCGTCATGAAAGTAGAGGATACTCTGCTACACAAATAATCCAGACACAGAAAGTTAAGTAGTGACTTTACTTTTTCTCATATATGGAAACTTAAAAAAAACAAAAACAAAAACAAAACAAAGGACCTTAAAATGTCAGAGGAAATACCAGGGACTGGGATGCGAGTGGGGGTAGAAGACAGAGTGCAGTGGGCAGAGTAGAAAATGTGACTGGTGGTAGGAGACAGAGTCCAGCGGGTGGGATAGACATGGCCACTGCAAGCTGCATTCATGTATGGAAAAACCCACAGTGAATAAATCAGTGTGCGAACAGTTAAGGTTAAAAGAATTAGACAAAAGACATGGAAAGGACAGACAGATGGCAAACAAGCACATGAAGAATACTCTATCCCACTAGCCATTAGGGAGCTGTAGACATAAACTGCAGTGAGAGCTTTCTATACACCTAGAACAGCGAACATAAAAATAGCGACAGCAGCAAACAGTGAGCTACGTAGAAAATCTGGATGCTATACTGCTGCGGGTACAGTGGGCCACTCTGTAAAAAGGCTCGCCTTTTTTTTTTTTTTTTTTTTTGGTTTTCCGAGACAGGGTTTCTCTTGTGTAGCTTTGCGCCTTTCCTGGATCTCACTTGGTAGCCCAGGCTGGCCTCGAACTCACAGAGATCCGCCTGCCTCTGCCTCCCGAGTGCTGGGATTAAAGGCGTGCGCCACCACCGCCCGGCTTTATTATGTATACAATGTTCTGCCTGCATGTCTACAGGCCAGAAGAGGGCACCAGATCTCATTATAGATGGTTGTGAACCACCATGTGGGTGCTGGGAATTGAACTCAGGACCTCTGGAAGAGCAGCCAGTGCTCTTAACCTCTGAGCCATCTCTCCAGCCCCAAGGCTCGCCTTTTTAAAAGGACTAAACATGTAGAGATCATGCATATGAGTCAGTAATGTACTCCTTGCCATTCATTCCAGAGAAATACAAACCTTATGTTCATATGAAAACTATATATGAATGTTTACAGCTTCTATACACAATACCACCACCCTACAACCAGAAATGACTCAGATGTCCATCATTGGGTAAGTAGCTTGAAAAAATTCTGTTGCAGGGCTGTCTATCTCAGTGGTAAAGTATGGCAACAAACAAACAAAACCACCACCAAAAACTTCAACCATAAACACCACCACTACCACCACCACCACCAACAACAACTAACTCTCAACGACTTGAACCCAACACATCTCTAGTACACGCATATGTGGAACACTACCCAGCATTGAAAATGAAAGAACTACTGAGGACTATAACAACCTGGATTAATACCACAGAACAGTTCTGAGAGGGAAAAACATCAGTCCCCCAAAGCTGCATATGACACGATTTTATTTATTTAACAGTGTAAAAATGAACCAAACCAAACCAAACCAAACCAAACTAGAAATGAAGAACAAGAGATCGTGGGGGTAGGAAGAAAAGGGTGTAGCTATGAAAGGGACAGGAGTGACTCTCGTGGTCATTGGAATGTTGTGTCTTGGCCATGCCAATGGTATTATTCTGTTTTGATACCACGTTACAATTTTGTAAAACATTGTCATTGGAGGAAACTGGGTCAAAGACATATGGAAAACTCACAGTTGCCAATAAAGTGGCAATTACTTCATGAGAAAGTGTTGAGTACATCTTTAAGTACTTTACATCATTGTTATAGGTGAAGACAAGTTGTATTTAGTATTCTTACTTTCCAACTTCTGCATTTTAAATTACTTAAGTTAAAATTGTATTACTTAAGATTTTAAAAAAAGAGTTGAATTTCAAAAAAGTTATAAACAGTGGAGAAGTTAGAAAATCTTCAACAGAAGAATTTACCAATGTTATCTGTACACTGCATGTGCATATGAAAAAAACACTGAATAAATCAGTGTGCAAACAGTTAATAGTTAAAAGAATTGAAGACATGAAGAGGACAGTAAAGCAGAATAGCTCAAGAACAATACAGTAATATAACAACACAGGTAATTTCATCCTCACTATACCCATAAGTCTAAGGTCCAAGATCAAACTACCTTTATCAGTATATATAAAACATTAAAATATGAAGTTATTTTAGAAAGATTTACATCAAAACATTACAGTTTTCCTGATCTGTAAGAATTCTGACAATTCTCTTTATGACCATTTATAACTGGCTCTTGGCTCCTGACATCATCTACTCAGGTCTGAACCCATACTCATGCTCATCCACTTGCTGAGACAGTGTAACAGCTTGCTGCTCTACTTTTATTTCAAGTCTGGTTTTTGTTTGTTTGTTTGTTTTGGTTTTCATCTGCTGCTTCTTTGGTAGAATGAACTAAGCTATATTTTATTTGATCATGGAACATCTCTAATTTTGCTTTTTTATTATACTCTAAAGATAATTTCTTTATAATCTAGCACAGGGCAAATTCTTAAATTTCTTTAGATTGGTATACATATTATTTCATAAATTATCTCCTGTCATCTGGTACTCACCTACATATATTTTCTGCCATATTTTCTCACATTAGACTTTCCTTGCATTATTCTAGCTACATACAGTAGGATTCCTTTCATGTTCCTTGGCTAATGTGTGGCTAACTATTCTTCCAGGGACTCTTCCTTGTCCCATAGTCTATGAAATGTTCTACTTCTGTTCTACTTCACAGGAGATTTAACCACAGTATTTATTGACTGTCATCTTTCATTACTGCATTATTAACAATTTGAGGGTAAGAATCATGTCTTTTACTTTTTATCTTCTAGAATATGAAACCGTAGAGATTTTAGTCTACAACATTTTAAACAATTAAAGATAACTTCCAAAGATACTAAAAAAAATGGCAGGTGTTTTTCCTTTTTCTGAAGGGAAAATACTAAATACGAAAAAACCTACAATTCTCTGACTTCAACTTGAGTAGACAGCATAAACTAGATAAGAGTCTATAATCATCTTTACTGATAGTTGTCATGTGCCTGGTACGATCTTCAGGAGACAAAAGGTAACAGAAGAGCAGGAATGTACAAACAAAATAAAAATAAACTTCATTAAATAATTTCAATATTGCTGGACAATGAAAGGATTAATCGCAAGAGGAATATAATGGTGGAAAAAAATTACAGGTAAACAATTTTGTATCCCCCAAAGGGATTTGCAGCATATGCCCAATGATGTATTTAATAAGCTCCAGGGATTTTCTACTACCATGGATTACAGGAATATTGGTCAGGCTTTTAATAAAAATTAAAAAAAAATGGATAACCACTTTGCCTTAAAAAGTTTAATGAAAATTTTAATAATCAGGTGCTGGAAAGATGGCTCAGTAGTTAAGAGCACTAGCTGAGGACTTAAGAGTTCAGGTCCGAGCACCCACATGGTGGGCCACAACCATCTGTAACTTTAGTTTCAGGGACTCTGCCATGTTTATCGGGTCTTTGTGAGTGCCAGGCATGTATGTGGTGCACTTACATATATTTGGGCAAACATTCATACACATCTAAAATAAAAATAATTATATCTTTAAAAATTTAAGCCAGTGGTAGTGGCGCACACCTTTAATCCCAGCACTCTGTGGAGGAAGAGGCAGGCAGATCTCAAACTGTGAGTTAGAGGCCAGCCTAGTTTACAGAGTCAGTTCTAGGACAGCCAGGACTACACAGAGAAACCTTATCTTCAAAACACAAAACAAAACAAACTTAATAATTAAAATCCTAAAAGTGATAAGATGGTTAGATACTTTTGATTTTACTTCCTTCTAGTTTATAGTCTCCACAGAGAGCTTTTTTGGCAATGACTTATAAAATCTGACTTAAGGCATTCTATCAGTGTTTATCTTTTCCCTCTTTTCATAACTGAACGGAGGAAGGTAGCACATAAAAATTCTATGAATTGAAAAGTATATCAAAATTAATTTATAGTCTATTTGAAGTTAAACAATTGTTGATCTTTTAATTAATCGTGATGTGATACAAAACCAAAGGCGTTACTACATTTCATAGACATTTTAATAAACATCTCTGTCAGTGTAACAAACTGTTCTGTAACCAGAAAAAACTGTGAGAGTCATAATCAATAGCTAGAAAACAGACTTGGTCCTGCAGGCAGAATCAGGAGAATCTTATCGTTAGTTCTATAAATAAACCACCACCGTGACTCCAGTCTAGGAAGCACCTCCAAGGAGAGAAACTGAATTTAGAATAACTTTGAATCTCTGTGCTTCTGAATAAATACAACGACTTACTTTCTTCTCCGGCTTGACTCCATGAAATATTTACGTGCTCGATTCCGACATATCTTTTGTTGCTGTAGTAGAATCTGGCGTTCTTCTTCTAAATTTTTCTCGAGATGGATTTTCATATCTCTAGTGATGCCATTTAGTTAAGGACAACAGTTTACATCTTTACTAAGTGTCAAGAATGTCTGATTAGAGCCTCATGGTAATGACAGTATAATGCTTTCATGGGACAACTAATATGTGTATATACTAGTGTTAGTAAAAGATTAGCAAATTATATATATATATTTATAAATCATATATATAAAAATCATACACACACACACACACACACACACACACACACACACACACACACACACACACACATATCCCCTCAGACTTTTCCTGAGGGGAAAATAAATTGCCTTTAGAAATCATGACCTTAGATAATGAAAATGCATGTTTTTATTCATTATCAGATATTTGGATAGTTACTATTAAGGTATCTTCTTGGGCATATATGTAAGGAATGAAAGATTTTAGTAACAGGAAGTAGATGAGTTAAATGCTTCAATGGATCCTTTAGTCTACAATATGAAATTAAAAAAATTGCAATGTTTGTGAATAAAGCTTTTCTCCCCAAAGATCCCTGTGGATGGCATCATCGTAACAACTACCCCTAAAAATCTACCCCCAAGATGTAATTTTTATATAGTTAATATTAAAAAAACCAAAGACTACTATGGGCATTCATCCCCCCCCCGCCCCCCGTTTAGTTTTTCTCCAATATGTTATCAACACAAGTGTCATACAATGTGTTTCCTTGCCAGGCAAGATCTATTAAAGCTATACCCTCTTCCTACTGCTTCCAAATACTCTGAATTGCTTAGAGCTTGAACTACATCAGTATTCTTAAAATTCATCTCCTTGTTCATTCTTGCTTGGTTCACTATTCCTATTACATAAATTATAAAAATGATATGTCATTAATGAAAATAATAGAAGCTATAGATGCCTTGTCAATGAGCCATTTTCTTGTATCTGATCTAGAGACAATTAGGGACAATATACTAAGGTTAGTTCAGTGTATAAGAAGATACAGTGTCAGCAGGATGGTGATGGCGCATGCCTTTAACGGGGAGGTAGAGGCAGGCAGATCTCTGTGAGTTCAGGGGTCATCCTGGTCTACCAATGAGTTCCAGGACAGTCAGAGCTTCACAGAGAAACCCTGTCTCGGGAAAAGGAAAAAAAAAAAAAAAAAAAAAGAAAAAAAAAAGAAAAGAAAGAAATACAATGTCAAGCATGAGGAGTCAAACTCATAAGACAGTAGTATTTACTTCACGTCTCTGAGAAGACAGCTTGTGGCAGCATTAAGACAAAGGACAAGATGACCAGAGCTAGCAGTTGCTATTGCAGGCTGCTGTACAGGCGGACAAAGGAAAGACCTAGGGAGGAAGCTTGGGGATGCTATCTGAGAAGGTTTTGGCATTAATGGAGCACTAACACCCATCTTCCTTCCCCAGTAGATTTGTGTCCTTAGAACCCAAGGCAAGGTCTGCAAAAGAGGAGACCCTCAGTGAAAACTGATGATTTGCTGTTAAAATTGTAAGAGTATAAAAAACATTCCAGAAGAAGTTGGGATTCACGGAGCTAAGGAAAGGGTGAGAGGGTGGTGACGGTGGAGGGAACCCAAGCGAAGACATTCCCTGAGGAAAACAGAGATGACCACACACAACATCATCATAAGTTCGTTGAGAATACAGAGGCTGAATTCAAATTACCATAACGTTCTTTGGAAGAATAAAAATGCTTTACATACTTTAAAAGCAAAGCTTACTGACATTTCCACTATGTTACCAACATCAACTATTTCTTAAGGAAAAATCAGAAATAAACCAGATTGCCAAAGTTTGGGTCCTCTGCTTTTCCTTTCCTGTTTAACAACAGAATGAGCAGAGACAGGAAACAAAACGAGAACGTGCTTGGGCTCAGCAGCTGGGGGGGTGGGGGTGGGGGGCAAATACTAAAGCAGGGTAGCACCATATTTCACTCTCCGTGCAATTTCCCTAAGAGACTCGACTAAGCACCAAGAGTCCATAAAAGTAAAGAGTATTACACTAAAATTCGAAAAGGTGAATCTCCGCCCATCCCATTCAGGGCCGACGCATTTAAAAATTCACAAAAATGTGACGGCCAAGTTCAGGTATGGATGCGGGAGGACCGGGTGGCAGGGAAGAGGTCACCAAGTAGGAGAACACCGTGAAAAACTTCAGGTCGGGGTGGGGTGGGGCGGCAGCCGCTAAAGCGAAGAGCCGCACTGAACATGACTTGCCAGTTTCCATGCCCCCGCGCGCGTCACCGGGAGTGAGGCCGGCGGGAAGGATACAGGTAAGCGCCGGGCCGCGGCCGCCCGCCGCCGTCCCGGGCGCCCAGCGAGTCCGAGGGTCCGGCGCCCAGGCCCGCGCCTGCGCTCTGGGCTCCGGGCCTGCCCGCCAGCATCCTTCACCCCAGCGCCGCCCGCATGGCCGCTCGGCCTCCCTCCTCTCCCGGCGCTGCGGGCCGCGTGTCCCGCCCCGCGTCACGGGCGTCGCGGGCTCGGCCGCGGCAGTCCTGGCTCCGCGGCCCCGGCGATTGTGGCGACGGCAGCTGTGAGGGCGGCGACCTCGCGGGGCGACGGCGGAGGTGGCGGCTGCGACCTCGCCGCAGCCATCTTGACAACCAACCGACGCCGCGTCCTTCGCGACGGAAACCAGGCGGAACGCGGGGCGGGGCCGCGGGCTGGGGGCGTGGCCAAGCGGGCCGGCCGGCCCAAAGCGGGCTGGGTCGGCTGAGGTCCCCCGTGGGGAGTGGAGGCAAGCTGAGGCAAGAGGAGGTAAACTGAGGCACTCTAAGGTGAGGTGAGGTTAAACTAGGGAGAGCTGAAGCAAGCGGAGGTAGAATTGGAGTGAACTGAGGCAAGTTAAGGCAAGGTTGAGTTGTGTAGTAGTGGTTTCACCGAGACTTCTTATTACTTATGAAAGCTTGGCTTATAGCTTAGGCTTATTCCCAACTAGCTCTTATAACTTAAATCAATCCATTTATAGTAATCTACAATCTATCATGTGGCATTACCTCTCCTCCATCTTTCCCCCACACCCCAGAGCTGAGGACCGAACCCAGGGCCTTCCGCTTCCAAGCGCTCTACCACCGCTAAATCCCAACCCCACCTCTCTTCCATCTTGCACCTCCTGTTTCTCCTCACGTCTTATGGACCTAGGTTATCTCCTCCTGCTACCTGTCTGCCTGGAAGTCCCACCAATACCTCCTGCCTTGGTACTGGCTGTTCAGCTGTCTATCAAACCAACCACAGCAATATCTGTGCACACAGTGCACAAATGACCCACAACAGAGTTGGGCAGATGGCAGAGCATTTATTTCTGGGAACCCCAGTTGTGAGAGAGTTCAGCTGAACTATGATTTAGAGCTTGATTCGGGTCTCCCTTTTTATAGTGTTTTCTTGAGAGTATTAACAGATGAAAGACAGGGCATGGAAAATCCCTAGATATGGACAGGTATTACTTGGCAGCTTGGAAATAAGTATTTGGTTTGTAATTTGCTAGGTACGGAATCCTGTGTTGAAGTTTTAGGTCGTGAGACTTTCCTGGGTATCATTCTCTTGAAAATCACTATCTCTTAAAAAAGAAAAGAAAAGAAAAGAAAAGAAAAGAAAAGAGAAGAGAAGAGAAGAGAAGAGAAGAGAAGAGAAGAGAAGAGAAAAGAAAAGAAAAGAAAAGAAAAGAAAAAAGAAAAGAGAAAAGAAAAGAAAAGAAAAACAGCCTTGTGAAGTGGAAAATTTCTTTCCCTACTTGCTGTCCTCCATGCCTTGATACTTCTGCACCCCCTCTCTACTGCTCTACTTATAACGACTCTACTTCAAAGAATTCTTCTGGTCCTTACTTGGCTGCCAGATTCTGCAAATGGACCATCACGGCAAAAGTGGCCTGAAAAGAAGTCCAGATTTAGCTTAATCTCCTGGGAAGATGTGCCAGAAGAGATCATCGTATTGAAATGTTTCTGTATGGGAAATTAAACAGAGTTTTGAGCCACTAGGTTAATGGCTATGTAAGTGAAAATTTGGAACAAGGCTGGGCCTTTTTGTTGGAGCCCAATGTAAAAGCATGAATTTTGATTGGATTTTAGTTAGTTTTAAATTTTTACTTTATATTTTTTGTGTATAAAAATATTTTATACACAAAATAAAAATTTTGTATATAAAAATAAAAATAAAAACAATCCCAGATTGTTTAACAGAATGTATAGACCAAAGAAAGATCACTCCCCACTATTCAAATATCTTTGCCTTTGGGAACTTCTAACAATTCAAATAACAAACCTTTTCAACTGAAACTATTTAAAACAGACTTTTTTTCCCTTTCAAATGGAGATATACTGATTCACATTGAAATGCGTTCAGGGGACTGATTTTTAACTGCAAAGTGCTTAAGTTTCCTTCAATATCATGGCAAGATGACAAAAGAAAACACATAACACTAACAAAGGAAGGAAAATATGAATGCTAGGACAGTTAGCTATGTTGGCGACTTTTTGAATGTCCTAGCCACAAGCATTGGCCCTGATTCTGTTCCCAATGCTATCATTAGCACTCTGTCTCTCCAGGACTAGTTTGAACCTTAGCAAAGTAGGGCACTGCAAAGGGCAAAGAAAAGTGAGAAATGTGTGGTTGCTATTTGCAATATTTGCATTTTAGCTTTTCGAAGTGTTTTGCTTAGACTGTATTATTTAGTACGTGGAAAACCCTAGCCACATTACTGTTGTTTTGCTGGTATATTAATTAATACTAAGAAGCATGATTTTTCATCAACATGGTGTCATTCTGGAATCCCGGCACTTGGAAGATGGAGCCAGGAGGATCAGTAATTCAAGATCATCCTTAGCTAGCCTGTGCTGCTTGAGAGCCTATCTAAAAAACCCACAAAGAAAAAAGCCATGATTAGTTTTCTCAATCCTCTACAAGTGCTTGCTCATGTAATTATTCTTCACTTAAGTGTTGCTTTGTAAAGGTAATAAAATATAAAAGAAACATTTAACTTAAGGTTATTATCAATTTTTTAAAACTACAGGCTTGTTGATTTCTAATTCTTTTTTTCTTCAAAATATTAAGCTGGTTTTCCTACATCCTATTTAAGAGATTCAGTCCTAGCTTGTAAAAAACAAGGAGTTGAGAGGCAATAAAATGAAAGGTGAAATACTTGGATAATAGATAATTTGAGGATTTTTATAAAGTTTGTCTTTTGCAAGGAAAGTGATTGTGAGGTCTTTAGATAGTAAAATGCTTGCAAACACAAGGGGCTGTGTTCAGATCCTCACACCCACAGAGAAAGCCGGTGTGGTGTTCTGTAGGCCTAGCACTAGGGAAGTGCTGATGTCGGGGAAGCGGAGACAGGCAGATCTTGCTCACCAGCTTGTCTAGCTGAAATGGCAAGCTTTGGGCTCAGTTAAGGGACCCTTGTCTCAAAAGCTGAGGTGGAGAGTGCTGGAAGACAGCCCATGTCAACCTCTGACATCCACAAACATCTGTGTGTGCCTGTGGGCATGCATGCACTCATTCCAGCACACACAGATGTACACGCATAAAGAATAAAACTAAAACACCAATATTTTGTCATAAAACACATCCTAATTAAATTTAATACTTAATTATTTTATATTTTTTAACAATACAACTCATTTATTAAGGATGTGCATCTCTCTCTCTCCCTGTCCATCTATTTCTCACATCACATCTGCTACATGCCAACTACTTTCCAGTTGCTGGGGATTTAGTGTGAATAAACTTGAGAACAGGCTGGAGAAGTGGCTCAGTGGTGGAGACCACATACTACTCTTGTAGATGAGAGGGCTGGGGAGCCAGACCAGAGCCATCATGGGTTTCCAACAGCCCTGCAGGGGACCAGGCCTTAGGTTCGTTTTACTGGAACTGGCTGGAGCTGAGCAAGCAGTTCTGGGAAAGACAACTCAGGGGCAACCAATCAGCAGGCACCCCACAGCCTTCTGCTAGCTAAGGATAGCTTTCCCTACCCTGTACCTGGAAGGTCCCTAACCACTAGAGCCTCCCACCAATAAGCCCCCAGACTAACCCAGACTAATCTTTCCTCCATCAATCAGCACCAGATTAATCCCTCCTTCCTGGAAGCCCCCTAACTGCACTTAAAGGGAGCTTGTGACTTCCCTTTGGGGACCACTATTTGCTACCCCAACCTGTTGGAAACAATAAACACTCTTGCTAAATTGCATATGTGACTGTTGGTCTTTCTTCGGGGCTTCTCTCAGACCCTAACAGTAGACAACTAGAGTTTGATTCCCAGCATCCATACCTAGTGGTTTACAACTGCCTGTAAGTCCAGTTCAAGGGAGATCTGATGTGTCTGCCTCTGCAGGCACCCACACAGACATTCATGTCAGTAAAAAAGTAAAAAATAAAAAAATAAATAAATAATCTTCAAAATATTGTGGTCTGAAGTTTATATTGAATTCTCTTTTCCCAGTGGAATATATTAGGTACCAAAAACTACTTTAGAAAAGAGTAGTTGTGTGGAGGGGGGGGGGGAGAGGGGAGGGGGAGGGGGAGAGGGAGGAAAGGAGAGGAGAGAGAATTGTTGCAGATCTACTTAAGACAGAGTGCTCAAGGATGTCCTCTAAAGAAGGGAAATTGGGTCTGAATAAAGGAAAGAGATTATGACTCAGATAGCTGGATGATGAGTGTAAAGAAATACATAACCTACATTTGGTGGGGTCTTACAAGGTCCTAGTGTAAAGCCAACTTTTAGTGGAGAGAAGGGCATTTGGGAGTTAACATCACCTAACTTAGAATGGAGCACTGTAGTTGCTATGGGGGAACTACAGTACAGAGGATAGGACTAGAAACAAAGAGGAATAACCTGAAGGCTGTCACAGGGTGTTGAGTGGAGGTTGGCAAGAGACAGGTTTATGATTGCAGTGACAGAGATGACAAGAGCTTAAAGTCTGAACCTTTAGCCAGTAAGGTGTGTAGATGGATGGTTGTAGCAAGTGCAAGGAGAAAGTCATATGACCTTCGGGACATGAGTAATGGCTTAGCAGGTAAAGACATTGGCTACCACATCTGGTGACCTGAATGGAAGGCACATTGTGGCAGGTGAGAACCGGGTCCTGAAAGTTGTCTTTTGACCTCCACAGGTTTGCAAGGGTGCTGTGGAATATTTTTCTGTATGCCGTGAATATGTGTTGCTCTGATTGGTTGATAAATAAAGCTGCATTGGCCTAATGGCAAGGCAGCTTAGAGGCGGGTGGGAAATCCAAGTAGAGAGACAGAAGAAGGGCGAAGTGAAGAAAGGCCATCTGCTGCCAAAGGAGCAGCAGGAAGCCAGCAGAATGGTAGTCACAGCCACGTGCCAGCTTATAGATTAGTAGAAATGGGTTAAGTCATAAGAGCTAGCTAGCAAGAAGCTGAAGCCATAGGCCATACAACTGGTAATTAATATTAAGCCTCTGAGTGATTATTTTATAAGCGGCTGAGGGACTGCAGGGCTGGGTGGGACTGGAGAAACTTCCAATGGCTACACAAGGGCCTGTTACATGGGTACATGCACACACTGATGGTGTCGTTAGTTGTTTTTTACTCTTTTGGGGGCCCGCCACCCAGCTCCTAAAGAAATCACACATGGACCTTTACCTTTCTCTATTTCTGTATACTTTTCATTATTTCTTACTTTGTGGGTGGATGGCCCCTGATGTCCTCCTCCTCCTCTGGCAGCTTCCTCATCCCAGATTTTTCCTATCTATCCTCTCTGCCTGCCAGCCCTGACTACTTCTCTCTCCCTGCCTTACTATTGGCCGTTCAGTGCTTTATCAGACCATCAGGTGTTTTAGATAGGTACAGTAACACAGTGTTAAACAGAGTTAAACAAATGCAACATAAACAAAAGTAACACACCTGAAAATAATATTCTACAACCCACTGATATAAAAAATTAAAATGACCTTCCAATTGGAATAATGAGCACTGTGATTTACTAAAATGGGAAGGAAAGGTAGGAGTGGGGTGGGCCTTTTCAGCCCCATCCATGCTGGAGTGCTGAGCAGCTCGATCCTGTGGGAGCTGCTCCAGCCGCTGCAGAGGGAGATCAGGAAGGGTTAAAGAAAGAAACAAGAGGCTTCAGCTTCATTAACACCACCTCACAACCCAATAATGCTCTACTTACAAAAGAAACTAAAAGCCATTTTATTATTATAAAATGATCTCAGTGGAATCTGTACTAATAGGAAAACTTGAGACAAATTAAATTTAGTAGGGTTTATTGAACAAAGAGTAACTATTGAATCAGACAACCCTCAGAATCGGGAACAGTTCAGAGAGCTCCAGCCATGTAGCCACAGGCTTTTATATGTTCCACACAGAAACAAAATAGAGAAATCTGACTGGGCACAACCAGACAGTTTTAAAACAAGTTAAAAAACTAAAGATTTATTTTATGTGTAGATGTATTTTGCTTGCATGTACACACCATGTGTGGGGTAGTAAGAGAGCATTGGATCACCTAGAATTGGAGTTATGCTTGGTCGTGAGTCCCCACATGGGTTCTGGGAACCGAAATAAGATCTTCTGTAAGAACAAGTGCTTTTAGCTGCCGAGCCACCTCTCCGGTCCTAGCTAGGTATTTGTTATATCGCTCGTGGTTTAATCTGTTGGATATCTGCTATTGGCTGAAGCTCAGCTGTTTATGTTGAGCTGAAATATAGCCATTCATTACCAAAAATATGCTCTTAGGGTAGGCTATGGTATTTCTAATAGAGGAATTCTCGGAGTATGAGTCAGCCTCTTCGACGACTCCTGCTTATTTAATCTCACAGCGGCTACAAACTCGCAGGTCCCGAGGCACCGGGGATGGGAAGTCTTTGTGCTTTCGCTTTGATCTTGTCTGAAAATATTTCTTTCCTATTTTCTGCAGAAGTACTTTCTTGTACAAATGAGTTTCCCAAGTTTATCTCTGGGAAAGCTGTGAAAGAACAAAGTATTTTAAGTTCTATCTGATTTAGAATGCGGAAGATAGTTTCTTCTTCATTCAGTTTCGTAATAATTTAGCTAGAAGCTTAAAATTAAAAGTGCATACTCATCTATTAATGTATTATTGAGGTCACTCATATTGTACACAGTGTTGGAACTGCATATAGATGAAGTGAAATAATAAAAAAAGTGACACTATGTCATATTTGATTGCTTGTTGCTCCTAACATAGTGTGTTAAGTATGGGTATATTTTACCTAATTTAATCCACTCAGTGATTCAAGTTCTATACAAGAGGTAATTGAGCTATGGCAATATTGGAGAAATTTCTCCAAGGTTCACGAGTAAGGGAATGGTGAAATCAAGGTACAAACCAGGCAGTCTACACTTGCACCCTCTTCTATTGCTTTGCTGGTGAACCCCTGAGAAAGCAGTTTCAGTAAATAATAGATCAAAGTGTTTGGGGTTACAGTTGGCAGCGAGGAAGTAAAGGCAAGAAAGAGGCGATAAGTTTAAGATATTTCTTTATTAAGTAAATATTTGTGTGCCTACTGTGGACAAGCCACCATACCACCACCATCAGAACAGTGGCTCTGCTTTGACTCGGAAAGGAGGTGGAGAAGATCATATTTTGAATGAGAAGCCAGGCCCAAGGGCACTTTACTTCATTTCTTTATTTTTGAAATTAGTGACGTCTTAAGCATGTTTCTAGAATGAAAAGAAGCCATTGTAAAGGAAAAAATTTAAGACTCAAATTAGATATGGATCTTTGAGAAAATCTTTTTTAATTTAAAAATATTTTAAATTCATTCTTTGACACAATTTCACATATGTGTACAATATATCTTGATCAGATTAACTCCCAGTTTACCAATCCCATTCCTTCTGTGTTCCCCCAACATGTGGGAACCTTCATATCCTTTAAAAAAATAACCCCAAGCTCAATTATTGCTGTCTCCATGAACATGGATAACTTCCCTGCAGCAATATATCTGAAGAAAAATGGCTCCCCTTCCCCAGAAATCATAATTGCCGGTTCACCACCTTAGCTACAGGTGGAGTCTGATGGCCCCTCCTTTGTCCATGCTCATGTTTTTGACTGGCTGTGAATTCTCGGGTGCAGCGACCATGTTCTGTTCATAGGACAGCAATCCACAGCATCCTTCCCCATCCTCTGGCTCTCACCGCACGTTCCGCTCCCTGTGCTGTGCTGTTCTCTGCGCCTTGGGAGTGTTGATATAGATGTCCCATTTAGAGCTGAGCACATAACAGTCACTTTGTCTCAGCACTTCGGACAGGTATGAGTCTCTCCATTGACTACTGCTCACTGCAAGAAGCTTCTCTGACCAAAGTTGAGAACAGCACTAATCTTTGGCTATACGCATAAATATTTTGAAGGCAGTCTGACAGACAGGTCCACTTAGCAAAGCAAAGGTAGGAGCTCCCCCTGCCCCAGATGTGGGCTTTTCGACCAGGTTTACAGCACCAAGTGTGGATGTTCTGTGGAGCAGGCCTGCACTCCGACTCTGTACAGGTCATGTCACGGCTGTACCTGTGGACACATCTTGCCTGGAAGGTCAGTGTTGCAGCATGCAGGGTGCCCACTGGGTAAGTGGAGACTTTTCTGCCCCAGTGGAGTGCATAGCACCTTCCAGTACTAAGAAGTCTAGCCAGTAGGGGAGACATTTCCAGGTCAATTCCAACTGAGTTTTCTGTGCCTTATTGCCAACTGTATTTACCAATAGGATTTTATCATCTAGTTTTGATAAGAAACAGAGCAACAGCACTAACCTACATTGTTTTGGTGGCTTCTGGGGTTACCATGACTAGCACTATGTCTTCTGGGTGAAACATTTATCCACCAGCTTTGTTCAAACTCCCCTTTTTAAAAAATTTTTTTTCTTTTTAATTGGCTTACAAATTAGTGGGTTTCCAAAACCTTTTTCATATATCCTTAATTTTGGTTAACTCACTGCTACCTCCCTCCCCTCTACCTGACACTCTCACCCCAACCTAAGCCTTTAACCCCACGATTCCCCCTCTGCTTTGATATCACATGTGTTCTCTGTTTCCCTCTTGTGTTTTCTTTCCCTCTTCCTAATTATGGGTCCTTTGTAGCTTCCTGACCTCTACAGACACACCAAAATAAACACACAATTCTAACAGTTGGAAGCTAGGACCCACACATGAGAGAGAATGTGCAGCTTTTGTCTTTCAGGCCTTGGGTTGCCTGATTAGTATAATGTATTCTAGTTCCATCTATCTTTCTGTAAATTTTATTCTTTTAAAATGATATAAAATTTCACTGTATATCTGTACCACATTTTCATTGTCTGTTTATCAGGTGATGGACATCTCAGCCGATTCCATTTCCTACCTATTATGAATATAGCAATAGTGATCATGGATGTGCATATATCTCTGTAGTAGGATGTGGAGTCTTTTGATTATATTCCCAGAGGGTCACATGGCAGTTTCCAGAAAATGACCATTTTCAGTAAATAACAGTTCAGGATTTTTGAAGTTTTACTAATGTAGTTGTAAAATACACCAATCAATTGACACCAGAAATGTGGTACTTACCTGGTTAATATGACCATTGATGATTAAATCTGGCTAAAATACTTTTTAAAAAAGTTTAATTATCAACTTTGGATGTCCATGTTGAATGAATCTCAATACTCAAAGGTCACGTCAACATACTGGCTCCTGCTCTGCCAGCTGTCTCTACTTCATATTTTTATGAAAGCCATTTTACAGTTAAAAATTTTAATTTTATGTGTATAAGTGTTTTGCCTGCATGTATCAATGTATATCTGTGTGCCATATGTTTACTTGCTGCTCAAGGAGGCCAGAATAGGGCATTAGATTCCCTGGAACATTATGTGGGTAATGAGATCAAAGCCGGTCCTGTAGAGGACCAGCCAGTGCTCTTAACCACTGAGCAACTTCTATAGTCCAGTTTACAATTTTCTGAGCTAAAAAATCCATTTCATAAGAATTAGATGACTTTATAAAACACATGGGTTTGTGCTGTAGGTAGAAGCAATGGGAAAGATGTGTGTCAGCTGAGGTGTGAGTGTTGCTAGGAGCTGCCTTGTTTTTCACCGAAGGGTGTTGTTTCAGATGAGGGCACGGAGCTGGTAAGTACTGGCGTCTATTTGTGCTGTACACCTTCCAGAAAGGGCATGGAAGCAAGTAAGTAACACATGTGTTTGTGCTGAACAACTTCCAGAAATTTTTAACGGATGACTCTGTGCACCATTCTTTCCACAGAGAGCTGATATTTGAAGAAGTATTTTCATTAGTTCAAGAAAAATATGATGTATCTATCCCAAGCACCACTCTTGTTCTTAAATGTATGTATTTTCATTTGTGGAGAAGCTATACAAGGTAGCTGTGTTCATCATTCTACGGTAAGAATTTTAGCAATATTATTTTAGCTAAGAAAGTCATTTTAGCTTTCCTGATGTATTAGAAGCTTGAAAATATAAACTATACAACAAAAATAATTTATGTAACAATTAAAATACTTGTTTCAAGAAGTTGAGACTTCTTAAATGTTACATCTTAAGATAAAAACTATAAAGTTAAGATCAACTTTTAAAGAAAGTTCTCAATTGTTTAAAGATATTTTAATTCTCAGCTTTCCTATTACATTTGATAATGAAACATCTGATGGGTAATAAAAATTACTTTTTAAAATGAAAGTTAGTCTTTAAACCATGACATTCCAATAAAGGCCTGTAGGTGGTTAATTAGGTTGCAAGAATATCTTATCTAAAACAATATCAGAGTGACAGCTAGCATGGGGTATGCAATGTTATGAACAGCTGAGAATTTGAATGCCCATATATTTAAGTGTTGGTTTAAATTTTTAAATGTTAAAAATGTACCACTATATCAAAACCAAATGCCAAGATTCTGTGGTTGAAACAAGAAAAAATTCTAAGACAGCTGCACAGATCCTAATGACTGAATTCTTTAGCACTGCTTACTAAAGTTTAAGAGCCCTACTGAAAAGAGGATATCTGTAACACTTTTAAACAACATCAAGTATGGCAGTTGTTATAGAGGTGTGAGAAAAAGCAAGAAATTTAAAATAGTCTGAGTAACAAAGTACAAGGTCTTTCAAGGGCAAATATCTTTGTAGTATAGTTAGTTCTATACCAGTCTTTCAGAGTCTAGAAAATGAGACAAACTTGTCATAGCTTTCAGGAGTACTGTGGAATAGACAACATTAGTCAAAGACTGTTTTGATAGTGAAGAGACTAATCACATGCAAACCGATAGAGATACTTTTTTTTTTTTTTTTTTGGTTTTTGGAGACAGGGTTTCTCTGTGTAACTTTGTAGCCTGTCCTGGATCTTGTTCCATAGACCAGGATGGCCTTGAATTCCCAGAGATACATCTCTGCCTCCCAAGTGCTGGAATCAAAGGTTTGTGCCACCACCAGCACTGGGCTAATAGAGATACTTTCTAATGTCAGGTGTTATCATCCTTTTAATGATACCTGTTACTGATTTTTGCAAATCAAAATCCCATAATTCAAAATTTTATCAATGATAACATTAAAATCTATGAGCAGTTATCTTTTTAATTCTTTAACTATTTTATATAAAAGCAAATCTTCCTACACATTTTTTCCTATAATTTTAAAGAGTTGGTGGCAGAGGTTCACTTGGCTAGAGGTATTAGGGAGATGTCCGGGGGATTTCCTCAGTCCTTTTCACGGTGCTGTCATGTCCTGTTAGGTGCGAGTGTGCAGAGTAAAGATGAAGTTCATGGGATCAGAGGAGGGAAGCAAGTCCTAAGCAGCTTTGTTTGGAGTTTGAGAGGAAAAGAGACGATGCAAGCGCTGAATTATCATGCACTTACTGACCCAAACCAAACTGTACCCTTAAGGGTTGTTTGTGGGAATTTAAACTAATTAGGTCAGCATGTATTTTAAGTGATCATCTTCTCTGTATATTTCAAGTTCCAGTCTGTTTTCTGTAGTCTTCTTACTGTGTATAAGGTCTGACAGCATATTTTCATGCATTTTTCTCATTTCTATTTTACAACTTGAAGGATTCTCTAGTAGGTAACAGTGCGGCAGATAAAACTATTCTCAAAGATGAAAATCAAAGTAACCCTGCTGTGTACAAGGAAGACTGTAAGGAGTCACGTGATGCTAAGACCAAAGTGACCCGAGAAGAAAAACATTTTATATGTAGTAAGTATTAAAAATTACCACAATGATAATGAAATCAAACTTTGACACAGAAAAAATCCTTCATTTTATATGGGTTATTTTATATATACCTTATCACCCAAGGCTGGACGCTGTCTGTGTTTGACACTTAATAAGTATGTGCTTAATAGATATTTGTTAAGTCAACGCAATCTTTCTTCCAGGGAGTCCAGTGGCATCTATAGACCACAGAAAGAAGGGCAAGCCAGAGGGCTCTGATAATGCATTAGTTTATGAGGGGCTGTTTTATTTCCTGGTTCAGCGTCCTGGAAACTTCACCTTAGTCCCTCTCCCAGGGTATTTCTAAAATCAAACACATTGTTACTGAAAACTACAACAACTAATGCAATAAATACAACACAAATCTAGTCATTTAATGTAGGAAAGGATCACAATTAGAGTTTTAGTCTCAGTATAAGAGTGATTTAGTCACAATACAGTAATTCTTATAATTTATTATAGACATGGGGTGCAGTGAAGAACGGCAACCTGAGATGGGTGGAGCTGATGACTTGACCCAGGTCCTCTGGGGTAGTCATTTACAGGTTAGAGTGCAAAAAGCTGACTTAAATCTGCTTAATTTCTGTGTAACATTGCTGTGGATATGGCTCTGTATAAATAAAATGCTGATTGGCCAGTAGCCAGGCAGGAAGTATAGGCAGGACAAGCAGAGAAGAGAATTGTGGGAATAGGAAGGCTGAGGAGGAGACTCCAGCCTGCCGTTCAGGAAACAGCATGTAAAGGCAACAGGAAAAGCCACGGAACACATGGCGACATACAGATTAACAGAAATGGGCTGAGTTTAAATGTAAGAGCCAGTCAGTGGTAGGCCTGAGCTAATGACTCAGCAGTTTCATTAATATAAGCTTCTGAGTGATGATTTTATAAGCAGTTGCAGGGTCCATGGGGCTGGGCAGGACCAGAGAAAACTTCAACTACATAACATAAGTGTTCCAAGCTCCAATCTATGGATTTGCTTTGGTCCCATTAAGACAGGTGTTTAAATTCAGAGAAAAAAACTAAGAAAAAGTGAGAGACTGAAAATAAAAATGAGAGACGAAGATGGATGAAATAGACTCTAAACTGTTAGAAATTATTAATGTCATTTTACTGCTAGGGTGAAATAAACTTAGAGATAAATACCATTTTAAAAGGTATTCATGAAATAACATGTAGATCTTTTTTGCTGAAGAGGATGAATGTCATTGTCGTAGGTAAAACTTTCTCAGTCTGAGAAGCAGAGGTAGTTGATATTATTTTGAAATATTTTATTTTGATTTTATGTGTGAATGTTTTGCCGGCATGCATGTATGTATGTACACCGCATGTGTGCAGTGCCTGAGGAGGCCAACAGCTGTTGGATCTCTTTAACTGGAGTTACAGCTGGCTATGAACCACTGTGTCAGAACCAGAGCTGAGTTCTCCGCAATAGAAGCCAGTGCCTTTAATTATTGAGTCATTTCTCCAGCCCTGAGGATTTTTTTTTTTTTTTGGTGTTAAAATTATTAGAGATCGGGCTGGAGAGATGGCTGAGCGGTTAAGAACACTGACTGCTCTTCCAGAGGTGCTGTGTTCAATTCCCAGCAACCACATGGTGGCTCACAACCATCTGTAATGAGATCTGGCGCCCTCTTCTGGCTTGTGGGGACACATGCAGGCAGAATACTGTATACATAATAAATAAATGAAAATTTAAAAAAAAAATTAGAGATGATGAAACATGATGGCAACATGATCTCAAATGCCTTAAGGGAAAGTATGTTTAGTGTTTGTGCAGCCTTTTTAAAAATAAGAAATGCTGAATATTTTCTATGAAATCAAATGGTAATGTATTGTGTAAGTTCAGCCAGAAACTAACAAACTGGAATCGTAATGTTTTTATATTTATTTATTTATTTATTTATTTATTTATTTATTTATTTATCTATCTATCATCTATCTATCTATCTATCTATCTATTTATTTATTTATTTATTTATTTATTTATTTATTTATTTATGAGTGTGGTGTTACCACATAGGGTACATGTAAAGGGGTTAGAGGACAATTTCCAGGAGTCAATTCTTTCCTTCCACCATGTGGGTCTCAGGAATTGAACTCAGGTTTTCAAGCTTAGTGGTAGATGCCTTACCCACTGAGCTATTTTGGTGGCCTCCAAAGCTTTGATTAAGATTTATTATGTGTATGAATGCTAGTGACTTGGTTTTAAATTATATAGTATTAGAAAAAATAAAACAAAGATGTATTTTTTAAATTAACTGGCCTGGTATGCAAGTAAATTACAATTGCATTTTACTTTATCATGTAATAGTAATTAATGGATAAGAAGACTGACACAAGTCACATGTATGCAATCCTAACATTTGAGAATTTGAGAGATGGAGGCAGGAGGATCAGGAAGGGGTTAAAAGCCAGCGTGGGCTACATGAGACCCTGTTCCCCACTTCCTATACTTCTTGCCTCTAAACTTCTTTTTTTTTTTTTTTTGGTTTTGGTTTTTCGAGACAGGGTTTCTCTGTGTAGCTTTGCGCCTTTCCTGGAACTCGCTTTGGAGACCAGGCTGGCCTCGAACTCACAGAGATCCGCCTGCCTCTGCCTCCCGAGTGCTGGGATTAAAGGCGTGCGCCACCACCGCCCGGCTGCCTCTAAACTTCTTATCTCATAAAGTGAGAGTAGGCATTAAGAATGTTGTTTCTTAGTTAAATAAATCATTTGAGGGAATCTATATTATCAGGAATCATAATTTCATTAAGAATGTTGAAATAATTGCTTTTTGGCCAATCCCATTTTAAATAAATATATTCTAACTAAAACATACAGTTATAGGTTCAGATAAATTCAGATACTTTTCTTTATTCCAAATCATGTGAAATTCATTGTTTTCACTCTAACTGTTTTATATAAGAATGTCATTTTCTTTCTGATTAAGGAAACCTGCAAAATTCTATTGTTTCTTATACAAGAAGTACCAAAAAACTACTGAGAAATATAATGGATGAGCAGCAAGCGTCTCTGGATTATTTATCTAGCCAGGTATAGAATTCTTTTGGCATTTCATTGCATGGCATGTGCACATTGGCACAGCGGCTGGAAGCACAGTCTTTTGATTTTATGTATCGATGTTTAATACCGACGAGGTGAGAAGCATTGTAACACAGAGCAATCAAGCAGGCCTTTGCTCAAGGGGGGTGCAGTCTGGTGACGAGAAAACAAACATGGAAAAATAGAGATAATCTGACTACTGTCAGAATGACATGGGAAGTCTCTCAGAAGACAGAGCCTGTCAGCTGAGCACTGAGGGATGAGTGAATGCTTTAAATGCCACAAGATTGGTAAGGAAGGAACAGCATTCCCTCTGGGGGTTCTCAGGAGTTGGCACAGGGTGGGAGCGCTGGTGAGGTTGGGAATGAGTAAGGAAACCTGACTAAAGGAATCAGGAACTAAAGCTCGCTACACTACGGGCCACCGAAGTGTGTGAGCAAGGAACTGTCTTCACCCCTTAACAGCTGGTGTGGAGGATGAAGAGGGCAGAGCAAAGGGAGGCAGCGAGGGAGGCAGTGGTGCCGTGGGGCAGTGAGAGCAGAGCCGCGGGCGCAGATGGCACAGGGTGATGGCAGAAGGACAGCGCTTAGGAGGTGCTGCTGGGTGGCACCGTCACTACTTAGGCCTTTATTGTGTTAGAGCAGAAAGAATCCAGCCTAGAAGAGGAGGCATGCTTTTGGTTCAGGGAGGCTTAGAGACAGCGTTTATATAATTCAGCTAAGTATAACCTTGCCTCGTGTGTCTGTGTTTAGGTTAATGAGCTCATGAATCGAATTCTCCTTTTGACTACTGAGGTTTTCAGAAAACAGCTGGACCCCTTTCCTGCCAGGCCCGTTCAGTCACATGGTGAGAGTACTGGTATTTCAGCCTCTTCACAGTTCTGCTTTATTACTCAAAGTTTCTGGACAGCCCGGTGCGCTGAAGTTTTAGAACACACTGTTCACTGTTTCCTAACAGTCTGGAAGACTAGTACCTGCTATTAGGCCAGTTACACAATGTGCCCTTTCTAGGCTGAAGGACTTTTCCACTGTTTGAAAGCCATAGCTGTAAAATAATATTAGGGATCTGTTGAACATTGAGTAACCTTAGGTGCCGTGTTCTGAGCACCCCGCCCTGGCATTTTATTAATAATTACTTTTCATACAGAAGAGAAGCTCCAGAGTCCCTCCCACCTGTGAAAAGTGGTTTTTTTTTAAAAGATGTTTCAATGTGGGATATAAAATTTTAAAGGAAAAAGAAATTTAATACAGAAATAAATACAAAGTTAACTTTTTTGCACTAAAATGTAACATTTATTTCTACATGTTTGTGCTTCTAAGAAAGTGCTGTGTAAAACTTAAAAATATGAATTCATATGAAAATTCTAAGCAAATAAATATTACTGAGGCTCAAGTATGTGATCCTAAGTATTTCTTGGAAGTGGGAGGGAACAGACAGGAACCGAGTATCTCCTTGTTCCTTTATGAGGACAGGCTCTGTCCTGTGTTACTTTAAAGGACTTATTCCGTCACTACCTCAGTGACAGTGCAAACTGTAGCTGAGCATGAAATCCAGTGTCAGGCTGGTCCTAACCTCCAAGCTGCTCGTTCCTTGGTATTAGTTTCCTCAGCAGTAAGTTGAAATCCTTATCTGCCTTTCCTCACTGTGGTCTCCAATACCAGACAAAAAGTGACTCACAGAAGGCAAGGGTCATTTGATCACAGTTTGAACGTCCGCTCCGTCACTGCGGGGAGGCATGGCGGCAGGAACGTGAGGTAGCTGGCCACTCTATCTGCAGTCAGGAAGCAGAGAGAGAGAGAGAGTGCGGGGCGGGGGCGGTCAGCTCGCTTTCTCCCTTTTATTCATTCTGGCACCCCAGTCCATGAACATGGTGCCACCCACATTCAAGTGGCGTCTTCCCTTCTCAGTCCAACCTTTCTGGAGTCCTTCTCATGTGCACCACCATAGGTGTTTGTCTGAGGTGACTCTAAAGCCAGACAAGTTGGCCGGAAATGTAAACCTTTGCAAGTCTTCCAGAGTTGCTGTGAGGGGTTGATGAGTAAAATCACCGAAAGTTCTGAAATGACCTGTGATGCACAGTCAGAGCAGCACAGACTTGCTCTAATACCCTCGGGTCAGGTGACGAACACACAACCCAAGAGACCAAGAAGTCCCCTGTGGCTTCCCCACACCTCTGAGCACAGCTCCATTGTAGGAATGCCTCTTCGCATCTCACTGCGCAAACCAGAAGCAAAGGGAAGGCGACAACTTTTTATACCTATTTTTTTTTGTTGAGTTGTTTTCTACAGATTAATGTGTGGTAAGCTGTGTGCTAAACGCTTGCCTTTTAAACCTTCAGTAAAACACTATGACACAGTAGTGTCATCATTCCTATGTTAGGTAAACATTCTAAGGCTTCCAGTGGTTAATCAATGGTTCCTGGCTAAGAAGTAATAGTAGTCACCTGAGGAAGTGATGCTCTGAAACTTGTTTTTGGACATGATATTTTTGATTGAACCCAGAGCTGCATGCATGGTGGGCAAGTGATCTATCAGAAAGTTACCCCCAGACCCCATAAGGATCTATTAAGTTGCTCAGGCTGCTTTGAACTATGTAGTCAGGACAAGCTTTCCTGCCTCAGTTTCCCGAGTCACTGGGATCACAGGGTTGGAGTTATTTAATTACACTTACAACATGTACACTAGAAGACATTCAAATAGAATGTAATACACCTTGGCATATTGGCATTACATACATATATTTACAATCCTCTGTGGAACTGAATGCTTTGGAGGTGGATGGGGTGCTGTGGATATCACTCTATATAAATAAAACACTGATGGCCAATGACCAGGCAGAAAGTATAGGCGGGACAAAGAAAGAGGAGAATTGGGAAAACAAGAAGGGGGAGGAGAGACACTGCAGCCACCGCCAGGACAAGCAACATGTAAAGACGCTGGTAGGCCACCAGCCACGTGGCAAGGTATAGATTTATAAAAATGGGTTAATTTAAGATATAAGAACAGTTAGCAAGAAGCCTGCCATGGCCATACAGTTTATAAGTGATATAAGCGTCTGAGTGATTATTTTATAAGTGGATTGTGGGACTGCGGGGCTTGGGGAACCTGGAGAGAAGCCCTCCAGCAACAAATGGCGCCCAACGGCTCGAGTTTCCACCTTAAACCTGAGAATATTTAATAACCAATTCTAAACAGAGCCAAAACCAGGTTCCTGCTTCTTGTCTCATATGAGCAGCTAGACGCCACAAAACACAGGTTTGAACACTGGCGGGTTCCTGGAGTGTGCGTTTGACCGGCAGTATGGCGGGAATGAGGGGTCTGCCAGAGGCACATTATGCTGTGTAGTAGATTTAGTCTTTACTAGTATTTTTTAAAAAAAGGTTTCTGGGCTACACCCTGCTTTGATAAAAGCTTAGACCCACTATTTCTGAGACTTGATGACTCCCAGAGCTGGCGGAAAACGTACCACTGCCATGTTGGGAAGCTGAAGTGGGCGGAGCCAGCAGCCACAGCGCTGTTTCAGGCTTAGAAGGATGCAGTTTAAAGCAATAGGCTCAAGGCTCAAGGTAATATAAAAAATAAGCCACGTAACGATGGCTACCACACAGAGAATCTGGATTATGTTGTCTTTGATATTTGTAACTGAAGAAAAACATTTGATTACAAAAGCTGTTGAATTATGCCAAAATGTATATTTTAAAGGTACCTTGACTTCAAAATTTGGATTTAAGGATATGTTGCTTTGGAAAAGAGGTTCTGCTTTTGTTTCCACAGAAAGCCAGAGGCTATGGATTTGTTCCAGATTAAGATACATCAGGTTTCAACAGCCAAGACCCCCTGAAAGGTCTCCGATGACACCATGGCCCAGATGATCCAGCATCCAGAGCGGTTTCAAGGCAACTGGTTCAAACAATACAGCCTCACGGACTACCCCATAGGTCTAAAATTTTCTTTGCATCCCCATAAGATACAGCGCCCCCCTCCAGCAGGAAGTAGTAAGAGATGCTACGCCCAAATTCCCAAATATACCAAGCTGGCTTTAGAGGTGGAATTGGCTCACCCCCCCCCCCTCTAAACCCAGACATATTGCTTTAAAAAAAAAAATGGTTAGGCAATTCTTGTGTCCCAAATCAGAAGAGCCCTCTGGTGTGGGACAGAGAAAACCAATATTTTTATTTAAAACAGATTGATTATAAATGTGATCTCTTTCTAAAAAAGAAAAGGGGATATAATATAGATATATAGGAAGATATAGAGATGATAAGATAAAAGGATAGATTAATTAACCTACTTTTAAAGAACAACTTGTTTAAAATGTTTTACATTGGTATAGATTTTAGTTTATGTTTAAAATGTTTTACATTGGTATGGATTTTAGTTTATTGATACAAACTTGAAGTTAATATTGTTATACTGTGTATATATATATTTCTATTCTTGTTTGAGGTATTATGTTTATGTAACTCATTTAAAATTGTAATGGATAATTAAAAATAGATTAATAATTAGTCATCTATGATAATCATATCTGTAGCCATGTTAGTTAAGTTTTCTAGGTATACATAGATATATTTCAGATAGATAGGTAATCTTCAAACACTTCATAGACCTAGAGAATATGGCATTTAAATAACTTAAAATTCTGTTGATGTGAGACACAATTGCTCCTGGCTGCACCAATTGATCCCGAGAGAATGTTGGGCTTCTAAGACATTTCCATTTGGAAGTTTGTCTTTTTGGCACAAAATGGCCTACTGGGCAAAGAACTGCCCTTGCCTTGATGGCTGACAGTACAAATGCAATGCTGTCCTTTCTGGACAAGCGGGACACAAGGAAAGTGACCACTGTACTCTGCCAAGACAGGGTAAGATGGTCTCTCAAAATTCCTGCTTCTGAAAATGGTCTGTCAGATATTCTAGGCCTGTAGCCAATCTGAATGCATCAACAATGCTGAGAAACATTAGGTGACTGTCCAGGCTGCCAGCTGTCTTGGTCTACTCTTGCAAGATTCCCGAAAGTTGCTTGCATCCATCTACCATTTCTCAGGTACCATTATGTTCCTTCTCAGGTCTTTGATGTGGTTGAAAACTAGATAGTTGTAATTTCCTCAGTTATGATAAAAGATAAGTTAGATATAAAACCTTAAACTCACAAATATAAGATAGATAGGACAACTTCTTTAATATTGTAACTGTAATTCTTGCTCGATAATTGTTTTGTTATATGTAATTTTACTATGTTAAAGTTAAAACCTTCCTTTTTAAAAAAAGAAGAAAAGGGGAAGTGCTGTGGATATTACTCTATGTAAATAAAACACTGATGGCCAGTGACCAGGCAGGAAGTATAGGCGGGACAAAGAGAGAGGAGAATTGGGGAAACAGGAAGAAGGAGGCGAGACACTGCAGCCACGGCGAGGAGAGGCAACCTGTAAAGACTCTGGTAAGCCACCAGCCACGTGGCAAGGTATAGATTTATAAAAATGGGTTAATTTAAGATATAAGAACAGTTAGCAAGAAGCCTGCCATGGCCATACAGTTTATAAGTGATATAAGCGTCTGAGTGATTATTTTATAAGTGGATTGTGGGACTGCGGGGCTTGGGGAACCTGGAGAGAAGCCCTCCAGCAACAATGGGGGGTGGGGGTGGGGCTACAGCTTTAACATTTGTAGATAGAGCACACACTGGCCTCACTTAGTTTCTTGTTAGTGAAGAAAGTGATTTCTTCTTCTTCCCTCCTGGTTATTGGTATTGGCAACATCAACACACTAGAGTCTGAAGTTTGGAATAAAGTAGTCAAGGATGTGTTAATCACAATTAACCTACTTATTCCTTAAGTTTTCTCCTTGCTAACCATCCTTTATATATTAAAGATAAACTTGGGTTAACTTAGATTCCTTGGAAAAGAGGATTATAATTATACAGCAAGTCTCCCAAATGAGATTTTAAAGATTTATTTTATTTTTACTTATGTGTATGTGTGTGAGCCTGTGTGAGTTTATGTGCACCACATGCCTGCAGGGGACTAAAGAGTGTCGGATCCCCTGGAACTGAAGTTACAGACTGTTGTGAGTCCCTGTCTGGGTGCTAGGAATGTAACCTGGGTCCTCTGCAGGAGTAGTTGGGCTCTTGATTGTTAAGCCATCACTCCAGCCCCACTATATGAGGACTTTAAACAATAACCAGTCACTAAAAGGGTATTATTTGTGAGGGGTTTCTGCAGCCCAAATTCTTTGATTCCTGTTCTTTCATATGTTTTCTCCTAAAATCTAAAATTGTGGTAATTTTTCATTTGTAAGAAGTTAAAGGCATGGTATCACTAATAGAAGCTGTAGCAACAATTTCAGACAGCATTGTCAGTTCTCTGCTATTAACTGACTGTCTTAGGTACAATTGAACATTCACTAAATGACTCATTTTATTTTCCTAGGTTTGGATTGCACTCATATTAAAGATTCAATTGGCTCTGCCACCAAAACCCCTAGTGGTTTATATATAATCTTTCCAGAGGGATCTAGCTACCCATTTGAGGTAAAGTTTTCCCTTATTATACAGAATAAAGTAAACATCAAGCTAACTTTGTTAATATTTAAATTATAATTATTTAAATATTTATGTTTTAAATATTTTTGTCTTAAAAATTTTAAATAAATTAGCAAGATTTGCAGTTTGAAAAGTTTGGTTTCCTTGACATCTTATGCTCAGACTATGAATTTCAGTGTCCTAGTGTTCATAGTTACTCTTTTTAAAGGAAATCCAGTTGTTGCAAGGCTTTATGCTACCATCGTGGGGACAGAACTGTAACAATATAAATCCTTGCTTCAATTAGTCAATGGAGACTTGATAACAATGATGTGCTGTGACGTGGGGCTTACCAAAGAACTTTTACTGTGCTTCCGTCTTATAACTGCATTTTCTTCTGATGATATATTATTTTACAGTGTGAGAATTTGTTTCCAAAATTAAAAAAGAAATTAATAGAAAAGGCATTTTACTTAGGCATAAGGAAGATTGATAAACTGATCCATGCTTAATGTGAATAATAAGAATTATCCTTAGTACTTGTCTGCTTGTATTTCTGGTAGGTACCTACTGCACACAATGCTTATGGACAGAAAAGACATGTGTGTATATACATATTTTTTTCTGGGTACTTTCTCAGTGTCTAAAAAATTTATGATCTTTAAAGTTTATCAATAGTCTATATTGTACAATAACAACCTTTCTTTCTAAGTAGATGCAGAGTTTCTGTTCTTAGAATTTTTACCATAATTTCTCTTGAAATTTATTGACAAGATGTCAAAAAATTAGGACTTAGGTGGGAAATAATTTAGAAAGTACCTGAGTCTCTTTGCCTACACATTCAGAACTGGATCTGAACAGCGGTGGAAGGGGAGGCTTGTAACTTTTCCAGGAGTGGGTTGTATAATTACCTCTTCTGTGGAAAGTGCTGGTGCTTGAGCTTCCTCCACATTGCCTTTTTTCCTGTCTCTGTGTGGGAAGTCTCTGGGAGAGTGGATTACTTTGATTTCTTCCCTGTTGTTTCTGTGGGCCCCAGGCAGGTGCATGTCACAGTTTCAGCAGACGCCCCTGTGAGCACTTGCTGGGTGGGCACAGTTCATGCTTTTGGTCTTGAAATGTCAGTCTGAACACCAGTTTGTGAGAGGAAGAGAAACCAGAGGTGGGCAGACAACATATTTAATACTAAAAAACAAAACAAAACAAAACAACAACCCCCCCCCAGTATTATAATTCAGAGAACAAAGTCATTTGTAAAGCGATCCATCTCTGCCATAGCATGTCAGCACTGTTATTCCTGAACTGAAAAAAAATGTTTAGAGTTGAGGAATTATATGATAACCTTAAAATAATACAAACAGTTATGTCTTTTTAAAAAGTCACTCACACAAGGCTGAAGTTAGGTTAATTATGAGTTTGCCTAAGCAGAGAGTTAAAATATAAATGCATTCATGGGAATAAAAACTTTCTTGTGTTTATTTTTCTATAGGATCATGGATGAGTTCTATAATGTCAAACAATGAAAACAATGTTGTATTATTTTGGCATTTTCTGGGCCCATTTTAGGTAATTTGTGACATGGATTTCAGAGGAGGAGGATGGACAGTGATTCAGAAAAGGATGGATGGGACAGTTGACTTCCGGAGGCCATGGTGTGATTACCTGGATGGATTTGGAGACCTTTTAGGTCAAATGTTATGTGTTGATGCTTTGCCTTTTCTCCTTCTTTCTGGTGTGTTATTTCTAAACTGTAACAGCATTAGTCAAATCTTCAGTAAGAGTGGTAAATCTACGTGAATATAAAAATATGATTTAAATTCTATTTTTATATGCCAAATTATTTTTAAAAATGTTTTCAGTTAAGTTAATCTGGGCTGGAGACATGTCTTAGCAAATAAGAGTCCTGGCTCCTCAAGAGGACCTGGGTTCAACCCCCAGCTCCCACATGGCAGGTCACACTGTCTGTAACTCCTGTTCCATGGGATCCAGAATCTTCTTCTGGCTTCATGAGCCCAGGAACACACAAGGTGCACAGACACACATGTGTGCGAAATACCCATAAACACACATTTAAAAAAAAAACTACAACTTTTTAGAGATGAATTGAAATGTGATTGGAGTGAAAATTCTCAGTTGGGTATTTGTTATCTGTACCCAGTAGCTTTGATAAGTGCTTCCCAATTGTTTGTGGAACAAGGAAAGAAAAAAAAAGGAGGCAGGATTGTCATAGACTTAAAATACAGTGAAATATAAATAGAACCAAGGCAAATGACCATTAAAGTCAAATCATTTAAGTTGAATGTAATTTTATAAAACTATGATGTACATTACTATTTTCTAAATTTGAAGAGTTTTAACTAAGAAGATCTAGAGGCAGACACTGTTTTTGCAAACTAAGACTATTCTATATTTAGTACAATTAAAATACATTGGGGATTTAATAAAATTTGCTGTTAGCTCTTAAATATGAAGTTGGAGTAAAACTGAAAGAAGCTGAAGACAAGTAGAGACTATGAAACTAACAGCTCCATAGGAGCCCATCCTACAAGGTGTCCATGTTTTCTTGTACTTATTCTTTTCAATTCTAACAGGGTGGTAGCTAAAAGATCCATGGAAAAGAACTTAGTATCTTAGTCATAGCTTTCTGAGTTTTGATAGTCTGTCTCATTATCTTCTAACTCTCTGAAATTTTATACCCTGTAATTTCATAATTTAAGTAGGCTGTATCTCAGGAATGTCCACATTTACTATAATCCATTATGGATATGGGGAAATAGAAAGTCAGTGGCTAAAATGTGCATGCAAGAACACTGTCCGAATTTGGGAGATCTGTTAATATAATCCACAGTTGTCTTGGAAATATTGACTCTAAATCTGGAGAAGCTTCAGTGTGGCCACGTTTTGTTTCCACTTAGGTAAATGGCAAGCTGCTTTTAAACAAAGAAATATTTATTTATAAGGAATTTCCAAGGTAGAAAAAGCAATTTTAACCGAGTGCTTTCAGGAAGTGTTTCTTAAGGAGCAGCTGATTTGAGATTAAAACTCCTACATTTACTGGGTCACTTCATTTGTTAGTTGCTGTGAGATTTGAACACGTTTTTCTGTTGACATGCCATAAACGTAAAACTTGACTTTTTAGTCTTCAAATTCACTTTTAAGTTGAATTTGGGGAAATAAAAATGAGACAGTTTGATTCTGTTCAGTCTTGTGAATTAACAAAATAAGTAAGTTAGATAACAGCCGACAGCTGAGTTGAGGCAAACCCTCTAGAGTCCTGGTTATTGATGAGTCCTCTCAGGTACGGAAAAGCTAAAGAGCATCAGCATTCACTAATAAAAGCTTGTTCTCATGTGCACTAAACGTATTAAAACAAAGCACTTCTTTTACAGGAGAATTTTGGCTAGGACTGAAAAAGATTTTTTACATAATAAACCAAAAAGATTCTAGTTTTATGCTTCATGTGGCCTTGGAATCCGAAGATGACACCTTGGCTTATGCTTCATATGAGAATTTTTGGCTAGAGGATGAAACACGATTTTTTAAAATACACTTAGGACGATATTCAGGAAATGCTGGTAAGTTTTTAATTACTAAAATGACACAAAATTGAGGTATCACTTGCCTAGTATTACATAAAGATAGAAATAATGCAGGACATATGATGATGACATGTAGCTGATGACAATAGAGCACAATATGCAAGTCTGAAAGCCTGTGGTGCCCACTTTGCTTAATGACCTTGGAGTGTTTGTATCCTTTAAAGCAGTTTACTCTGACCCTGGTGGTCTTGTGGGCAGAGACCCTGAGGCAGGCTGAGTAAGCAGCATTCCTATTTTCATGCTCAGGGAGTAAGAGCTTTCCAACTTTGTCAGTGAAGAAACCTGAAAGAGAAAGTGTCTATTCCAAGACCTGTGGATCACACCTCTTCCATCCAATCCTAGTCCACAAAGACACCCAAACAAGTTCTTTTTACTCTCCCTTGATGCATTCCCCAAAATTTAACTCATCAGAACTTCAGAATACTTGATGATGACTTTGTATTTTGGAGCTGAATTTTTAAAGACATTTGAGTGAAGAAATACTAAATCCTGTTCCTCTGTTTTTTTTCCTGATGGTGTACTTGTTGGTTATATATATTAGTGTTAGAAGTTCACAATGAATGCTGTATATCTCTTGGCTGTCAACTAATGTTGACACAGAGGGAAACATAAACAACACTGAAAACAGAAGACTGGTAGAACTTTAGCTTTAAAGAGAACGTGAGAGTAATTGCAACCAGGAGATTTTTGTGGGAGGATGGGTAGGTTTCAAAATGAGATGAATATTAAAGTTACTTGGAAATACATATTTCTGCAGAATCTAGTTCAGTCACTTCAGGCCAGGTGGATATGCCAGCATCCTGAGAACTGAAGACTCAGACTTGGAAGAAAGGACAGGTTTTTGGCAAGTGACTGTTGGCAAATGGGGCAGCTTGTATCACAGCATAGACAAGGAAATAGATGGCCGGCAGAGGGGCTGCTTGGTGTGGGTGGATTCATGGCATATTAGTGGGGTTGGTCTTGAGACATTAGGTGAAAGTTGAAAATCAAGTACAGATAGCTATGGGAAAGCTTAAAGGTTTTTATATAAAGTTTTCAGTGTTTACTTCCAAAGTGCAAAGAGTTGCTCAACATGGAGCATGCCATGTCAGGAAGCTTATGTGGAGATCTCTAAAAGATAGTTATGTTTTTGTTAGAGGATGTTTTATTTTCATTATAGAACTCTTAAACTTCCCATGGCCATTAAGTAGCTTTTAACTGTTGATCAAATTATACAGTTAAATTAAGAAAAGGAAAAGGTACAGTGTAGATAGATATGCAGGTAAAATGTGATCAGATACAAATTTGACATTGAGCTTGATGCAAAAATATAAATATGAACTTGAATATTTGAGCAGGATCATTGGTTCATAAGAAGTAGAAAAGGGCTAGGGAGATGCTCAGTCAGCAAGGTGTCCACTTCACAGGCACAAGGGCCTGAGTTCAGATTCCCAGAACCCACAGAAAAACTGTATTACAGTGCAAGCCTTGGAGCATTAGGGACAGGCAGATCCTTGAGTCCATTGGTTAGCTAGACTAGCCTAACAAATGAGCCAGAAAATAAAGATGGACAATGATCAAGGAAAGAGACATTGGGCCTACACACACACACACACACACACACACACACACACACACACACACACACACACACACCAGATATTTCTGATAGTAAAACTTGAGAGAAATTTCTGTGGGTTCTCAGAGAAAGCAGCATTGCAGCTTTGTCTTTGGGGTGACTAAAATACCTAACAGAGACAACTTAAGGGAAGAGGGCTTATTTTGGCTGGCAGTCCCGGAGCTGTTTCAGGGAGGATGTGGTGGAGAGCAGTCCACATCTGATGGCTCAGTAGAGAACGGCAGAGACAAGACCTAGCTCTAAGGTTGTGTGCCAGTGACCTGCTTCTACTGTGCCTCCTTGTTGTCATTTCACTATCTCTCAGTAATGCCTCTGTGTGGTGGCTCCACCAAGGAAGCCACCCACTCACTCATGAGGTCAGAGTCCTTTTGATGTGACTCTCCAGAAATGCATCCCAGGCACATCCAGAGGTGTGCTTTGCCAATCTTCTATCTAACGATGATGAAGGTTAGTGGCCAATCAGTTAAGTTCTGAGAGCCACGCTTATAGCAAATGTGGTGGGTATATTCTAATGGAATTTACACAGGAGTAATTGTGTGTGTGTGTGCGCGCGTGCGCGTGTTTAAAAAAGTGATTCAGTGTAATCCATTGAGAAGTCACCTGGTGTAGATTTTTCTGATGTTGAACTTTGTCAGTGGAGACTGTTCATGTCATGGTCATGGAATATAGGCATTGCTCCCTAGATGAATTGCAATTTTTTAAAAATTGCATTTTATTTATTTATTTTGTATATGTGTGCAGGTACATACATGCCACAATGCATGTGTTTAGGTCAGAGAACAACTTAGAGAGTCAGATCTCTCCTTCCATTATGTTAGTTCTGGAAATTGAATCTAGGCCATCGGGCTTGGTAGCAAGTATGTTTTCCCTTTGTGCCATTTTTCTGACCACACTGGGTGAACTTTGAAAGGTACCGCAGAGCACGGATGATGAAAATTATATTGCATTTGCAGATACACACTTCGGTCTGTGTGTGTCTTTGTGTGTCACAGTATGCAGAGTCAGGGACTTCACTAGCCAGTAGAGCTGGGCTTATGGTAGATCACACTAATGAAGTTCTTCAGGCTCCTCAAAATATTTACCTCAAGAGATCCCAAATGTTCAGAAGCATAATGAACAAGGGCAGGTTTGGGCTTCCTAGATGCTTCACATAGCTTCTCTTTTAGCTGAACATATTAGTCAAAAATTTCATGTAGGTAGGTATCCACTAAGAATCTTTTAACTTCATGGAACTGTATAAAACAAAATGTAGTTCCCGAGCCTGCAGTTTAAGTTTTAGCTGGAGTATTTTGGTCCAAGAAACTTAGTCCTTGAAGGATCTGGTGAAAATCAGGCATGCTAGTCATACAGTGTTCAGTATAAGCTCTTTAAAAATGATCAGTCTACACAGACTGTCAAGAACCATGAAAGCACAACTCCACAGTACACCAGAAATTGTCATGAGCACATTAGGCATGTCACAGGACGCTACGTCCCTGTTTGAAAACAGTGGTGCGATTGCAGATCTAATATTCTTGAGGGCAAATGCTTCACCTGCATCCATAATTGTCTTCCTAAAGTAAAAACCTACCATGGGGGTGGTGCTGAAGAGTCGGCTCACTGGTTAAGAGTATTTGCCATTCTTCCAGAAGACCAGCTTCAAAGCCCAGCACTCACATGGGGCTCACAACTGTCTGGTATTCCAGTTCCAGGGGATCCGACACTCTGGCCTCTGTGAGCACTCCATGCATGTGGTGCACAGACATATATGCAGGCCAACCGATTATACACATAAAATAAAAAATAAAAAGAATGTTAAAAACTCATTATATAACAAAAAGAAAACATACAGTGTGTAAGTTGTTTTCTTTTTTTAAAAAAATTATCAGTCACCATGTAGATCACCTTCAAGTATGACAGACACATGCACCATAATCTGGTTTTGTTTGTATAGCCGAGTTTCCATGCTGGTTGGTCTGTCCATTTAAAGACATATGCCAATTCTTCACAAGGTTTTGGCACATTGTGTGGGAGAGATTTTAACAGGACAGATAGTAGAAAAATTATTGATATCTGTTTCTAGATGCAGCATTTCTGTATAACTGGATGGTAGTAGTTGAGTGAAATAATAAAAATTCTCTGAATTCGCTTTTTGAAAATAATCCATTTTATGCAGGTGATGCATTCCGGGGCTTCAGAAAAGATGATAACCAGAATGCAATGCCTTTCAGCACCTCAGATGTTGATAATGATGGATGCCACCCTGCTTGCCTGGTCAGTAATCAGTCAGTGGAGAGCTGCAGTCACCTCCATAGCAACACTGGCTGGTGGTTCAACCAGTGCGGCCTCACGAACCTAAACGGCGTCCATCATGTTCCTGGAAAATTGCGTGTAACTGGCATTCAGTGGGGTACATGGACCAAAACCAATTCATTTGTCAGGATTAAATCTGTTTCAATGAAGATTAGAAGAACTTACAACCCATATTTTAAGTAATCTTATTTTAAATTGTAGCACAATTTCCATAGTTACTTTTGAAAACATACTAATTTTTTTTTACATAGTTTCTTATTTAGAGTTTAGTATTTAGCTAAAAATTCAATATAGATGGCATGTTAGTGTTATGGGTTTAATTAGTAAACCCATTTTGTAGCACTTATAAAAGCAATCATGGCGTATCATGGTATGTTTTCTATTGACTATATTAACATTATGTGATTGCTTGCAAGATGCATAGTGTTTTTAAAGGAACTTGCCTTCTGTTTGAGCATGTAAACCATAGTAAGTTGCTGGGAAAACTGAGGAGAGAATCTTAATTATTTCTATATCTATATGCTTACTTACATAATTTACAGATAATTTCTTCTGAACACAGTTACAAGAAGCAACACATGTGGATTGATACATTAACACCACAGGGTTAAAAAATTTTACCAACTGATACCACAATATTTTAAAACTGATAAGAATTTGCTGCTAAAATAAAATCTTGCATATTTTATCATAAATAGTAATTTTGTTTTTATTTGTAGTATATTTACTATACATATGCCCTGATCAGTTGCATTCTAGAATACTTGTATTTTAAATATTTTTAATTATAATTTTTAATGTTTTTTTTTTTTTAAAGTTTTACTTGGTAACTCAGCCATGCCTAGAACTCACTATATGGCCCGTACTATCTTGGAAGTCACCATGTAGTTCAGGGTGGCCTGGGAATTGTTGGCAATCCTGCTTCAAACTCTTGAGTGCTAGGATTATAGGTATGAGCCACTGCACCTAGATCTTGGCTCCTTTTAAACCAAGTGATGTGAACTCTAAGTGAAGTACAAGGTGAGCATGAGTCAGTGATCTAGATGTGCTTGGGAGAAATCCTGTTTTCTCCATGTTTTCTAAGTTGGAAGGAGATGAATGGTAAAGATACCATGAAGAAGATGGCAGGGAATATTCTGGGCCAGGTATCAATCAATTAGTGATGAATGAGGTGTGGAGAAAAGTAGAAAAAACATCTTAACAAAGGGCAAACTATTCTTTCCATATGATGAATCACAATACAAGAGCTTCCTTATAAAATAGGTACATGTCAAGAATAGCCATTGACATAATATGACTGGTCAATAAACAAATTTGTGTCATTAATTATCACAAAATTTATACTTATTTTGTTAGTATTTACCCAGTATTTGCACATAAGCTGATAAATGAGATCATTTATACCTTTGTAATATAAATTGATACAATCTTGCTGAACGAGTAGTCGGGGAAACAGTTTATCTATCTCAACTTTATGTATCACATCCGTACACATGGTTATGAATATCTGACCAGAGATGACCTTTAGTGTGTCCTAGGTATCTGACACTGTGATGTGTCATGCACGGACCTCTCAGGAAGAGTCCTGTGGTGTTAGGGTGATGAAGGCAGTTAAACTATATGAAGAAACACAGTGATATCACATATGTGTTAGATCTGGAAGTCAAACATAGGTCTTGGCTTTCTTGTCCTTTTCACTGAAATGCTGGTGAGGAGGGTGATGTGGATGCTCACATATGTCTGGTTCTGTCCTAGTATGCTTCCCCACACACTGTGGTATCTTGCATCAAATGTTCTTCTGTATAAAGAACAAATTGATCCTTATGTCAATTCTGAAACAGCTTTTAAAAGATGTTCTAATGGAGGAGTTTAGAAAGGCATGTGGTAATGTAACAGTTGATTGGATAAGCTTGAGCCAGGCTTGCTATTGGTGTTCACAGTGGCTCACTATCTGAGGAATGAAGTGAGAGGGTGGTGGGACCTGTGCTTCAAATACAAGTAGGCACATCTCAGAAAGTATGCAGAAGCAGAAGTGAGAAAAATCGATAATATCACAAAATCTAAAAGGCTACTTTTATTTTAGCGTAGTGATGTTGTTTTCAGTAAATCCTGAATTTAAGAAATCAAATATTTGTTATGTGTCACTAAGGAATTTAATGCACTAAACAGCTGTGAAAAGACTCAAGGCATTTAATTTTCCACAAATGTCGAAACATTTTTATTCAGTGAGGCTAGGCTTCTGAAATGGTAATAAATGGCATAATAAAAACTTTAAGGTCATATAAATTTTTTAAACACAATTTGAAAACATTTAATCTTAAATAATATTGTAAATTCATACCTGTATGTACGTGCTATTACAAAAAGTGTAGACAATCCACAGACAGCTCAAAATAATACCCACCATAGATTTAATAACACCAGGGAGAATCAGAGTAGCTGACAGCCTGGGAGTTAAGTACTTTATCAGTCTTCAACTACACACATACGCATGCAAACACTAGACCTACTTACTATTGTTCAGACAGGCCCAAGTTTAGAAGTGTGAATGGTTAAAATCAGGGGTTAGCAAAGTAGGGCCCATAGGTCAATCATGCACCATCATTTTGGTCAATAACTTTCACTAGAATGCAAGCACAGCCACTCTTTTCTGTCTGCATCTTCTTTCATGCTACAAGAACAGAGTTGAAGAACTTCCATTGAAACTGTGTGCATTATAAAGGGGTACCATCATCTATATGCAATATAAAGGGAGTACCATCAATTTATATACATTATAAAGGGGTACTATCATCTATATGCATTATAAAGTGAGTGCATCATCTATATGCATTATAAAGGGGTACAATTGCCGGGGGTGGTGGCGCACGCCTTTAATCCCAGCACTCGGGAGGCAGAGGCAGGCAGATCTCTGTGAGTTCGAGGCCAGCCTGGGCTACCAAGTGAGTTCCAGGAAAGGCACAAAGCTACACAGAGAAACCCTGTCTCGAAAAAACCAAAAAAAAAAAAATAATAAAGGGGTACAATCATCTATATGCATTATAAAGGGAGTATTATCATAACAATTTCATAACAATGAAGAATTAGGAAAATCTTGGATTAGATATAAGATGAAGAATTGAGAGGATTCATCAGAGATTAAGCTCACTAGGCAAGGAAGATCTCTATACCGCTATATATGGACATATAGTTGGATCTTGATAGAGCATCACAGATTAAGCTAAAAAGGACTTGTTAATCTCAGGCCAGATATCAAGTCTTACTCCACAGCAAAGTTCTTCTTGCCCAATTCTTCTTCTTCTTCTTCTTCTTCTTCTTCTTCTTCTTCTTCTTCTTCTTCTTCTTCTTCTTCTTCTTCTTCTTCTTCTTCTTCTTCTTCTTCTCCTTCTCCTCCTCCTCCTCCTCCTCCTCCTCCTCCTCCTCCTCCTCCTTCTCCTTCTTCTTCTTCTTTTTAAGACAAGGAGTCCATCTCTTCACTGAGAATGGTACATCATATACTTACCTCCTTAGGCAAATAACAGACATTCAACACTCTTCTCAAGATTGGTTGCTATGACTTCGTGGTATCTTTGGAAAGGCTTGCCTGAAACTAAGATCCATAGGTTATTTTAGAGAGTTGCCTGCGGCTTTCTAGAAGATGTTCCTGGATACTGGCAAATGGCTTCATCAGGATGTTCTGTATATCAGATTCCCTCCAAGTGTCAATAAAATTGGCTTCAACTTCTTAGCCATTAAAAACAATAGCCACAACTCAAGTAGGCAGTCTATACAGTTTATGCATGTACAAATAAGGATAAGCTCCTCTGAATGCTACTGAACTCTATGACTTGGATCTGTTGTAATCTGGGTCTAAGAGGCTCAGGCTGGTGAGCACAGATAGGAAACCCTGGTAGTGTATTGCTGATTCTGAAGAGTCAGGACTGTTTATATTGGTACCTCCTCAACCTTGACCTCTTCTTTCCCCATCTTGTTAATGTCTTCAGAAGGAAGTTTCACCCCTGAAAGAGAAATGTTTATATGGGTCTATTTCTATTGATTCTTGAGAAGTTTCACATGTGAAGTCTTGGGACTCCTCTGTCTTCAGCTAAAAGTTTTGGAACTCCCAGTTCCTAGGTTTTCCTTATAAGTGACTCTTGGCTGATGATCCTCCTTGATGATTCCTTATGTGGATGCTCACTTCAGTCTTGCACAGAGAGAACACCCAGCTTTAGTCATAAAACAGATGTGATGTAAATGGGAAAACTGTCCATGGCCATCACTATTTAAATTTATAAACAGTGGCATTTGTGTTTGAGGGTAACTCATCAATCCTTCTTTGCAGAATAGGCAGCCACGGTCCTTGGAGACGTAAAGAGGAAAACAGCACAAGGCTTGGATGCATGCAAGCAAGGCTGGAAAGAAGAGTGGAAGAGAGTGAACTTGAGGTATGGTAGTCAATATTTCTGTGAGTACCATGTATATATTTTAACCTGAAGTTCTTGACCTGATACATCTGGAGTCTTGAAGACTTCCTATCAGATTTTAAGGACAGTAAGCTTTTATTCTGGATGAATGGAAGGTGTTTGACAAAGCTACATGAAATCCCCACTTTAGTACTGCTGTTCTCAGACAGATACCATTGGGACCCATGTTCTTTGCTTGCAATGTTTTGGATGGTGCATGGGGAAGGAGGTTCATGGCAAAGGGTCCACTATTTCTCAGCAGATTCAAAGAATGCACTACCTCACTGATGGGTTCTCAGGACCCATCCTTATTATAAACTCCTGAGTTAGCCTCACAGCTCTAAAATATCTAGATCTGTGGAACATTCATCAGATCTCCAAGTCCCTGTGTCACTAAGGTATGGTTTGCTTGTGGCATCTTTTCACCCATCTCTTCCAGGGGACAGACTAAGACCTGTTCCCTGAGCTGAAGAGGGGCTGGTGGAAACAGTCTTGTGACTGCCAATCTCAAAGGCTCTGGACTAACAAAGACTGGCACAGCTCCTTAGAACTCAGACTGCTTCTTCCATGGTGCCCCTCGGATAACTTGAGGGATTCTGCTGAGAGTTTCATAACCGGAACACCAGCTGTGCCTCTGACTATTTGCTCTGATGGTAGGTTTGTATGTTCTGGGCAGTTTGGTTTTCAGGACACAAACTACATATAGTTTACCCAAGTATACAACATTCTAGTCTTTTTTCCTTGCACTTAAAGCCACCAGCCAGACCTATTCCTCTGCCTAGTGATAATTCAAAGAATCCCATGGGATTCATTTATACTCCAGTTCCACAAACCCCAGGCTTTATTCTGTGCTTTTTTGGGTTTAAGTTCAGACATCTCATCCTGAATAGTTTTGAGACTGACAAAAGCAATGTGGAATTTTTCTTTAGCAGCTTAGATTCATTAAAAAAAAATCCCCAATCTCTATTTGAGCTTGTTAGCTATTAGTATTGTTATGCTTGAGCTTCTGTTTGAGTCATTATTCTGTCACATTTGGTATTCTTGGATTCACAACTATCCTACATGTTCTACTTGTATGTCAAGGGCCAAGGCACATATCCACTTGATTTGTGAGCTCAGGTTCCTGTTCTGGCTGAAGTACGAGTGGGATTGTTCAAGCTGAGCTTTTCTTATAGCCAAGATTCTTTACGTCTGTCACTAATGCCAAATATTTTTAAAGCGTATACCTGATGTCTCATTTGGAATTATCCATAGCAGTTCAAATGGACTTAGTATCAGAGAAATTGTCTTCTTTTTTATTTTTAGTTTTGGTCTTTGGAGATAGAGTTTCTCTCTTTAACAGCCTTAGCTGTACTAGAACTAGCTCTTTAGATCAGGCTAGCCTTAAATATACAGAGATCTGCCTACTTCATCCTCCCAAGTGCTAGGATTACAGGCATGCATCACCACTGCCTGGCTAAATTGTCTTCTTGAAGAAACAAACTGCTCAATGGTTTTGGAAAAGCAGTTTACAAACAGCCATAAGCTGTAGTCCCAGCTCTCAGAATGCGGCGGCAGGCAGAGTGCCATGAGTTCAAGGTCATCTTGGGTTATATATTGAGTTCTAGGCCAGTCCAGGTTAGAGAGTGAGACCCTGTCTCAAAAAATAAAATAAGAAAAAAAACCCAAACCAAATCAATACAAAAACCAAACTCCCCTATAAAAACAAACAAACAAAATGTAATTATAGCATAGTTGGTTCTCTGAGAAAAAGTAGAAAAAGTACTTTAGGGCTATGCAAGTATGGACTTGGTATACAGTTGCTCAGGGTCTGGACTCCTGGTCTAGACCACCACTCCTTAATTTATTATTATTATTATTATTATTATTATTATTTGTTTTTCGAGATGGGGTTTCTCTATGTAGTTTTGTGCCTTTCCTGGAACTCACTTTGTAGACCAAGTTAGCCTCGAACTCATAGAGATCCGCCTGCCTCTGCCTCCTGAGTGCTGGGATTAAAAGCGTGTGCCGCCACCACCACGCGGCAAATTTTTTGTACTCATGACCCCTTTTAGTCTGAGAAATTTTTACATTATCAGTATTCAAATTAAAAAATGTACTGATAATAAATCATAAAGAATTTTATTTTGATTTTTCTTTTTTTTTTTTTTTTGGTTTTCCGAGACAGGGTTTCTCTGTGTAGCTTTGCGCCTTTCCTGGAACTCACTTGGTAGCCCAGGCTGGCCTCGAACTCACAGAGATCCGCCTGGCTCTGCCTCCCGAGTGCTGGGATTAAAGGCGTGCGCCGCCGCCGCCGCCGCCCGGCCTAAGAATTTTATTTTGAAACACTTATTCAGCATACATATAATTTTGTAATTTATTATAGAAAAGCAACTTTGAATGAGATGATGTGCTCTTTATTCTTACATAGAGAATCAAATCGTGGCTGATATTTGTAGAGCATCTTCAACCATTCTCAGAGCTGATAATTTTTTTTGGGTTCATAATCATCGAACTCTTGAATGCTGCTATGCATAAATACACAACACAAAACGGCAGTGGTATGTTTAGAGGCATTTCAGAAATTGTTGGAAATTCTGTCCTAATCCCATTCCAGAATTCATTCAGTGACCGTGTGTGAAACTCAACCCAGCATCTCAAACAGCAATTTTAAAAATCAAGCATTCTAATACAATAAAATCAAAGATATATTGACTAGATACTTACATGATGAGGAGTGATAACAGAAAAATAAAAAAATCTTTGTTTTCTTAGTTGAACCATTCTGTGTCTGGAAGAGCAGAAAACACCACATAGTTCATAGTGTGCACTAGTCTTGCATCTGAGTGTTCAGAACCAAGGCTGCAAATGCAACACAGGTGAGTACAAGCCAGAAACATCCTGAATTCATTACTAATCTGATTTTGAAATAATTTTTGTTGCACACTCAGAAACCTTCTATTGCCACATTTTTTGCTACCTTTAATTCATTTATGTGGCCTCCACATTGGTTGGTGACACAGAGTTTAAGAAGTGGGGGTCTAAATGATGCAGGGTGGGCTAGTACACTAGAGTAAACTGTGAATATTTAGGATGGGAAGGTTCTGGGTCTCCATTGCTTCCAGGTTCTTGTCAAGAACTTCTTCCTCAACGTAGACTTCTTTTCCCACAACTCTTGCATCTTGTCTGAGGAAATCACTCATCTTACTTCTCTGGTTTGGACCACCAACTAGTTTTGGTTTGGCTGTGGGCAACTTTCTCCCCATAGGAACTTTTCTTTTGTATTCATAAAATTACTTTTAAGTTAGTGTGCAAAGTAATGATCTTCATTATGGCACTTCACACACAGACACAGACACAGACACAGACACACACACACACACACACACACACACACACACGCAGAGAGCTAGATTCTACCTGTGAGAAAAAATATGTAGTATTTGTCTTTCTAAGTCTGTCTTATTTCCTTAACATGATAATCTCCAATTCTATCCATTGTCTTGCAAAAGTCATGCCTTCATTTTTCTTTATGGCTGAACAATTCCATCATGCATGTGTGATACATTTTCTTTATCCATTCATCTGTTGATGGAATCTGGGCTGCTTCTGTTTTTCAGCCACTGTGTTGGCATCTCTTTTCATGAAAAACCTCTGGGAATTTTGGCATAACCCAGAAATGGAATCACACTATGCTTGTGTTTACTCACAGAGGTTTGAGAGTCTTGCTGGAATAGGACTTCTGAACCTGCTGCTCATTTATCAGTTGTTGAAAGGGGTTGCAGTGTGGAATACATTACTCATTAAACAAGCATATGAGGTTGGATAACTGAAAAACTTAGAAAGCCCCACAGAGTGTATTCACTAAAACCAAATGATATAATACAGCAGGAGCATGAGAGGCCCTAGAAACTTCCAAGCCCATACTCTACTCTCCTTGATTTGTGCAAAGAGATTAAATAAAATTAAAAACAATTACAACAAAAACAAACAACAAACAATAAGACTCAACATTATGAGACAAAGAACCTCCAAAGATGCCATTGAGTTTGATTTCTGTTGGCCATCTAATGCTGGGCCATTAATACATTAATACACTTAAGAGTAGTTTGTTTCCCCAGTGAGACTCCCTTGGAGAAAACTAAATTTTCATTTGCAAGTGATTATCACTGGGAGGTAGGTTGTATTAGTCAGGGTTCTCTAGAGTCACAGAACTTAATGGAATGAATCTCTATATAAAAAGGGAATTTATTGGAATGACTTACAGGCTAGCTGTGAATGGAAAGTCCAAGAATCTAGTATTTGCTTGGCTCCACAAGGCTGGGTGTCTCAGCTGGTCTTCTGTATGCGTTGGAATCCTGAAGAAGTAGGCTCCAATGCTAAGAAAGGAATGGATGTGCTAACAAGGCAAAGGCAAGGGCAAACAGGCAAAGAGTAAGAGTTTCTTTCTTCATGTCCTTATATAGGCTTCCAGAGAAGGTGTGTCTTCCTGCTTCAAGGTCCAGATCAAGCTGGGCAGTGCATGGGTGGGGTGCATGCCTTTGATCCCAGCACTTGGAAGGCAGAGGCAGGTGGATCTTTGGGAGTTTGAGGCCAGCCTGGTCTACAGAACAAGTTCCAGGACTGCCAAGCCTACACCGAGAAACCCTGTCTCAAACTGCCCTTCTTGCCCTCCCCCTCCACACCTCCCTCCCCCACAAAGCAAAACAAAACAAAACAAAAACAAAAACAAAGAGACCTGGATCAAAAGCCTGTGTCTTCCCTTCTCAAAGGTCTGGACTAGAAGGGGATTCACCTGCTAAAATCCAAGCAGAAAATCTCTCACACGGGTGCCCTCCATTTCTGGATTGTAGTTTATTCCATGTATAGTCAAGCTGACAACCAAGAATAGCCATCACATCTGTTGTGGGTTAGAGATCAGGGGATGTGTCCACTTCTCCTTTCACATCTATGACTCCATCTGGTTACGACCTGTGCAAACCTTGTGCATGTGGCTTCCATCTCTGTGAGTTCATACATGCATTAGTCCTGTGTGTTTAGAAAGCTTTGTTTCCTTGGTGTATTCCATCCCTTCTGGCTCTTATGCTCTTTTCTCCTCTTTTTCTGCAAGGTTGCCTGAGCCCTGAGGGGAGAGATTTGATAGAGACATTTAGTTTAGGGCTGAGTGTTCCAAGGTCTATCTCTCTCTCTGCATATTGTCTGGCTTGGATCTTTGTATTTCTTCCCATCTACTGTAGGAAGAAACTTCCCTGATGAAAGCTGAGCAATTGTTCTATAAGTACAGTAGAATGTCATTAGGAGTCATTGTATTGCAATGTTCTTTTAGTACAATAGTAGTTGTATTTGGTTTTGCCTTGGGTCTCTGGGATATCTGTTGCTGGGTCCTAACAGCTCCCTTCGTGGAGGGAGTGAGAAGGTGCTGTGTCAACAACACAGACACCAGGAGTCAGATGAAAGGCAAACAGCAGACTCGTTTATTCAATAATGGGGAAGGCCTTATATACCCTCCTCCCAGCACTCAGGCTGTGTCCCAATCTGGTGACATTGTGTGATTGTCCCTCATTGGCTGGGCATAATCAGGAGCTCTGACAGGGATATGGTGACATTGCATGGTCACTCCTCATTAGCTAGGAATGATCAGGATCTCTGACAATACCTGTTTCTAGACCCTCAGGCAGACTCCGAATGATCAGGAACTCTGACATCCCCCATTGTTAGGCTCTCAGACAGACTCCAGGTTGGCTCATAAGGAAGTACATTGTGTGCATGCCTTGGCAACTGGTTTGAGTCAATTTCCTTGACCCTATTGACTTGTCCTACTACAGATATCTAGTCCCAGGTTTTTGGTCACTAAAGCAGTGTCAGGTATGAGTTCTATAGTGTGGAGTAGGCCTTAAGTGAAATGTGGTTGGTTAATCCCACAAGCTTTGTGCCACCATTGCACTAGCGTATCTTGCAGGCAGAGCAGCACTGTAAATCAAAAGGTTTGTGGCTGCATTAGTGTTCACTCCTTTGGTAGTGTGCAGAGTATCTTTTAGTACCAAAGATGCTAGAATTTAGGGGTGAAGGCTCTATGTAGGCACCAGCTCAACTTCTCCATGTTTGATGAGTCATGTAGGTGTTGTCTTCAGCAATAGGACCTTGCTGTTAGTTTGTGGTGAGCAACCAATAGTCTTGACAATAGTCTGGGTTGTTTGGGGGTTCCCATAGGACTGCATTAACCAATAATTTAATTAGATGTAACCCATAAATAGAAACTTCATTTGGTGACAAGAGATGGCCAGTTGGGGCTCTCTCTCCCCTATTAGTTGCAATTTCATTTAGATTACTTCCATATATGTATATATTTTAGGAAGCTTCTACTGTATTAGGTTTCTATAACACTTCTCAAATGACCCTTAATTTTAGATGTCTCTCAAAGTTTTCCCTCCCTTGTCTTCCTCTTTCCTCCCCAACCCCTCTTGATCCTCCCATGTCAGTCCCTTCATTGATCCATAGCTATCTATTCCATTTCCCTTTCCTAGGGAGACTGATCTGTTCTGTCCCCTGCACTCTCCCACACCTGTCGCTTACTGTAAACCTAACTTCTATGGTTGTATGGATTATATCTTGATGTCATTGACTTAAAAGCTAATGTCCAAATATAAGCAAATATATATCATAATTGTCTTTCTGGGTCAGAGTTACCTCACCCAAGATGATTTTTTTTCTATTTCCATCCATTTAAAGGAAAATTTCATGATCTCATTTTTTTTTAATGGCTGAATGATAGTCCACTGAGTAACATACCTCATATTCTTTATCCATTTATCTGTTGAGGGTCATCTAGGTTGTTTTAAATTTCTGGCTATAATTAGTAGAGCAGCGATGAACATGGTTGAGCAAGTGTCTCTGTGGATAAAGTGGCCATTGGACATATGTCCAAGAATGGTATAGCTGGATCTAGTGGTAGATTAATTGCTATCCTTCTGAGGAGCCATTATGCCATTTTTCCATAGTAGCTGTGTAAGTTTACATTCCCACCATCCTCACCAGCATGAAGGTCATTTGTTTTATTGATCTTTTAAGGTATAAGATGAAATCTCAAATTAATTTTGATTTGTATTTCCCTAATGACTAAGGATGTTTGGACATTCTTTAAGTGTTTCTCAGTCATTTGAGATTCCTCTGTTGAGAATTCTCGGTTTAGATCTATACATTTTTTTTTTTTTTGGTTTTTTGAGACAGGGTTTCCCTGTGTAGCTTTGCGCCTTTCCTGGAGCTCACTTGGTAGCCCAGGCTGGCCTCGAACTCACAGAGATCCGCCTGGCTCTGCCTCCCGAGTGCTGGGATTAAAGGCGTGCGCCACCACCGCCCGGCTATGATCTATACATTTTTTATGAGTTTTTTTTTGAGTTCTTTATATATTTTGTATATTAGCCCTCTATCAGATGTGTAGTTGGTAAAAATCTTTTCCCATTCTGTAGGCTGCCACTTTGTCCAAATGATGATGTCTTTTGCCATGCAGAAGCTTTTCAGTTTCATGAGATCCCATTTATTAATTGTTGGTCTTAGTTCTGTGCTAACAGTGTTCTGTTCAGAAAGTCTTTTCCTGTGCTAATAAATTCAAGGCTATGTAGCTGGAGTTATCTCCAGTCCTGCCTGGTCCCACAGCCACTCAGACCCAAATAAACACACAGATGCTTATATTATTTAAACTGTTTGGCCTAATGGCTCAGGCTTCTTCCTATCTAGTTCTTATATCTTAAATTAACCCATTTCTGTTAACCTATAAGTTGCCATGTGGCTTGTGGTTTACCAGTACTTTATATCTTTCTTCTCATGGTGGCAGCTGGCAGTGTCTCCTGACTCAGACTTCCTGTTCCCCGAATTCTCCTCTCTCTTTGTCCCACCTATACTTCCTTCCTGTCTACTGGTCAATCAGCACTTTATTTATTAACCAATCAGAGCAACACATTCACAGCATACAGATATCCACAACAAGGCTATTCCCTACTTTTTCTTCTGTCAGGTTCAGTGCATCTGGTTTAATATTGAGGTCTTTGATCCATTTGGAGTTGAGTTTTGTGCAGGATGATAAAGAAGGATCTATCTGGATTTTTCTACATGCAGCCCATCCAGTATGACCAGCACCATTTGCTAAAGATGCTGTTTTCTAATGTATATCTCTTTCTTCCTTATAAAAACAGCAGATGTCCACAGGTATGTGGATTTATGTCTGGATCTTCAATTTGGTTCCATTGATCAACAAGTCTGTTTTCTGTGCCAATAGCATGTGATTTTTATTACTACAGCTCTGCAGTTCAACTTAAAATCTGGGATAGTGATACCTCCAGAAATTATTTTATTATGCTGGATTGTTTTAGCTATCCTGTTTTTTTTTTATATGAAACTGAAAGCTGTGCTTTCAAGATCTATGAAGAATTGTATTGAAATTTTGATAGGGATTGCATTGAATCTGTAGGTTGCTTTTGATATGATGGCCATTTTTATTATATTAATCCTACCAATCCATGAGCATGTAAGATCTTTCCATCTTCTGATACCTTCTTCAATTTCTTTCTTCAGTGACTTGAAGTTTTTATCATACAAGTCTTTCACATGCTTCATTAGAGTTACCCCAAGATATTTTATATCATTTGAGTCTATTTTGAAAGGTATTATTTTCCTAGTTCATTTCTTAATCTGCTTGCCATTTGTATATGAGAAGACTACTGATATTTGTGAGTTAGTTTTGTGTCTAGTTATTTTGTGAAGTATTTATCAGCCGTTGGAATTTCTTGGAGGAATTTTCAGGGTCACTTACATATACTATCATATCTGCAAATCAAGACACTTTACTTATTCCCTTCCTATTTGTATCTCCTTCATCTCCTTCAGTTGTCTTATTGCTCTAACTAAGACTTCAAGTACTATATTGAATAAATATTGAAAGAGTGAACAACCTTGTCTCATTCCTAATTTTAGTGGAATTGCTTTGAGTTTCTCTCCACTTAAGTTAATGTTGGTATAGGCAAACTGTAAACTGTCTTTATTATGTTAAGGTATGTCCCTTGTATCCCTAATGTCTCTAGGTCTTTTATCAAGAAGAGTTGTTGTATTTTGTCAAAGGTCTTTTCTGCATCAAATGAGATGATCTTGTTCTTTTTGTCTTTCAGTTTGTTTATGTGTTTAAATACATTTATCAATTTAGGTATATTGAGACATCCTTGCATCTTTGGGATGAAGCCTACTTGATCATGGTGGAGGATCTTTTTGATGTATTCTTGGGTTCAATTTGCAGCATTTGATTAAGAATTTTTGCACCTATGTTCATAATTGGTCTGTAACTTTCCTTCTTTGTTGGGTTTTTATGTGGTTTTGGTATCAGAGTAACAGTGGCCTCATAAAATGAATCTTGGAATGTTCCTTTTCTTTCTACTTTGTTGATAATTTGAGGAGTATTGGCAGTAACTCTTCTTTGAACTCTTTCTTCTTTGAAACTAAGCCATCTGGCCCTGGCCTAATTAGGAGACTTCTAGTTATTTCTTCTCTTTCACTAGGGGTTATAGGCAGTTTAAGTTGTTCATATGATCTTGATTTAACCTTGGTAAGTTGTAGATATTGAGAAAATTATTATTCATTTTTTAATTTTCCAGTTTGGTCGAGTATAGGTTTTTAAAACATGTCCTTGTGATTCTCTTGATTTCCTCAGTGTCAGTTGTTATGTTCCCCTTTTCATTTTAATTTTTAAAATTTGGATCTTCTCTCTTCTCCTTTTAGTTAGTTTGGATAAGGGTTTGTCAATCTTTTTGATTTTTTTCAAAGAGCCAAGCCTTTGCTTCATTGATTCTTTGTATTTTTTGTTTTGTTTCTACTTCATTGATTTTAGCCCCGAGTCTCATTATTTCTTACAGTCTTACTGCTTTTGGTATTTCTTCTTTTTGTTCTAAAGCTTTTAGCTATGCTTTTAAGTTACTAGTAAGAAATCTCTCCATTATTGAAAATAGGCACTTAGTGTTATGAACTTGCCTCTTAGAACCACCTATATTGTGCTCCACAAGGTTGGGTGTGTTGTGTGTTTATTTTTATTCAGTTCTAGAAGGTCTTTAATTTCTGTCATGACCAATTTTTCATTAAGTAGAGAATTGTTCCATTCCCATGAGTTTGTAAGCTTTCTGTTGTTTCTGTTTTAATCTGTGGTGGTCAAATAGGACACAGGGTGTTATTTAAATTTTTGTGTATTTGTTGAGACTTGCTTTGTGTCTGAGTATGTGGTCAATTTTGGAGAAAGTTCCATGAGGTACTAAGAAGAAGATATACTCTTTAGTGTTATGGTGAAATGTTCTGTAAATATTTGTTAAATCCATTTGGCTTATAACATCTGTTAGCTCCAATATTTTTCTGTTTAGTTTTTGTCTAGATGACCTGTCTGATGGTGAGAGTAGGGTATTGAAGTCTCCCACTATCAGTGTGTGATGGTCAATATGTGATTTAAGCTGTAGTAGTGTTTCTTCTATGAACTTGGGTACCTTTGTGTTTGGGGGATAGATGTTTAGAATTGCAACATTCTTTTGGTAGATTTTTTTTCTGGGTATGCAGTGTTTTATTTTTGGTTTGAAGTCTATTTTGTCACATATTAAAATGGATACATAGCTTGCTTTTTAGGTCTATTTGCTTGGAATATCTTTTTCCATCATTTTACCCTGAGGTGATATCTGTTCTCAATGTTAAGTTGTATTTCTTGGATGCAGCAGCAGGATGAATCCCACTTTCATATGCATTCTGTTAGTTTATGTCTTTTTTATTGAAGACTTGAGACCATTGATGTTGAGAGTAGCAGTGAGCAGTGTTTGTTAATTCCTGTTATTTTGTTGTTGTTGTTGTTGTTGTTGTTGGTGTGTGTGTGTGTGTGTGTGTGTGTGTGTGTGACCAGCTTCCCCTCTAGATTTGCTGGTCTAGGATTTTTTCCCCTGTGTTTTCCTATTTAGGTTGGAGTTTTACCCCTGTGCCTTCTGTAGGACTGCATTAGTAGATAGATACTGCTTAAATTTGGTTTAGTCATGGAAAAATCTTATTTTCTCCATCTTTGTTATTGAAAGTTTGTCTGGGTATAGTAGTCTGGGCTGGCATCTATGGTCTCTTACAGTCTGAAGCACATCTGTCCAGGCCCTTCTGGATTTTAAAGTCTCCATTGAGAAGGTGGGTGTAATTCTAATAGGTCTGCCTTTATATGTTACTTTGTCTTTCTCTCTTACAGAGTTTAATATTCTTTTTGCTGTTGTTGTTGTACTGTAAATTTAGTGTTTTGAATATTATGAGGTAAGGGGACTTTCATTTCTGGTCCAATCTATTTGTTGTTCTGTAAGTTTCTTGTACCTTTATAGGCATTTCTTTCTTTAGGTTAGGAAGATTTTTCTTCTATGATTTTGTTCATAATATTTTCTGGGCCTTTTAGCTGGGTTCTTCTCCTTCTTCTATTCCTATTATTCTTAGGTTTGGTCTTTTCTTAGTGTTCTAGATTTCCTGGATGTTTTGTGTCAGGAGTGTTTTAGATTTAACATTTTTCTTGACCAAGGCATCCGTTTCTTCTATTGTGTCTTCAATATATCTTCCATCTCTTGTATTCTGTTGGTGAAACTTGCCTCTGAAATTCCTGTTTGAATTCCTAATTTTTCATTTCCAAATTTCCCTCAGTTTGGGATTTCTTCATTGATTCTATTTCTACTTTCAAGTCTTGAACAGTTTTTATTCATTTCCTTCCCTTGTTTGATTCTCTTCTCATGGATTTCTTTATGAGATTCATTCATATCCTTTTAAAGGACCTCTAACATATTCATCAAGGCTATTTTAAGGTCTTTGTCACATGCTTCATCTCATCCTACTGTGGTGGGATGCTGGCCTCTAGTGGAGACATATTGTCTTGACTGTTATTGATTGTGTTTTTACACTGGTGTCTAGGCTTCTGGGTTCAGAAAGATTTTAATTGTAGGTGCTGATATTTGGTCTTGTCTTTGTTGGGTGAGTGTTTTGTTCCTTGCTTCCTGTTGCCCTGTCTGGTCCTCAGGAGAGTGGTGGCTGTGTGTTGCTTTACAGGGAATTCCTATGGGATACTGCTAGGTGTGTCCAGTGGGAGTTCTGGGTAAAAGGGGTTTCTAGGCATTGGGAGCTGACACTTAGGAATGGGAATAGGGTCTGAGAGAGTACACTGGAGGTATGAAAGCATGATCACCATGATCTGCCTAGTCTCCTGGGGACAGGAATAGATTGTGAGGAGTGGTCACAATGGTTGTTCTGTTACAGAGTTGCCCATGAAAATGGGGGATTGGATTTTTAGGAGATCATTGCAGTATAAATCAGTACTTTATTCCCCCTTTAAAATGAATTAAAACTAGTATTACTGATACTACCATACAATTTGCTCATGTATAAACGATAAATTAGTGACTATTTAGTATGGTTGCAGAATTATACACCACCACTATAATTAATTCTATGGAAGTTTAATCCTTTTTGGGTTTCTTGGGTTTATAGGTTAATGATTTATATCAGTTTTGGGTCATTATGTCTTTGGATAATTTTTATGATTCATCTTTCTTCTCTTCATTGGATTTCCATTATACATGATGTCCTGGTTAGATTTTTTCTTTCTTTCTTTTTAGTCAACTTGAAACAAACTGAAATAATCAGGATGAGGGACCTCAGCTGAGAGACTGACTCTATCTGACTGCCTGTAGGCAAGGCTATAGTGCATTTTCTTAATGATTGATTGATGTGAGTGGTCCATCCAGTGTGTGTGTGTGTGTGTGTGTGTGTGTGTGTGTGTGTGTGTGTGTGTTTGTGTGTGTGTGTGTGTGTGTGTGTGTGTGTGTGTGTGTGTGTGTGTGTGTACACCCCTCTGGGTGGGTGTTCCTGGTGTATTTAAGGAAGCAAACTGAACAAGCCACAGGGAGCAAGCTAGTAAGCAGTACTCCTCCATAGCCTCTAGGTTCATGCCTTGATTTTCTATTCTGGTTTCCCTCAATGATTAACTGTTATATGGAACTGTAAGGTGAAATAAACCCTTTCCTTCCCAAGTTGCTTTTGGTCATGATATTTAATCACAGCAACAAACATCATAACTAAGACATGGGTTGTGATGCTTTGATGATGTCCTTCAGGTCAGTGAGACACCGTTCATTTTCTTTTCATACCCATACTGGATAGCCTCAGTCAACTGGACTTAGTTTGCTGAGTCTTTATTTTGTCTTCCCAATCTGCTCTGGACTTACTGTAGTGCACCTTTCACTTCAGTTCCTAGATGTGGTGGTTTGAATGAGAGTGCCCCCCCCCCATAGGCTCATCTGTTTGAATGCTTGGTCCCCAGGGAGTGGAACTCTTTGAAAGGATTGGAAAGATTAGGAAGACTATCACTGGGTAGGCTTTGAGGTGTCAAAAACCCAAGGCAGGCCCAGTCTTCCTTTTTCTCAGCCTGTGCATCAGGATGTCTGCCTCTCTCAGGTACTGCTCCAGGGCCATGTGTGCTGCCATGCTCCCAACATGGTGGACTAAGCCCCCGAAACTACAAGCAAGCCCCCAATCAAATGTTTTTTTTTTTCTAAATAAGAGTTGGTCATGATGTCTCTTCACAGCTATAGAACACCGACTAAGACAGAAATTGGTACCACAGAGCTGCATATTGCTTGGATAGGTCTAACCATGCTGCTTGTTGGTTGAGACTTTGGCTTAGGAAAGCAGTTGAATGCCATAAGCAGGGCTTAATGGACCTTAGTAGTAGGGGTATGGAAGACAGTGGTGCCGAGGGCAATGTAAATTATTACAGCCTGGTTCAAGAGGTTTCAGAGGGAAAGAATATTTGTAAGTTGCCTAGAAACCATTCTTGTGATATTTTGGCAAAGAATGTGGTTGCTTTCTGCCATTGTCTGAAGAATCTGTGTGAGGCTAAATTGAAGCGTTTTAGATTAATGGCTTGGCAGAGGAGATTTCAAGACATCCTTGTATTGACTATGTCATATGGTTGTTAATAATCACTTATATACAGATCTGTAATGAAAAGAAGCATGCTGGACAAAGAGAAATAAAAAAATGTACAGTTTGAAGTGAAAAGGAGCACCAGGAAAAGTGATTGAGCTAAGTCAAGTGTTCAAGTAGATAAAAAGTTTAAAGAAAAGCCTGATTCTAAATGGGATAGAGGGAGTGGTAACTTCAGGGCAAGACACCACCCGTTAAGTTTCTGATTTATAAAAAGAAATTAAAAGAAAGCCTAAACAGGCATATGTCTTGGCTGTGCCTACATGGAGGCCCAGAGAGGCCATTGTGTGAAGCTGTGAAGGTGAAGCTGTATTATATTTATGACTCTAGTTGTTGGGGAGGCCAGAACTGTGGGTACCTGTCCAGGAGATCTACTAATAGGGGCCAGAACCAGCCCAAGAGAGAAGTGTGTTGCAGTCAACAAAGTTGAAAGGAATTGGAGACCTGAAGAGACCTTTGACATCAGGCATGGAGATGCAGAACTTGGAGTTTGCCCTGCTGGTTTTCAGTCTTGCTTTTGTCCAGTATTTCCTCACTATGCTGCCTTTTCTTCCTTTTGGGATGGTAATGTTTATTCTATGCCATTGTATGTTGTAAGTATGCAATCTACTTTTTGATTTTACAGAGGACTACAGTTAAGAGATTACACAATCTCAGAAGAGACTTTACTTTAGACTTTTAGATAAGTTTGGGACTGTTATAGACTAAGGGGCTTTTAAAGTTTGACTGAATGCACTTTGCATTATGATATAGGCAAAGCCTGTGTGGGTCAGAGAGTGGAATGTGATGGTTTGAATGAGAGTGGCCCCCATAGTCTCATATACTTTAATGTTTAATCATCAGGCAATGGAACTCTTCAAAAGGATTAGAAGGATTAGGAGCTATGGATTTGTCAGAAGTGTGTCAGTGTGAGTGAATTTTTAGGTATCACAATCTCATGCTAGGCTTCTCTGTATGTAGTGGGACTGGAGAGATGGATCAGTGGTTAAGAGCACTGGCTGCTCTTCCAGAGGTCCCAAGTTCAATTCCCAGCAACCACTTGGTGGCTCACAACCATCCATAATGAGATCTGGTGCCCTCTTCTGACCTGCAAACATAAATGTAGGCAGAATACTGTCTGTCACCATGCATAAAAAAGTCCAAGTGGATCAAAGATAAATCCAGTTACTCTAAACCTGATAGAAGAGAAAGTAGGAAGTAGTCTTGAACATATTGGCACTGGAGATCACTTCCTAAATATAACGCCAGTAGCACAGATACTGAGAGAAACAATTAATAAATGGGACCCCTTGAAACTTAGAAGCTTTTGTAGGGCAAAGGACACAGTCAATGAGACAAAATGACAGCCTACAGAATGGGAAAAGATCTTTACCAACCCCACATCTGACAGAGGGCTGATATCCAAAATATATAAAGAACTCAAGAAATTAGACACCATAATACCCAATGGTCCAATTAAAAAATGGGCCATAGAGCTAAACAGAGAATTCCCAACAGAAGAAGCTCAAATGGTTGAAAGACATTTAAGGAATTGCTCAACATCCTTAATCATCAGGGGAATACAAATCAAAATGACTCTGAGATACCATCTTACACCTGTTAGAATGGCTAAGATAAAAAACACTGAAGACAGCTTATGTTGGAGAGGATGTGGAACAAGAGGAATACTCCTACACTGTTGGTGGGAATGCAAACTTGTACAGCCACTTTGAAAATCAGTATGGTGCTTTCTCAGAAAATTGGGAATCAACCTCCCTCAAGACCCAGCTATACCACTCTTGGGCATATACCCAAGGAATACTCAATCTTACCACAAGGACACATGCTCAACTATGTTCATAGTAGCATTATTTGTAATAGCCAGAACCTGGAAACAATGTAGATGCTCTTCAACTGAAGAATGGATAAATAAAATGTGGTATATATACACAATGGAGTACTACTCAGCAGAGAAAAACAATAACATCATGAATTTTGCAGGCAAATGGATGGAACTAGAAAAAAATCATCCTGAGTGAGGTAACCCAGACTCAGAAAGACAAACATGGTATGTACTCACTCATAAGTGGATACTAGATGTAAAGCGAAGGATAACCAGACTGCAATTCACACTTCCAGGGAGGCTACCTAGTAAAGAGGACCCTAAGAAAGACACAGGGATTGTCCAGCAACAGAGAAATGGATGAGATCTACTTGAGCAAACTGGGGGTGATGGGGGTAATGGAAGGCAAGCGTCAGGGGAAAGGGAGCTTAGGGGAGCGGGAGGTCCCAGCTAGATCAGGAACAGAGTAGGAGAACAAGGAAAGAGACACCATGATGAATGAAGACCCCAGGGGAATAGGCAGAAGCAGTACTAGAGAGGTCCCCAGAAATCCACAAAGATACCTCCACTATAGACTACTGGCAATGGTCGAGAGAGTGCCTGAAGTAACCTACTCTGGTGATACAATGCCCAAACACCCTAACTGTCATGCTAGAACTCTCATCTCGTGACTGATGGAAGCGGATGCAGAGATCCATGACCAAACCCCAGGTGGAGCTTCAGGAGTCCAACCATTGGAGAAAGAGGAGGGATTATATGAGCAAGAGATATTGAGACCATGATTGGAAAAAGCACAGGGGCAACTAGCCAAACTAGTGGAAACACATGAACTGTGAACCAATAGCTGAGGAGCTCCCCCCCACCCATGGAACTGGACCAGGCCCTCTGGATAAGTGAGACAGTTGATGAGCTTGAACTGTTTAGAAGGCCCCCAGGCAGTGGGACTGGGACCTGTCCTTAGTGCATGAGCTGGCTGTCTGGAGCCTGGGGCCTATGCTGAGACACTTTTCTCAGCCTGGGTGAAGGGAGGAGGGGACTGGACCTGGCTCAACTGAATCTACCAGGCTGGGCTGACTTCGCATGGGAGACCTTGCCTTGGTGGGAATGGGGTGTCGGTTCGGGGGGAAGGCTGGGGGGTGGGATGAGGGAAGATGGGGAATCCGTGGCTGATATGTAAAATTAAATTAATTATAAAATAAAAATATTTATTAAAAAAAGAAAAAAGAATGTAGCTCTCAGCTACTGCTCCCTGCCATTCATGCTGCCATGTTCCTGCTATACTGGACCAAACCTCAGACACCGTGAGAAAGCCCCCAGTCAAATGCTTTTTAAAACAAGAGTTGCCTTGGTCATGCTGTCTCTTCAGAGCAGTGACTAAGACACTACATTTTAACATTCTATAATGAATGTATAACCATAAATATAAATGTATGCAGTTAAATAACTTCTTAGTCTGGGGAATATAGACTTGTGAGTAGAGTTCTTGCTTGGCATTCACAAAATCATGAGTTTTTGTCCCCAGCACTATATAAATTGGATGTGGTGGTGCTTGCCTGTAATCTCAGCACTCCAAAAGTAGAGGCAGGAGGATCAGAGTTCAAGGTCATCTTTGACTTGATAGTGAGTTTGAGGCCCACCTATGATACTTAAGTCCCTGCCACAACAAACAAAACAAAGAAAATGAAAGAATAACGACAAAACCTCCATGTTCTTTATTAATATTCTCTATTTGGTGGATGCCATCCTCAGATTTATCTTTAAGTACATTGTCTTTTTCATAGGACCTGTAGGTCTTAAACCATAGGTCTCCTTAGTTTCTTGAGTATGTTTAAGTAGCCAACTTAAAACTTTTGTCTCCTAAAGTTCATTATCTGACTTTTATAGGGACAATTTCTATTTTCTTTTTCTTTCTCTCTGTCTCTCTCATCTGTTTCTCTTCCTTTTCCCCCTCCTGTGGTGTGTGTGTGTGTGTGTGTGTGTGTGTGTGTGTGTGTGTGTGTGTGTGTGTGTGTTTATATTCTGAGCATGGTCTATGTTTTCTTCTTCCTTGAACATGCCTCATACTCTTTTGTTGTTGAAAATTAGGTAGTTTAAGTAATTTGACAGTTTAGAATTTACCTCCCACCCCCAGTCCCCAGGGTTTATTTTGGGTTGATTTTTGCTTAGTGAATTTTTGGACCTCATTTTCTAAAGTCCTTGTTCTTTTTTTATTTGTGACCTCTGAAATGTCTACTTTTTTAGCTTAGTGGCTGGCTAAGTGATTAGTTGGATTTCCTTTTATGTCTGGTTTCAGTGTCTTTCAGGCATATCACTGACAGGCAGCTGTGTAGTTGACAACCCTGCCTTAATCTTTACTTCTTGTTTGTGCAGAACCCCAATATCAGATGAAGGTGAGAATTTAGGACCCTCTCATGTTTGTCTTAAGCATGTGCACAGCTGTATATAGGCCCATGACTCTATGTAGGTAAGTAGTTGTCTTGGTTGTTAACTGGATTTGGAATCAAAAAGGCAAGGCCATGGGGACATTAGTGATCATGTTGTTTGAAAGGGAGTGTTCACCCTAAATGTGGACACCTTCTCATGGCAGCTCAGATAAAAGAACATGGAAAATGATATCTCTGGTTTTGTCTTTTTGCCTTCACTCTCACTGGTGAATTCATCTATGCTGTCCTGTGAAGGCATGCCTTCACTGATATTATAACCCCCTGCTTCAGGATTCCAACAAAGACTGAAGAACAGCAGCTCTTCAGGAACCTTCTAGGTGTTTGGCACCAGATTGAGACTGTTGAGACAGCTAGCTTTGTGGAATGAGCAACTACTGGATTCTTGGCCCTTATGTTATGGGTCAGCCTACCAGACTATCTACTTCTATTACCAGACTACCCAGACCAATCACATAAACCAATCTAATAAATCCCATTTTAGTAATATTCATCTATCAGTTTGTCTCCTTTACAAAACCTTGATGTGGCCTTCTAGATTCCCAAGAAGATGTCTCAGCTCTTCAAAGACCCTATAGGCATCTTATTCTTCAGATTTCCTTTTTAGGCATTTGGACTAGTTTATTGGTTGTCCCAACTGTCATCTGCTGCTTCAGACAATTGAAGTGCAACACAATTGCTCCACTTGTTTTCAGCTAACATCTAGGTTGCTGGTTGCTGATGGTGCTTCACAGTTGAATAGCTTCCAAGCAGGGTAGAATAATCTGGTAGGCGACTTCTTGTAGAGAACCACTAAGCAGACAGCACAATGACACACTCTGAGGATATGCTTAGAGCTCCCTCCCTCCCTGTCTACCTTCTCAATATATGTGATCAAAACTACAGTTCTCACTGTCTAACAAGACTATCTATTGAGCCATCTTGCTGGATCACAATTGCACTTTTATTTCTTGCCTTGCTGGAAAAGTGCTGAGTGTGGCAGAAGATATTCTCTGTACTCTTTCACATCCTTTGTCTGTTTGGGGCACTGATGGAGATTTGATCTTTAAATACCCAAGGCTCACTCCTCTAGTAATTTGGAGAAATGCTAGATCAGGATACAAAAGTACTGGCCTTCCAAATGATGGCCTTCCTTCTTCCAAATTAAGGCTCATGATGAACTAGGCTCTGTGATACTCATGGGCACAGACGGAAACTCCTTCTGTAGGAATCCTTAGGGGATCTCGAGCACTGGTTATAGTTACAGAGATTGTGGACCCCAGGCACGGTGGCAAACTGCTCTCCAATTCTTTCTAAGAGCTAGCTAGAAAGGACTTTTATTGTAATAACTACAACTTTATAAGTTTTCACTATAATTTAAAAATGTGTGTACTATGGTCCATGGGTATATGTAGAAATAATATCAAATTGCTTTCAAGGGAAATAGCAGCTTAGAAGGAAATGGAATAAAAGCCATGGGTAGAGAAGGATAATTCCTGATTAAATGTGAGCCAATTTGTAGTAATCTGTATTCTGTTCTGGAATATGTTGTCCACTATATTTAAAGTTGCATCCATCCCTCCCCAAGAAAAGAAATACGACTTGTACAAATTCTCTCTAATGCCTGAAACATCTAGACTCCAAATTTCATATTTTTCTTTCTTTTTGAATGGACTCAGAAGACTGGGAATACCAAAGCAATTCTTATAGAGTTTGCCCGTTGCTTTAGGGAGGGTCTCAGTACATGAGCATGTCACCTTTACTATTGTATTTTAAAAATGGCAGAAAGGAATCAAACCATACAACAAGGCCCATGTGGAAGCTTTATTGAGGGGAGGGGAGAGAAGAGGCAGAGAAGGGGGCGGAGAACAGTCCCGGGGGATGATAGTGAAGAAAGAGAAAGAGATGAGAGGTGGGCGAGGCCCACCTTTTATAAGGAAATGTAGTGACTATGCATAGGGAGTGTTCTTAGTGGCTGCAGCTCAGAATATACCCTATCAGGACCCTAAGGGCAGGCCAGTACAGATGCCTACATGCTAACATCCCTCCTTTTTGTTTGCTATAAAATGGTGAGGAGTTAGAAAGGGGTAGAAGGCGAGGCAGGGATGAGGTGCTGTGTTCTTGACACAGTTTCCTACTGGCCTGGGGAAGTCCATCATCTTTTAGGGACCTGAGAATTCCCAGACTTTTAAACTGCTTCCAAAATCAGGATTAGAGCTGTTTGTGCCTGGTAATGGAATGTGGGCCTGTTATGGAGTGGTTGGTGTTACATAGGATGTTTGGATTCTAGCAGAAGAGGAGTGCGTGCGTGCGTGCGTGCGTGCGTGCGTGCGTGCGTGCGTGCGTGCCTGTGTGTGTGTGTGTGTGTGTGTGTGTGTGTGTGTGTGTGTGTGTGTGTTGGATTTCAAACCAGGGACAAAATGACTGAGGTGCCTATAATCCAACCATTTTGGTTTCCTGGTTCCCCCTTGTCTACTCTCTCTGTGCCTCCTGGTGGCTACACCTAGTTCCCCTCTCTACACTCTCCCTTCTCTTCCTCCTCCTCCTCACATGGCTCAGGGTCATATCAACTCAGGACTCTCCCAGATGTCCCTGCCTCTGCCTCTGCTCTCCCTTTTTATCTACAATAAACATTCCCCTCCATTTTACCTAGGAGCAGTCATGCCCTTTTATTTATTTATTTATTTTCATTCAGTGTGATTAGCAGAAAAGATGAGTGTGGTAATATATTGTGTATCAAATAAAGCTTGCCTGAGGATCAGAGGACACAGCCAGCAACTAGATTAAACATAGAGGCCAGGCAGGGCTGGCACACACCTTTAATCCTTGCACTCAGGAGGCAGAGATCTGTCTGGATTTCTGTGAGTTCAAAGCCAACCTTGGACTAAATGAGATTGATTCAGTTTGAAGAGAAACAAAGCCAGGTGGTGGTGGCACACACCTTCAATCCTAGTACTTAGAAGTCACACACCATTAATCCCAGTACTAGGAAGGAAGTGAAATGGCTGGGCAGAGAAAAGCATATAAGTTGGATTTGTGCAACAGATGAGGGCTGTGTAGCACTTTTGTAGGAGTCAAATCCTGAGGTAAGTATGCTTCTTTTCAAGGAACACAACTGACAGAATAGCTTTAGTAAAAACTTGGGATGTGTATGGAATGAGATTCAGATATCAGTGATCCCAGAGACAACAGTAGCCCAAGAGATAATGGTATCAGTACCTGGACTATTGTTGGAAGTTATATAGTATGCTGTGACTCCAAGTTCAGAAGACGAGCTCAAGAGAGAGGGCTGCTAACGACCCCTTGCACTCACACATGCTAATTCTCTGTCCTCATGCTCCTTCTCCTCCACTTTCCTCTTCTGAACTGAGGGAGCTGCTTTCCACGCAGTGCATTCTGGGCATCCAGGTTGAGCCCATGGCTGCTGTTGCCTTAGGGCAGCAAGAAGAGGCCTCAACTGGGCAGAAGATGTTGGAGAGGAGTTGACTCACATGCTGCTGCCAGTGAGACCCACTTACCTGCCCCCTGCCCCATTTACCATGCAGCCTGCTTCTGCAAAGTGGTACAATAGAAGGGACCATGTAGTCACTGAATTTTGTGTTGAAGACAGTTAAAGATGTTAATGTAAATTTTGAAAAATCCAAACTTATTTTCAGTTGTCTTGGAGGAAGTGATCATTTTAAGCATTTAAATGAAATTGATCTTTTTCATTGTATTGATCCAAATGATTCCAAGCATAAAATAATAGGCACATCAATTTTATGTTGTTTTTGGACAGGAGAATCTGGCCAATCGTGGCCTAGGTTAACAAAGGAGAGGGTAAAGCTTAATTGGCTTAGTGTGGACTTCATTTTGTTGGTATCCATGGCTTTTCTTGTCCTGCAGAAACAAAGCAAAACCCCTTCCCCAAAATAGTTTTGTTATCCTGGTTTCCATTCTGAGGTCAACACATCTTTGAAGTAAACAGGTTGGTTTAGCTCAGGAATTTTTTCTGTTGTCCAATGTCTCTCTGCAGCTGTTCGTTTCTCTTCAGCATTGAGAAAATTCAAGGTTACTAAAGCATTATGCAATCTATTTCTAGGGGTCATTGTTACCTCTTTCTGTTTATTTAGCATATCCTTTAAATTTAAATTAGATCTTTCTATGACTACTTGGCCTGTGGGATTGTAGTATTCCTGTAATATGCTTTATATTGTAATATGCAAAAAAATTGTCTCATTTTATTTGAGACATATGCTGGAGCATTGTCAGTCTTAATTTGTACAGGTATTACCATGATGTCCATAACTTCTAATAGGTGTGCAATCACAGAATCAGCCTATTCAGAATTCATAAGAGTTGCCCATTGAAATACTGAGTAGGTGTCAATGGTATGGTTATTTTAATCTTCCAAATTCTGCAAAATGAAACACATCCATCTGCCAAATTTTATTTCCCTGTATACCTTTAGGATTTCTTCCTGCAGATAATGGAATTTGTTTATAGAAGGAACAAGTAGGACATTTTTTTTTTTTTTTACAATTTCCTTGGCTGTTGTGAAGTGATGGAAAAGTCCCTTTTCAAAACCTTTGCTATTCACATAGTGTTTCTGATGAAATTCTGAGGCTTCTAGCACATTACCTATTAATAATTGATCAATCTCATCATTATCTTGTGCTAGAGAACCTGATGTGTTATATGTATATATATGATGTTCTCTACTTCTGATGATTTCCTGTAATTGTATAAATAGTGAAGTTACTTCTGTATTATCAGGAATAAATTCAGCAGTTTCAGTATGTAAAACAACTCTCTCTGCATATTGAGAGTCAGTGACTATATTGAAGGGTTCTGTGAAGTCCATTAGAACCATAAGAATGGCATACAGTTCTGTCTTTTGTACAAAATAGTAGGGGATTTGACCCACTTTACTTAAGTTTCCTGATTTATATCCTACTGTTCCTGATTTATTTGCTTCAGTATAGAATGTGGGGACTCCAGAGATTGGCTTTTGCCATACAGTGTGAGGAAGGACCCATTCAGTTCTTTTTTATGAATTCTATTCTCTTGCATTTGGGATAACAATTGTTAATCTCTCCCAAAAAGTTACTGCAGGCTCTTTGCCAGTATTAATTATATTTCCATAAAGATGAAATTTCCTCATTAGTTAAAGGTACTACAATTTCTGCTGGGTCCATTCCTGTCAACTGATGAAGTCTTAATTTTCCTTTTAGTATCAAATCAGAGAGATCTTTTCTACATAAGTCATTTACTTCTTACTCAGTTTACATGGTAGAAATATCCATTCCAATATAATATCTTCCCTCTGCATCAAAATACCTGTGGAGGAGTGTATGGAGGGGAGTGTGACCAGAATGCAGTTAAGTTCTGGATTCACATGATCCACATGTGCTTCTCATATTTTTTTTCTACCAGATCAAATTACTTCTCAGCTTCAGCTGATAATTCTCTTGGACTATTTAATTCCTTGTCCCCTTTTAAGATATTAGCCAAATTTACTAGTTCATCTTTAGATATTCCAATGATCACACCTGTAAGTTGAAAATGCTTCCTAACATATTTTTTTCAAAATCATTAAAAGTCTGCAATTGATCTCTCCTGGGTTATACCTTTTGGTGTCTAAGATTTTGGAGATCTATCTTATATCCTAAGCAATTAATAGAATCTCCTTTTTGTATCTTTTCAGAAGCAATTTGTAGTCCCCAGTGAGGCAAAACTTGCTTTACTTCTTTTAACATGCTTTCTAAGGAACCTAACTTTGCATCAGTTAATAAGATTTACCCATATAATGATAAATTATAGACTGTGGAAAATTTCTCAGAATTATTTCCAATGGTCTGTGCAGGGTAGGGCCATTTAACATTCCCTGTGGGAGGACCTTCCATTGATATCTCTTGACTGGCTGGGAATTATTATAAGTAGGTACTGTGAAGGCAAATTTTTCTCTGTTCTTTTCTTGTAGAGCTATGATAAAGAAACAGTCTTTTAAGTCAATAACTATAATATGCCATTCTTTGGGTAACAGAGAGGGCAAGAGCATCCCATTCTGTAAGGAGCTCTTAGGCTGAATTACTTTATTAATGGCTCTCAGATCTGTCAGCATTCTTCATTTACCAGATTTCTTTTTAATAACAAATTCAGGAGAATTCCAAGGGTTGGTATATTCTTCAATGTGTTGAGCATTTAACTGCTCCTGAACCAGCTGTTCTAATGCTTGTAATTTCTCTTGTGTCATAGGTCATTGTCCAACCCAGAGCAGTTTATCAGTTAGCCATTTTAAAGGTAGGGCCCTTGGTACTTCTGAGAGTTCAACAGCAGTTGTGCTTTGTTTATGTACAGCCTGAATGGTTGGTGGCTGTTTTTTATAGCATGCTATGATATTATTCCTAGGAACATGCATTGGTCTGTATTCTACTTCTGAGATTGGAGGAATTTCAATCTGGGTATTCCACTGTTGTAACAGATCTCAGCCCCAAAGATTCACCACTACATTTGCCACCTATGGCCTCAGCCTTCCTCTCTGTCCTTCTGGCCCTGTGCATTCAACCAATCTCAAACTGTGTTTTACCTGAGATAGGGTTCTAATTCCTAGAAATTGGACATCTACCTTTTGAAGAGGCCAATTCTGATGCCATGATTTGGTGTAATTATTGTCACATCCACACCTGTTTCTACCAGGCCTTCCAGAATAATGCCATTAATTCATACTCTAAGCTTTGGTCTTTGTTCACTTATGGAAGTCTGCCAAAATATTTGTTTTATAGTGTTTTTTTGGAATTTTTGATTCATCTATCAGAACTGTTCTATCATCCAGTGCAGTATTCTTTACATTAGACACTGAGTTATTTAATTGTCCTGGGGAGGAATTTCTTCCACAGTGGCTGGTAATGTTTGGACCCTGTTCAATTTGGGGGCCTGTGAGAGGCCCCCTAAGTTGTTTCCTGCTGGTAAAGGGTTGCTTTGTATGTCTATTGTTGATCTGCATTTATTGGTCCAATGTTGACCTTTGTGACATCTTCTGCATAATCCAAATGGTTGGGGTCTCCTGTTTGGGTTATTTATAGAAGAAGCATTCATTTTAGGAGCAACCTTTGTACAATTTTTCTTATATGACCTGGTGTACCACAGTTAAAACATTTGGTACCTTGAGGCCTCCTTCCACCTTTGGAAATTGATTCTCCTATCCAAGCCTCATTGCCATAGTTAAGAGACTCAACACCATTTGTATATTGAATCCATTCCTTCAAAGGTGCTTATATTGTCTTTAAAGGTGTATGTATTCTTTTGCATTCTGTATTAGCATTATTAAAAGCCAAAGATTGAGTTAATACTTGTCTTAATCCTTGTCTGATACTGCCTTGTTTATAGCTTTGGCCAGTTCTTATAAAAAATTAGTAAATGGTTCTTTTGGTCCTTGGAAAACCTTCATATATAGCTCAGCTGGTTTTCCTGATTCTGGAATTTCCTCCCAAGCACTTAAAGCTGCTGTATGGCATAGGGATAATATATGCTCATCAAAGGTAGCTTGTACATTTATATCAGCAAAACAGCCCTCACCAAGAATTTGATCTTGAGAGATCTCCAAACCTCTGGTCTTACTTTGTTGTTCAAGGATTTTAGTCTCTTCTCTCAACCAACTTTTCAATTGTAACTGCTGGATGTATTCTAAGACAGCTGAGATTAACTGATTTCAGTCATCTGGTATTATTCTATTTGTAGAGGATCATGTATTTAACATCTGTTTTACATATGTTGAATGTATACCATAGCTGACCACTGCTTTCTTAATGTTTTTTTTTTAAATCTCTCATATAAATAGGTTGCCAGAAGTATTGCATGTATGACTCAGGATGTTTATCATCTGCTGGCTTCTCTCAGATGGTGACAGAATAAGCCATTTTATAAGAGCCACCTGGAGACATTACGACTTGTATGGCTTTGCCCTTCTGCTTATTAGTTTCTTTGTTATCTTTACTGAGAGACTCTCCCAGAGCTTGAAATTGATTAATTACCATCTTTTGCAGCATTTGAACTTCCTCCATTGTAAAGGATTCTAGAGATTTCATAGAATCATACAATTTTATGTGTTCATCTGAAACATATAATTTCATAGACTTTATTCTATCAATTAGTGATGATCTTTCCTCCTTATAAATTATCTGAATTGCATTAATATTGCTCTGAAGAGTTATTGCTTCATCCATCAAATATTCATATTTATTTTCAATAGAATTAAATCTGGCTGTCCACTTATTATTAATGAACTGAATTTCTTGTGGTAAGTTAGCAGATTCCAAAGAAAGAACCCATTTTTCAAAATCCTCACTATTACTCTGCAAAGCCTGATGTTCTTGTGGTGAATTAGCAGTTTCCATAGAAAGAATCCTTCTATTTAAGTCTTCATTACTACTTTGTAAAGCCTGTATCTGTCTCATTAATGTTTCATTTTTGCTGTTATTAAGGCAATTTTCAATGATATGATGTGAATCACTATGCTAATTGCTATTATAGTGAACATTGTATACATCCCAGGAAGACTATATATGTTCTGTAAAATTTCATTCATAGTGCAAACAAAAATGTCTTTAAATTCCTGATATATGATATTGTCTGTCATTTTTTGAGAAATATTCAAAACTTATACAGAAAAATTTTATTAATTTTTTTTATTTATTAATCAGCTTAAGGTGCAAATTTATTGAGTAAATTTACCTTAGATGAAATCCTTGAGAGCTGGTGTCCCAGTTCTCATGGTGGTTTTTGGTTGTAGGTATAACGCTAAAGCAGGTCCTGAAGCGTTTTCTGAAGACCTTGACTTGTATTGGGCTTAAACAGCTACTGAACAAGTTTAATAAGTAGCTGCCTGTTGGTGGAGATGCTATGGAGCCAGCTATGTGCATATGGAATGGGGGATGCAGACTTGGGGGGAAGCAGACATGGGCAGCAACACGGGCTGGACTCAGTGGGGGTGGGTGGGCACCTAAGGTGTGGCGGTGAAGGCTGCCCAGTGGGGAAGGCTGTACAGCGGGCAAATAGGCTGCGGGGGCAGCAACGAAGACTGGAGGCACCCCCGAGGGGGTAGGGTTGCCACGGAGGTGTGCTAGCTCACTCTCACACTCGCATGCACTCTTCCTAGCATGCATTCTCCCTAGCTGCAGCACTAGGCATAAGCAGTATTAAAGGATAAACAGTATTAAAGGATGCAGCAGCATAAACTGGCTACTCTGGGTGCTATTCTGGGTACTCAGTGGTGTTTCCGGGACTGGTGGGGGCGCGCGGTTTGAAAGCAGAGATCTGAGCTACTGCTAGTTCCCTGCAGATTGTGGGGACTGCTCACCGTGTCTGTGGGGACTGCTCACCGAGTCTGTGAGGACTGCTCACCAGTCTGTGAGGACTGCTCACCGAGTCTGTGAGGACTGCTCACCGAGTCTGTGAGGACTGCTCACCGAGTCTGTGAGGACTGCTCACCGAGTTTGTAGGAACTGCTCACCGAGTCTGTGGGCGGCATCCATGGAAGCTATCTGTGTGGGTAAAGGGCTGCAGATGGCTCACCCATGCTCCCATCTAGGAGTACCAGGTAGAATGAGAAATGAATGGAGTCTATTTAATGAACAAAGGAATTTATTAGGGTGTAACTCACTATAGCACGGGAGATATATCGTAGTGTCTGGGAAAGCCGAGCTATGTCCCACGCTGATCTTCTGCCTGGTCCAAGCTCTGCCTGGTCAGTCTCAGCATCCAAACCATGAGGGAGCCAAGAGAGCATCATACATGCATCCCAGGTCTTAAGAGTCCTGAATGGCCATGCCCAGGGGTATGTACTTGAAGGTCATAGGCAGGTGTAGCAGTCACCTGCTGCCTCTCTCAAGGTGGTGCTTCAAGGTCATAGCTAGACCAGCTACCCACTACAGATATTAATGCAAATTTTGAAAAATCCAAACTTACTTTCAGTTGTTTTGGAGGAAGTGATAATTTTAGACATTTAAATAAAATTGACCTTTTTCACTGTATTGATCCAAATGATTCCAAGCATAAAAGAATGGACAGATTAGGGATGGAGAGATGGCTCAGAGGTTAAGAGCACTGACTGCTCTTCCAGAGGTCCTGAGTTCAATTCCCAGCAACCACATGTTGGCTCACAACCATCTGTAATGAGATCTGGCGCCCTCTTCTGTATATATAATAAATACATAAATCTTAAAAAAAAAGAATACTGTGACTTAACAGAAGTGAAGTCACTTTAACAAAGAAAAAGAATGGACAGGTTAATTTTATGTTGTTTGTGGAAAGGAGAATCTGGCCAGTCGTGGCCTGGTTAACAAAGGAGAGTACACAGCTTAACTGGCTAAGCATGGACTTCACCCATGGGAAAGACTGGGAGGATGATTCAGATGAAGACAATTTTGACTGTTTCTCTGAGATGATGGATCACATGGGTGGTGATGGGGATGTAGATTTACCAGAAGTAGATGGAGCAGATGATGATTCACAAGACAGTGATGATGAAAAAAAAAAATGCCAGATCTGGAGTAAGGAATGTTGTCATTGCCTGGATTTTGTGGAAGTGAAATAACTTCTGTAAGATTTAATAATTGAGAAAATTCCCGAGTCGGCAACTCTAAAGGCAGGTGGTGTATTTGCCTCCTTTAACCCATTTTTAAACCTGTTTTTTTTTTAAGGCTTCACTGAGGGTTGATAATGTATCATTGTATGGGGCAATGTAAGTCAGCTAAGGCAATATCCTTATGCATGAACATTTCCCAGGATTCCAGGAAGCAGTTGAGATCCTAGGCAACTGACACAGCATCTCTGATGAATAAACACACTTTACCTAGGTCTTCTTTCTGTGACAGTTACTTACGTGTTAGGAAGCTCTCGGCTTAGGGAAGAGAACGAGTTTTAGATGCTAGACCGTGGACTTGAAGGGGCTGAGATAAATTGGCTGACATCTTAACCTGACATCCTGCCATTTTTCCAGTGTACCTTTCAGAATTATTCCACTAAAGTTTATTTTTCAAAAAATGTACTTTACATTATTGTGTGTGATCACTTGTCAGTGGTGAGGTGTATTTTAGCTAAAACCAGTGAATGCCCTAACTTAGATGGTTCTTGAAGCCTATACATTTGGTATTGTTTGGCTCTTAAGCTCTTACATCTCTTAGCATGGAGGACGAAGAAAGCTGTACATTGTTGCTTGAGAGTCTGTGCACGTTAGACCAGATCTGTATTTGCACTGTCAGTATGAGTGGAAAATGTTAATACACTATCGGATTTTTATCTCGTGTTTTGATTTCACCTTATGCCTTGGCTGGAAAACCTCAATTTACATTCATGACAGTGGGAATGTTTTTAAATGTCTACATTCTTTCTAATAAACTGTTGGAAGAAGAGCTAAGGCTGTCTTTTCACACTGTTGCCTTGATGTCATTATTATAACATTTCTGTAATGAATTGGTTCCAAGAGTTAAATTTAAGATTTTATTTCTGAATCTTTTCTCTGATTGCAAAGCAACTGGCTTACAACTCATAGTTTCCACCTGATAGAATTTTTTTAAAGCTAGGAAGAGACATGATTTGGTTACAAGTGGTTATTTGGAAAAGAATGCTGGGAAGCATTGATAAAGGAACATGGAGGCAGGTAACAGGAGGAGAAGCAAAGGAGGCATAACAGAAGGAGGAGAAGACAGGGGGCGCTGCTCTGTGGACAGCTGTGTCTCCATTCCTCCGGGAAATGACCACCTCAGAGCATCTCCAACCAAAGGCTTCCATGAGGCTTTGGCTGATGTCTGCTCCATGGTGTAGTAAACCTCTTCTCATTGTGCCAAGTGAGCCTGGTGCCCAGAGGAAGCCCTCAGACATAGACTGGCTTGCTGTTAGGCTTTCATATACAAGGTAAAAAGGGGGTCTTGCCACTTGTGTGAGCTTAAACACTTATGTCTTCTCATCCTGTGGCTAAATGAGAACATTTACTGGGATGTGCTGTGAATCCTTAAATGAAATTCCCTCAAGGTTTTAGAGATGTAGTACTGATGTAGATGAATTTTAACAGAGTCAGAAAGCTAATGGCATATTTATTTATTTTGTTTCTACATTAGCCTTTACTCTGCAGGTCCTATTGTGCAGATTCTGTCAATCACTTAGGACTATTCCAATGAAACACAGAGGGACTGGTGAAGGAGCCTCATCTTCTCACTATCTAACAATCCCTGAAGGGTTGGGTCAGCTCTCGTTCTCCAACGACAATTTAGCCTTGAACATCTCAGTACTTTTCCATTATGGAATGCTTGTAATAGAGACAAGTCACACAGTACTATATGGTTCAACTACTGTGATCTTAGGTATCTCATGTTCCAATAATAATAGCAGAGACAAAGGTCATAATTTCATAATGGAGAGCAGAGTACAGAAGCATGTGAGCCACAGGGCAGTTAAAGTCTTGTGAGAGGGAGGTCATTTGACTTCCACACCTTCCACCAGCATTCTGATCTTCAGAGAACCTCCCCTGTTGTACTTCCCAGATGTGTGTCTCTTCTGTCACGACGAGGAAGGCATACATCATCTGTCTTCTAATAGTGTATAGCTGAAGGTAGAAGTCACCTGATATCACTGTCTGATTCCAGTGGGACAAACCACTCCCATTATTTCTGTCTTGTAAGATACTTTGTTGACAAGGAAGTTCTTTGTATCAAGACTCTACAAGATCCAGGAAAGTGACCTCAGCTGCTTGGGCTTTTACTTTTGAATCCATAATGTAAGTACACCCATCACCAAATAGAACTTGCATCAAGATTTGGTCCATGCTGGATTCACAGTCTGATGTTTTCTGGCCTAATCTCTCACACCCACTTCATATTTAAACTTTAAACAGCAATTAAAGTTTCCTGCTATTGTTTTGTTGGATGAATTTTCACTTTTTAAATGTAAGCCCAGATTTTCCTCTACTGCCACTCTGTGGTGGATTTATAAATGTGTCACGCTTCAATTTTTTTTTTTAAAGTAAAAGCAATCATACTAGATTCAGGGTACCTTCACTTTCTTATTTCTTGGATTTGATTCATTTCTGTGTATTTGTTTCCATGGGTCTGAATGTTTGCTTGTGTAGGTATGTGTGCACATGTATGCATGTGTATATGTGTGTGGAAGAGAGGGCATTTTCAGCTGCCTGTTGGTTGTAGATATCATTTATCTTGTTTTTTTGAGACAGGCTCTCTCATTTGTCCAATGTTGCCCAATTAAGCTAGGCTGGCTAGAAATCAAGCACCAGGGATCTGGCACCAGGCCAATCTCTGTCTTCCCAGCACTGGGACCACAAATGGCTAACCTAGATGCTCATGGGGCAACTAGCCTGGAGTGCACAAACAGCCCAGCAGGAATAAGAAGAGAGTCCTTGCCTCAAAAACAAAGTAGAAGAAGAGAACTGATTCCTGAAAGTTGTCCTCTGACCTACACGTGCACCCTGTGACATGTGCACATGTGCACACACACATCATACAACTCACAGCAATAATAAATAAAAACATTAAAAAAGAAAACCATAGTTTATGAAAACATTTCTTAGCTCACTGCCTATTGAGGTTTTGTCTGTATTAAATTCATGTTAATTACCTGTAAATTTTGTATCAACCAACATTTGTGCATTTGTTTTTTGAACATATATCTAAAAACCGGGCATCGTCACCAGCATGTTCATGTTCAGTCCTAAGGTTAGTAAGTAGCTGACAGCATTTCACTGGAGCCACAGCAGGTGGCGCAGTCTGGCATAGTGCAGCTGTGTTGACCCTCATGCTAGAAGCATCTTGTCAGCCATCTGGGGAGATTCCCCATGTTTGGAAGTTAGGACATGTATTGAGTTCTGTTTCTTAGGCATGGGATCCTAACTACCCTCAGAGGGGTAGAGTACCACATTTTTATAAATATAAGCAACTAACTTCCTTCCTAATATTTCTTCTATGTACATATATATGCATAAAACTGTGGGGCATACATGGGCTGCAAAGAGGGTGCTGAGAGAAATTCATATAAATAGAGCTTAAGCTTTAAGGTGTTTATGCAGAGAGTGGATACAAATGGTGAGAAAGAAAGTTAGCTCAAGTTATTTATGCTAAGATAAGATACTAAAAACAAGAGATAGTGTCAGGACATAAACAACTTGTAAATAGGGTGCTCTTTAAAATGATTGGTTGGTTCCTTCACCCCTCCTAGGGTTCTGAGGTTTTCTGGTATAAAATAAGCTTACTGCCTATCAATAACTGAGTTCTTGCTTGACTTGACTCCCCGCTGCATCTGATTGTCTGCGGGGTAAGAGGGAGGCTGGGGAATGGGCGAGTGGCACACACTAGCCTTTCCTCGGTTCCAGGCCACCTCTTCACACGTGACCTAAGTTCCTGGTGGGGCAGGTCCCCACGTAAAACTGAACATTTATGTACATACATATATAAAATTAATTTTTGTGTCTGCCTCCTTTTTTTTCTAGTTTAAACCAGTTGTTTTTATGTGAGTGCTGTAGCTGTGAGACTCTCCAAAGCTGAGTTTGCCTGCCTTAGTCTTCAATGACTTCACAAAAGAATAACCTCTATCCCCTCGTGGAGCTTCCTTACAGAATCATAGTACAGGCATTTTCTCAAAGTCCATTTTGTCACATGCTTTCACTCTGTTGTAGAATTATACAATGGCTAGATGTTTTTGTTTTATGAGTTTAAAATTTTTAATCTGAAATATGATGAACTAGAAAGCACTCAGTAGGAGAGTACTTGTCTAGTATGTGGGGAGGTCTTTGATTCAATCCTCACTCCTATAAAAATCAAATAACCTATCAATAAATTTATCAGTCTGCTGTAGGATGTCTTTCTGTACGCTGTGGATATATGTTTTCCCATAGGTTAATAAATAAGCTGCTTTGGCCTATGGCAAGGCAGTTAAGAGGCAGGCAGGAAATCAAGCAGAGATACAGGAAAGAGAAAGGCAACAAACATGAGGAGATGCCAGCCCACCACCTAAGGACCAATACGATTTCAGCAGACCTGTAACGCCACAGCCATATGGAAACACATAGATGAATAGAAATGGCTTGATTTAAGATGAAAGAGCTAGTTAGCAAGAAGCCTGAGCCCCAGGCCATACAGTTTATAATTAATACAAGCCTCTGTGTGTTTATATGGGACTGAGTGGCTGCAGGACTGGGCAGAACACAGGAAAACTTCTGACTACATCAATCTATCTTTGCCCACTGTGGTGGGGCAATCCTCTAATTCCAGTTTTTTCATTTAGTAAAAAAAGGAGAATGTTTAATTCTTTCTAGGACAGTGAATACATAGATAAACTTAAATTTGGAGATGACTAGAAAATGATAAGTAATGGTTAATTAATATTGATATTTCAATAGTCTCTATAGATGGCAGGCTGAGTATTAGTTTAACCATCTAATAGGTATAGTTATATATAGTTAGAATATCTCTGTCTCAAAAAGGGAGCAGAGGAGTAACATAAAAAAAAATCTATCCTTAGCTAGTATGGCATAATATGGTCAAAAGTGTCCGAATACTATGATTGTGACTTGTCAAAAAGAAATGGTTAGTTTGGAACATTAACTCTATCTATTAATCTTTGGTTAGTGGTATTAATTTGGTTAACCTGTATTTTAAGGAGGCATAGTTAAAGAGTTACCTGAGATAATAGTCTGAGCACCTGTGGGACCAAGGCTGCAGCTGCAGCTTACCTAATTTAAATTTGTAATCAATGCAATATTAAACCACTAGCTATGAGAAAACAGTAATAACCTGTGTCAGGGTATACATAACAAGACTTACATACAGAACAATGTCATAAGTACATGAGAAGAATATCTGATAGTACATACATTTCAGGATCATGGGCAGAACTTATACAATTGATAATAGAGCATTTTTAAGGGCAGTCTAGCCCCTGGGCTGGAGAATTCAGTTCAGAAAAAGGGGTACATGACAAAGGGGGCTTTAGAAATCTCTCATGGTTACTTCCTGCTGATATGGGGGTGAAGCTGGGGGTCTTGAGGCCTGGAATGCAGTGGAAACTCAGGAAGTGTAGACTGTTTCAGGCTCTGTGAGACATGTGCAGCAGGCTTCCTTGTCTCATGGGCTGGAGGGTGGGATGCAGACCTGTAGCTAGACAGCATGTCTATGGTCCAGAGGATGAAGACCTGTAACTTTTTTTTTAAATTTAATTTAATTTATTTATTTTTCTATTATCAGCTTGATACAGTACAAATTCTTATCCTAATAGTGAAATGTTTTTACTGAAGCTTGCCCAGTGATTGAGTAAAACCAAAACTTATTATAAGCAAATGATTAGAATTTCTACCAGAAAGAATATATGTATTAATGGTAGAACATGGAGTTGAGTAGTTTTAAAGAGGGAACTTTTTCTCTTTGGTGTACCTATGGAATATTAAATGCATGGTTAGTAGAGGAGAGAAGTGGATTTTAGGCCAGGGAAAGGGAAGGCTCCCTACCCCCAGAGAAGAAAAAGAAAATTTGTAAGTGGGAATATAAACTGCAGTCAGATTGCATTCCTCTTGGTCCTTCTTGGCTTGTGATCGTTGGCAAATTGTGATCTCCTAGAGCTTCTAAGAACCTTCTTAATAGACAAAATCTTAGACATGTTAGCAATATAACAGTGATAAAGTTTGTCAGAGCAAAATTATGAATCTTTGGAGCTTTGGCCTCCATCATGGCAGGGTGAGTAGGCAAGCTAAAAGTGAAATGCTGACAGTCTTTAGGGTGAGGAGGTGGCAAAGAAGGAATCTTGTAAATTTACAACAATTGTTATCTTGATTCCTAGGGATGACATGGAAGATAGCAAGCCAGGCTGTGAGATTCCCCTTGGCTTTAATAAATTTCATTTAATTTCTTAAGGTCTTATAACAGTCTATAAGCCTGATTTTCCTAAATAAAAAGATATTGGGGTGATTTAAGGGCTGGTGGGGGGCTTTATATGCCCAGTATTTAAGTTTTTTCTCCACCAGACAGGTAGCAGTTACAATTCTCTCAGCATTTAAAGGTCATTGCTTAACCCAGATCTGTGCATCAGATTTACAACTAATGGGGTCAACAGCGGACAGTGGTCCCTAGGATAAATTTTGATACCTTAGGCCACATCTGTCATTTATAATTTCTGGAATAATGGGTTCAGTTATGCCTTAGGTTTGTTTACCCAAGTTCTTTTAAGTTAAAAACCCATCTAATACCTTTGAGCTGATATTAGCTCACAGCAGAGATTAATGGTACATCCATTAGTTACAGCATGTCTCTTCTCCATAATGTTATTAGGTATGGAGGATGACATATGGGAAAAATATGTCATAATTTTATCTATCTGACCACCTTAATATTTTTGAGCTGCTAGCAATAATATTAGGTTGACCTAGGCCTATAAGAGATGAAGGAGTAATAGTTGTCTTAATTATTTGATCAATCTTTTCCTGAAGTATAAGGAATATCTGTGCTAATGTCTAGCAATTCAATAGTGTTTAGTTGGTCTGGAATATTTAATTTCTGAACCCAGAAAGCAATATCCCTAGAATACAAAATGGCAGCTCCCTAAGGTGCTGCCCTGTATGAATCTGAATTGTTTTTGTGGTGGGTTGTACAATAATCCTAATTTCTTTAGTAAAGTCAGGATCAATCATCAACCTTTTCTGGGACAATTTTTATACCTTGTACAGCAGAGGAGCTATGATCTATTATTAGTCCCAGTGTCCCTTCTGGGGAGGTCCATAGACTCCTGTATTAAGGCATATGTAAGTTCATTCTTAAAGCTGATATATCTACCTCAGACCTCAATAAAAACTTTATTCATAGATCTAACTTAAGCATACATCCTCAGTATCTCTAGGCTATTTACTGAGATCCATGTATCATTTACAACATATCTAAATGTTCATATGTTATATTTCTCTATTCCAAAAAATGGCAATTGATATCATAAGTTATTTTTTAACCTTTCTAAACATTTTCTATATCTAAACCTTTATATCCCTATAAAAACTTTATACCCAAAAGCATCTATGTATTAAATTCATCAGGAGAAATGAGTGGTTGGTTACTGAGAGCAGCCAATGTAAAGTGAATTTCTTTTGATAAAGGAACAGTAAAAGGTTATTTTGAAATCTGTTAGGTGAGCTATCTTTTACTTGATATTGGATAGTAAGGCAAATTATCTTTTAGGCCTGGTAAATGGGGATATAATCTAAATGATCTCAAAGCATAGTTTGGACAAAACCCTGTCAATAAGGGGTATGGCAGGTTTTTCCAAAGCTTAAACATTTTAAATGCTAGGGGGCTAAGTAATGAATTAATTATATGAAATTTAGCATACTTAGCATGTACATAAATATGATTTTATATACATTAGAGAATTTGATCATTCATAAGATGATCAAGTTTTAATTTGTATCCTAATAATTATCTCTACTAGCTTATAGCTTAAGTACAGCTTATCCTTAACAGTTGACAGTTCAGGTTGGCCAATCAATCAGTAAGTTTTATTTCTTAATTATCTCTAATTAAGGTAAACTTGTTAACAATTTATAATTTAGTTATTTTTATAAACTTAGAACTTAGTTTTTATACCAGTCAGGTTTAGCCTTAAAAATATTAAGTTTGTACTGAAGTTATTTTAATATAGAAACAAGAACTTGTATTCAAAAATATAGTATACAAGGAGAGTAACAATTGGATAAATCCTTTAAGGTGTATCATGAAAGAAGCATAGTAAAAAATGGGGATTTTTTTTTTTAGCAGCTGCCACTGTTTGTCCAGTCTGTATCAAGCCAGACAGCCACTGGGAGTGGCAAGGGGAGGGGAAGAGGGAGACACAGGCCCAAGTGAGCTGAGATGCAGATAGCAGACAGTTGATTCAGAGGGAAGAGGGCAGATGTGTAGGATTCCAACGGGGGTCTGAGGAATCCATACAGGTTGTAGTAGGGCATCCCCTAACCAGGACCTGCTTTTTTTTTTTTTTTTTTTTTTTTTTTTTGGTTTTTTCGAGACAGGGTTTCTCTGTGTAGCTTTGCGCCTTTCCTGGAGCTCACTTGGTAGCCCAGGCTGGCCTCGAACTCACAGAGATCCGCCTGCCTCTGCCTCCCAAGTGCTGGGATTAAAGGCATGCGCCACCACGCCCGGCTATTTTTTTTTTGAAATGGGTTAAGTGAAGTTCTTGGACTTGGCCAAGATTTTTGTAAATTACCAAGAACTTAAAAGTCAACCCAAAAAGAGGAAAGAGAAAGAAAAAGACATTTTTTTTTTTAGGAGAGCTGTTCAGGCGCCAGGTATCAAGGACTATGGGGGTCCAGCCCCTCTATAGTTCCCTTCCAGGGTCCAGAAGAATCTACAACCAGCTGATAATTAATCTTTGATGAAAAGAAATGAATCTATGTACATGAAACTCCTTAGTCCATACACTTTACTCTTCTGTGTCAGTTTTTCCTCTGCACTGCTTCAGTTCTGCTCTCATGTCTAGCTCCTTTCTTGCTTGGTTTCTCCCTACATTAATCTGCTGTCCCCTCTAAGTTCTATTTTAATTCTCTCATCTTAGTTCTGCCCCATCTACATTCTCATCCATCTAGCTCTTTCCCATCTTAGCTCCTCTCCCATCTCCTTTCTATCTTGTTCTTCCTCATCTTGTTCTTCCCCATCTGGCTCTTCCTCATCTTCCATCTCATTCCTCTAGTCCTCTCTTCTCACCCTTCAATCTAGTTTTCCCCATCTCAGTTTGGTTCTCTCAAGTTCTTACTCATTTAGTTCTTCCATTCTCTTTTCTCCTCTTTGTCTCCTTATTCTCTCCCTCCTAAATCTCTCTGGAATCCAGTTATAAACCCAAGCAATAACAATTCTTTGGCCTAACAAAGTCACCAGGCTTGAATTCTATGGGGTCATAAAGGCAGTTAAGAATTTCCCTCAGGCAGTGACTGTCAGGCTTTCTTTTACAACCCAAAATGGGAGTGGTAAAAGAGGAGGTCAACTGAGTGCTAATGACTGGTTAGTAAATCAAAAAGGGGATCTATGTGCTCAGTCTACATTCCTAGAAGTGGTCAGGTAAGAAGTTAGGGGTCTATTAGTAAGGTTATATTAGAAAGGAGGGTCTTACCCTAAATTGCACAAGAAATAAAACTATCTGCCTGACCTAGGAGACAGGTGTTGTTTCATTTGGCCATGGATGCTTGATAGGCATTTTAGATAAATACACTGTTAGGAGTTCTTTGGAAGCACACAAGAAAATCATTTTAGGAACCAGCTAATATATATACAAAAGCTAAAATATCACCAAGACTACTTAAGCCATGGCTTGACCTTTGGAGAAATGACTTTTCCAAGTAGTAGCTTTTGTGATAGTAGCTGAATTCCATTACATTTTCCTGTGGCTTGCAGCACCCTAATCACAGCAGTGGGGAGACAGAGGCAGGAGAATCAGGAATTCAGAATCATCTTCAGCAATTTAGTGACCTTGAGGCCTGCTTAGGCTGTGTGAGGCTCTGTTTAAAAAAACCAACCAACCAGCCAGCCAACCAACCACCAACCAACCACCAACCAACCAACCAACCAACCAAACAAACAAACAAACAAAAAGTGAAAGATGCATCACTGAACTTAGTAGCAAAAAGTTTAATTTAAAATAAACATCACACTATATGAGATTCTTAGAAGATCTACCAGCAGATGGCAACATAGTCTTAAACATTGCTGGTAATAGCAAACAAAATAATTTATACCAGCTGGAAATGGTTAACACTATAGATTAAATTATTAATATGACTTACTTTCCTGTACTATAATTAAAATTATAACTTAAAAATATGTCATATTACTAGAATAAAACTTAATACAATTGAACTAAACTGTATATGCTTATTCTATGTTTGTGACAATTTAGATGTGGTCTGTCTATAAGTATTACTGATTTGTAAACTTCAAATACTCTTTTAATTGTCAGAACATTACTTACTAGTAAAATCCTAAAACTGTGCCTTGTTCAGTCAGTTAAAAATTTCCAAGGGACTTGGGCAAGTAGCTGCTAGCTTTTAGAACTGCACAGTTGTTTAATTAGAAGAGCTTCCATCTATGATAAAATCTTAAATCATTTATATTCTTCTTGTATAATATTAGAGGGACCAGCCTCAATATTATACATCCCAGGGGCTCAGGAGAGAGAACTACTAACGGCGAGAACTATTATCAGGAAATATAATCTCAGCACACCGAGTTCCATAGTCCACTTGCTTTAATTCCTCTGGCATAACATCCTTTATACACAGCTTCAGTTCTGTTCTTATGTCTAGCTCCTTTCTTGTCTGATTTCTCTCTATATTTATCTACTGTCCCCTCTAGGTTCTATCTTAATTCCTTCATCTAGTTCTGCCCCTTCTAGGTTCTCATCCATCTTGTTCCTTCCCATATCACCTCCTCTCCCGTCTCCTTCTCTCTCATCTGGCTCTTCCTCATCTTCCATCTCGTTCCTCTAGTACTCTCCTGTAGCCCTTCAATCTACTTCTTCCCCATCTCAGTTTGTTCCTCTCAAGTTCTTACCCATCTCGTTCTTCCATTCTCTTCTCTCTTTTCTGTCCTCTGCTTTATTTACAGTTATATATCTCCCCAAAATCACAATCCTCCCCTCCACCCAGGACACTCAGCCTGAACTTCCTCAGGCAGTGATTGTCCGCTATCAGGATCAAATGGAGGGTTGATAAGAATTACAAAGAAGGGCACTAGTTGTTAATTACCATTTGTGACCCAAAGGGGAAGTGACTAATGAATTAACTAAAGGCTAAATATGGGTAATATCTAAGAAGAGGGGTCTTACGTGCGTCTTAAATGTGTTTGGTAAAAGATGTTAAAAATCTATTAAGTTGCTAGGTCAATGGGAGAAAATAAAACTGTCTTCTTTTTTCCTGTGGCTCCTATCTGTCCAAGCTGTCTGCCGTTTTTCTGCAGGGTGGGGGAAAGTGTGCTCAGTCTCTAGGCAACCGGTGTACAGCTAGATGCCTCTGGTGATAGCTAAAGGGAGATCTGGAACTGGAGGTAAGGTTTGGGAAAGGAGGAAGTTAAGCTTAATTAGCACATCCACCAGGCCTTTTCAAACAGGTGGCCTGGATGCTTAAGTCTGTTCTTAGAAAGTACAGAGGTATCTCTGATAAGGTACTTTCCTCCATCCGGTGATGGACCTGGCTGGATGCTATCAATAATGATCTACCTGACTTGGGCGGTGTCTCCTTGTGGAATTTACCTTAAGTCAGGAGACTCGCCTGTGGGCTGTTATCACTGTTAATCCTCGGAAATTGGGTGACCACCTGGGTGATGTCTCCCCTAGCCCTTGAAAGTGGCTAGGGGAGATATCTGATTCCAGAGAAGGCCTTTCCTGAGGCTGTTCTCAAAATGCCTGGAATGTGTATGTCCAGAGAGTGATCAGTCCACACTGTTAGCTCTTCTTAGGGAAAAGTCAATTGGGAAAACTATGAAGGCACACATGATTTTCATAACAGAATACAGCTGATATATAACAAGCCAAGTAACACCAAAAACTCCTTGGGATTTGGCTTCCTCTGGAGGAATTCCCTGATCCTTCCAGGTAGTGACTTTGCCATAACCAGCTGAGTTCTTATGATATATTTCTGCGGCCCGCAGCATATTCTGTTGCCTCCTCCTATAAGATACACTTACAAAGTGTGAGAGCATAAATACAAAGTGAAATTAGTGAGACAATTTCTTCAAATATGCTTTTCAAATTTCTTCAACCAGGTTTGCTTTAACTCTGTAGGTAGAGACCATCTAGGAATTCATCTTCATTTACAGAACAGGGATCAGGAGCCTAGAAATTTCTTAGAGAGTACTGATTCATCCACCTGTCTCTTAGAGTTACCAGACATTTCTTAGAGAGTACTGATTCATCCACCTAACTGTCTCTTAGAGTTACCAGACATTTCTTAGAGAGTACTGATTCATCCACCTAACTGTCTGTTAGAGTTACCAGACATTTCTTAGAGAGTACTGATTCATCCACCTAACTGTCTCTTAGAGTTACCAGACTTTCTTAGAGAGTACTGGTTCATCCACCTAACTGTCTCTTAGAGTTACCAGGGCTGCTTCAGAAGCTCTTTGCCCAGGGTATTCCTTTCCAGACCGAGTGTTTGTACAGCCCCCAGTGTGCTTCTAAGGGTTTGTGGCTGGGTTGGTGTTTAGGTCTCTCCGTGTAGTCTGTAGAGTATAGCCCTGTACCAAGGATGCTAGAATCTGGGGGTGAAAGCTCTCTGTTGGCACCAACGTTACTTCTCCATGTTCAGTAAACTGTGCAGGTGTTGTCTTTGACAATGGAGCTTTGCCGTCAGTTTGTGGAGAGCAACTTGTTGTCTTGGCAGCAGCGGGAATATTTGAGGGTTCCCATGGGACTCCACTGGCCAACAACTCAATCCCAGTACTGGAAGGTTCACTTGGTGACGAGATGCGCAGTTAGGGCTCTGTCTTCTCCATTATTTGGTGATATCATTAGATTACCTTCATATATGTACATGCTTTACGAGGCTTCTACTGTTGTTAGATTTCTATACTACTCCTCAAATGGTCCTTAATTTTTTGTCTCTCCCTGTATTCCCACCCTTTCCTCCCTTTCCTTTCCCCTGTCCCTTCTTGATCTTCCCATTCCAGCCCCCTCATCTACTCATAGATATCCATTCTATTTCCATTTCCTAGGGAGATCTATCTGTTTTCCCCACCCCCAAGTTCCTTACTCTATACCTAGCCTCTGTGGACTATGGATTGTAGTTGGGTTGTCATTGACTTAACAGTTAATTTCCACATATAAGTGAATACATATACGTAACATGAATTGCTAAATAGTCTTATGATAAAAAACCCAGAGCCAGATATTGGGGTAAATGCTGAAAGATCAGAGAGACAAAGGAACAAGCCACTGCCACATCTTACCCCTAGGACTCCTCAACCTGAAAAGGCTTCTAGTTCCTGTCTCCTCACGCCTTATGTACCTTTCTCTGCCCAGCCATCACCTCCTTCCTAGTGCTGGGATTAACGATGTGTGACTTCCAGGCATTGGGATTAAAGGTGTGTGCCACCACTGTCTGGCTCTGTTTTGTCTCCTCGACTGAGTCAATCTCATGTGGTCCAGGGTGGCTTTGAACTCACAGAGATCCAGTTGGATCTGTGTCTTCTGAGTGCTAGGATTAAAGATGTGTGCCACCACTGCCTGACATCTATGTTTAATCTAGGGGCTTGTTCTGTTCTCTGATCTTCAGGCAAATTTTATTAGCGTACATAATATATCACTAAACACACATTTGTCTTTCTGGATCTGGGATACCTCACTCAGCATGATTTTTTTTCTAGTACTCTCCATGTACCTGTGAATTTCATTCCTTTCTAACAACTGAACAATATTCTATAATGCAAATGTACCACATTTACTTGATCTATATATCTGTTAAGGGTCATCTAGGTTGTTTCCAATTTCTAGCTACTATTAGTAGAGCAGCAATGAACATGGTTGAGCAAGTGTCTCTGTGGATGAAGTGGCCATTGGGCATATGTCCAAGAATGGTATAGCTGGATCTAGTGGTAGATTAATTGCCATCCTTCTGAGGAGCCATCACACCTTTTTCCACAGTGGCTGTGTAAGTTTATATTCCCATCATCCTCACCAGCATGAAGGTCATTTGTTTTATTGATCCTGTAAGGTGTAAGATGAAATTTCAAAGTAGTTTTGATTTGTATTTCCCTAATGACTGAGGATGTTTGGACATTCTTTAAGTGTTTCTCAGTCATTTGAGACTCCTCTGTTGAGAATTGTTTGTTTAGAGCTATATATTTTTTAATTAGATTATTTGCTTTCTTGATGTCCGTTTTCTTGAGTTCTTTATATATTTTGGATATTAGCCCTCTATCAGATATGTAATTGGTAAAAATCTCTTCCCATTCTGTAGGCTGCCACTTTGTCCAAATGATGGTGTCCTTTGCCATGCAGAAGCCTTTCAGTTTCATAAGGTTCCATTTATTAATTTTTGATCTTAGTTTCTGTGCTAACAGAAACAGTTTAGAAAGTCCTTTCCTGTGCTAATGAGTTCAAGGCTATTCCCCACTTTTTCTTCTATCATCAGTGCATCTGGTTTAATGTTGAGGTCTTTGATCCATTTGGAGTTGAGTTTTGTGCAGGGTGATAAAGAAGGATCTATCTGGATTCTTCTACATGCAGCCCATCCAGTGTGACCAGCACCATTTGCTAAAGATGCTGTTTTCTAATGTATATCTCTTTCTTCCTTATAAAAACAGCAGATGTCTGTGTGGATTTATGTCTGGATCTTCAGTTTGGTTCCATTGATCAACAAGTCTGTTGTCTGTGCCAATAGCATGTGATTTTTATTACTACAGCTCTGCAGTTCAACTTAAAATCTGGGATAGTGATACCTCCAGAAATTCTTTTATTAAGCTGGATTGTTTTAGCTATCCTGTTTTTTTTTAAAATATGAAACTGAAAGCTGTGCTTTCAAGATCTATGAAGAATTGTGTTGAAATTTTGATGGAGATTGCATTGAATCTGTAGATTGCTTTTGGTAGGATGGTCATTTTTACTATATTAATCCTACCAATCCACGAGCATATAAGATCTTTCTATCTTCTCATATCTTCTTCAATTTCTTTCTTCAATGACTTGAAGTTTTAATTTTTAAAAAATTTTATTTTTTTTAAAGTTTTTAAAATTGATTCCTTGGGATTTTCACATTATGCACCCTGACCCTACCCATTTCCCAGTCCCTCTGCCCTTGCCCCTCACTCTTGTAGTGTCTCCCCCAACTGAAAACTAAAAAAGAATAATAATAAAAAATAAAAAATAAAACTAAAAAAGAAATAATAAAAATAAGATAAAGAAAAGAAGTAAAAAATAAAAAGTAATAAATAATAAAGTACAAATAAGAATGCCAATTTCAATTAAAAACAAACCAAAAAAAAAAAAAGCAACAAACACAAAACGAAACAACAATAGCAGCAACAAAAACCAAACAAAAAAATTCTCACCTCTGTCTTCACCTCTCCATTGCCTCTTCATTGGTTCTAGCGGCACTGGGAGCTGCGGTGTATCGTGCAGCATTCCCTTTTCTCCAAACAGCTTTCCTTGCCAATATCATTTTGTAATGTGTTGTTGGTCAGGTTCAAAGCCTCTGGCTTCTGGTACACCATCAACACTAGACCTTCATGGAAACTCCCAGGACTCCTGAGTCATGCAGATCATGTGGCCATGGCTCTTTGGGATCAGTCTATTCATGCATTCTAGCATGCCGTAGATGGGGTAGATGGTGAAGCATGCCAGCTCAAAGCCCTGGATGTGTAGCTGGGTGGCTGCTGGGTTGGTCAGTCCGGGCCGCTGGGACCATCCCCCTTGTTAGCTTTCTGGCCCACGCTTTGGCTTTGGGGAGCCACCCAGCATCCTGACATCATCTTACGTAAAATCCCCATAAGAGAAAACACTTTTCTCTTGCTTGCCCTCCCCCTTCTCCTTCCCCGAGGCTGCACGCACCTCTGCTTTTCTCTTTTCCTTCTCTCTCTCTCTCTCTCTCTCTCTCTCTCTCTCTCTCTCTCTCTCTCTCTCTCTCTCTCTCTCTCTCTCTCTCTCTCTCTCTCTCTCTCTCTCTCCTCACCCTTTGATAATAAAACTTTCCACGTGGATGCCGTGTCTGCACGGTGTGACGTTCACCATGCCATGCTGCGGCCGCATCTCCATGGTGTGGCTGTCTTTTCACGTTGGCTTACACCCGCCAAGGCCACGGCATGCTCTTTTACAACATTGGCCCTCCTGGTGCTTTCTCCTGCTGCCGGCAGTCTGAGACACACAAGGACCCCCGGAACCTTCAATGCTCCATCCAACACCTCCATAATCAGTAAGCCTTTTTTCTGGCCTTTTCCCATGAGTGAGGACTCCTCTTGTCTCAACCATGTTTTCTTGCCTTTTGGCCCTGTTTGTAAGCCTTGGTACCACCTGGCTCCCACTCTCTGATGAATCATTGAGGAGTTTACACCATTTGAATTGATCCTCAATTATTCTCTGGGCTGCCAGAGATCAAAAGCCATTGGATCTCATATTTCTCTACCTCACTCATGGAAAACTCGCCTACCACCACATTCAGACTTGGTCCCACAATCCTTCTCCATGGAAATGCCTGCCCCTCCCTCCTATTGGGAGATTTATTAAGGCAACTCCACGTAATTAAGAAGGAGGTTTATTTTGGGGTAACTTACAGCCAGTAAGGGGTTGGTTACAGGATCCAAGAGAGGTGGAGTACAGTCCAGTGGTGTTCTCTGGAGAACTCTGCTCAGTCTACCATCCAGCATTCAGGATCACAAGGAACCAAGAGATGCCTGCACATCTGGATCTTGAGTCTTAAGATGTGCTCTTGGCCCCACCCCAGGGGCAGGTCATAGGTAGGCATGGCAGTTACCAGAAGCCTCACTGGGGCAGTACTTCCAGGTCAAAGCTGGAACAGCTACCCACTACATGTCCCTCTTTTGTCTAAATAAGAAAGTTCTAACCTAATACAAAACTATATACAATAGGAATGATGATCAAATATTGTCCAGGAGGAATAAGGGATAATGACCTAGATGAGATGGAACTACAACCAACACAAACAACATCAAACAAGAGACACATACTAAAATCCAGAGAAGTCTGGAGCATAGGTAAATGGCACATTACAAAGGTCATTCCAAAAGGTGTTCTATCCTAAAGAACTAAATCTAATACTTAATATGGTCTAGCTAAGATACAAGAAGGTTGTAACTATAACTGTTAGTGTTCAATCCCATCAAAGACCCAAGAAGGAATATAAAAATACCTAAGAAATGGGAGATGGATGCAAACAATGTCGGGAGTCTTTTGAGAGTAGACAGAGACAACTGGTACCTAAAGTTTCTCAGCATCATTGGTACATTCAAATTGGCTACAGGCCTAGAGTATCTGTCAGACCATTTTACTGTCAGCAGTTGAGGCAAGGGCAGTTCTTTGCCCAGTAGGCCATTTTGTGCCAATGTGAAGACAAACAAACTTCCAAATGGAAATCTCAGCAGCCCAACATTCTCTCAGGATCAGATCAGTGCTGCCAGGAGCAATCATGTCTTAAGTCAACAGAATTTCAAGTTATCAAAACATTTAAATTCCATATTCTCCAGGTCTATGAAGTGTTTGAAGATCACCTATTCATCTGACATATGTTTTTGTAAGTCTGGAGAACCTAACTAACATAACTATAGAGATGACATGCATTGGTGACTATAAATTTGTAAGTCTTATCTACCTGGATAACCTAAGGACTAAGGCTTCATGTAAACAGGATAAACAGTTTGTAAGCAAATGTACAGTAAAAGGACAATGACTTCAAAATTGTGACAATACACAAAATATCTAAAGCAGAGGTAGGAATGTATAGTACAATATGCAATATGACAATAATCCTAAATATGTATCAATATACCAAATATCCTAAGCAGAGGTAGAATATACATACAGTATGACAAATATAATTTTATATTTGTATCAATATACAAAACATTTCAAATAAGAGTAGGAATATATGTACATCACAACAAATATGGTTCTATATTTGTATCAATATACAAATAATCTGGAATAAGAATGTAAAAATAGCTTACATTTGTATCAATATACAAGAATCCACAACAGTGCAATTTATCTAAGGCTGATATTTTACTAAATTGTTTTACTATTATATACAATAATCTACCTTAATATCCTATACCTATCCACTCCCCCCTTTTTTTTCTTAAGGGGAATACTGAGTCCAATGTTTTCTTCCACCCCCAACCCTATAACCATTACCCATAACCCTTAGAAATATGAAACCTTTAAGAAAAAGGGGCATCATTTTCTTAGAATTGCTTACTGCTGTTCAGAGGGTGATAGTATCTCTGTGGGGTCCTGTAAGAAAGCTCAGATAGTTGGGTCTCAGTTGGACTAACTGTAGATTCTGCAGCCAGTCTCAAAGTAATGGGTAAGGTTGTCTGAGGTTCTGTCTATATGTGTAGTATGATGGACCATCTTATAATAAAATTATCTTGTAGAGTTTTCAATCTAAGGTTGATCATTCAATAACGTTTGTGAATGAATATCATGGCATCATTCTGGCCTGGGTAGAGTTGTGTTGGGGCCCCATCTTCCTTCTGGAGACTTCAGAGATTGCTATTGGAAAAACTTTTTTTTTTACTATGAAAAACTTGAACATTATTAATATCAAAGTGGAAAGTTTGGATTTAAAGATGACATGACATGTAAGAAAGGATTCCAAGAAATCAAGAATAAGCATGGAGAGAATTAGAATCTTGAAGACAATGACCCCTTTTTATTGGTTTTCTTCTGTCCCACACCAGGCGGTCCTTCTGATATGAGACAGAATCTCTCAACCTTTTCTTTTAGCAATATGCTTGGGTTTAGAGAAGGAGTGAGCCAATTACAACTCCAAAGCCAGCTTGGTAGATAATTCAATCAGAACCACAGCTTTTTTAGAATTAAAGAGATATAAATGGTAGGCAGTGATATATTACCCTGTGCAGACTGGTACCAATAAATTCTTTCTTTCTGCTGTAGATGTTTGGATATCAAAGGCCTTATAATTTCTGGAAGATAGGTATTTCCATTATCCTGTAATGACAAAAACAGAACCCTACTCCAACATTTGTTTGTTAAATTTCCTCTTACAACTGGTAGAGATGTCACATTGGTGGATAAGCGTTTACTTCTCCTCATCAAGGGGTTTCTCCTGTTTGAATCAAATTTTTATTAATTATGTTGGTATCCATAGCTTTTCTTCTCCTGCAGAAACAAAAGCAAAAAATTCTTCCCCAACTCAGGATGTATCCTGGTTTCCATTCTGAGGTCAACACATCTTTGAAATAAACCAGTTGATATAGTTCAGAAGTTTTGTCTGTTGTCCAATGTCTCTCCATAGCTGTTGTTCCTTTCTCATCAGCATTGAGAAAATTCAAAGTTAATAAAGAATTATGCAATCTTTTTCTAGGAGTCATTGTTACCTGTTGCTGTTTATTTAGCATATCCTTTAAAGTTTGATTGGATCTTTCTATGACTGCTTGGCCTGTGGGATTGTGTGGTATACCTGTAACATGCTTTATATTGTAACAAGCACAAAGCTGTCTCATTTCATTGGAGACATATGCTGGGGAATTTTCTGTCTGTATGCCTATGATGGCCATAACTTCTAATAGGTGTGTAATCACAGAATCAGCCTTTTCAGAACTCATAGGAGTTGCCCACTGAAATCCTGAATGGGTGTCAATGATATGGTATACATATTTTATTCTTCCAAATTCTGTGAAGTGAAACATATACACCTGCCAAATTTCATTTCATTGTATACCTTTTGGATTGCTCCCTGCAGGTAATGGAGTTTGGTTAAAGAAGGAACAAGTAGGACATTAAAAAAATATCCTTGTCTTGTTGCCAAATGATGGAGAAATTCTTCAAACCTTTGCCATTTACATGGTGTTTCTTATGAAACTCTGAGGCTTCGAGTATATTACCTATTAGTAACTGATCAATCTCATGATTACCTTGTGCTACAGGTCCTGGCAGACCCGCATGGGATCTGATATATGTTATATATATATAGGCTGTTCCCTATTTCTGATGATTTCCTGCAATTGTATGAATAATGAAGTTAATTCTGTATTATCAGGAATAAATTCAGCAGTTTCAATATGTAAAACAACTCTCTCTGAATATTGAGAGTCAGTGACTATATTGAGGGGTTCTGTGAAGTCCTTCAGTACCATAATAATGGCATAGAGTTCTGCCTTTTGTACAGAGTTGTATAGTCTTTGTACCACTTTACTTAAGTCTCCTTATTTGTATCCTGCTTTCCCTGATTTATTTGCATCAGTATAGAATGTGAGGACTCCAGAAATTGCATTTTGTTGTACAATGTGAGGAAGGACCCATTAAGTCATCTTTATGAATTCTATTCTCTTGCTTTTGGGATAACTGTTGTTAATCACTCCCAAAAAGTTACTGCAGGCTCTTTGTCAGTCATTATCTTTCCATAGTGAAGAATTTTCCTCATTAGTTAAAGGTACTACAATTTCTGCTGGGTCCATTCCTGTCAACTGGCAAAGTCTTAATTTTTTCTTTCTGAATTGAATCAGAGATCTTTTCTATTTAAGTCTTTAACTTCTTCCTTGGTTTACATGGTAGAAATATGTATTCCAAAATAACATCTTCCTTCTGCATCAAAATACCGGTTGGGGAATGTCTGGAGGGGAGTATGACCAGAATGCATTTCAGTTCTGGATTCACACAATCCACATGTGCTTCTCAAATAGTCTTTTCTACTAGAACCAATTCCTTCTCAGCTTTGGCTGATAATTCTCTTGAACTATTTAATTCTTTGTCCCTTTTAGAGTATTAGCCAAATTTTGTAGTTCATTTTTGGGTATTCCCATGATACCCAGTAAGTTGGACATGCTTCTGAATAATTTTTGAAAATCATTAGCAGTCTGCAATCGATCTCTCCTTAGTTGTACCTTTTTGGGGTCTAATTTTTGTAGCTCTATCTTATATCCTAATAATTAATAGCATCTCCTCTTTGTATTTTTTTAGGAGCAATTTGCAGTCCCCAGTGAGGCAAAACTTTCTTTACTTCTTCAAACATGCTTACTAAGGTATCTAACTTTGGATCAGATAATAAGATATCATCCATATAATGATAAATAATGGGTTGTGGAAACTTCACATGAATTATCTCCAATGGTTTTTGCATAAAATATTGGCACAGGGTAGAGCTGTTTAACATTCCCTTTGGGCGGACCTTCAATTGATATCTCTTAACTGGCTGGGAATTGTTATAACTAGGTACTGTGAAGGCAAATTTCTAGCTATCATTTTCTTGTAACAGTATGGTAAAGAAACAGTCTTTTAAGTCAATAACTATTATTGGCCATTCTTTGGGTAGTAGAGAGGGCAAGGACATCCAATTCTGTAGGGAGCCCTTAGGCTGAATTGCTTTATTAATAGCTCTCAGATCTGTCAGCATTCTCCATTTACCAGACTTTTTTTTTTAAATAACAAATACAGGAGAATTCCAAGGGCTGGTAGATTCTTCAATGTGTTGAGCATTTAACTGCTCCTGAACCAGTTGCTCTAAAGCTTGTAACTTCTCTTTTATCAAAGGCCATTGTCCAACCCAGACAGGTTTATTAGTTAGCCATTTTAAAGGTAAGGCAGTTGGTACTTCTGAGAGTTCAACAGCAGTTGTGCTCTGTGTACAGCCTGAATGGTTGGTGATTGTTTTTTATAGCATGTTATGATATTATTCTTAGAAACATGCATTGGTCTGTATTCCTTTCCTGAGATTGGAGGAATTTTAATCTGGGTATTCCACTGTTGTAACAGATCTTGGCCCCAAAGATTTAACGCTACATTTGCCACATATGGCTTCAGCCTTCCTCTCTGTCCTTCTGGCCCTATGCATTCAACCCATCTTGAACTCTGTTTTATCTGAGATAGTGTTCCAATCCTTAGAAATTGGACATCTACCTTTTGAAGAGGCCAATTTGGATGCCATGATTTTGCTGTAATTATAGTCACATCTGCACCCATGTCTATCATGCCCTCCAGAGCCAGGCCATTAACTGGAATTCTAAGCTTTGGTCTTTTTTCATTTATGGAAGTCTGCCAAAATTCATTTTACTGTGTTCTTTGGAATTTTTTTTATCCATCTACCAGAGATGTTCTATCATCCAGTGCAGTATAGTTCTTTACATTAGGCATTGATATATTTAATTGTCCTGGAGAGGAATTTCCTCCACAGTGGTTGGGAATATTTAGACCATGTTCAATTTGGGGGCCTGCAAGAGGCCCCCTGAGTCATTTCCCACCAGTAAAGGGTTGCCTCATATATCTATTATTGATTTGCACTCATTGGTCCAATGTTGCCCTTTGCCACATCTTCTACATAATCCAAGAAGTGGTTGGGGCCTCCTGTTTGGGTTATTTATAGAAGGAGTATTACTTCTAGGAGCATTCCATGTACAGTTTTTACTTATATGATCTGCTGTACCACATTTAAAACATTTGGTACCACGGGGCTTTCTTCTACCTCTGGGAATTGCTTCTCCTATGCAAGTCTCTTTAATATAGTTAAGAGACTCAACACATTATTATACTGAATCCTTTCTTCCAAAGGAGCTGATCTGACCTTTAATGGTGTAAGTATTCCTTTCCATTCTGTATTAACATTGTCGAATGCCAAGGACTCAGTTTATAGCTGTCTTAATTGTTTATCTGACATACCTTTTGTTATAGCTGTGGTCAGCTTTTGTAAAAAAATCAGTGAAATGTTCTTGCAGCCCCTAAAATATCTTTGTGTATACCTTAGTTGGTTTTCCTGGTTCTGGATTTTTTCCCCAAGCATTTATAGCTGCTGTATGGCATAGGGATATTGTATGCTCATCATAAGTGGCTTGTACATTCCTATCAGCGAAACATCCCTCACCAAGAATTTGATCTTGGGACATCTCAAAACTTCTGAGTTTACCTTGTTGCCCTAAATTTCTTGCCTCTTCTCTCAACCAGCTTTTCCATTGTAGCTGCTGGCTGTATTCTAGAACAGCTGAAGTTAACTGATTCCAGTCATTTGGAATGATTCTATGCGAGGTAGACCACATATTTACATATGTTGAGTGTATTTCATACAAGGCTATCACTTCCTTCATATTTTTAGAAATCTCTCACTGAAATTGGTTGTAATGTATATGTCATATATGACTCAGGATGTCTATGATCTGCTGGCCTCTCATGGATGATGACAGGATAAGCCATTGTATGAGAGCCATCTGTATGTTACAACCTGTATGGTCTTGCCTTTCTGCTTATTAGGTCTCTTGTCATGTTTACTGAGAGTTCCTTCCAGGGCTTGCAAATGAGCACCTAGGGTCTGTTCTAGGGAGTGAACCTCCTCTCTTTCAAGGGATTCCAGATTTCTCATGGAATCACACAACTTTTTATGTTCTTCTAAAACACATGATTCCATAGACCTTATTTTATCAGTTAACAACAATCTTTCTTCCTGATAAAGTGTCTGAGTAGTGACAACTTCACCCTGGAGAATTATTGTTCTATCCATTAAGTATTAATATTTATTATCAATAAAATCAAATTTGAGCATACATTTATTATTAATGGATTGAAGTTCTTGTATTAAGTTAGCAGATTCCAAACTAAGAAGCCTGTTTTGTAAATCTTTATTACTGTCTTATAAATCCTGGTTAGCAGATTCCAGAGGAAAAAAACTTTTTATGTAAGCCTTCACTGCTATCTTTTAAAGCCTGTATCAGTTCCAATAATGGCTAATCTTTGTTATTATTATTAAACCAGTATTTGTATGCTGTGTAAATTATTAGGGTAAATGCCAAAATGGTACAGGCCAGATAAGCCTTAGGAAGGTCGTATATTTCCAGGAAAATGCCATTCATCATACAGGCAAAAAAGTTTTTACATCCTTGTGAAGTAATGCTTTCAGCCATATTTTAAGAATTACTCAAAATTTGTTAGTCAGTTTCAAGGTGTAAAACTATCAAGTCCTCTTACCTGAAATAAAACACTGGCTTGCTTATCTTACCATGCTTGTGATGGTTTGGGGGGTGTAGCAGCACATTTTAGCCAGCAGGGGTCGCTAGTGTAGCACTAAAGCAGGTCCTGCTGAAGGCTTTGTCTGATGGGAGCTGCAGGTGGGAATGGAGTGTCCTGTGTGCACGTGTGGAGGAGCTGCGGGAGGCAGCAGCAAGGTGACGATCTTCCTGCGACTCCCTGGAGCTTCAGGCCTTGGCTTTCATGGCCTTCCTGGCCTTTCAGCGCCCTCCCTCTGCCCAAAGCTGGTGTGTGGGGTTGAGTGGCCTGAGCTCAGGGCCTGAAGAACTCCAGGCAGCAAGGATGACGGCCAGCAGTCAGGGCTCTAAGCCCCTCTCAGTGCCTCTGCAGCCACGGGAGCAGCACCCTTGGGGAGCCAGCCAGGGGGAAGCAGCGGCATCTATTTTATCAGGCAGCCTCTGAGCAGCTTCTCAGAGAGATGGTGAGATGGTGGAAGCCCTGGGCTCGTGCAAGGGTCGGTGGGGGGAGGGGGGTCAATCACGCGGCTCTTGCCTGTCTGGGGACTGAGCTTGTTGGGGGAATGAGGACCCAGACTCAGCTGCTCCCTTGTGTTGGGTGCCTGAGAGCCGGGGAGGAGGAAGGAAGGGAAGGGAAGTAGAAGTACCTGGTGGTCATGGACTGAACTGGTAAGCACTTGGTCCCCAGGAGAGGCGGGGATTTTAAAAGTGTGGGAAGTGTGGAAAGTGTGGAAAGCATGCCACAGCAGCCACAGAGGAGGCTGAGAGTGGAAGCCACCCAGGCCCGTGGAGTTGGTCTCACGTGAGCGCCAGATACTGGGGGATTTATTAAGGCAACTCCATGTAGTTAAAAGGGAGGTTTATTAGGGGGTTTTACTTACAACAAGTAAACGGATAGGTTACAGGGCGTGGGAGAGGTGAGGTGCAGTCCAGCGGTGTTCTCTGGAGAGCTCTGCTCAGTCTACCATCCAGCATCCAGGATCACAAGGAACCAAGAGAGCCAGCACATCCGGATTTCAGGTCTTAAGGGCTCCCGTCTTGGCCCTGCCCCAGGGGCAGGCCATAGGTAGGTGTGGCAGATATGGCTCTTGGCAGCAGCCCAAGCCTGGCTGACTATGGTAACAAGTATCAGTGCAGGCCAAACAGGTTGACATGGCCCCAGCAGCTGTATGCCTCTCAGATCTCATCATGATCATCGGTGGCAGCCTGGAAGCTGGACATCCTTGTGGGCTTTGGTGGGAATGTGGGCCATGGGCATCAACATAGACCCCAGCTGCAGTAGAACCATGGACCTAGGTATGGTCCTCAGCAGCCTCTCAGCCCTGATGTCACTCTGGCCCTGGGTAACTACCTGGGACTCTCAGATCAGGATTGCCCCAGATGCAAGGTGGCCTTTGGACAACAACATGGCCCCGAGTGGCAGACCAGACTTCATGCATTCATATGTCCCTCAATGGTATTAGGAGCCATGGATATCAGCTCAGATCCTGGCTGCAGTGGGGCCATGGATCTAGACACAGCCCCTGTCTGCAGCCTGGGCCCTGACACCACCATGGCCCCAGGTGATAGTACAGTCCACTCAGATCTTCATGGCCCTGGCCACGGCATGTCCCTCAGTCACCAACATGGTCACAGGTGGAGGCCAAGAGCCCAGGCATCCATGTGGCCTTCAGTGGTGACACAGGCCAAGGGCATCAACACAGAACCTGGCTGTGGTAGGACCCAGATATGGTCCTCAGAAGCAGTGCAGGTTCATGTGCTACTATGACCCCGGGTGGCAGTACAGGCTACTCAGATCAGCATCAGTCCAGCTGCAGGGTGGCCCTCAAACATCAACACAGATCTGGGTGGGGGTTCAGACCCTGGAACCCACCCACTCTTTGATGGCCACAGGTACTTTGGATATCAACACAGGCCCTGGCTGTGGTAGGGCCACAGACCCAGACATGCCCCTCAGTAACAACCCTTGACCCGACATCACCATGGCCCCAGATGGAAAGCAGGCCTCCCACATCAGCCAGTTCCCTACCGCCTTCACCTCTACAGATCTGCCTCTCTCCACAGGACAAGAACCTCTCTGTCTCCCTCTTTCTCCCATACTCCTCCATACACCTGTTTACCATAATGGTGCTGGACCAGCCAGCACTTCAAGGCGCTGGACAGGCCCTTAGCTTTTTCCCACCAGCTCAAGGCAACTACCCCAGGTGGTGTGCGTGAGTCCATCTTTGCTGCTCCATAACTAGAGGTGTTGGGTGCTCTGGCCCTTTGACTTGAAGTTTTTATCATACAAGTCTTTCACATGCTTTTTAAGAGTTACCCTAAGATATTTTATGTTATTTGAGGCTATTGTGAAAGGTGTTATTTTCCTGATTCATTTCTCAGTCCATTTGTCATTTGTATATAGGAGGGCTACTGCTTTTTGTGAGTTAATTTTGTATCCAGCTACTTTACCGAAGTGTTTATCAGCTGTATGAGCTCCCTGGTAGAATTTTCAGGGTCACTTTTGTACATTATCACATCATCTGAAAGTCAAGATACTTTGAGTTCCTCCTTTCCTATTTGTATCTCCTTGGTCTCCTGCAGTTGTGACTGCTCTAGCTAAGACTTCAAGTACTATATTGAATAGGTATGGAGAGAGTGGACAGTCTTGTCTTGTTCCTGATTTTAGTGGAATTGCTTGAGTTTCTCTCCACTTAAATTGATGTTGGCTGTGGGCTTGCTGTAAACAGCCTTTATTATGTTGAGGTATGTACCTTGTATCCCTAATCTCTCTAGGACCTTTATCATGAAGTGGTACTAGATTTTTCAAAGATCTTTTATGCATCTAATGAGATGATCATGTGTTTGTTATATGATGGATTGTGTTTATCAGTTTACATATGTTTAACAATTTCTACATGTCTGGGCTAGTGTTTTTGGTACCAGAAGGTATTCTGTAGGGTATCAAAGGATAAATGTAAACGCCAACCCAGGTACAAACCTTTTATCTACAAAGGTATCCTCCCTGCAATATGTGCTAATACAATGGAGGAACAAATTTGTGGGAGTAACCAACCAATATCTGATTTGATTAAGGTCTACTCCATGATATGGAACCCATACCCGATGCTGCTTGAGTGACTAAGAACCTGAGACTAGTTAGCCTAGGGACCTAAGGTAAAACTAAATATCATTGTTAAACAAAACAAAAGCATAGCAATAAATTGACTCATAATGGTATTTTCCTATGCTCAGATAAGCGCATTGCTCATCCATCATCAGAAAAGCTTCCTCCTGCAGTAGATGGGAAGAAATACAGAGACCCAAACCAAGCAATATGCAGAGTGAGAGACCTTGAAACACTCAGCCCTAAATAGAATGTCTCCATCAAATCCTTCTCCTCAGGGCTCGGGCAACCTTGTGGAAGAAGAGGAGGAAAGAATCTAAGAGCCAGAGGGAAGGGAGGACACCCAGGAAACACGTCCATCTGAACACAACAGGACCAAAGCACATGTGAAGTCACAGAGCCCGAGGCAGCACACACAGGTTCTGCACAGGTCTGCACCAGACAGGGTCCTAGAGTTTAAAGGGGAAGAGGACACCTGCCCCCATCCCTGACCCAGAGGCTACCTCCAAGTGATAACCACTTCAATGAAAATACAGTTTTCTCCAAGGCAGTCTCACTGGGAAAACAAACGACTCATAAGGGTGGGCTGTGCGCCCAGCAGCAAGTAGATGGCCAACAGAAAATGAACTCAAAGGCATCTTTGGAGGTTTCTTGTCTCATAATGTCTTATCAGGGCTTTTTCTCTTTAGTTTCTTTTCTAAAATTTTAAAGTTTTTAATTAAAATTTTATGTATTTTGCATTTTATTTCTCCCTCTCTCCCTCTCTCCCACACCACAGGCTCTTTGTGTATATGTTACGGCTTCTGGTTTTTGTGTTTTCATGGATTTCCTGAGTGTGTGAAGTAGTGGGTCTCTGCATTAATATCTGTTTCTTGTGCTTTTTCTTGGGCTCTTTTTCTCATGTTTTTATTTTATTATTATTCTCTAGATGATTCTTTGTTTTCTAATGAGAGGCAGAAGTGAGTGGATCCAAATGGGAGGGGAGGTGAGAAGGGACTGGGAGGAATAGAGGGAGAGGAAACTGTAATCAGGATGTATTGCATGAAAAAAAATCTATTTTCAGTAAGAAAGAAAATTCAACTAAAATAAATTGTGCACATGTCACCTGGAATAATTGGTTAAAACTAGCCCAGACCCTACTGTACTTAAGCGAGCACTGAGTGAGTTTTTAGTTCACCTGGAGATCCTGATGCACATCACAGCTGAGAATGGCCGATGAAGGCGCCCAGAATCTCTGCAGTTTAGCAGGGCCCAAGATTACACTTGAGGTATTTATTTCTCTGTAGTGACTTTGCACTTGGCCACAAGCTGATCAACCAGATTTGCCCCCTTTCTTCTGGTTGTAGAAATCCTGTCCACCTTCATAGCCCTGAACGAAGAAGGACTTGTCTGGGGTCTCTGACAATCACCTCACGTGGGTATTATTAGGCTTTCCTCCTGCTGTCCACCTGCACCCTTTCTCCTCTTTCAGGGTCAGGATTAAAGCCAGCCACTGTTTTATCATGTTTCTGATTTTCTTTCTTCCTTGGGAAGCTCCCTTGATTACATTTACCTTTTATATTCCTCTTCATCTCCATGGTGGCCCATATTTGGTACTTGATGGTATGAGCATTTGTGTTTCATAAATGGGCAAGTACCCAACTTCCCCAGGAAGAGGTAGCGTGTAGTGGCTGCATCCAGTCACACGTGCTCCAGGATTCCAGATGACTTGTGTGACTTACCTCTACAGTCACTGTACCTGTGCATTTTGAGAGGTTGCCATCGGCAACATTTGAAACTTCAGACAAGCCGACTGGAAAGAAATGAAAGTCAAGTCCCACAGGCATTTCATAGTGTTATAAAGATTTGAGAATCTATCTTGAAAGCACTATTCTTGATTTTGTTGATCGAGAAATAGTGTGGTTCATTTTATATTATTCTCGATGTTGGGAGCTTTGATAATAATAGGCATAGTGGGCTGAGAGGAAAGAGACAGGAGACAGAGTTCTGTTAGGAAGACATCATGATAGTAACAAATAGATTATATGTTAGGTATGTAATATAGGTTACCACCATTTGATTGAGTACCTTTGATGCACTTAGATGTTAGGTACATGTTAGGTACATGGTATATAGTTGTGTTTTACAGATAATGAAATCTAGGCTTGTAGATTTGTAATTGAATTGTCAAAAGACATCCATGAATATTGGAAGTTGTACTCAAGACCACTTAACTCCAAACTCTTACAATACAATAATAGTAATAACAATAATTGCTATGCCTTGGATATAGTTTGTCCCTTCTAAAACATGTGTTAAAACTTAACCCTTAAGGTAAAGTATTACATATTCTTCATAGATACGTGGCCAGTAGTCTGGGGAAGCACCAAAGGAAATGAACTGAAAGACTGTGGATAAGGACGCTTGTGATAGGGGAGTGTGCATAGAGAGTTGGGAATGGATATGAAGTGTGAAAGATTTTAATTATAAGTAATACTCACCAGAAAGTCAGGATCCAGCACGGAAGGAAATAACAAGTAAATTGGAATAATTGATCCATGAGCAGTACCCAGACTTGATGTTGGTCATCTTGAACTGGAATGGATGTCCCATAATGGCTGCAAATGGGGTCATTAACATGACAGTAATTTTTCCATTAGCATATATGTAAAAGTGCATCATTCCAGAACTGCAGTGGTGGTAGTCATGAAGATCTACTGTTTAAGATACAATACTGCAAATTATTTGTGAGTTTAGTTAGCTGAGAGTATCTGGCTGTGCTACCTCCTAGAGCATAACGACTCATGGCATGCTGATGTGTTTTCAACACAAACCAGAGTCACCTGGGAAGAGGGAACTTCAGTTAAGGAATTGTCTAGATCAGATTAGCTTGTGGGCATGTCTGTAGTGCATTTTCTTGATTAATGATTAACATGGGAGAGCCCAGTCCGCTATGGGTGGTGCCACCCCTGGGAAGGTGGTCCTGGGGTGTATAAGAAAGCAAGCCAGTAAGCAGCATTCTTCTATGGTCTCTGCTTCAGTTCCTGCCTCCAGGTATTTGCCTTGACTTCTTTCATGATGGACTGTAAGATGAATTAAATGCTTCCCTCTTTAAGTTGTTTTGGTCATAGTGTTTATAAGAGCAACAGAGAAGCAAAGTAGGACATGGCCATTCTGTTTTATCAGGAGCCATCACCACTGAGCCTGGTGAGGACAACAGGGCATGGTCCTTTCAGCCCAGTGCAACAGTCTCTCCCCAGGAATCTTTGTGCAGAGCTAATAGGCAGTGTGAGACTTTCCTACACAGCATTTCTCCCTTTTTTGTCTTTTTCTTTCCTGTCTTACAGGAATCTTCCCAGAGGATCCAGTAGCCCCAGGGTCTTCCACTATTGTGACACAGAACTTAATATTTCAAAATACATAATATTTGAATACTTATGTTCCTGGCTACTTGCCTGTTTGTACTAGTTTTTATTACAGAATACTTTTTATCGTAAATCAGAAATGTACTTGAAAACATATAAATCATTCACAAAACATACTTGAGTGTATCACTAACAAGGGCTTAGTATAGTAACTCTCTAAAGCAGATAATATCTATAAATGATAATTATGATGATTATTACATAAATTCCAACCAGTGAAATGTATCTCCAATCTATTATGTATATAGACACTTCAGACAGATGTGTCAAGTGGGTCAGACACTCAGTTATTACAGAGAATGTCCTAGAAACTTTACATGTAATCGCAAAGTAGTTTGAACATTTCATAAAGCTTTGGATATATGAATGTCTGGCATAGGTAAGTATTGAGTAAAAATTTGCTGAATGAATGCATGAAGAAAATAGTTGGCATGTAACAAATTGGCCAAACAGGATTTTTTTAGTGTTGAGTTAGTTAGAAATTATTTTATTCAAATTATATAAAATGACTGGAACTAGATAAGAAGTTATTTTATTCAAATTATATGAAATGACTGGTTTTAGATAATTATGGATAATTATAAAAAAGCTTGGACATTTTCAGTAATCCAGCAATTCTTTCACATATTTCTATTTTTAAAATGTTTTTTTTCTGGACAATTTCATATATATTTACAATGTATTTTGATTGTCTTGATGCCTATTACTCTCTATTATTTCCTTCCCACTCCTGAACACCTTCTTCCAGAAATCCCCTCTGTATACTAACTGAGGAAAACGAATGTTGCTCTAGGTGTGCTGCATAAAGACTTTTTATATTGAGATAGATTCTTTGTATTCCTAGTTTCTTCAGGCTTTTGTTCATGAAGGGGTGTTAGATTCTGTCATGAGCCTTTCTTGCATTTCTTGAGATTATCATGTGATTTCTGTTCTTCAGTCCACTTATGTGATAAATTACATTTATTGACAGTGTGTTGAACCACCGCTGCATCTCACTAAAAAGGGAACTTGGTCATGTTGAGTAATCTTTTCAATGTGTTCTTTCCATGTGTGTGCATGTGTAGATGTGCGTGTATGTTCAGGTTTATGTGCTTATGTGTATGTGTGTGCAGTTCACATGTCTAAGAAAGCATATGGTGGCCAAAGGACAAACTTGCATGTTGTTCCTCAGATGCTCTCACTTTGGTCTTTGAGAAAGAATCTCTCATTGGTCTGGAGTTCATCAAGTAGGCAAGGCTGACCAGCTAGTGATCTCCAGGGATCTACCTTTCTCCTCCTCTCCAGCATTGGGACTGCAAGTGTGTGCCACCATGCCCAACTATTTTTAAAAGTGTATTCTGAGGGTCAAATCCAGGTGTTTATGCTTGCAAGGCAGGAACTTTGCCAACTGAGACATATACCCAGCCCTTGATATGTTATTGAATTTGTTTGTAAGTATCTTATTAAGATATTTTACATGTATGTTCATCACAGAGATTGGTCTATAATTTTATTGTTTCTATGTGTGTCCTTATTATGTTTGGTATCAAGATAATACTAACTTCATAAAAAGGACTTGGTAATGTCCCTTCCTTTTCTGTTCTATGGAGTACTTGGAGAAGCACTGGTGTTGGTTCCTTGGAGGTCTGATAGAAGTCAGCAATGTGTCCATCTGGACCTGGGTGTTTTTAGTCAGAAAACATCACTGCTTCAATCTTGATGTTTGTTATAATTTGTTTGAATTACTATTTTTTTTGGCTTTTGATATGATCCATTTTAGGGAAAGTTCCATAGACTACAGTGAATATGGAAGAATATGTATACTGTCTTGTTTGGATGGAATGTTCTGCAATGTCATAACTCCATTTGGTCTTTGATATCTTTATGCTTGAGAATTTCATACATGTGTGCAATAAAACATAATTGTATCTATCCTACCATATCTCCTCCGACACATTCCCCTTCCAATTTCATGTTTTTTTTTAATATCCCCAAAATCTAGTTAATTATGTGTGTGTGTGCATGGTTATAGGACCATGTGCTGGAATGTAAAAATCCTATCAGTGTCCACAACCTCTACAAAGGAAGATTCTCTACTCAGAAACCAACAACTGCCAACAACTCTTCAGTTAGGGATGGTGACCTGAGGATAATTTGCTTCATCTTTGCTGGAATTTTTTGCTGGCTTGATCTTGTGTAGGTAACTCCAGATGCTGCAGGTTCATAGTGTGGGAGCCCCCTCATGTCCAGAGGACAGCATTTCACAGTGATTCTCCCCACATCATCCAGCTCTTACATTCTTTCCACTTCTTCTTCCTCAATGTTCTCTGAACCTCGTGGGTGGGGTTGATATAGGTGTCCCATTTAGGGCTGAGCACTCAATCTCTTCTCATCACTGTGACCAGAAAAGACACCTCCTTGATAAGGGCCAACAGCAGCCCAGGCCTATGACTATAAACATAAACATTCAGAAAGCATTTTGACAGCATGACTGTGTTGCAAAATAGTAATAATGGCAGGTTCTACTCCAGGGCCTCTGACCATCCCAGCTTTTGATGGGGTTACAATATCAGGTAAGAAACTTCTTCCTGTACAGTAGATCTCAAATCCAGTCAAGCAGTGGTTCATTACCTCGCAACAGTGTTGCCATGATTGCAGTAGTGGGCACATCTTGCCTGGCAGGTTGATGTTGCAGCGTGCAGGGTCCAGTGCTGGGTCAGACCACTGATGGCTTTTCTTCCCCAGCTCCCTGCACAACACCTTCCAGCACGATGAAAGCTAGCCAACATGGAGGAAGTTTCCTGGTCAGTTAGTGATTGTTGGTTTATGTTCTGCAGCTAAAGTGTGTCATTTAATTTATTGTTTATCTGTTTATTTGTTGTTGGGTGCTCTGTTGATGGTGAGAGTATGGTATTGAAGTTACCATTATATTAATAGGTTAATTTTTACATCTAATAGATTAATAGGCCAATTTTTACATCTAATTGAATTTGTTTTCTTAAATTGGATATACTCCTGTTTGGTGTGTATGTTTAGAATTGTAATAGTCTCTTGATGAATTTTTTCCCTAACAACTGTGATACGACCTACTTTATCATTGCTCACTACTTTTGGTTTACAGTCTATTTTATCCAATATTAGAAAAATGACAACTGCTTAGTTCTATTTGCTTATAATATCATTTTCCACATTTTCATCCTTAGATAGCAACTTTGGACTATTTTTGCTTGAAGTCTACTTTATTAGGCACAAATGTAGTTATTGGTTTATTTTTTACTTCGGTTTACTTGATGTGCTGACAAACATCCATTCATTCACTCTTAGTCTGTGCACATATGTCTTTGCCAGTGGGAACATTCCTTATATAGAAGAAATAGAGCTTAAGTTTTAATTCAGTCGCTAGTCAGTTTACTTTTAGGGCTAGAGGGAGGGCTTGCTGGTTCTTTCCTTGGGAATGTGATTATTGTGGTTTTATTCTTTCTTCTCTATTTATGTTAAGAGTTTACTAAGTTGGACATGATTTATTCTTTCTTAGTTTTTCTGTGTTCTTGTCTTCCTCTCTTGAAATTTATTTCTTCCTGGGCTATCATGATTGAGACTATTTTTCCTTTCTCTATATTAGGATTCCTTCAAGTATTTTTTGCTTGGTGGTCATAAATTCCTGTACTTTGTGCTGGTCTTGAGTAGCTTATTTTTCTGCTGATAATCACTTCAAGCACGTACTTGTTTTCAGGGCTTCAAAGATGCCATACCACACTTTCCTGGGCTTTAGAGTTTGTGCTGGGTGGTCTGGTGCTGTTCTGCCAGTTTGTTTTTGTACATTGTTTAGCCTTACAGCTTTTCATTTTATTTTTCTGTTTTGTAGTTTTGACATTTTGACTCTAATGTGTTGTGGAGAAGTCTTCTTAGCTCATGTCCTTTTGGGGTTCCAAAAGCTTCCCGGCTTGAATGTCTGCCTCCTCCCTTAGATTTGGGGAAATTTCTGCTATAATTTATTTAATACATTTCCTCTGAACTTATTTTTTTGCCCTGCAGGCTTCAACGGGTTCTCGACCACCCTAAGGAGGGAATGTAGCGACAGGAGATACAAAGGAAAAGACACCAAGTCAAGATTCTGATCAAGGTGCAACTTTATTTTCTTCCAGAAAGGTTTATATAGTTCCACAGGGTGGGGGGAGCAAGAAGCTGTCATCTGCATAAGGTGGGGCAAGCTAACAGGATGTTTGTATAGGATGTTTACAGGGTGAAAGGGTCAAGGCTCTGACTCAATGTCCTGTTGCTAGGCAACCTGACTGTAAGCTGATCTAGTTCCCTGTCTTATTGGGGGTCTGTATTTTTCCACTAACTAGAGATTCTGTCCTTGTCCCTGACAATTTTTTATTTCAGCTCTTACCTGGTGAACTCTTAGGTCTGGCCTCTTGGCCATATCCAAGTCACTGAGTGTCATGACAATGGTTTGGCATTTCTTTGATGTCTGCACCGGTGTTTCCTCGCCTCTTCTTGTTCTTGATACCATTGTTCTGCTTTGTTCAGTCACTGGTAATGCCTTTCACTGTGTTTTTACCTAATTGACTGACTTTTGTTTCTGACGTCTATTTGTTTTTCAGGATCTTATTTTCACCACCGATTTTGTCATCAATATTGCTGACTTTTTGGGCTACCACCTAAATTCATTTCCTTAGTTGATTTGTTTATCTATTTAGTCCTTGAAGTTTCTAATTATTTTTAGAAGTAGAGCATTTTGAATTCTTTGCCACTATTCCGGTATTTGGGATTATATAATTGAGTTACAATCCCTCAGTGGTGTTGTGCTATCTTGCTTTTTCATGTTTCATGTACTGTGTTATGATTTTCACTTCTGTTGTGTGTAGCTAGTTTTCCTGCCTTGCCCACAGTCAGAACAAATCTTTGTCACCCACCAGTCCCATAGGTGCTCAGACCCAACCAAGTAAACACAGAGACTTATATTGCTTACAAACTGTATGGCTGTGGCAGGCTTCTTGCTAACTGTTCTTATAGCTTAAATTAATCTATTTCTATAAATCTATACCTTGCCACGTGGCTCGTGGCTTACCGTTACTTTACATCTTCCTTGTCCTGGTGGCGGCTCCAGGCAGTCTCCTTCTGCCTTCCTGTTCTTTTATTTCTCTTCTCTGTTAGTCCTGCCTATACTTCCTGCCTAGCCACTGGCCAGTCAGTGTTTTATTTATTGACCAATTAGAGCAACTTGACTTACAGACCATCCCACAGCACAGCCAAGTGCAGACCATCTCAGACACCTGCACTCAGGCCCGTGGTCCTAATCATCTTCTATGTGGACCTGCTGGGTAAAGCCACAAGGAACCCGAGAACGGGCTCCCACAGGACATACAGAACATCCCACAGCAGTTGTGGATGTCTCTTCCAGTCTTATTTGTGGATCTTAGTGAATAGCCCACTCTTTAGGGTTAAGTGAGCCTCCTGCCACTTAGCACTTTTCTGTGGGTCTGCATCATGTCTTGTCCCTCTCCAACATGGCAGGTACTCATTTTGTGAATCTGGCAGGTTACCTCAGGCTCCCTGATGTGAGATTGTTCCTTGATATCTGACCCCCAGGGTACACAGTCTCAAGCAATTAGTTCCACCTAAGGATGGCACCCAGCCATATCCCCTCTGAGAACTGGGAGTGACAAAGTGGATCTCCTTCCACTTCTGACTCACCACACTGGATTTGAAGGTTGGGAGAACTGTGGGCCTTTCCTGTGGGTAGAGTGCCTGAGGTGGTTTCAGAGAAAATGGCCCTCCAAAGGAGTGGCACTATTAGGAAGTGTGACCTTGGGGAGAAGATGTGGCCTTGTTGGAGGGAGTGTGTCACTGTGGGGTGGCTTTGAGGCCTCCTATGCTCAAGCTACTCCCAGTGTCACAGTTTACTTCCTGTCACCTTCAGATCAAGATATAGAACTCTCAGCTCCTTCTCCAGCGCCATGTCTGCCTGCCTGCCATCATCATACTTCCCACCATGGAGATAATGTACTAAACCACCAACTGTAAGCTAACCCAATTAAATGTTTTCCTTTGTAAGAGTTGCATGGTTATGGCGTCTCTTCACAGCTACAGAAATCCTAACAAAGATAGGAGGTGATACCAGGGACTGGGGTATTGTTGTGGTGGCCTGACCATGCTTTTGTTTGAAGGAATATGGATCTTGTTATTGTGGATTAGAAGAGCAGTTGAACATTTTAAGTGCTGCTTAATGCACTATACTATTAGGAGTATGGTAGACAGTGGTGCTGTGATTTGAACTTTGGGGGCCTGGCTTAAGAAGTTTCAGAGGAGAAGAATTTTAGTTTGTTGCCTAAAGATCATTTATGTGATGTTTTGGTGAAGAATGTAGCTGCTCTTTGGCCTTGTCTAAGAAGTCTGCCTAAGGAGAAAAGAAGCGCCAGGAATTGGGACAGAGCCAAGTCCTGTGTTCAAGGAGAGAAACAGATTAAGAAATGGAATAAAGGGAGTAATGACCTCAGGGCAAGACCCCACCCAGCTACGTTTCCAACCTCTGAAAAGGAATTAAAGAAAAGCCTAGAGTCAGGTGTGGTGGTGCATGCCTTTAAATCCCAGCACTCAGAAGGCAGAGGCTGGTGGATTTCTGAGTTTGAGGCTAGCGTGGTGTACAGAACAAATTCTAGAACAGACAAGCTTAGGCAGTGAAGGAAATCATGGAAAACAGAAAGCTGGTGAACTTGGCAGCATTGGCCACATGGTTCTGGCTTTAGAGTCAAGGATAGAAGAAAGGGGCTATGTAATCTTCATTTGGAACTAAGGAAAGCCACTGAACTCAGGCACTTGTCACTGAATGGAGGTCTATAGAGACCATTGTGTAATGCTGTAAAGGCGAAGCCTGGATTGCCTTGGAGACCCCAAGATGTTGGAGAGTTCAGAGCCGTAGACACCTGCCAAGGAGAGCTGCTAACAGGGAGTGGAAACAGCCCAAGAGAAAAAAGTGTGCTGAAATCAACAAAGCTGAACTGAATTGGAGATCTGAAGAGTGTTTTCACATTGGACATGGAGATGCAGTTCAGAGTTTGCTCAGCTGGTTTTCTGTCTTGCTTTGGTCCAGTATTTATTCACTATGCTCCCTTCCGTATGTTTTGGAATGGTAATGTATATCCTGTTCCATTATATGTTGGAAGTATGTGATCTATTTTTTGATTTTGATTTTATAGGCAATAACAGTTAAGAGATTTCCACAAGTCTCAGAAGAGACTTTGAACTTTGAAACAAGTTTGAAACTATTATAGACTATGGGGACTTTTGAAGTTGGACTGAATGCATTTTTGCATTATGATACGACTACAAGTCTTTGGGGGTCAGGGAGTCGAATGTGGTGGCTTGAAAGAAAATGATCCTTAAAGGGAGTGGCGCTATTAGGAGGTGCGGCCTTGTTGGAGGAAGTGTGTCACTGTGGGGGGTAGGCTTTGAGGTCTCCTATGCTCACAGTTCACTTCCAGTCACCTTCAGATCAAGATGTAGAACTCTCAGTTCCTTCTCCAGGACCATGTCTGCCTGCGTGCCAACTGCCATGAAGATAATGGACTAAACCTCTGAACTGTAATCTAGCCCAATTAAATATTTTTCTTTATAAGAGTTGCCTTGGTCATGGTGTCTCTTCACAGCCATAGAAACCCTAACTAAGAGAAAAGGCCATGATAAAAATAATTTTTAGTATCTCAGTTAGCGTGTTGGTTTTGTTTTTCTCTTGTAATCATTTTCAGATAACATACAAAATAGAAAAAATATAAACATAAACATACAAAAACTCATCTGTATATTCTTGGTTCTTAATTTACTTCATCACTGGGGAAAAGTCAGTCTTATTTTTTTTAATTCATTGGGTAAATATATATGTTTTTCAGATTTTTATATGATGGAATTCAAATAAATAATTTTACTATATCTGTATTTGACTTCTATTGTCATTATTTCATTTCCAAATAGCTGTGCACTACCCAAGTCATTTCTTCTAGAAGGCAGTTCCAAATTTCCCATTTTTAAATATAATTTTGCCTGTTCTGAAAATTTGTAGCACTGTGTCTAAAATATTTCATTCTAGAGTGGTTATTCAAGAAGCCTTAGAAAGTTACTTCGTTTTAGCTAGATCTCAATTTTGTTTAACTAATTATAGGGAACCTAGCTGTCGGTTGGGTAAGGTTTCAGAGTATGACAAACCCAGGGTGATTAACTCCCTGAGACCTGGACAAGCTTGAACAGCTTGCCCAGAAAAGGCAGGGACATCTCTTGGGTCGCCCTGATACGTGTCCTGTTACTGTTGGGTTTATTGTGTTTCTACTCTAATCGATTTAGCATGGCTCCCACCACCTGTGTGCTGTCCAGGCTGGCGCTGAGTTGCTGGGCTCAAATGATCCTCCTCTACCAACCTCTGAAGTAGCTGGACCTACAGACATACGTCACTGTGCTGGTTGCTTTTGTCTTTATACCACAGATTGGAAGAATGTTTCTATAAAGGAGGTGCACATCCTGAGATGCCCATGGTTGGAAAGTTGTGTTTATCATGATGAGGGCTGAGGTGGTCCTTCCCCAGCACAGCACATCTGTGTTCTAGGTCATGCTGCTTTTTGTTGTAATATAAAGTTCATTCCTTTTTCTGACTTCCAAAAAGCAGTGACCCAAGGCCAGAAAGGATGAAAATATTTATTTTAGCATTGTCTTATAAATAGAAGTTATTCTTATTCCTGTTTTGAAGTTTAAAATAGTATGTGTGTTACGTTTTCATCCATTCTAATTATGAAATATTTAACCACAAAAATCTGGCTTTTCATAATTAACAGATTTAACAAAAGAATCCTGTAGTTAGATTGGAATGGTTTCAACAGCTCATTTCTACCACTGGCCCTGTCCTTTCATAGAGTTGTGGTCTGCTGGGTCTATAGCATTTCTACCCTCTATTTCACTATTCACATTTGCATTTTTGTAAAATTAAAAAAAAGTTTTTTTTTACTGTGTGTGTGTGTGTGTGTGTGTATGTGTATGTGTGTATGTGTGTATGTCCGTGTGTGTGTCCGTGTGTGTGTCCGTGTGTGTGTGTGTGTGTGTGTGTGTGTGTGTAGGCCAGAGAAGAATGCTAGGTGTCCTCCTTTGCCATTTCTGCTCAGTTTCCCTGAGCAGGGCCTGCACTGGACCTGGAGCTGAGTGAGTTTGGCAGCAGTGCTCGTCTGTGACCACCCTGTAGCACTAGGTGACAGGCGCATACACCCCTGTTTACAGAGGTGCTGAGGATCTCCCCTGCAGCACCAGGTGACAGGTGCATACACCCCTGTTTACAGAGGTGCTGAGGATCTCCCCTGCAGCACCAGGTGACAGGTGCATACACCCCTGTTTACAGAGGTGCTGAGGATCTCCCTGCAGCACCAGGTGACAGGTGCATGCACCCCTGTTTACAGAGGTGCTGAGGCTCCCCCCCTGCAGCACCAGGTGACAGGTGCATGCACCCCTGTTCACACAGGTGCTGAGGATCTCCACTCAGGTCCTCATGCTTACACAGTAGAAGTTCTTACCAACTGAGCCATCTCCCCATGTCCATGTCACAGTTTTTACTGCACAGGTATAAGCATGTATATGTATGCCTTTTTAAAAACTAATCACTGGCCACTAACCTTCATCCAGAGGTTTTTTCTCCTTGGCTTTTAAGAATAGAAAATGCATTTTTAAAAAATTAAAAGCATCCTCATCTATGAGAATAGTACTGGAGGGGATTTTTAGAAGCAAAATTATTAACCTATAAACAGGTCACATTTCAGACATTCAAGTAACTTTTACTATTCTTCATCAATATGGCATAAGAGAGAGAATACAGGAATAGAAGACAGATTGATGAACTATGTAAATAAGTAGCTATTATGGATTTTAGTTTCTTGTCAGCAAATCAAAGGCTGATGTAGGTAGAAAGCATCTTGCAAATCCAGTTCAAGTGCCTAGTCCTGGGGAATTTATGGTATTGTTTAAGAACACTCCCAGTCTTCACCTCTCAATTTACATACAAAAATTTTCATCACACTTAGAATATTCTGGAATTTTATGAGACAAAACTTGTCACCTCACTAAGGCAGTCAACACAAAACAATCACGGAGCACAGGTGTGCCCTATGTACACAGTTCTGTCACAGGCAGACTCCAGCTTGGTGACTTGCTCTGTTTCGTGTGACATACAAGATGCTGAGCTGGGTGCAGAACCCTGGGCAGCTGGGCCTCTCCAGATCAGCACTGCTGCACTGCAGGGCGGTCCTATGTGCCACCAATGTGTTGTCTGCTTCAAAGTGCTGGAAGAAAGACATGGAACTCCATGTCTGTGCATGTATGTCTGTGCATCACATGTGTGCTTTGTGCCTGCAAAGGTCAGAAGAAGGCATCGGAGCCGCTGGAACTGAAGTTACAGATGTGTGAGCTCTCATGTGGGTGATAGGGAGCAAGCCCAGGTCCTCTGCAGGAGTAGTGAGTGCTGTTAGCTGCAGAGCCATCTCTCCAGCCCCCAAAGTATTTTCTTTAAATCATGAAGAAATGGTATTGTAGAGATGGACTAATTAAACATATCACAGTGTTTATACACCTCAAAACACCATATTAACCCAACCATTAAAATAGTTATTATATTTCTATGTACTAATTAAAAACACTGTAAGGATAATAAAAGTAAGGTTAACATAAAACCATCAACTGGGCGGTGGTGGCTCACATTTTTAATCTCACCACTCAGGAGGCAGAGGCAGCGGATCTCTGTGAGTTCAAGGCCAGCCTGGTCTACCGAGTGAGTTCCAGGACAGCAATGGCTATACAGAGAAACCCTGTCTTGAAAACCAAACAAACCAAAACCAAACCAAACCAAAAAACCGCAACAACAACAAGAAAACAAAACAAACAAAAACCCACCTAAAATAAACAACAAACGTCGCTGGGTCATGGTGGGAGAGGCTGCTGTCTGTGCCAGTACTTGAGCTGCCCCTCGAAGGGGAAAAGTGATGCGGAAAACGATGGATTTTTTTAGGTGATTCAGAGAGAGTGATCAGGACTCAGAAGGAATTTACCCAGCTGACACTACTGAGTGCAGAGTTACAGTGGCCATGGAGCCTTCTTGGCATTTTCTTGTCTCTTATGAGAGTTGCATTAATTCTAGCCAGCAACCCATTGCCTGCTCAGAGCTCTCCCCAGCATCCCTCCTAGTCGCATGCTGATACCTCCTCCAGCTAAAGCCATAGCTCACTGTGTTTCAAATGGAACCCTGTGCCTCTGTTCCACCTCATCTCTCCTGGGCTCCAGCTTTTCTTAGACAACGAGTGAAGGCTATACAGACAAGCATAATATTGGGGAGAACAATGATTGTCTTTCTTCTTGATGGTGTCTTCTCTTTGAGCCTTAAAAATATCTATAGCCAGCTCCAACTGGACCAAGAGAGTCTTCATCCAGTAACTGATGGAAGCAGATGTAGAGATCCACAGCCAAGTACCAGGCCGAGCTGCGGGAGTTCAGTCAAAGAGAGGGAAGAGGGATTATATGAGCAAGGGGAGGGTCAAGATCATGGTGGGGAAATCTACAGAGACAACTGAACCAAGCTTGTAGGGACTCATGATCTTTAGACCCATAGCTGTGGATCCTGCATGAAACTGGACTAGGTCCTCTGCATACGGGAGACAGTTGTGTAGCCTGGTCTGTTTGAGGGGCCTGTGGCAGTGGAATCAGGATCTATCCCTGGTACACAAGTCCGTTTCTGGAGCCCATTACCTATGGTGGGACACCTTGCTCAACTTGGTTCTGACTCAACTGAATGTCCCAGGCTTTGCTGATTCCCCATGGGAGCCCTTACCTTTTGGAGGGGGGGATGGGAGGGTGGGTGGATGGGGGAAATGCTGTGGTAGGGGGAGCAGGAGGAGGGATGAGAGGGGGAATCTGTGCTTGGTATGTAAAATGAATAAAAAATTTCTTAAATAAAAAAGAAAAAAATATCTATAGCATGGTTTTTTTTTTGACATTTTGTGAAAACATTGTTACATTCTTGTATGCTGGTTCTGTTATTAATTCTGAAAATGTACATAAATGCATTTTCCTAATAGGTTAATTTTGTGTGCATATGCCATCTGAAATATGAACTATTTTTTCAAGCTCCACAGTGAACATTTTATAGCATTACATAGAGCCAACTGAAGTTAGCAGCTCAATCTAATTAACTGTTCTTTAATGATTGTGCATATCAATGGGACACATTTGATATGTGCATAGGATGTATAATGGAAAAATCAGGATGTTTATTATTTCTTGTATTGGCAATATTGAATTATTTTCTTCTGGTTATTTTGAAATATACAGATTATTGTAACCTGTAATCACTTTTCTGTGCTATATAAAATTAGAACTTTTCTTCCTCTTTAACTGACTGTTAGTATTCTATAGCTTTTATCTCTGCTTACCCTTCACATTCTCTAGTGATCACTGTTCTGCTTCCTACTTTTGTGAGTCAAATTCAAGTTTGCACACGCCTAGGAATACACATCCCTAGTTATTCATGCTAAAGTTATTTCATTTAACTTAATTTCCTCCCATTTCATCCATGTTGCTTCAAACAACAGGATTTCATTCTTTTTTTTTTTAAAAATTACTGAATTGTATCAGTCATATTTTCTTTATTTGTTCATCCTTTGATGGACATGTTGGTGGATCTTTTTACTGAAACATTTGGCTACTAATTAAAGTACTTCTAGGCATAATCATTTCTTATTTTAAGTATGTGAAGAAAATTGGTGTAAGATTTTGTACTTAATTGGTGTCTGGTAGGTCAGGAGACAGCATTTCCACTCATGGTGAGGAGGTCTTCCAATATCTACTCATTAAGCAGCACAAACCCAGCATCTTTTAAGATTCTGTGCTAAGATCTTCTGCATGCCGGGACAGCGGGAGGCACAAGTGGACTGAAATGGAGATGCCATTTCTTCCTTCACGTTAAAGCATGCGTGCTAGAATCCACACTGACTACTGCCATGTTAGTTTTAGAATAGTGGTTTTTTTTCTTTTAAAATCAAATAAAGGGTATAAATTAGTTTGAGCACTCAAAAGTAAGGATGAAATTTAATCACATATAAATGTAAAATTTAAATGCCATCCTTAGTTACATAGCAAATGAGCCATTAAACTTTAATTTAAAAGTAGATGAAAAGTTGTCATTTTTATCTGTGGTTCCTTCCACTACAATCCATTTAGTTTTTGATTTCTAAATAGGAAGCTGTCTTTCATCATCTAGTTTGAACAAATAGAAGATCACATTTCTAATAGACTCTCTCTAAATAGCTCTATAATTGTTTCCAGTTTGCATTTTTAAAAGGTACACTAAATAATGAGAATCATTTTTGTTATTTTTTTCATGTTGCTGGAATTTATGCTAAGTGAAGAATATTTAATGAGCAAGAAAGAGCTGGAATAAGAAGAACAAGAGCAGAAACAACCTTTTTACAACTTAAAGATCTTCCTCAAACATCGCATCTGTACAGCTGACCTGAGAATGCAGGATTATTTAGTAATTAAAACACAGAAGTCTGACTGGATGATTTGCAGCTAGTGCTTGATGAAGGGGGCAGTTCTGAGGAAGTTTTTAACCTGAGGGGAATCAATTGGTGTTTGAAGGGCTGAGCGCTCATCTATACTTGCTATCTTTTATGGAGCACAGAAGTTTTGACTTTATAACGGCTCATTCTAAATAACTTAAATTTGTTTCTATTGCAGAACACACATCTGTTTATTGTAGCATGTCTGGATGTCTAAAATTACTTAACAATTACTAAGCTCTGACAATGAGATTACAGACCAGTGTTTTAGCTTATACCTGTGGTCTCTTACTTGTTCACATACATATTTTTTGCAAAACTATAATTTCAAAGTTACTACTTGTTTTTCAAAATGCAGTATAATATTCAGGAGATCTTTTATGCCAATTAAAAACATTCTATATTTAAATGATTGGTTTTAATGTGCCACAGATGTAAAGGTATTATTTTATTAGACATTTAAGAGTTTATAATGCTTTAAAAATAAACCTTGCTTTGATGAATATTAATGTTGCCATGAGTTTGAAGGTACAGTTGTGTTTGTTTCCCTTAGGATAAATTCCAAGAAATGGAGTCAAAGAGAATATCCTTTCCAGAAGCTTTGGATTTACATAGCCAGATTGCTCTTCAGAAATATAACCCGAGTTCTCCCTGAGTGATACCTTAGGAAGTGTATTGCTTTTGTGTAGTGTCGATGGGGTCTTGTTCAGTTGGAAACGTCACCAGGAATTTGTTACTGTTACAAAGTAGAAGGACAGAAGGAGAGACAAATTACATAGTAAAGACTGGAAAGGTTATTTTCAGGACGAAGCCAGCGTCTACTCTTGACATTTGGAATAAACCTTTAGCAGACGGTCAGATGGTCAGGGTAGCAGATCATGTGTGAAGCTTTGTTTTGCCCATTCAAAGCTTCATTTGCTCAAAGCCTTTTTCTGTCTTCACTTTCTCCTCTTTTCTTGTTTAGACATTCTTGTTGAGGGATATTTGATCACATTGTGAAACCTGAGACTCTTAACAAAATCAACCTTGGTTCGGGGGCAGAGCCAGTGACTAGTTGATGGGAATTAGACATAGAGAGGATAGAGGAGCCAGGAAGATGGATAGAGAGACACACAGGAAGCAGTAGGGCGGGACTTGGAGTTTTGTGATCTTTTTGGTTTGTCTGGACCTCTGGCCTAAAAGGAAGTTCAGCTGGTTGCTTATGGGCCTCCCTGAGCTAGCAGGTTTTCACCCCAACATCTGACTCCCAAGTCTTTATTGGTAAATAAATTGATATAGACTTCATTACAAAACTACATTTGGTGGCAGGGGCAGAGCTTGTGCAGCCGGGACCAGAAATCACGCCAGGCTGCTGATTGCAGGGCTGCAGAGGATGGTTAAAACATCAATAAATTCAGGTGCAGACGCTAGGCCGACAGGAAAAACAACATTATTTCCTCCAGATAGCAGCACTGATGTTTGGCAGGTTGTTCTCTGAGGGTCTTCAATAGGCCCAGGTTATAGGCTAGAAACAGCCATCTGACTTGCCATTTTGGGACAGTGTCCTGCATTTCGCCAACTGACTATCTGACTTTTACCGAGACATGCATCCTGGTTTCACCTTTGTGTTAGATTCTCCGGAGACGAACCCTGAATTAGAGGACAGGCTCACAGGACCACAAAAACTGTTCTTTAAGTCAGAGAGCCAGGGAAGCCAGATGCTTGGCTCAATCCATGAAGATGGAAGCCTTAGACTCAGAACTGCAGCATCAGGCTCTAGACCAAGGCCAAAGCTCAAGGTCTCCTGGAGGACCACTGGTGCACGTCTCAGAATTCAGAGCCGGGAAGAACCCTGCATACAGTATTCAAGACATAGCAAGAGAAGACAACCCACTAAGGGAGAGCCAGAGAGCTTTCTTTTGCTTCCCTGTTCTGCATTCCTAGCCAGTTGGATGGTGTCTTCCCTTGTTGACAGCAGTTACCACCCAATTCATCTCAATCTTCTCTGGAAATATTTTGTAACTATTACAGCTTTGTACTTTGAAACAGCTACTGTCTGAAACATCTAATATAAATGTCCTTACCATAATACAACATAATACAGGGCTATCATTTTTGAATGTTTAACTGTTACTTTCCCATAAAAGTGTGTTGATATTAGAAGGTGATATCATAAGCTCAGTAGCCTATTTAAGCCTCCTATAATCCTTCCTCCTATAATCCTCTGGTCAGGAGCACCAGAGTCAAGTGACCTAATGTACATTTATAGGCTTATGCTACTCCTAGGGAGTCAGACACTCTGGGGTGGGGACCTGCCTCCCTTTCTAACAAGCTTTCCAGGTGATTCTACTGCATGCTAATGTTGGAAACAGCACTGATCTAGGATGATATCCAGTGGCTCAGGAGGTTTTGTTATGCCGGGATATTTGTAGGAAGCTTTTTTTTGTTATTTCTGTCTGTATCTGAAGCAACTGAGGCACACAACAAAGTCTCAAGACAACTTTAAAGTAGACGGAGAATCATCAACTTTTGCAAAATTAATAGGAAACACAATACTTGTGCATATGTATGTATTTATATATATATATACATATATATATATGTATGTGTTTGTGCATGCATGTATGTGCATGTGCAGGTGGAGGTCAGAGGATAATCTCAGCCATCATTCCTCAGGGCCTGTCTGCCACTTTCTGAGAAAGCTTCTCAATGCCCTGGAGTTCCCCAGGTAGTCTAGGCTAGCGGGTCGCAGCGATCTGCCTGTCTCAGCCTTCCCACTGCTGGTTTACAAGTGCTCGATGCCTGGCTTTTTTAAAAAACATTTTCCCCCATGAGTTCTAGGAATTAAACTCAGGTTCTTGTGCTTGCAAGACAAGAATTTTACAGACTAAGCTGTCTCCTCAGCTCTGGACAGTTAGTACTTCTAAAATTACTGAGACTGCTCAGTTGTCTCTCACAAGTGTGCTGTAGTCGCTGTTTGGCATTGCTCAGCTGAAGGTGGATTTCCTCCGACTCCCCCTTTCTCCAGGAGTCAGACTCACCCTTTCCTCTAGATTTGTGATGATGAGGGGTCTTGGTTTGGTGGCTTCATTCACTCTACTTCCTCTTGCAAAAACAGAGACTTGAAAGAACAAGTATCCACATTAGTGCTTTTCTCACACGTGTTACCCAGTTGGGCCAGTGAGATGAAGTTTGGATTGTGAGAAGATCTTGCTTGAGTTAACTTGGGTTAAAGTGAAGTCAAGTGCTATTATCTGTGAATTTGAGGTAGCGTAGAGTGTGTAAAGACAATGTGAGTCATAAAACGTGTGTGCTCACTGTATCTTACTCATGAGCTCCACAGGAGGTCCCAGCAAACCAGCTGCCCAGTGAGGATAAGGACCTGCTACATCAGTCAACTTCCTCAGACTGTGGTGAGGTCCAGAACCCAAGCACAGACACAAGGCAAACAGCCCCAGGGTTCCCCTCGGTGCTTCAAGTTCCCTGGGACTGGTCTATTTAGAAACTGCTTTTATGCATTTCAGTTCTCCCAGGTATGTTCAGAGCCACTTTCCTTGAAGTTGTGAACAGAGGCATGGGAGGGTGTGATTTTAGAAGGTCTAGTGGGAGTGAGGAAGGGGAACTGAGAGATACAGAGTGATTTATTGCTTAAAAGTCCCCAAGTCTTCTTTGGGTTGTTGATAAATATGCTTGCCAACTAAAGATGCATGGGATTTAAAAATCCATAAAATGCTTCTATCCAGTTTATCATCTCACTACTTGACTTTTTCTCAAGAATATTTTTACTCTTTAGAATCTTGCATAATATGAAGCAAAAAATCACTTATGCTCTATGCACAAATACAAGAAAGTGAATTTTTGTTTAAAGTGGGTAAAGAATAAATTGAACTGTATAAAAAATGTATAAACATAGCCAGGCACAATGCACAATCTTATCACTCAGGAGGCTGAGATAGTAGGATTGCAAGCTTGAGGTTAGCCTGGACTACATTTGCACACACAATAATCAAAGATCTACTATCAAGTCATTAGTTAATTATTAGACCAGCCATGAGAACTGAGAAAAACAACCCCAAGTTAAGGATGAAGGTACAGTGTTTAAGAGAGACCTTGTTAGGTTAACCAAAACCATCAGGAAATAATAGACTTACCCTCTTACTTTTCTTGTCCCATAAAGTCAAGACAATATTGATTGCAGGAAAGGCGCAAAGCTACACAGAGAAAGAAACTCTTCTCGAAAAGCCAAAAAAAAAAAAAAAATTAAATGATATCTATCTATCTGTCTATCTATTATCTGTCTATCTATCTATCTATCTATCTATCTATCTATCTATCTATCTATCTATCTATCTATCTATCTATCTATCATCTATCTGTCTATCTATCTATCCATCTATCTATCTATCTATCTATCTATCTATCTATCATCTATCTATCTATCTATCTACCTATAATTTATAAAAAGCAAATAGTTAAATGATGTAATTGCAGATCCTAGACAATGTGCTTCTTATGGCAGAGGACTTGGAATATTGTGAATAATAAATCTTTGTCTTCTGGAAAAAAGAGCTGACTCAGCTAATCCATTTAGAGTCCTTAAGGAAGTACTGATAAACTGATCTGAACGCCCACCTCATAGGTTCCTGTCACAAACTTTAGGTTCTCTTTAGGTTATGACTGAAATAGACCTCAACTTTTAATTCTTGATGCACATAGACCATCTTAGTATTTCCAGGAGAGTTTGCACCTACTTTGACTTTATCTGTGCAGATGATGAGTTGTAAATAGAATTTATTATGTTAGCATTCTCCAGAAAATGAAATTATCACATATCTCCTTACCCCTCCCCATCTCAGGAAAGGAGAGAGAAATTTATTATATGGGATTGGCTCATGTACCATAGAAGCTGAGAAATCTCAAGGCATGCAGTGGGTAAACTGGAGAACCTGGAGAGGTGGTAGTTTAGTTCCCATTCACATAAAGACCTGAGAGCCGGGAGAATGGATGTTGCCTCTTAGAGTCATTACCATCCAAGTGAGAATGCATGAGAAAGTCTAGACTAATGCTTGGCCTGCAATGGGTTTCAGAAATGATTTTCTTCTCACCTCCTTCTTTTGTTTCTCCTGGGTCAGGGGATGGTTCTAAGGCTCTGAAATTGTACATTTTATACAATAGTACATTCTATCCTGACTGACTCTGACAAACGACAAAAACCAGAATTCACTTTGTAAGTGGTTCAGACAGGAACTTCTAGAAGGACTTAGAATCCTAAGAAAAGTAAGACAATTGTAAATATAGTTTTGGCAACCTAGAAGATTTGAGTAACTATTTAGAATGTAGCTTTGGCCAAAAACAAATCCCATAAGCTCCTGGGGGATTCATGCGGTTATATTAGTCACTTTGGTGGCTGTGGAAATAAAACAGTCTCTCTGAATCCCTCAATTTTAATATTCTCTCATGTTCTACTCTTCATATTTTCTCCAGGGAAACCTGAGCGGATCCACATATTCTAAAGACACACTTACACAAACACATAGAAGCTAACTATATTTTTGGAATTATTCACATATATAAATAAACATAAAATATGTACTAAATACATAAACCAAATTGTTGTAGTTGAGGTTTCTATTGCTGTGATTAAAAAACACCATGACCATAGGCAACTTGAGGGGGAAAGGGTTTATTTCATCCTATGGTTTGTACTCTATCATCCAAAGACTTCAGGGCAGAAAATTGGAGGGAGGAATGGATTCAAAAGCCATGGAGGAGTGTTGCTCACTGGCTTGCTCCTGATGGCTTGCTCAATGTTCTTTCTTATAGCACCCAGGACCACCACCCCTGGGGTGACACCACCTGGAGTGAGCTGAGCCATTCCACAGTCAGTCACCACTCCGTGCACCACAGGTGTGTCCACATCCCATCCAACAGGACCGCTTTTTCAATTGAGGTTACCCCTTTCAAAATGACTCCAGTTTGCGTCAAGTTGACATAAAACTAGCCAGCACCCAAATATAAATTATAATAAGTAATAGTACATATATAGACCACAAACCATTTAGTATGCCTAGATAAACTATAATATAAATAAAGTGAATATCTATAGTAATATCTATATTTATATCCATATTTATCTATTTTCTACTATACTGATGCCTTGATTTCTTACTAGGGGCTAGAAATTGTGCCAGGGATAAAAGATAAAATATATTCTCTCATCTTATGGATTTCTTATTTTATTTGAGAAAATATATAAAGAATTATATATAATTATTGTAGTGCTCGCACCCAACATCACAGACATCTAACAAAATGAAATAATGGCAGAGGAGGGGGTGGTTTGTGTGAAGAGCTGGCAGTCTTGGACAAGGTTCTAGAATGCAGGACAATGGACTCACGGCGCTCAACAAGAAGAGATGAATTGGGGAGAACCAAAGTGGCATAAGAGCCTCATTAGCATAACAGCTTGTGTTTGGGGGACAGACAGGTTGGGTTGGGAGTGCTGTAGCAGAAGAGGACCCCACAAGTAAACTGAGTTTGTCTATGCTGAGCTGAGGGGGACAGGAACTAACACAGAGGCAAATGTACAACAGGGAATATGAGTGATAATGACCCCTCTCCTTTGGTTCCTCACTGAAGATAATATACGTTGTGGTGAAAACTCTGGCCATAGGAGCCTGATATAATGCCAGGGTGCACTGTATGTGCATATGCCAGGGTTCATTGTATACACGTATGTATTCCCAGCATGCTCCCAGATGTTGCCTAGGTTGCCTGTCTCCATCATTAGAGCAGGGAGAGGCCAAAGAGAGAAGTGAATCCAAGCAAGAATTATGGGTAGCTGCCCTCTAAGTGCTGGGCTTCTGAGCTGTGGACTGGTGGGAAGGACAGGGACAGAGGCAGGAAAGGCATATCTGAGGAAAGCCTAATTTGGAAAAAAAATTATTGAACTAGCATGGTGGGAGCAGGCCCACATAAACCAGTGACTCACAATGACTGTGCCTGTCCTAAAATAGCACGATGAGGATTAGTAGCTTCATCTTTCAAGTGCGTGAGTGGTACTTCCTCCAGTGACAAGCTGTTACTAATCCCATGTGCCGGAAGGGTCAGAAGTTAAGCCTTTGATCCATACTTTGTTGATGGAGACCTTCTCATCCTTTGAACTCCCAAGTCTTCCCACGACCCTGCATGCTCCAATGGCTCTCCACCATTCTCTCCCCTCTTCACATATTAAAACTACCCTCATATCTTTGCATTTTGCATTTAATTCATCTTCTTCATGCCTTGTCCCTCTTTCATCAGATGTCTTGAAACGGCTGGTGCACCCTTGGCCTATGGCAAATGTACCAGTGCTACGAATTCTTCTAGGGACCTGGCTTCACTGATTACTTAATCTCCGGGTTCTCAAATCTCTTCCTTTATTAAGGCTCTTTGTCCTCTTTGTTGCTATCTGTTTGTCATACTCTAATGTCTTTCATGGCAGACATCATCTATGGCTGTGTTAGTGACGGTGGACCTCCGTCTCTTCTTTATCACCCTGCTTTGCCTCTAATCAATACACTGCACACTGCTTTTCAATCTCTTCTCAAAATGACTTTTCTGAACTGAATCTTACCAAGTAGACAAGGAACCTTTCAATGAAGGGGGCATTTAAGTATATTGTTTACTTGCTCTGAGGTTCAATTTTCATGTTATTATTCCTATTTAATAAGAGGCGTATTCCTGGACTTTGTGATTTTCTACCTTTTCTTTAATTTTTTTCTGCACATGAAAAATATAAATTGAGGATCATGCCAATTCTCTGGTGTAATGTACACGGCAGCATGCTAATTAGTGATGTAGAGAGTCAGGATTGTGGTCCAGACTTTATGCTCTTAACTCTGAACTTCCTGAATTCAGATCTTGTACCTGTGACTTTGGTAGTTCTTCAACCTCATTTCTGTATCTCAGATGAGTCCACAATGGCATCTATTTTATAAAAACTTTAGTGTCTAATGTATAGTGTGTGTAACACACTTAACTCAGACCCTGGGAAGTTATAAGTACTCAACTTGTATTACCTATTAATTAAATTTTATCTTATTACTCCACATGGTTATAAAACATTTCCCAGACTAGTTCTTACTTTCTATTTTCTATCCCAAGCTTTTCCAGCCTTAAAAAATTACTATTATTTGTACTAAGTAGCTTTAATTGATCTTTTAAGAAGGAATTAAAAAAATTCTATCCAGGTGTGGTAGTGCATGTCTTTAATTCTAGTACTTGGAAGCAGATGCAGATGGATCTCTGTGAGTTTGAGGCCAGCCTGATCTATACAGCAAGTTCCAGGCCACTCAATGCTACACATTAAGACCCTATCTCAACAACAACAACACAAACCCTGAACACCTTTGCTCACACAGTTCCTATTTCCCTCCTTCAAGAGCCTCCTGCAGTCTTGTGGAGGAGGCAGGTGCATCTCATCATCAAGTTTTTGGAACCATTCCCAGGGAGTGCAGGCAGCTGAAAGAGGAACGGGACTGAGAACTCAAGGCCCCTGATTTCACATCCAGACTCCTCTACTACCTCCTCATAGGACCTTGTTGAGATAACTGAAAAAGGAGAATATTTGCCATTAATATAAAAGCACACATAAATAACACTTGGAGTTATAGTATGTGTAGAATGAAGAATTACGAAGCAGTGCATGAACATGTATGAAGGCAATACAGACTCCATCTTAGGGAAGGGCCACCATCTTAGATCTCCTGCTGTACTCAGTTCCAGGAAGGACCTCAGGAATGTGCCATGACAACTTGAACAGATACAGGGCAGTATGCTCCTGCAGACCTTCTGTCTGTGGTTTACAGCCCACGAAAATATCCAGGTAATCCTGCTGAGCAGCCCAGATAATCCTGCTCAGTAAGTTGTGGTTTCTTGCCTAAAGTCCAATTCAATAGTTTCAAATGTGGTTTCACACCTAAAGTCTAGACCAATAGTTAAAAAAAAAATCACCTTGCCCCATATCCCTTCTACCCAATCCCAAGATGCCAAAGCATGTAATTCCCAGCTTGCGGGTTTTTCCATATAAAAACTCTACCCCTGGGCCCACCGCTGCTGCCGCATTTCCCTCCATCTGCTGTGCAGTGGCCCAGATTCGAACCTGACAATAGAAGGACCCTTATGTGCTTGCATTGGAAACCGACTCCTTTGTGGTCTCTGGGAGTCTAGCAATATGGGTACAACATATTAAATGGTGGCCACCTGCCTTGTCATGGTCTCCTTCAGGCCTTCAGATTTTGGTTTTTGCAATGAAGTTAGTTTGGATGTGGTAGCATTCATGTAATAGTGACTGCAGCTTCCTGTATTCAGTCTGTTCTGCTTTTCTCACATGGCTGTCCCCATTCCTCTACTCTAAAGGTTTGGTGAATTTGCATTTCAGAGTTTCAAAAAAAAAGTAAAACAATAATGACCTTCCTTTTCTTTTAAATCACACATGGAGAGGAAAAACACAAACACTCTCCTACAGACGTGCCATGGAAAAAGAAATAAAATGTAGCTATTAGCTCCAGACATGACTCTTTAAAACAAATCCATTCTCACTAATTTTCTTCCTGGAACAGTTCTTTAAACTTAGAGGAAAAATTGACATGAAAAATAGTACTGTCCAGTTGTTGATGCAAGGACATTTTTGGTGACCACATCAGCTACAAGAGAACAATATTGGCTGATGAGTCTCCACCCGGGTGTCTAAGCCAACTGTAATTGCACTGGCACTGAGACCAGGCTTGCAGTCACTTCAGACTGGGATGGCACATGAATGCCTGCCACTTCTCTGTGTTCTGTGTAATCAGTGGAATGAGCAGGGTCTGAAATCCACTTAGCACATGCCGTCTAACGGGGAGGAAGCAGACTCTGCCAGCACCGACTAAGATTTATCCCTGATGAGTTTCCAGTATGCTAAAGCGGGAAGCTGGTAATTAGACATCAATTTAGACTCTAAACGTTCTCCAGTGGAAAGTGAATCAGGGGCAGGTGGTTGTAGGCCGAGTTTCTACAGCTCACCGGCATGGGGATTTATGTCTGTGAGTTTCATCTTCATCTTTTTGATGAAAGAAAAATGTCATGAACTTACATGGGTCATAGTTTTCTCTTTTAAGCTTGTAACTTACCAAAATAGAGGCTTTTCTGCAAAGATCACTAAATGGCATTCTCCCAACCTCTACCCTGGTTTAGTCATGTATTCCTAATGCCTTGTTTTCAGGAAACCTTGCCCTTTCCCGAGCTAGGCTTGACCTCTCAGAAATTTTTAGTTGTGGATATCTGTTTTGGCACATGTCACCTCCAGTTTTAGCTTATAGATACTGTGGTGGTTTGAATAAGGAAAGTCCCCTATCAGCTCAGGTTTTAAACGCTTGGTCTCCAATTGGTAGTGTTGTTTGGGGGCGGTTATGGGAGGCTCAGCCTTGCTGGAAGAAATACGTCCCTGCTGGAGGGCTTTGGCTTTATAGCCTTGCCTTACTCCACTTTTCCTGCCTCATGTTTGTGGTTGAAGATGTGATCTCTCAGCTTCCTGCTCCTGTTACTGCCTGCCACTTGTTGGGATTCCCCTCTCTGATGGGCTCTTACACCTACAAAACTGTAAGCTAAAACATTTTCTCTCTTCTATAAATTGCTTTTGGTCATGAAGTTTTGTCAAAGCAGCAGAAAAATACCTAACCCTATGTGTGTTTAAGGCTTCCCGCTAGATTAAAACATCCTTGACAAAAGGGGTTTAATACATTTTATTCCTAGTGTCTTGAGTAGATTAAAATTAACACACATGTGAAATAAGAATAACAAAACACAAAACAAAACAAAAACTGGAGGTGCTAAGAATGAGCAGAAGGGTCCAGTAGGAAATGCTCTTGACTTGGGTGACAGCACTGACCCTGCTGGTTTCTGACTACAAAGGAATGGAGGAGTTGGCGTGTCCTTCCAGCATTTACGTTCCTCTCTAAGCCTCAACTCTTTCCTTTTGTTTTGTTTAATTTCCTTCATTTAATTGACACATAAGTTGATCCTATGATTTCACTTGTGAAATTAAAATTATTTGTATCTAACTCCAAGAGGTGACACAGTCCTCAGGTAGGAAATACATGTCTAGGGGTTTGTGAACCACAGTGTTATGAATGTGAGTCAAACCGCATGTGGAGGGGAATCTGGAGCTCTGCTATTTCTAGGATTAAGTGGTTCAAAACCCTCATGAGAAATTCATGAGCCATACATAAGCATCTGGAAGACAGGGCGCCTCATAGTAGGTGTTTAATAAATAGTTGATGAACTTAATTATTAGTAACAGCTTCAAAAGTATTATCTCAGAGGTCTAGGTAATTGTGTCCCCACAGGGCACATGAAGAAGAGACTGAGAGCTAGCTGTGTGGCTATCTGATGGTTTTTATTCAGGTTCCATGTCTACAAAGCACTAGATCAGTTCCTGAAGAGAACTGCTGTTTGTAAAAGCTGTGTGTAGTTCTACCCAGAGGGCTTAACAGGAACCATTTCTTGAATTGCTCAGCAGAATCAGTGCTCAGAGAGCATTCTTGAGCCACTGAGCATCTGTAGAGCTAAGGTACACCCAGGAAGAAATACCTTAAGGTGATTAACGTAAGCAGATGCTGAAGGCAATTTTCATTAACAATGACTTCCACCTGGAGCATCAGAAGTTTCGAGAATCTATCACTTAATTTATTAAAATATTTATTGAATACATACTATGTGCTAAATATTGTTCACATAGAGGGATTCAGGTATGGCAAGAAGAATGAAAATTTCTGCCACCATGGATTAAACTCCTTCAAGAGTCACTGGGAGTGCTTCCAGTGGCTGCTAGTGCCAATGATAAATAAGGCAGCTGTGACTCTGGGAGCCATGAGTGGCACATGTGTCCAGAAGTATCCTGAGGCATGTACAGCTATTTCTTCTCAAATGAAACATTCTCTCCCACAAGGAGGAGGGGAGACTCAGATTCAAGAAGGAAATGAAACTTATAAGGCTGAGTAAAGGAACAAATATGACTCAGGAAGCACCCGAAGCGAGATTCACAAGACCTCTTCCCAAGGTTACACAAGCAGCACACATTCGCTGGGGAGAAGCAGGGCAGCTTCCAGTTGGGCAGGGAGTTCCAGGGACACAGCCTTTGTGAGCAGTCACCCATGCTGGCGTGGCTTTTCAGGGATGCAGCTGCTCTTGAGTTACTCATGCTCTTGACGGTAACCACCACTCTAGCTCCTGTAACTAACCCTAACAAACCTCTCTGGTTTGTTAAGAGACTTCAATGAAGTAGTTTATTTGGTCTGTCGTGAGTGCTCTATCTGGAATCAGTACATATTTGTTTGTCCTGGGAAAATCACATAACAAGGATTAGAGTGGTCTCTCCAGGATCCCAAATGGACCACCTTAAGGTTCAGTAGAAGAATGGAGGTCATTGATTTTAAAAAGATATTCTTTTCCTACAAGAGAATTTATAGTTCTATTCTCATGTCAACTTGGCTAATTCACATCTGCTGGATATTCTTCCTTATTCCTCTCTATCTGATATGATTGCTAATCTTTCTCTAAAGGACAATAGAGTGGAAGTGAGCATCATGACCACCATAGCTGGACAATAACTGTATAAGACAATCATTCTTTGATAAGAACCCTAGAAGAGACTTGAAAAGTTGGGTGATCTTTAGTAATAATGCTCTTTTCTCACGGTCTCTTGATGTATTATTTTGACACACAATAGACTCCTTTTTAGACATTATATATTTTAAAGTTTACTAAATTACACAGTAAATGAAATTGGAAACTTATTTTCTTAGGCCTTGATCATAAAACAGAAACAAAACCATCACAGAATGGCTTGTCATAAGAGCCTGTTATGAGCCGGGCGGTGGTGGCGCACGCCTTTAATCCCAGCACTCGGGAGGCAGAGCCAGGTGGATCTCTGTGAGTTCGAGGCCAGCCTGGGCTACCAAGTGAGTTCCAGGAAAGGCGCAAAGCTACACAGAGAAACCCTGTCTCGAAAAACCAAAAAAAAAAAAAAAAAAAAAAAAAAAAAAAAAAAAAAAAGAGCCTGTTATGAAATTCCCTGTAGTTACTGGTAATTCATAGTTTCTCTGTAAGACATGTATTAGCATTGAAGATAAATTGATAAAGAATCTTTGAATATGTTGTTTATAAGGAGAGCAAAGAAATAATAGCTAATATTTTCTAAGTGTCTTTTTTATGGTAGATATGGTCCTAAGAGATGTTAAATATCTTCATACCAAGAATATCAAAACATGTTTTAATTAGTCTCCAGTTAAAATAATTCTGAGAAGATATATTTGTCAAACTATCTCATTAAGTCTTCAAAGTTGTACTAAGAAGAAATTTTTCACTGGGAGTAATGAGTAATGGTGAAATTCGCAGACTTGACAATAATTGCCTTGTTAGTGTTCTGTACTCTATTGCTTTTCAGTCCTCACATCTATTTTTGTATTCACCTCTGTCAGCCTGGTTTTATAGCAATGTGAAAATGAAACTACAGAAAATATATACAGACACAGTCCTATGTGCAGAGTCTAAAAAGTTACACCCAGCAAGGGATATCTTCATGCAAGTTACTGGCCAGGCAGGTCCTAGAAGTCTTCCAAACAACGTAGGCTTCCTTCGTTACTCTTGACAGTCGACCTATAGAGAACCCTATTTCTGAAGACATACTTTGCTGACCATGTGCTTTGGCTGCAGGACAGAGAAATTAACCTTACACTGACTAGGAAATGTCCTTCTGGCTGGTTACCTTTCATGATGCCAGAAGAAGATGCTAAGAAGCTTGCTAGACAGAGAAGACATCACTGATCTTACCCAGTGCTGGATTCTGCACCTGGAAATACTGACATTCCAGGCAATATGTGCCTGTTGGTGCAACAGGGTGCACCAGCATGGTGGCATGACAAGTTAGGGATAACTAATCACTTTCTGGTTGGATATGAGGTGAGCTCTTCAGAAGAGAATTTCATGCTTAGTACCCACAGGCAAAATCTCATAGATGGGGAGGTCTTAGGTCCAGAGTGGAACTTGATACTGTTATTTTGATAACTGCTCATGCTGTCAAACTGCTTTCTGAGTATTTATACTTACAGCCATAGACCTTGGCCAGAGAAGCATCTTTTTGCAGTGGGCAGCAGTCAACAGAGAGAGGCATAACTGGGCACAGTGCTGAGAATAAGAGACTGAGGGCTCAGCCCTCATGGACATCTGTATCAACTCCCTTATACCAAGGCTCAGGGAACAGAGAGAGGCAGACAAACATGTAAAAACCAGAGGACGGGAGGAGTCCTGGGAAATGCTGTTTTCTTCATACTCCCGAACTCACAGTAGCTATGGTTACCTACAAAAGTCAGACAAAATTCTCCCATAGATGGTGAGGTACTCCCCGGCCCTCACCCTTGCTGTGGAGCGATTGGGAGCTGATACTTGCTAAGGGAGGAAAATCATCCTTCGTTCTTTTTTTGAGGCTGTGCCCACAGTAGGCTTTGTGTTACTGAGTGCACATGTACATATGGACAGCGCTAACTAGACGTAGTGGGTTATAAAAAAGCCATTAAGTCAAGAGAATGACAAGTTTGGAGGGCTCTGGGGGAGGAGAGGAGGAATGGGGATTGGATATGTTCATATTTCACTGTATACAGATATGAAATTCTTAAGAACAAAGAGAAACTAACAACATGTGACCTAGAGAGCTTGAACAAATAAACCTGGTGAGCAGCACCTGCCTTAGCTACTTTGCTTATTGCTGTGATTAATTACCTGCCAAGAATCAATTTGAATTTATTTTGTCTTATGGTTTATTCTAGTTTCATTCCTGTTCCTGTGATAAAATGACCAAAATTAGCACAGGAGATAAGGTCTTATTTGGCATACAGTTCCAGGTGACAGGCCATCACTGAGGGAAGTCGGGTCAGGAACTCAATGTAAGAGCTGGGAGCAGGAATCATGGAAGAGGCTACTTACTCCCTTGCTGACTCACGCTCAGCTCACTTTCCTACACAGCCCAGATCCACCTGCTTAGGTGTGGTGCCACCCACAGTGGGCTGGGCATTCTCATATCATCAATTAAGAAATCTCTCACAGATATGTCTACAGGCCAATCTCATCTGTGCAATCCATCAGCTGAGACCCCTTCAGATGACTCTAGGTGACATCAAGTCACAACTGGATCTATCTAGGACAAAGTTTGATTGGATTCTGTCCATCACGGCATAGAAGTGATAGCAGCAGGCATGTGAGGTGGCTTGTTACAGTGGCTAAATTGTGCTCAGGTGGCTTTCTCCTTCCTCCCATATGTTTAGTCTAAGGACCCTAGATGATGGTGCTGTTCACATTCACAGCTGTGTTCCCTCAATTAATCCTTTCTGGAAATATGTGACAGACATGTAAAGTTGTGTCTCATTGATGGTCTAGGTATTTCTTTTTAAAATTAACTTTCTTCTTTAATAACTTCGCACATGTGTATAATGTATTTGCATTATTCCTTCCTTACCTCCCCCGGCCCCCGTCAGCCCCCCCCTTTTCTTTTCCTACACATGTCTTTTTGATATTCATGGTGTTTTGTGTGTAACCCACTGAGTTTAACCAGGGCCATCTGTGTTACTTGGGGTTAGGAAGTGTCTGTTGAAGCCTGGTGGGCTTATCAGCGGGTATACAACTGAAGACTACAATTCTTCCTCTCTCCTAAAACTGTCAGTAGCTACAGTCGAGCAGTAGTGAGGAGAGCCCTGAGTTCCTTCCCCATCATGACTGACTGTTAATGCCCAGTACTCATGTCAGATGGGTCACAACCACCTGTAACACCAGCTCCAGTCTGATGTCTTCCAACTATACATTCAGTAGAGGATCAATAGCTGGAATATATAAAGACCCTCAAAAATAAACACCAAAACCCAAGGCATCTAACCAATACGTTTAACCAACTACAAAATGTACATTTGTAGTGGGACAAATGTACGATTCTCAAAGGGAGACATTCAAGCAGCCAAAAAAATATTTGAAAAAGTATTTAACATCATCACCCATCAGGAGTTACACATGAAAACTGCCTTGAGAGTCTCTCTCACTCCAGTCAGAGTGGCTATTATCAAAAGTCAAACAGGGCAGGTGACTGGGCTGGCAGGTAAGAGCACTTGCTCTGCAAGCCTGACAACTGATTTCAATCCCAGTACTCAGTCCCAGTACTCCTGCAGTAACAGGGAAATTGTTGTGAAACTTGAGGCCCAGCTAGTCTGGAGTACAGTGTGACAGAAACAAGAGAGACTCTGCCTCAACAAGGCAAAAGGAGAGAGCACCAACTCCTCAAAGCTGTCCCAACATCCACACATGCATCATAGACATGTGTGTGCCTGCACACATGCACTCCACACATACGCACATTAACAACAATAACAAACAATAAAAGAAACAAATAGCCACAAATGCTGGCCAGGCTGTGTGGGAAACAAGAACCCTTATTTACTGGTAGTCAATCTAAACTGGAGCAGACACAATAGATGTCAGATGGAGCCATACTATTCTTGGGTATATACCCGAATCATCACACCACAGAGATACCTGCGCATCCATATTTACTGCTGTGTTATTAATAAGAGTCAAGATTCAGAACTAGTCTAGATATCCATCAACGGATGAATGTATAAAGAAAATGCTCATATATACAATGGGATTTTTATTCAGCTGTCAAAAAGAAAGAAATTATGACATTTGCATGAAAATGCATGGAACAGAAGACTATTATGCCAAGTGAAATAAGTCAGACTCAGAAAAATAAATATGCTGTCTCTCATATGCGGAATCTAGATTAAAATTTTTTATAGCAATATAGTGACATGTGACATGAGAGCAGAAGGAAGGGTTATAGAAAAGGAACCAAAAGAGGAGTAGAGGCTGAACTAGGGACAGAGATAGGGGATGGGTAAGCACAAGGGATACTGTTCCATGTATATGGAAATGTCAGGGAGAAAACCATTTCTTTGTATGTTAGTAAAAAAGGTTCATAGAGAAATCCAAACAGACAAAAAGATGTAGTTCCAAGACTGATGGGGGTGGGCTGGGGAGGGGAACTTATACTGAAGCAAGGACTTAGGACTAATGCAAATGTTTGCTTGGCCTCAAGAAACTGCCTCGGCCAGTTTCTTTCTAGGAAACAGAACTATGCCAATGCTTGCCGTGTGTGTGTGTGTGTGTGTGTGTGTGTGTGTGTGTGTGTGTGTGTGTGTGTGTGTATGTGTGTATGTGCAGGTGCCTGGCATGTGTATGTGGTATGTGTGGGTGCATGTACATGTGTGTAGGCCCCTTGTCTGACTTTGGGATGATTCTGTTTGCTAGCTTTCCAACATTCTGTTGGATAAGCTAAGAAGCCTTGTTTATGACTTCATTGACAGTGAACTCCTCAAGCCTAATCAAGCGGGACACCTGACACACTTCCTATGCTGGATGTGGTGTTCCTGTCAGAGCAGATTGAAATCACTTTGCAGGCATAGCATACTCTCGGGCTTTAGTAAATGAATTCTTTACTCATAAAGAGAGGATCAGAAACAGCTGATATTCAAAAAGTAGGGTTAACAGCTCAACATCTTATCTGAAGACTATTAATTTTAATTGTCCTAATTGAATTCAGGAGGCCTGGACTGTCTACACACATAGACAATTTCTCCTCTGCTTTAGAACCATCTGGTAAGGAGGTCTGTTAGCAAGAACTAGGAAGCATTCTGGATGTGTCCATAGAACGTTTGTGCTTCCATTGTAGAAGGAAAATCCCAACCTTGAGGTGTTTAGAGATCACACAGGCAGGTTTGTGCCTTTGTACATACTCTCCAGGATACAGGATGATTATTGGATCTTGCATATTCTACTTATAAAAAAGAAGCTCAAAGCTGTTTGGATCTGAAGTCAGCACATTCTAGGCTCAGGGTTACTTTTGTGCCCACCCATTTAGCAAGATAAAACATCTCACTTTGACGGGGATAATCAGAGGGAGGCCAGTCTTCCCTTGAAAACACATCCTTGCCCAAACTCTTCCTCTGGGCTGTCCTACATACCCCATGGTGTTACAGGTCTTTTCAAAGTTTTGGGTTTCTTAGAAACTAGAAATTCAGCTGTGAGTGATGTAGTCAAGTTGCTCAGACAATAAGTAAGATGTTGTGGTATGCTTGCACACTGTGTGAAGATGTATTGCTGTGACTGGTGTAATAAAAAGTTGAACAGCCAATAGTTTTGCAGGGAGTATAGATGGGACCTTCAGGCAGAGAGAGAATTCTGGGAAGAAAAAAGGCAGAGTTGTCAGCCAGAGGAGGAGGAAGCAGGACAAGGAAGAGGGGAGGCAACAGCCACAAGCCACGTGGCAGGACATAGATTAATAGAGATGGGTTAATTTAAGTTATAAGAACTAGTTAGGAACAAGCCTAAGCTATAGGCCAAGCTTTCATTAATAATAAGTCTCCATGTTGTTATTTGGGGGCTGTCTGGTGGGACAGAGAAGGACTGGTTACAGTAAAGTAAGTATATGTGGTGTTTTCAATGAGAAATGTTCCCTATAGTCTTGGATATTTGAGTTCTTGGTCCTCAGCTAGGGGTGCTGTTTGGGGAGGCTTGGGCGGTGTGATCTTGCTGGAGAAGTTTTGTCACTGGTGGCAGGATTTAAGAGTAGATAGCTCCCAATTCTCTTTCTTCTTTGATTTGCATTTGAAGATGTAAGTGCTCAGTTTCCTCTTCCCATTGCTGTGCCTGCCTTTTGCTACCATGGTATACTTGTATTCTTCTAGAACCATAAGCCAAAATGAACTCTTTACATATATATATATATATATATATATATATATATATATTGCCTTGGACATGTTTTTTTTTAAAATCACAACAGAATAACTAAAACAATATCAAAAATGTTTCTAGAATTTGGAAAGTAGGGTAGAACTCATGATTTTGGGACAGAAATCAAATTACTGTGAATTGAAAATGAAGGGAAAGAGTTGGATAAGTCATTGCATTTAGACAAACACACAAAACTTTGTAAACACACAAAACTTTGTTGTGAAACTCAGCAAAGCTATTGAGATAGACAAATTTGGGGCTATGGTCAAGGTGTGTGTGTGTGTGTGTGTGTGTGTGTGTGTGTAAGCATGTGCTTGTGCTCATGGATCATAGATGTTTTAGGATGTTACATTCTTGAGAATCCTGTATGTGTAGAGGAAACAGCAGAGAAGTAGGATAAACCGATGACCTAGCAAAAGCTGTGGGGCCAGTGTCACCTGTGAGAGTCTCACAAGAACGTGTTGAATAGAAACCACAGGCTCAGATTAAAAGATGAATGGCAGCTTGTTTTATTTTTATGCTTAATGAAGCGTACTTTTAGTACACAGCTCAATTTGTAGATGCATCCAAGTCTCCTGAATAGATAATGATGATAATTTTTCTGTAAAACAGACAAACAAGACATTAAAAATAATGGGCTGCTGATTGCCTGATTTGTGTCATATAAAGTACATTTCCTGTTATGAGGTATCAGGTGTGAGAAACAATATGTCCCATGATGGATGCTATTTTAGGAACTTGCCAGTGACTTCAAAGGAGACTGACATATAACTAGATTGGGATGAATTTAAGCAACAGAAATATAAATAAGGAACAAAAGGACTAACTGAGAATTTGAATATTTTAAATTCAGCTGATAGGAATCCACAAGTAGACCAGATATAAGAGATACTAAGATATTTAGACACTAGCCTCTGTCTCAGTAATCCTACCATATACTCAAAATCCTAAGTTTTTTTTTTATTACATGTATGTGTGTGTGTGTGTGTGTGTGTGTGTGTGTGTGTGTGTATGGACATGCTTGCCACAGTGTACCTGTGGAGATCAAAGGGTGACTTATTGGTGTCTATTTTCTCTTTCTACCATGTAGGGCCTGGGAATTGAACTTGTTCTCAGGCTTGGCAGCAAGTGTCTTTTCCTTGCCAAACCATCACTAGCCAATAAAATCCTTATCTTAAAGTCTGTAGGTTACCAGCAGCCATTGAGGCTCATCATGGAAATATTTCTTTATTTTCCATTGCCAGCTGTCTGCTGACGCTCACCCATCTTGTCTGTGCTGTTTTGTAGAAGTCTATGTGGACTCAGCGCCAGGAACTCTCAACTGTTGAACGTGCACACTGCAGGCTCAGTTCAGGACACTTGTAGACTGGCAGCTCTTCTTCATGCTCGGTCACTGTGTGCTGCAGAGGTGCATGTACAAGTTCACAGCGTGGCCCTTGGGGACAAAGATACAGAGCCAGCACCTAGTCTGAAGCAAGAACCATTAGCTTCATAGAGGTTGTCCCTGTGACCTTCGTCTTCCAGAATGTCAAATCATTTTCCTTTCTTCTGTGCATTTTCATTCCCTTTAGTTTGGAGAAGCATGTGAAGAACTCAGAAGCATCCAGATCACAGGCTTGGACAGCAGCTTGGCCCAAAGGTATGTTTTGCTTTGGGAGCTGAGTCAGAGACTCTGGGTCCTCGTGGGTTAGCCATTTTCCATGCCACCGGCTTGTCAGTGGCTGTCCTTTCAGTATGATTTTCCCTTTCCTGATTCTGCTGATCCCTCAATACAGAGGTCACAGGATGTGGCCTGGATTGGAGATGGCCTTTCCATGACAGTCTGGTTTGGCAATTGCTTTCCTTACTCTACAGTAAAAATAATAACATGTGAGTGAGAGATTTTATGAGTACAATCCTCTTTTACAGGAGCGGGCACAAACCTTTTATTGCTGAAGCTTTTTCATACTGTGTTATTGCCAGGAAGAGCTAATGCCCTGTCATGAACCCCTTGGATGCTCTCTAAATCTCCTGCCTTTCAAAAAAAATCATTGCTTGCTATCCTTAGATATTTGTAAAAGCAAAACCTTTCATGTGTGAAAGATAAAATCCCATAGGAAGAACCACATACATGCAAAGCACAAATTTGAAAATCCTAGAATTTTAGCTTGCAAAATGCTAGATTCATCTTCACAGTTACTCAAAATATCAGTGAAAGGGGATAGCCAAATAAATAAGCCATTATGAATGCTAATATAAATGACTCCAGTGGACTTGGTCACTGAGTAGGTACTAGGCGATCTAACAGTGATGAGTGCCAACTGGTCTACCTCTTGCCCCTCTCTCCTCCCTACCTTTACCCTTCCTTTTTCCTTTGTTGTACTTCTGCTGGAACCATCCCTGGAACATCTGGAAAAGTTGAATAAAGGCTGCCCTCATCTTCAAAGACCTCTTTGGGTCTTCCTTGTTAGCTAGCTTCTCTGGATTTGTGGGTTGTTGTCTGGTTATCTTTTGCTTTACATCTAGTATCCACTTATGAGTGGGTACATACCATGTCTCATAGTGAAAATGGCAATCTTACCAAAAGCAGTGTACAGATTCAATGCAATCCCCATCAAAATCCCAACACAATTCATAGACCTGGAAAGAAAAATACTTAACTTTATTTGGAAAAACAGAAAACCCAGGATAGCTAAAAGAATCCTGCACAACAAAGCATCAACATCTGGAGGCATCAACATCCCTGACATCAAGCTCTACTACAGAGCTACAGTAATAAAAACAGCTTGACATTGGCATAAAAACCGACACGTGGACCAATGGAATCGAATTGAAGACCCTGACATTAACCCATACACCTATGGACACCTGATTTTTGACAAAGAAGCCAAAACTGTACAATGGAAAAAAGAAAGCATATTCAACAAGTGGTGTTGGCATAACTTGATGTCAACATGTAGAAGATTGCAAATAGATCCATATCTATTGCCATGCACAAAACTCAAGTCCAAGTGGATCAACAACCTCAATATAAATCCAGTTACACTGATACAAGAGAAATTAAGAAATAGTCTTGAATGCATTGCACAGGAGACCACTTCCTAAATATAACTCCAGTAGCACAGACACTGATAACAACAATTAATAAATAGGACCTCCTGAAACTGAGAAGCTTCTGTAAGGCAAAGGACACAGTAAATAAGACAAAACAACAGCCTACAGAATGGGAAAAGATTTTCACCAACCCCACACCTGATAGAGGGCAGATCTCCAAAATATATAAAGAACTAAAAAAGCTAGGCTTCAAAATACTGAACAATCCAATTAAAAAATGGGCTATAGAGCTAAACAGAGAATTCTCGAAGGAAGAATTTTAAGTGGCCAAAAGACATTTAAGTAATTGTTCAACATCCTTAGTCATCAGGGAGATGCAAATCAAAACGACTCTGAGATACCATCTTACACATGTCAAAATAGCTAAGATCAAAAGCAAGCCAAGTCCCTTTGGGTTCTGAATTTCTGCAGTGATGGTCTTCACCAGCCTTCCCCTACCTCTGCCCCTGCCTCCTTCTGAATATTTCCAGGAGTTCATCGCTCTCCTCTTGTCCCTTCCATGTCATTATCTATGTCCCAGACAAAGTAAAACATAAAATCAAAATCTCAAGCATGGCAGAAGGAAAACTAGAAGAATCTATTCAATTTTGATAATGACCATCTTTAGTGGCCAACATACAAGTCTTTTTTTCTACCTTTATCTTCAATTTTTTTCTTTGCTGGAAAATAAAATAACTACAATAAAAAACAACTGTTTTTCAGAAAGAAAAGGAATTTGCCGTAGTCCCACTCCCAATGCTTTTCTCTCTTGCTTTCTGAAGTGTCATTGGTTAAACATACTTCTCTAGTTAAAGCTTGAAAAGTGACAGAGCCTGCCGGCGCCCGATTGGACTGAGAGGCTGAACACCACAGCCCCTAGGCTTTGGGCCCAGGAGCACAACCCTGAGCCCCCACACCCCCACCCATTGCAGTCCCAGTCTCAAGCCAATAGGCAGGTAGTCCTCCTGCTGACAGGTCAGACTACCACCATCCTCCCCCCACCCTGTAACCCACAAGCCCCACCCCTCCCAAACCCACCCACCCTCCGAGTCTGCAACTGGTCCCTGAGACATAGTCTGCCAGTGCCCAATTGGATTAAGAGGTGAGTCTTTGTCTAGGTGGGGCCCAACCCAGAAGTCACTCACAAGAATTGATAAAGAAAATGTGGCACATTTACACAATGGAGTATTATTCAGCTATTAAAAAAGGCCTCAAGACATTTCCAGGCCAGTGGATGGAACTAGAAAAAAAATCATTCCAAGTGAAGTAACCCAGACTGAGAAAGATAAATAAGGTATGTATCACTTATATATGGATAGTAGCCATTAAGTAAATGATAACCAAGCTACAATCCATAGATCTAGTGTATAGAGGAAGGGACTGGGGGAGGACACGTGGATCTCCTTGTGAGGGGGAAATAGATCACTTTTATTTCTTAATCTAGATCACATGCTGCCATCTTTGATCTAGAAAGGCCTGATAGAAACCTCAGAAGCTCAAGCCAGGTGTGGTGGGCAACTTGTAATCCCAGCACTTGGTTAGTGAAGGCAAGAGCATTAGTTCAAGGGCAGCCTCAGCTATAACATGAGTTTGAGGCCAGCCTTATCTATATAACACCGGTCTCAAACAAACAAACAAACAAACAAACAAACAAACAAACAAACAAACAAGCAAACAAACAAACAAATGTGCAAGATAAGAAACTTCATGTTTCTGAATCTTACCTTGAAAATACACTATTGGCTTCCTCTCTTTTTATTTTTTTTGAAACAAGGAAGCTTTTAAAAGTGAACCACCATGGTTCACATTTAATCTTCTCTCTTATTTTATTATTGTTTTCATTGAGAAGATAACATTGCCCTGACCAGAACAGCTTGCATATGAGGAAACATGGCTTTCTTATAGAGTTGACTGGTAAGTGCTAAAGAAGGGGCCAGGTGGATCCCCAGGGCTCATAGACCAGTTGCCTAACCCAGTCGGTGAGGTTACCACATGCACAGTGAGAGTCCCTGAGTCAAAAAACAAGGTGGATAAGACCCATAGACCCATGGTTATCCTCTGGCCTACACATGTAGGCATGTGCACATGTGTACAATAGTAGGTGGCTGAACAACCACATCTAAGATGTGTGTGTGTGTGTGTGTGTGTGTGTGTGTGTGTGTGTGTGAGAGAGAGAGAGAGAGAGAGAGAGAGAGAGAGAGAGAGAGAGAGAGATTATTAAGGAAGAATGAAGAATTTTGAAAACATTTGCCAAGCAAAAGAAGGCACAAATGCTATTTATGTTCCATTGATGTGACCTATCCAGATTAGGTAACTCTGCAGAGACAGAAAGATGATTGGTTGAAGAT